>NC_068941.1:53767294-54404627 GCF_026419915.1 Harpia harpyja | reverse complement strand
CTGGGGGGAGCCAGGCTAGAGGCAAGTTCAGCTGAGAAGCACGGCGTGCCACTCCACCTCCCGGACCCCCCATCACCCGCAAAGGGCTCCCTTCCTAAGCTGCTGCTAAAGCTGCCAACCTTGCTGTTGGGCGTAGGACACTGAACATCATGCTGATTTCGCAGTTATGAGCTGGACTCAGCCTCAGTCCAATAGAGAAATCTGCCTGTAGCGTGGTCCCGTGCCTGCTGGGCGAGGTGACACCATGGTGGGGGTGGTGGCAGGACAGTGTCAGTAAAGCCCCATTGGAATGTTCCGTGTCAGGCAATAGGGTTATGTGAGTTACCCAAACTTAACTGAGCGGAACCCAGCAGAATCAAGACAGCTCTCTCGGGACCAGACTGCAGTTACTAATCATCTCCCCTTCTAGAAGAGTTGTGTTACTCTGTATGCCTAGCTTAGGAATTATATAGTCACTTACCACTGTAAACGGAAGCAAGTAAGAAAATGAAATTAAAAGTCTGATAAATCCAAATCATCCTAAAAAACACAAAATCATTCTTTAGGATATGTTTAATAAAGGGTGTATAATTAGTTTTATAAAGTACTGCAAGGCGTCTCACTGATTTACACTTGTACTGTTACACCATTAATTCAAAATGATGTTGAGAATTACAGATTACAGCTGTGATATGCAGTTATGGCATATATAAAGTAGCATAAAGGAGCAACAAAGGTTTGTCCTTTACTTACGGTTGCAAGAAACAATAAAGTTTATAAGCACTTAGAGAATTTCTGCTTTGTTTTACAGCAGAATATTTATCCATGCTTAGACTAGGAGCAATACTCCATCAAAATGTCATTATTAATCCTGACTGTCCTGGTAGTTAAGTGGATACTGTTATCAACGTAGCAAACAAATGATTCACACTCACTGCTTCTGGTATATGTTACATGAATTTTACACCATTTCTTTTTTTTTTTTTTCACATGCTACAACTTAGGCTGTGAAAGAAACAAATAAATTAACCACACAACACAATCCATAAATAGACCAACATACACTGTCTTGTTGCTATGAAAACCTTTCACTGAATATCAGTTGCAATAATGATTACATACCTGAACATAGCGTAGGTCTGGATGAATGGATAAGGTTTATGCTCTACTAAAAAAAAAAAAAAAAAAAAAGAAAAAAAAGTCATCCACAGTTTGTGTTAAATATTACTGTGCCTGCAATGCTAACTTATCTTTAATATTTACTTTGAATGGGTACTCTTTCTGTCAATATTGTTACTGACCTTGGGCCGCATTTTCAGAGCACACATCATCCAGACCGCACTGAAATTGATGTCCAGGTTTTATACCAGCTGAGCATCTGTCTCTTGATGACACTTTAAAATAAAAGGTGAATCCCTGGTTGAGAACAGCCAGAGTCTCTGCTGCTAGCACAAGAACCTACATAAAGAGGGAATGAGATTCATCCCAAGAGTAAGTCCTGAGCTGGGGCGGTGGGGAAATCCACATGAAATCAGTAAGGCTAGTGACTCAGACCCAAGTAAGTGACACCATTGAGAAACTGCTGTAACTGAGGACAGAATTGTCACCTGTGTTTTCTTACTTTTACACCATTTTCTTGAGGCATTCCCTTGGCAAATAGAGACAGCTATATTCTTCAACTATGTATTCTGTGCTCTGTTTTCTTTAACATCAGTTCAAGTTCTTATTCTTCCTTTTCAATACTCTGCAGGAATTATCCTGTCTACATCTTCCAAGCAGTTTTACTGTGGCACTTTCTACACTCCTATTTTGTTGTTAGATGCAACTAAGAGTGTCTTCAGTTTGCCGGAAGCCAGAAAAAAGACCAAGCCTGTTTGCAGATGTATGAAATGTAAATGTAACAACAAGAAGTCAAACTTAATTTACAGCTGATCTGAATCACTTGGTTTGATTTCTACAATTCTTTTTAACATGTGTAACCAAAGCAAAATAAATTTCAAGCCCCAAAAAATCTTTCAAATCTTAAAAAAAAAGGTGTTTCGTTTCATAGTGAAATTGCCAAAGGGGCAACTCTTCCCTCCTCCCCACTTTTTCCTCTTTTCTTTTACACTGAATATGCTGGAAAGACAGATACATATGCTCTACTCAAAAAACATCTAGATCGAAACATTTCATCCAACTGTGACCTTTTTGAGCATCCTGATGATTGGAATGACTTCTCCATGACTTATGGGCCAGCAAGGTCTCCAATTCCTCCTTACAGAGGAAGAACTGTCTCAAAGAAAGTATTCATACTCTCCTGTGTATCAATTTGCTTTGCCTTGATATGTTTGTAGGAGAGGACTCAAATGTTTTCAGTACAGCAGCTTTCATTTTTTATGTGCTCTTTTCTAAGTGTGTAACAGTGACAAGGGAGAGTGCTAGAAGGCTTTGCTGCAAAACACATTTGATAGTTTATTCCTGTAACATGAAGTGTTTTGAGACTGAGTTGCCTGTACAGCTCTGACCTTCAGCTCGGAAGAGGAGATTTTCCATCAGCCACGGGATGTAGAGGTATCATGGGAGTACAGCTCTGGGAAAGTATACCACACCACCTCCAGCCAACACCACTGAAGCCTTCCTGTGTAACCATAGGTATGTCACTTAGTCTCTCTTTTCTCATCTATAAAATGATGATAATCTTTCACAGCTCTGGAAAAATTATCACCTTTACTTCAAATTACAGAATTTTCATAATCCTGAAAGTAATCACAAAACCTACCATGTATCTGAACAGTGGCACAAAAGGATTAGAACTTCTCTCCAAGGACTTTTAATTTGTTCACTTTTCACTTCTCATCTGGACTTTCCACCTCAGATATCGGGCAGTGTTATTCCAGTTCATTACTGTCTCATTAAAAAAACAAAACAAAACCAAACCAAAAAAACTCCAACCCCACACTTTTGGAAAAATAAGGTATACAGTTCAAATTGGCAGAAAAAACGGGGCAGATTCATCATAAATTTCAACAAGATCATGTGTTTCATCATACAATATGAAGTCATACCCATTCATCAGAAGCTTCTGTAAGATTTCATTTCTATAATCCATTATGTCTATTTTAAAAACTTGTCTCAGGAAAAGGAATCTTTTGGTGGTGGCTGTTTTCTTCATAAGCAAACAAGTGGAAAAAAAAGAAAAAAATACTTTCTTAAGGCAGCAGTTCTCAAATTTAGATACCACACTCCTTCCAAAAGCATAAATCATTTTAACTACATCTTTATAGGCATCAATTGCATTTGATGGTGAAGCTGAGAAATAAGGCAGCAATGCTATTCAAAGGGAATCATAATAAGCACGGTCACTTTGGAAAAGAAATGCATTTTCTTTCAGGGGGCCTGCTACTCACATGACAAGAGGTCCCCTGTTTACACCACTGCACTGTTGCTCAAATCAACAGAGTTGTACTTCTGTACAGAGAAAAGAATGTGTTACAAACTCTATGTTCCTGAATGAATTATTGTTTATTATATAATAGGACATATTTATTATAGGACAAATTATAAAATATGCTGAGAGGTATCAGTTTACTGAGCTTCACTGAAATCCAAAGAGATTACATGATTTAAAGTAGGAGAAGAACTAGAGATTCAATGCTGCTAAAACAAGTTCTAAAAATTAAATCTTGACCTTTCCTTCTTACAATGAACAATCTGGAGCCTTTTCACCTGAGTCCAGATGACATTATCTGAGTAAAGAAACCGCTTCCTCACTAGGCCAAAGTCTTCTCGTGCTTGACTTGATTCCCCCCAAAATGGCTGCAAAAAGATGGCTAGAATAACTTATTCACTGATTTGTGGAAAGTGCTGGATTGCATATTGTTTTGAAATAAAAGCTGTATAGCAGTTCCATATCCTGTAATTACATGTCGGCAATAGTCTTCCTAGAAATACAGCCCAGAAATAACGGCACATCAGGTGTTAAATAAGAAATAAATGCAGACCAAAAAAATAGAAGACAGTTGCAAGTATTAAACAACAAATCACTACTGGGTTTGTTTTGTAAGAGGGCTTCTTTGATTTTTTTCTTATAAATAGATTTGATTTTTTCTTATAAATGGAGAATCACATAACTGCCCAAGGCCTTGCTTCTTGCAGCTAAAACACCTGATGCTGGTTATTGTTAGACATTAGAGAACACAGAACATTTCAACATACTGAAGGGTTCCAGTGCCTTGACCAGGCCCTGTAAATTGTCAGGCAGTAACTCCTGAGCAAGTTATATGTGTCCCTGAACCACGAGCCTGGAGTCAGGTCTGGAGGTTTGGGCATACAGGTTTTTGTTAACTGACTGCCTCCTTTCACTCAAAATAATTTGCATTTTCAATGAACACTTTCCATCTCTGTAAGCTACACTTGAGGCACGGATCAGAAAAGCACATTTGTTGAGCAAAAGATGGAGTTATACTTAGCAGAGAACTCCCATTTTCAGAATCTCAGATTTTTTTTATTTTTTTTTTTTTTTTTAGGAAATGAGTTAATTTAGTTTTTAATCCATGCAGACTACGAAGATCATCTTCTAAATATGACCTGACTATGAACTGAGATAGTACTATACTGGGAGGTTTGCCAGGGGATGGCACCGGTACTGCTTTTAGGAAGGAAAGTGGGGTAGGATTCTCCAAAGGCTCTTTGAGTCTTTTACCTGCTGGAAGAGGAGTATCAGTGAGATGACATGTTAGATCATGCATGGCAAGATGATCTGTATGCAGCAGTGTACTAACACCTATACATGAGTGTTTGTCTTTTGCAGCATGACAATTAAATTCAGTAAGGCAGGCGGATGTCTAGTAAGCACCACTAACCCACCTCCTGCATGTGTCCCAAACATGCAGCTTTCAGAGCCCAAAAAGCAGTTTGTGTCAGGGTGGCTGGAAACCTCTAGTGCCTCTGAGGCAGCCCTGGAGGCACTTTCAAGCAGCACCACCCAAGAGGTCACACAGAGGGTTCGTTGTCCGTTTTCTTCATAACAGCTGTAAGCCATGATCCAGAAACACTCACACACTCTATTTCTGTCATCCCAGTAAAAAGTTCTGTCCTTCCTGTCACCATTCAAAAGGGATCTTTATATGAGACAAGGCTATCAACTTCTTACAGCAAGGCAGTTGTATTTCAGAAACAGAGCCAGCACCACCCCATGATTAGCATCATTGAGATTACCCTATACGAACCATTACTCAGGAGTAATATTTGGGTTTAGAGTTCAGCTGCTACCTTCATACCATCAGCAGATACCTAGCCATCAGGACAAAATCACAAACAGCTACCATGCCCACACAGTTTTTATTACTGTCATGGTTTAACCCCAGCCAGCAATTAAGCACCACACAGCCCCTCGCTCACCCCCACACACACCCAGTGGGATGGGGGAGAGAATCAAGGAAAAAAAAAGTAAAACTCATGGCCTGAGATAAAGACAGTTTAATAGGACAGAAAAGGAGGCGGCGGGGGGGGAGGAATAATAATAGAATATACAAAACAAGTGATGCACAATACAATTGCTCACCACTCACTGACCCAACAGCCAATCCCCGATCCATGGTGCCCCCCTGCCAACTGCCCCCAGTTTATATACTGGGCATGACATCATACGGTATGGAATACCCCTTTGGCTCATTCAGGTCAGCTGTCCTGGCTGTGTGCCCTCCCAGTTTCTTGTGCACTCCCAGCCTCCACTGGCAGGGCAGCATGAAAAGCTGGAAAGTCCTTGACTTAGTATGAACACTGCTTAGCAACAACTAAAACATCAGTGTGTTATCAACATTATTCTCATCCTAAATCCAGAACACAGCACTATACCAGCTACTAAGAAGAAAATTAACTTTATTCCAGCTGAAAACAGGACAATTCCACGAAATTTCGTTGTCCCGTTTCTTTATCTGGAAACCTGGCAAGGCTGCACTGCATTCCTAAGTCCTACAGGGTTAAAAAAAAGGAAAAAAAACCCAACCAAACCCAAAGAGTTGTTGCTGACCACAACCAACAACTACACACCACATGACTCAGGTTAATAAAAGCACACACCCTACACAATGCATCTAACATCTACCCTGCAGGCAGAAAGTCCCTGTTCTTTCAGTATTGGTTTCCCCAATATTTATTTCCTTAGCAGCCTCAAATTGCTTCAGAACCAGTTTTCACAGCAAAAATGAGAGGTCACCGCCTTTTCAGAACAGCTCTGAACACAAAGATTACAGGATTACATCAGTGTTCATCTTGGCAAAGTTACTATGTGCATCATTAAATAGGGATTTTCCACTGCGGTAACCCTGTGCCAGCATTTGAGCCCATGCACTTTTAATAATGAGTTTCTCATTACAGTTTTATCCAGTTTTTATCTAACTTATTTTTCTTGTTCCCATCAGAGATTATAAAGAAATTACACTTTACTTGAGATCCCATTATGTGAGAAGAGTATGGTACAAAAACAAAGTGCAAAATTATTTGGTCCTTGTAGATAGATGTCACAAAAATTATCTCCTTATCAAGAAAATTGTTACAGTTTGGTCAATTTTAAAAACTGTTTCCACAAAACAGATCCCACAGAAGAAAAGGAATTAATGTTAATTGTCATTTGTCTTGAAAGTCCTCAATTTAAGGACATAGTTTGACAAAACACATGAAGTACTTCTCCAGGTTTCAACTACATAGCGAGTGAGAAAACATATTCTGGATGCAAATCTTGTATACCTGCAAAGCTCACATTACCAAGTACCCAAAAGCGTTAAATAATTCCTTCACTTAAAGTCTCTTTAGAAAACATGTGTCATTTGTTTTATGTGCATAATGTTGAGAAGGTAGTCTCGAAAGTTATCTCATTATAAAGAAAACAATTTTTACAATCAGCCCTGTAAACTTAAATTCTTGTTATTATCTAGCAATGAAACCTGTCTTTGAAAATGAAGGCTGAAGAAAGTAACCATACTATCATTGTTACATGACTTTTGTTTTCTTAATGGCAAAAGAAAGGCAGCAATTAAAATAAACTATTTGTCAAGGTCTGTGATTTCATTTATGTAAACTAAGCAGTTAAATCCTTTCTTTTTATAAGATCCTCAGACAATGGTAAAACGTAGGTTTATCAGAATATAGAGAATTTGGCAGGTTCAAGGAAACCTCTAATTTACTTGGAAACATAGGAATTCTTTTCTCTCTATTCTGATGTTCTGCAAAGCACAGCAATATCCCAGGAATTAAACCACTAAGTGTTGTTAAAAGGGCACAAGGAAACAGACAAAAGAAAAGCATCTCTAAAGGTCAACAAAACCAGTAAGGACAGATTACTCCTTTCTTACTCTGTAACACATTAATCACTAGGGGTGGACCAGTCCATATTAGCCGTATCAGCTCTGACCTCCAGCTTCTCATCCAGTTCCCCTCTGCAGGTGACCCACAGCCCCGGAGCAATCTAAAGGCGATAGCACACCTAAAAACCCCACCGCCAGTCACAGGGGCAAGAGCAACTGCTGCATCGGCAGATAAAGACAGAGGTATGGTTATCGGTATGCATCCTTCTTTGTACAGTGCCAGGGGTCATGCTGGGTTAACACACACCAGCCAAAAGAAGTCCCAAAGCATAGGGCAGAAGTAAAGGGCAGACCAGCTAGAGGACCTCAGCCTGGTCTAGCACCAGCTTTTTCTTCAGTGCTTACAAAAGTCACGGAAAGTCTGTTCTCCAGCTGTGTGGCTTGTTGCAGATTTTGACCTGTCCTGAAGGTACAGCCAGAAACTTTCACAGGCACTTCATTCCATCATTGTAATTCCTCTTTAACATCAATTAGCAAGAAATTCCCTATGTTGCCTTCAGGACTCCAGAAGGCAAGAGCAGACTGGCTCATTGTTTCAGCTTTGACTAACACAGTAAAATCTGGTCAATCAAACACCCCAGGGGAACTGATGATAAGAAATAATTATCCATCAGTAATTTACCTGCACCCAGGTATGCAATTTTTACAGATATAATTTCATTCCATATTGAGGCATAGTAGAAGTTTATTCTCAGAAATTCTAATAATACAGTGTTTCTGTCATTATGAAATCCTGTGTGTAATTTGCACACTATCTAGTTCATGGTATGATTATACAGATTAATACTTATGGCACACTTTGCTAAAAAATAATTCAGAGCACTCACTACTTAAGAACTACTGTAAATGCTTACAAAGGAGGAGTGCAATTATCAGAGATTTTTCCTTTGTCTTCATAGAGGCAGTCATCACCAAAACAGAAAAAAAAAGTGCCAAGTGGAAGAACTGATTACTTGTACCTTTCAGAACCAAAGAAACCTGAAAACTATCCGAAGATCTGAGACTATCAAGTTACCTCGCAAATGCTATGGTATATAACCAGATCACTCTACCACAGGCATTACTGTTGTTACTACCATAATTTAAAGTTTTTTGCTCTGTTGCTATAGAATAGTTTCATCCGAGTAGATAAGGCACTAAGGTTTGATGTTTAAGGACTTGGACTTCAAAGATGAACATGAAGTTCACATGTACTAGGAAACTACAGCAATTTAGTGCTATTACAACATCTTCTTTAATGAAACAATCGGTAATGACTGTAGTTTCAACAAATTGCCAGGCGGCCATCAAAATATCTGATTTAAAAACATGTCTCAGCTTAAATAGCTTGGAAGTTTTTGGAAAAATAAAATCTTGAATTCCCTTTCATTCTGATCCAGCATTTGGCCTTCTCTTCAGCTTAATCCAGATGCCATTATTTGGACGAAGAATCAGTTCTCCAGTTGTACCAAGCTCTTCTGGCTTTTGACATGAGTCCACCCAAAAGCGCCGCAGGATGAGGGCTAGAAGAGCTTTCTCCTCCATTTGTGCAAAGCGCTGACCTATGAATTACAGGGCAGCAAAAAAAAAGATGTTATTGTCAGGTTGCATCAACAGTTGCTGCATTTGCATGCTCACAGCGATACCCCTAGGAACACAGGACAGCAAAGACTCTGCATCTGCCTTGAGAACAGAACTGGCTTTAGGCCAAAATCGAGGTCATATGGATACTACTGAAACTAGCACTTTTCTCTGCATCATAACTCTGGCCTTCCTGGCACAACCCACAGCACGTCCTCCTTCCCATAGTATGCAGAACTCAAACAGCAAAGAGGAAACACTTCACATGGAACTAATACAAAACACAGCCTTGTCATGTCTCTTGGATGGTCTAGGCAGGGGGGAATGGATGACAGATCAGAGCAGGAGAAGATGCAGCATGGGGACTGCAAGGAGAGACAAATCCCACTGTTCCATATAGGCAGAGAGGAGCAAAGGAGATACAACTGCAACAGAATGACAGACAGACCTTCCTTTAAAGAACACTAAGCATCACACACACTGATCATTTGCTAGCACAGAGGGCAAAGTTCAATTTACATTTCAGAGAAGGGCGGAGGAGGAAAGGGGAGAACAGAGAAATATGAGGGAAACCAAACCAAGTGTCACAATCCAGGCAGTTCACTCAAACTAAACTGAAAATGGGAACAGGACACAAAACCCAGTGCTCAAAACTTTTTCTGTGCTCCCCTCTGTATAATATGCACAGATGGATGTCTGTACACATGTACACAGTGGTGTATTTCTGCAATAATATTAATGAACCAACTCTCCTGCACATGTTCCTATACACCCAGGAATTAGCTAGACATGTAATATTAAATTAGATTCCTCTTTGGAACATGGGAAGACATAGTCTGCTGTTTTTATGGGAAGGGCACCTATTCCCAATGAGAGAAATTAAAAACAAACAAACAAAAGAGCCAACCCTGCCCCCCCAAAATAAAACAAACAAAACCAAAACCCCAGAAGTTGTAGTATTTCCCATTCTTGTAAATGGCATGAAAATTGCTGAATGTTCCCCATCTGCACTTAAGATCAGTGCAGGGAACAGTCTTCTCTTGTGTTGTACAATATAAACAATGATGCCTCTACTTTGAGAACTGATAAATTCTAAGTGTCTCGGTGGCACTTGAAGAGCTAACAAGTTCTGGGATGGTAGTGAAAACACCAGAGCAGCAACGGTGTCAGAAAGAGGGGAAGAATACATCAGTTGCAGACAGCATGTTTGGGATACCCAGCTGAGATAGATTTTTCCAGAGCAAAACAAGTGCAGGACATTTGCCTTCTCTCGCTCTGTCTTGCTGACACTGAGGATCAGAAATTTGGAAGCAATCCTGTCCTAACACAGGAGCCCATTAACATGCTGCCAGGCTGCACAGGCAGTGAGGGGGAAACACCAGCATGATAGACATTGGCCTCTGGGAAGAAAGGAGCCCTTGGGAAGAAGCAAAATGTGGCAGCTCAAGCACCAGGCTTGCAGGGGAGATGGTGCCCAGAATTCAGGGGGGATGGAGAGGGGAGACATGACCAGCAGGCACATAAAGACTTAAATTTCTCATACACTCACTGCTGCCACAATTACCACACCAGAAGCAGCACTGTCACATTACAAGGGCTTACTCTTCAGCTACCTACCAATGCAGTTCCTGGGACCAGCTGAGAAGGGCACGTAAGCATACGGGTGCCTTCCCTTACAATTTTCAGGGAAGAATCGCTCAGGCCTGAACTCCTCCGGGTCAGGGAAGCTCTCGGGGTCTCTATGCAGGGCATAAGTTATGACAAGAACATTTGTGCCTTTTGGTACCCGATATCCTTCTAAAGAGAAAAGGGAAAGGGAGAAGAAGGGTCAAAGCAACAGCAAATAAGTGACTTTCTGTACACAACAGCAAAATAAAAAATAAAACAACGCTGCCCTTTACTTGGGCAACACCTCCGCTGAGGAGATGCTAGCAGGATAGGAAGTGGCAAACACAGGACACTACTTACTAATACAGCAATCCTCTCTCAAGGCACGGGCAAACAGCGGAACTGAAGGGAAGAGCCGAAGGGCTTCTTTCACAACACACTCAAGGTATCGAAGCTTCTTCAAATCGTCCATTGTAACAGGATGCTCAGTGTTGCCTGTTCCAAAGCAAATGGGGATGAGCAAGACCAAAACTCCCCATTTTTGGTGAAACAAACTCATTCCAGCTCCCTCCAGAAACGCTCATCATGCACCAAGACCACATAGGAGAAGGTGCTACACATACATTGAACATGCATGACTTGCCCCAAAGACATAAAGTTGGCTGTACTCTCCTACAGGCCTTCCAGCACCCATCCCAATCACCTCTAGCTATTGAAAGCTCCAGAAGGGCCACAAGGCATGTTCCTACCTCCCCTTCTACATTTAGGCTTATAATGTATCACATCCCCACTCAAAAATGGAAACACCACCACAACCCCAATGCATCAGGAACAGAAACGTACCAAACACCTCATCCAGCTCTCTGTGAACCTTCTTCTGGGCTTCAGGATTATGTCCAAGTAAGTACAGGGCCCAGTTCATAGCAGCTGCTGTTGTATCATGGCCCTAGAGGTCCAGATTTACAAAGACACTCACTTCAACACCATTCCTGTGCACAAGTAGGCTTTGTAAATACTTGGGTGTGCAGGTAGTATAGAAAGTGAGACTTATTAGTCCCATGACCACGAGAAAAACAAAAATCAAGAGTGAAGACATCTATCCAACATGCTGATTATCAGGATGTAAGATGACCCATGATTCTGTCAGGTGCCTGAAAACTGCCCAAAATGGAAAAGTGTTGAAATAACCCAAGCAAACAGCTCTCTCTTCTGCCTCCCAGAAGGTGCATCAACTACCAGTATCTACACAATGAAGCAGATGTATATTCATGTTTTTGGTTACTGCCCAGTCAACAATGTAACGTCTGGGGAGGCAACGACTACCACGGGAGAAATACAGTGGACACAATCTGTAACTGTCCTGGTTTCAGCTGGGATAGAGTTAACTGTCTTCCTAGTAGCTGGTACAGTGCTATGTTTTGAGTTCAGAGCGAAGAATGTTGATAACACTGATGTTTTCAGTTGTTGCTCAGTAGTGTTTAGTCTAATGTCAAGGATTTTTCAGCTTCTCATGCCCAGCCAGTGAGAAAGCTGGAGGGGCACAAGAAGTTGGCACAGGACACAGCCAGGGCACCTGACCCAAACTGGCCAACGGGGTATTCCATACCATGTGACGTCCCATCCAGTATAGGAACGGGGAAGTGGGGGGCAGGGATTCGCCGCTCGGGGACTGGCTGGGTGTCGGTCGGCGGGTGGTGAGCAATTGCACTGCGCATCATTTGTACATTCCAATCCTTTCATTATTGCTGTTGTCATTTTATTAGTGTTATCATTATCATTATTAGTTTCTTCTTTTCTGTTCTATTAAACCGTTCTTATCTCAACCCACGGGTTTTGCTTCTTTTCCCGATTTTCTCCCCCATCCCACTGGGTGGGGGGGAGTGAGTGAGCGGCTGCGTGGTGTTTAGTTGCTGGCTGGGGTTAAACCACGACAGTAACCTTTACAAAACTATCCAAAAAAGGTACAAAACTATCCAGAAAAGGGTCTAATGAGACACAGTACAGTGGCCATAGGAGGAAATACTTCTTGGCTTCCTATGAGAAGGGGGATCAGCTACTACAGTTCTCAGCACCACATAAAAACTTGGAAAGGAAAGGAAACAAAGAGAAGGGGAACACACAAAAAAAGGGGGGGTGGGGGCAGGGAACAGAAAAGGGAAAAGTTGACCAACAAAGGATTTTGGTACTAAAAAGGAGCACTTGTGAAGTTCAGGATACTGTACCTCTTCAAAATCCAGCTATGGAGTAGTACAGGAATGGTAAAATGGGAAGAGGGTTTCTTTAGGTTACAACAGCAGTAATATGACTCTGAATTAAGCTCTTCTGAGATAGAATTTAGGTCCACCTAATGGATGTGTGTGGAAAACTTGTGAAAGTCTTGTTGAGATCCTTCATTGGACAGGGAACCAGGCACAAGATGAAAGTACCAATGCACAGTTGTTGACAGAACCAGGAGGTTAGAGCCAATGTGGCAAGGGACAAAATGTGAGGAGAGCTGACAAAATGCAAAGCAAAACACTGAAATCGTTTAGAGCTCTCTTTAGCATTAATGAGGTTTGCAACAGGAGCTGAGAGCCCATGGCCCACATTAGCCATTAAGCTCTTATTACGCACCTGCTTTCATGAGCAGAGCCTGCTCACATAGGCAGGGCCTACCACATGTGTATTGCCCAACGTTTTGCCAGGGCACACAATTCTGGCTCAAATGTTTCTATCCTTCAGTAGTTTCTATCCTATAGAGATTTCCTCTTGGGCTTCCAGGACTAAAATAACTTCATACTAAAAGCAACCTCCTGAACTAAGAAAAGGAGGAGTCACCACCTGTAAATGGTGAATCTTGGGTTCTGGGGGAAAAAACAAAGCAAAAAAAACCCAAAACAAAACAAAAAAACAACAACAACAACAAAAACCACAAACCCACACCCACCAACAACCCGAGGTTCCTTGGGTACCTCAAACATGAAAGTATCCACTTCCTCACGAATGTCCCTGTAGCTCAATTTGTTCCCTTCATCATCTGTTGCACTCAGCAGCATGTCCAGGAAAGCTTTTCTCTTTTGGGAGCCACTTTCTTCATAGTTACCATCAGTATCACATTTTGTTTGCTTGGTGTTTTCAAGTTCTGCAGCTTTTTCTGCAATGACCTGAGATTAGAACCATTATATTAGACATGATGCATGCAGCACACACGCACAGTCTACATCACACAGATTTGTCCCAACTTATTAAAACAACAACATCCATCTGTAGCAGTCTACATGAGCTAGTTAGCATAGCTCTCAGCATTAGCTTATGAACTTTAACTGACTTTTTTGTGTTAGTAGGTGAAATATGACCAACCCCTCTTGTCCCAAGCAATAGAATGAACCCTGAATAGCCTTTGTGTGATCAAGAAAATAGATAGCCAAACTATGTAAACAACTTGTTGATCATCAAGAAGTGTAAACACATCCAGAATATCTGGAACAAGCCAATCATGAATGCCAACAATAGTGATAGCAAATCAAAACCATCACTACAATTTGAACAGACTGATCACCAAGAAGATATTCTCTACCCTATACAATAACTAAGGAAAGGATCACATCTCCAGTCTCTGCAGAACCCAGGAGATTGAAGAGAAGCCAGGGCACCCCACACCCTGCATCAGGACCACACATAGCACAGCTGGAAACACTACACTAAAGCTTCCCAAATTTTCTTCAGTATGAAAGCAATGGTTGAACTTCCCTTTTGTAGGTCAAAGAACAGCCCCAGCGACAGACAGAGATTTCCTGCTGTCACCACCGTTGTCACAACAGCAAAACAGAACCCTTCAATAAACTGGTATTGCTCTCAACAATAAAATAATTAAAATAAAGGGTGTAGGATATGTAATTCTGTTCAGAGGAAGCACTGAATGGGAAAAAAACAAGTAGTTATACACACACACACAGTTTCCCTCACTGAACATACACATACAAAAGCAGATATTGAACCACCTTTTGTCTCAGTGCATTCTGTCAGCACCTACACTAGGTGATATTATTATTTACTGTTCCTTTGTCACCTTCTAAGATTTGTCTTCTTATATCCAATGCAGCAGCCCAGCATGGGAAGAGAGCAAGTGTTACCTCAGGTCCCTTTAAGAGCCTCTCTCATCACTCACTGCTGCAATTCCCAATAAAAGGAAGCAAAATATGAACTACTTAAAAACAATGCAGAGTCAATGTGGCTCATTATATGTAGTGAAAGTTCAGAGATTATTTCCTTTGTTGTGGCATTGATACAACGACATTGTGGGGCACATACACCTATTTCAGGGAAAGCAGCCTCCCTGGGAACATTCTAACAGGAGATTTGGGAGGGCAACCATTGGCAAGAACAGCATAGAGGCTATTTGGTGAGAGAAAGGGGTGTTACCTGCATAGTCTAACACGGTGAGAGAACACTGTGTTTTATGCCGTCAGTGACATATGCTTAACGGTTTCTGCGTCAAAGTGTCTTATTGCTGAGGTGGGGACCTGCATGTGTTTGCTCATCTCAGCAGTTCTGCTCCAAATAGGGGAAAATGAATACAGGCTTCCATTTCTGAGGGCTGGACCAAGAAACATTACCAAGCAGAGACCCCTATGCTCACTGCTACAAACTTGGCAGTGAGCTGTTGCAGGTGATTCAGATGTGGAGCATCTGGGGCAGAACAAGAGTTCAGTGAACTCTTGTTCATTTCAGTTGTCAAGGACCTGTAAGTCCTGTTACTCCCTTGGAGTAGTATATTCCCTTGCTTAAGTATGACAAAGTTCCTGACAGAGAAGTCAGCTGTTGTGCTCTTTTCAGGGAACTCCTCGGCATCCTAACAGAGAGTGAGTTCTCCTCTTAATAGATGCATATGAAGGGAGTTGAACCTCACCCCCATTTGGAAGCTCTCTACTGAGTGCAAGACTTTGCTCCAACAACTAGAATGTACCGTTAAAAAAAAAAAAAAAAAAAAATAATAATAATAAAGAATCTATACTGTATCTGTAAAATTGTGAAGGATTTTGAGGTTCCTCTCATGCTCTCTTCCTTCCTTGAACAGCATATATACAAGATCAGGCCAAAGCCAAGGGCTCTTCTGTCTCTGTTGGATTAGATCACTCATCCTAGGGGCACAACAATTACATCATGTAACATTTCCTGACAAAAAATACATTTACAGCAGATTTTCAAGAACCAAAAAAAGTTCTACCTCCCCCAGTGAAATGGAGCTTAACATATTGTGTAGGTTTAAACCCATTCATCTGAAAGGAAGGATGTTCATATTTGTTTCCTGATTTTAAACCATCTCAAAATTTCTGTAACTTTTCCCAGCATCCAGCATCACCATGATTTATATCTTTAAGCACTGAACTCTGAGAAGGAGAACATACTCTCATTTAGTGGGAATACTCTTGAAAATGACATATTAAGTCATCCAGTCCAGTCCCACTCCACATCAGTAAAGCACTGATCATGCTGAAAAGATATGTACAACCTGAAAAGACTACATGTTGAGGACTCCAAAACATCTGCTCTATGACCTCAAAAAGTCATCTAAAAGCATTACATTATTACTTGACTATCCAGGTACCATATATGCCAGACTGCACATGAAAAGTATTTGAAATAAAGATTATGAGACCTCAAGTATGCTCAAACACAACTGGAGTACATCTGGAAGGGCTGATTGTCATTACTATTCAGCTCTTGCACATGCATTTGGGTGCAGAAAGAGACTTTGAGGAGAAATTATTACATTTAGACTGACCTTGGGCCAGCCCACTTGCAGTACCATTT
This sequence comes from Harpia harpyja, assembly GCF_026419915.1. Taxonomy (NCBI): domain Eukaryota; kingdom Metazoa; phylum Chordata; class Aves; order Accipitriformes; family Accipitridae; genus Harpia; species Harpia harpyja. The sequence continues at coordinate 54,388,341 of NC_068941.1, read as the reverse complement.
GGGAAAGGCCAAGGAACCGATGACAATCAAACCCTCTAATTCCACCCCTTTTTTGCAACACATATCTCAACAAGCCCCATCAAGGCTAGGGGTGAGAAGCCACAAGCAGCTACATCTCATCTGGGCTGACCCACCAGTGTGGCAGGAATATAAACCATGCTTTGCCTAATCCACTGGACAGTCACGTAGAGTTTGAATGGTGTAAATACTGCCGTGAACTGCAGAGCAGAAGTGCCTCAGCTTTAACATGCTGTCTAAAACACCACCCTCCCAATTCTGCCAGTCACGCCGATATGAAATGTTGCAGCTCCATTTTTTTCTAACCTCCTGTACCAATGGATTAACTGAATGGCAGCTGACCCCTCTTCAAAGCCTCAGCCTCCCATTGCATATACTCATACCAGAAAATGCATCAAAATCTGCAGGTTTTCCTGCCTTCTTGGCTTTCTACCTCCACCTGTGATCCCCTGGCCCTCCCTCCTGGCTCACAGCAGATGAACTCCTGACACCAGCAGCATCAACTCCAGCCCAACTACAAAGTAGCCAAGGAAAATTTCCATATACCTGTAGACAGCACGAACATACTCAGAATCCTTATTCTCCTGAGCACCCACATTCTTGCCCATTGCCGTTTCTAGGAGGAGGAAATCATCAATGGTTCACAAATGCAAAGTAAAATGCAGAGTCCCAGTACACAATAGGTTGCTACTGCTCCCAGTCTCTGACTGTCACCACACCATCCTTTCAACAGGTAAATACACACATCCCGTTTCAGGTGATGAGCTGACTACATTTTCATGCCCAGGAGCCCTGCCCGTCAACACAAGCTCGCTTCAGACTGCTACCTCTGCCCTGCCCATCCCACAAACTCACCTGCTCAGATGCACACAAGACACCCTAGGAGGAAGGATGACCTTGGGAGGATGGAAATGCATTCACACAATATGCAGGGACATTCCTCTTCAACTGTCTCCTCACACAACATGGCACAGCTGTACTCATGAGCCTCTGCATCATTTGCAGCTGCACCACAATAACTGAAGAGGACTTACCACAGATGATGTCAAGGGCACACAGAGTGATGTATAGAAAGACATCAAATGGTTCCTTGTCAACATGCTTCTCAAGTTTCTCCAACAAAATACCTCCTTGTTCATTCATAACCTCTAGAAAGTCAGTTAAGATCGCAAAGTGGAACGTGGGAGTTATCATCTTCCTCCGTGACCGCCACTTGTCCCCAGTGCTGCAAAATTAACAGGGAGAAGGAAGGGTTAAAAACTCCAAGTCAAAAATAAAACCCTCAGCATCACAGGAAGTACACATTAAAAGCTGCAGCCTGGAACACCTGCACAGATGGACACGCTGTAGATGACTCTTCAAGCTGTCCATAGCACTCCCCACCCAGAAGGAGCAAAATGGAAATATTTCTTGCTCCAGCTCCCGTCAAAGCACAAGCCACCATTTCTATAGCTGCTCTCAACAAAAGGAGATGCCAACAAGCCCTCAGGCAATATGGCCTCATGCTTGCTCAGTGCACAGGCTCAGAGGGATCGAGCGGAAGCCATTTGTAAAACAAACCAGCTGTTTAGCACCAAGACCTCAAGTCATCACACTGTCTCTGTGAATCACCACCCATGCTTGAATCACCACCCATGCTTGCCTTCAACCGCTGACGAGGAAATGAGGATTGCAGATAACTAGGGTCCAGAGACATTACACAAATTAGTGCCTCAAGGTCTGGCTGCAAAGTACTTCCTTGGAGAGAGGCAACCACCTCCCACGTGTCAGTGAAAGAGCATGGAGCCACAGCTGGTGACACCAGCTTCCTGGTAGTTCTTGTTCGCTTTTTCTGAATCACATGCCCCACAGGCACACAAATGGCAGCTCTGCTTACAGGGTAAACCATCACACCACTTCTCCTGTTAGCCTGCTATGGACCATGGACCTCAACTCTCTGCACTTTGCTACTGATAACTGCCTTCTTAGGGCCATGAACAAAACTCAGGATAAAAGGCATTCCTCATCCTCTCCCATAAACTTGTGCCTCCCACACCCCATGATCACAGCTGGCTTTTACGACACCATGGTCCCATCACAAAGCACGAGGAGTTCACCTCTGAGGGCTCCAAACAGGCAACAAAGCTCCATTGCTAACAGGGGGACCTTGACCTTCTCGCACAAACACAGAAGAGGCACAAAGGCACCAGAGCCACTCTACATTCACCTTGCTCTACTCTTGAACATCTGCATCATCCAGACTAAACCTCCCTTGACCCTCCCAAGACCACAGGACACCAAGCCCTTACATCACTGGTCCCCCCTCTCTCCACTCCTGACTTGCGCTTTTACCCAGGCTCACTTCTTCCAAGCCTCCACTTCACGAGGGAAATGAAGGACAGGGTACAGATACTCTCCTATCCTACCCCAAAGCATCACCAACCTCAGGCCCATCCTCCTGGTTGCAGCACCACCAGCTGAGATGATAAGCAATGCACACAGTCACAGTTCTGCCACAGTCTGACCACTCGACACATATCACAACATTCAAAACATCCAGTGTATAGCATCGCAGACTAAAAGACACCACTTGCCATAGGATACAACTTCCCAAAACTCACATTCATTTCAAGCCTCTGGGCAAAAAAGTAACAATGGCCAAATTTGCCAAGAAACAGATAATGCCAAAAGATTTTTATTGGGCATTAGCTGCTAAAGAGCAACCAAGACCATCACAAGCAATAAGACTTCTACAGTTATCACCTACATCTCTGTCCAGAGATACACACAGCATTCCTGCCACCAAGCCCCTTCCTATCACATACCCTGCAATTTCAGAAAGAGAGCAATGCACCTGCATTTCACTATACCTTGTCAGAAGTCCAGTGCCCAACCACGGCTGCAGGAATTTGTACAGGTACGATTTTTCTATGTGTTTCGAACTGCTCAGAATAACCTGTCAGAAAAATTAAAGCAGAGGAAAAAACATCACTTGTTAGATGGAGAGAGATTTCTTCAGCTGAGATTACTTCACACAACCTCAGTTCCTCCACAAAAATGCCCTGAGCCTCAGTAAAATGCACAATATTTCAGTACAAGCTGGTACACAGGGGAAACATTGAGTTCACACCCTCAAGTCTTTCAGTAAATTTCCCAATCCTGAGAAACAATGAAATACACAAAACCTACCACCCCCACTCCCCTTATCTTCCTGAAAAAGAAAAATCTGTGTTACAAAGTCACAGGCAGAGCTCAGAGAAAACCCAACGGTTTCCAGCCTTAACCAAACTCACAGGAAGTACCATCTCTTCAATAAACACTCCAACAAAGAAACAACTCTATCTTCCCAGATCAAGGACAATCATTGTCAGTAGCAAAACTAACGACTACATTTCATGGCATCAAGACACACCAACCAAGTTCTAATGCAGAAGCCAGTCAAACAGACACAAGCATTGCAAACTGCATTTCATAATGTTCTGTCCCTATTTCAATGGTCCCATCTTCCCTGCTATCTGCTTGTCCATTCTGATCTTGGGAGCAGGAGTTTTCACACATGTGAAAACAAAGCTAAAGGAGATGCTTCTTTGTATAAAACATATTGAATTGGTGGTTTCGTTTGCTGGCCATCTTATTTATTTTTTCCAAGACTAGGCTTTTTATATTCTTCCGCTTTCAGCCCTTCTTTAGTACTGGGTCAGAGGACAATCTCAAGTAAAATCAGACCAAGCCCTTTTTTGCAAAAATTACATTGAAAGAATAGAAACTAACAGGTTGGACACTGCTTTGCATGACAGTAGAATAGACAGGAGACAAGAACACTCACCTCCACACTGTCAGGGTGATACAAAACCAGGACAGGCAACGGTCCTATCCAAATTTTGAGCAATGGCCAACTCCTGAACTCTTCAGCGTAAACTTGTAGTTGTTTAAAAAAACCTGGAATGAAAACAGCATATTAGAATTTTTTAAAAAGGGGGTTTTGATGAAGCAAGACTTCTGTAATGAACTCTTTTTCACCATATGCCCTGTAACTATGTTTTTGTTGTAGTTCTATCTTGCTACTATAATAAAGCAGCATATTTTGCACCTAGCTATTAGCTGTACTGCAAGACCATTTCTTTATGGCTGCACTCTTGAAGGCACTTTATTCTAGAGAACCCCCTCCTAGCTGTAGATAAGGCAGCTTGATTTAAGCAGTCTCAAAGCACTGCAGCATGGGCCTTCTGCATTGCAATGCTCTTTGTAACAATTAGAGCCAAATCAAACTTTATCAAGGCTATGCTTACATTTTGGCCTATCTGATACTAGCCAAAATGCTGTATCAACATGCCTCTTTACTTTCCCAGTACAGCATCAAGCCTTTTCCTGTCTGAGACCTCATTGACAGGTACTACATTTGTGGTGCATACACAAGTGATGTCATGCACAGTAATGGCAGAGCACTGCACAGGAACCAGCAACACTTGCAATGTCTAGCTTCTGATAGCTGGACTCCTGAAGAAAAACTTTGGAGCCTTTACACTGTTATTGTTTGTCTACAAACAAATTCTTTCTTACTCCAACATGCTTAAATTCTCTAAATTTGCTAACAAAGGAGATTAGAGACTCCATAGAACATAAGAGCCTCCATCAAATTGCTTTCTGGAGAGAGAAGCAATGTTCTTTTTTGTTTTGTTTTTTTAAGAAGATTTAAAAAGAAGAAGAAAAAGAAAAAAAGATTTGTCTTTCAGTCAGGTTCATATACACATCCTGACTATGATCCTGCTACCTCTTCCCCAAAGTCAGCTTCAGGGAAAGCTGCCTGCCCTTGCTTCCACCAAAGAAAGATATCTCATATCTCTGTTTAGATATGGGGTTGGATCCAGAGGAAAGATGCGAGTGTGTACCCTGGTGAACAGAGGGACCATGTCTCAGCATGTGTCAGTACTGGGCACTGTGCGCACCCATGCTGTACTCGTCCTTGGCTTCACCACGCTCCCACGACCCAGTCGCTCTCTCTTCAGGCAGCATACCTGGCAGCACAGCCAGTAACGCATGTGCACAGAGCAGACTGGCATACACAGGCATCACAAACACACCCAGAGGAGTCTGCTGGTCCACTGACAGCACAGCCACAGCCACTTTCACACCACTGACTCCTCAAGAAATATGCTCCTGTGCAAAACCGAGTACCAAACAGAAGGGGAACGTGTAGCACATTAGCGGTCTCTCAAGCACCTGGCAAAAAGAAGGTACCATTGATCAATGTGAGAACAGAAAGGTTTGCTTTTGAGGGATGTACTGCAAATACTCCACAAGTTCTTTTGCATCTAACGCATAAATCTAAGGCACAGTTAATTCTGAAACTGACCCAACAACTCAGCATGCTAAAGTCCCTTGTACATGCTCACTTGGGGGAAGATAATTGTTTAAAGAAGTATTTTTCCTTTACAAGCTAAAAGCTTTGTTTGGATTGCAGCTAACGGCCATGGGGACACAGTGCTCTGCATTGTGAAACAGCACTTCCTGCAAGAGTATCCACCACGCCTCCCTGTCACAAAAACATATTCCACGGCATTCATGCTCCACCTCACCAACAACTGGAAACAGGTCCCAGTCCAGCATCTGGAAGCCGCTATCAGATTGAACATCGAGCTAATCTTTGACCAATAATAACCCCACATTTATGCAGTTCCTCTCCTTTCCCCTCTACTACCCACTTCTCACACAGTTCCCCTCTGCAGATCGCCCGCAGCCCCAGAGCGACCTAAAGGCGATGGCACACCCTACAACCTGCCCCAGCCAGCCGCAGCTCGATCACCCAAGCACCTCACCAGTGCTGGCTCCTCCAGCAAAGCCCCATACAGTGCAGGGGCCTCATAGCTGGGCTGCGGTGTGAGCTGCCCTTACCTTCTCCGTTCCGCTCCAAGAGTAGAGCATTTCCCAGCAGAGGATAGCAGGGGCTGATACCCGGGATCGGCTTCGTCACCCACCATCGCCTCCAGTAATCCATCAGGGAGGGCAGGCAGCAGATGGCCACAGCCGTCAACAGCAGAGCGATGACCCCAGCCCCCAAATGCAGCACCTGGGGTCCCCCTGTGGCTCCCTGCACAACCTCCATCACCACGTCCCAGCCTCCTGCTCTGAGCCTTGATCCCTACCGGGGAACCGGCACTGCCTGTACCCACAGCGGCCGCATGGCAGCGAGCCGAGTGTGCCGGGACCCAGGCCACGAGAGCGGGAGGCGGAGCTGTCGCACGGCCGAGGCACAGCTTCCTGCCAGGAAAATAAACAAAGATATTAAAAAAAAACCCACGTGGGGAGAGGCTGCCTGCAAGCACTTCCTGACGGCAGAGCAGCCACGGGGAACCGTGCCATTTCCCTGCCCTCGCTTGGCTCTTCTGACTCAAGTGAAGAGTGAGAAAGTTCTTCGCAGGACCGTGCAACACCTCAGAAGGAAAAGACACAAACTGCTGTCAAGAGAAAAAACACCTTTTTGCTGATTTGGGAAGCATGGGTTTTCCCAACATCATCTTTCTCCTGTTTTCAGGTGCTCAGGGAACACCACCATTTTGCCATACAGAACTGCTCCAGTGCTCTCCAACACGATGCCTGAAGGGTTTCAAGAGCTTCAGATGGGCAGCACCTTTCTTCAGTTGGGTTGATGACTTCGAGGGGTTACACAAACCAGAGCCCATACAGGCCCACAATCAAGAGCAGCAGTGCAAGGCACACTGATGCTTCTCAGCTCAAATCTGATCTCACTGTCGAACGCTCAGTCAAAGGCTAAAGGGTGCCAGTAACATGACTGGCAGCACCAGCACCTGTGTCATAACTTGCAAAGTGCTTGGGTAGAAGTGGTGCCATACCCACCATATATCCTGCTACCCTTCCTGCCTCAGGAGGATCCAGAGTCCCTTCCTTCTGCTGCAGGGCTGCTGAGCACCTGCTCCTCAAAGCCTCCAATGCTCAGAAACCTTGTGGTCAAACAGAAGTTCGGTGAAAAGACAGCATGGCTTGCACCCAATTTGCAAAACTTCACCCCCTGAATATACCACAAAAGCTTTTTATAGCCCTAGCCATGTTTCTCCTGTCTGTTTCGTACCAAAATTTACTGCACTGACTGCACTGGCATTTTTAGTAAACCAACAAACAGCGTAAACAAAGCAACTAAGATAAGAAACACAAACAGAGAAAGCTCAAAACATCAGGAGTTAAGAAAGGGCTGATGACCCTTGGCAGCAGAGGGCAGTAAATTTTGGCACTTTGTTCCTGCAATCTCCCAGCAAACACTGTATCATAAATGCTGACTGTTGCATTTTTCTGCACAGTAAACAGCTGGAAGTGAACTTTGCTACTCTTGCTGTTATTTGTAATGGTTTGTGACGGAAAATAGCAGATACATATCCTGTCTTGCAAACAAATGAGGCAAGCTACATAGCCATCAGCGCCCTCTTTTGTTCAGGTGACATCCCAGGAAGGAAGTAAGCGTGCAGGATTAAGAGGCTCACCTTTTGTCTTTGTAACATGGAGATCAGCTGGGTAATTTTACTCTCTTTATAAAAACCTTGCAGTTTGTTGCCTTCATGGAGCTGATAACTAGATGCAGTGGTTAATTGTGATTCTGAGTCAAACTCTGCGTTTCTAACTGCTGATAGCTCCTTCTGCAGGAAAAACCTGAGAAACGGTGAAGCAGCAGGAACAGGGTGAAAAGCCACAGGGAAAGCAGTAGGGAACACAGCAGAACAAACACTGCAAAATCCTGCCAGCAGCTGGCAACGGTGATGCTGTTAAAAAAAGGCAGCGGCTACACTGGAATGAGATGTAAAAGATATACCCAAGAAAGAAGAAGTGAGAGGCCTGGCATAGAATCATAGAATCATAGAATCATTTCGGTTGGAAAAGACCTTCAAGATCATCGAGTCCAACCATTAACCATGCCCCCTAAACCATGCCCTGGAGTACCCTGTCCACTCGCTTTTTGAATACCTCCAGGGATGGTGAATCAACCACCTCCCTGGGCAGCCCATTCCAATGTTTGACAACCCTCTCAGTAAAAAAATTTTTCCTAATATCTAACCTAAAATCTCCCTTGCCTCAACTTGAGGCCATTTCCTCTCGTCCTATCTCCAGACACCTGACAGAAGAGACCAACACCCACCTCACTACAACCCCCCTTCAGGTAGTTGTAGAGAGCGATAAGGTCTCCCCTCAGCCTCCTCTTTTCTAGACTGAACAACTCCAGATCCCTCAGCCGCTCCTCATAAGACTTGTGCTCAAGGCCCCTCACCAACTTGGTTGCCCTTCTCTGGACACGCTCCAGCACCTCAATGTCTTTCCTGTAGTGAGGGGCCCAAAACTGAACACAGTACTCGAGGTGCGGCCTCACCAGTGCCGAGTACAGGGGAACAACCACCTCCCTGCTCCTGTTGGCCACACTGTTCCTGATACAGGCCAGGATGCGATTGGCCTTCTTGGCCACCTGGGCACACTGCTGGCTCATATTCAGCCGGCTGTCAACCAGCACGCCCAGGTCTTTCTCTGCCGGGCAGCTTTCCAGCCACTCTTCCCCAAGCCTGTAGCGCTGCATGGGGTTGCCGTGACCGAAGTGCAGGACCCGGCACTTGGCCGTGTTAAACTTCATACAATTGGCCTCAGCCCATCGATCCAGCCTGTCCAGATCTCTTTGTAGAGCCTCCCTACCCTCAAGCAGATCGACCCTGCCTCCCAACTTGGTGTCGTCTGCAAACTTGCTGAGGGTGCACTCAATCCCCTCATCCAAATCATCAATAAAGATATTAAACAGAACAGGGCCCAACACCGAGCCCTGGGGAACACCACTCGTGACCCACTGCCAACTGGATTTCACCCCATTCACCACTACCCTCTGGGCTCGGCCATCCAGCCAGTTTTTCACCCAGTGAATAGTGCACTTATCCAGGCCACAAATGCCAGCTTCTCAAGGAGTATGCCATGAGAGACAGTGTCAAAGGCCTTGCTGAAGTCTAGGAAAATAACATCGACAGCCTTTCCCTCATCCACTAGGCGGGTCACGTGGTCATAGAAGCGTCTTTGAGGCCTAATTATGTCACTGAGACTTGCATCATTACAAACCTTGGAGGACGTTCTGTAGGAGAGGAGTTTTCTACCAGATTGTGATTAGCATTCCTTTTTACTTGGAGTACAGTGTTGGATTTCAGCAGGCACTCCACTAGTTAGCGAACCTTTGCTTTTATAAATGCATGAAAATCTGCTTTTACTCAGCCTCTCACCTAAGTGGAAGCCTATCTGCCCGTGCTGACAGAAGGCACGCATCCTGTCAGGCACCTATGTCAGCCCACAGGCACAATGGCAAGGCAGGCTTCTGGTGGTCCCTAGAATGCAGGTCTGGATTCTTTGATAAGGAAATCAATAAGATAATCGTTACTGGCAAGAAAAACAAAAAACCAAAGCAAGGCTAAAATGGATCTGATATGACAGAAGGACAAAAGAGAAGTACACAACACATTCTGAAAAACTGTGCTGCACTCTTTACGTTAGTCCTTTGCGCCAGCCAAGACATACCTGATGTTTTTGCCAACCCTTGAAAAATGCACAGCATCCACAGTAAGCAAGACTAACCAGTTGCTAACTTAGCAATCACTACATTTCACTTGCAATTAGGAAGGGTTTTTCTTAGGAAGAGCTTCCCTCTTTCTCAACATACTTGGTTACAACATGATTAAACTTTATGTAGAAAGGTACTTGCACTGAAAAAAAAGTCAATTTGTAGTCCATCACCTGCACAAAGAAAAGTTAACACACCATGTCTCCAGCATGGAGACATGCATGCCCAGCCAGCATGGGTTCATGAAAGTCCTGCTTGACTAACCTGATCTCCTTCTATGACCAGGTGACCCGCCTAGTGGATGAGGGAAAGGCTGTGGATGTTGTCTACGTGGACTTCAGTGAGGCCTTTGACACTGTCTCTTATGGCATACTCTTGAGAAGCTGGCGGCTCATGGCTTAGACAAGAGTACTCTTCGCTGGGTAAAAAACTGGCTGGATGGATGAGCCCAGAGGATTGTGGTGAGTGGAGTTAAATCCAGTCGGTGGTGAGTCACAAGTGGTGTTCCCCAGGGCTCAGTACTGGGGCCAGTTCTGTTTAACATCTTTATCAATGATCTGGACGAGGGGATCGAATGCACCCTCAGCAAGTTTGCGGATGACACCAAGTTGGGAGGGAGGGTTGATCTGCTCGAGGGCAGGAAGGCTCTACAGAGGGATCTGGACAGGCTGGATCGATGGGCCGAGGCCAACTGTATGAGGTTCAACAAGGCCAAGTGCCGGGTCCTGCACTTGGGTCACAACTACCCCATGCAGCGCTACAGGCTTGGGGAAGAGTGGCTGGAAAGCTGCCCAGCAGAAAAAGACCTGGGCGTGCTGGTTGACAGCCGGCTGAATATGAGCCAGCAGTGTGCCCAGGTGGCCAAGAAGGCCAACGGCATCCTGGCCTGTATCAGAAATAGTGTGGCCAGCAGGAGCAGGGAGGTGGTTGTTCCCCTGTACTCGGCACTGGTGAGGCCGCACCTCGAGTACTGTGTTCAGTTTTGGGCCCCTCACTACAGGAAAGACATTGAGGTGCTGGAGCGTGTCCAGAGAAGGGCAACCAAGCTGGTGAAGCGTCCAGAGCACAAGTCTTATGAAGAGTGGCTGGGGGAACTGGGGTTGTTTAGTCTGGAGAAGAGGAGGCTGAGGGGAGACCTTATCGCTCTCTACAACTACCTGAAGGGGGGTTGTAGTGAGGTGGGTGCTGGTCTCTTCTGTCAGGTGGCTGGAGATAGGACGAGAGGAAATGGCCTCAAGTTGCGGCAGGGGAGGTTTAGGTTGGATATTAGGAAAAATTTCTTCACCGAAAGGATTGTCAAGCATTGGAATGGGCTGCCCAGGGAAGTGGTGGTGTCACCATGCCTGGACGTATTCAAAAAGTGGATAAACAAGGCACTTCCGGACATGATTTAGAGGGCATGGTGGTGTTGGGTTGACTGTTGGACTTGATGATCTTAAAGGTCTTTTCCAACCCAAACGATTCTATGATTCTAATAGGCATTAACTCTAAGGAGCTACCAAAGCATCACACCTATGTTTATTAATCTGTGTGTCAAGGAAAAAGCACGCTCCCAAGTTGGATAGCCACAACCTGCCCCAGGGTCACAGGTGGAGATTCTGCCCACTGTTCTGTGGTTCAGCTAGATCCTCCAGGGCCTCCTCCTTGCTAAACTCCAGCAAGTATAAAGAAAGCATTTAGCAGCATGCTACGTACGACATGAAGCAAGCCAGAGGTCATGGAGCATGAATAAAAGGAGCAGTTTAAGATCTAGAAGAACTTGTGATGGTGGGTCACAGAAACACACAATACTGCAAATTTGCCTACCTGCACTCTTGCAACATGGAAGATTTGGTGTCCGACATCTGCTCTAGGAAAATCACTATCCACATTTGATGTGCCTGCATATAACACAGTCATAGCTGTACAGCCTGTTAGAAGCTGTGGTGAGTTAGCCTTGGCCAGCAGCCAGACACCCACCCGTTTGCTTGTTCACTCCCCTTCCTCAACAGGACAGGGAGAGAAAACAGGATGAAAAAGCTCATGGGTCAAGATAAAGACTGGAAGATGGCTTACTAGTTACCATTATGGGCAAAACACACTCAACTTGGGGAAATTTAATTTAATTTGTTGCCGATTAAAAATAGGGAGTGGGGAAGTGAGAAACAAAGACAAAAAAGTTCCTCTCTGCTGCTTCCTCCCCCTCCAGCATGGGTCCCCTCCATGGGCTGCAGCCCTTGAGGATAAACCTGCTCCAGCATGGTTTTTCCACAGGCTGCTAGGGAATGTCTGCTCTGGTGCCTGGAGCACCTCCTCCTCCTCCTCCTCCTCCTTCACTGACCTTGGTGTTTGCACCACTGTTTCAATCTCTCTTCCCCCCCACCCCTCCATCTGTCCAGCATTTTTTGTACCCTTTCTTAAATACATTTTCACAGAGGCACCACCAGCTTGGCTGCTGGGCTCAGCTATGTCCTGCAGTGTGTCTATTACAGAGCCGGCAGGAACCGGCTGTGTTCTTTTCTCTGGCCTTTCCTCAGAGGCCACCCCAGCAGCACCCCCGCTGCCAACACCTTGACACCTACACCCAGCTGAAAAGCCTACTGGGAAACCATTGCAAGACTGAAGAGGAAAATGGGGGTGAAATTTCCTCCGCATTGCACCCTAGTGAAACCAGACACATCAGCTACAAAGCAATAGATACATACAAACTATCAACAACGTTAAATATCTGGAAAGCACACGGGTGCCTTCGCTTACAATTTTCAGGGAAGAATCGCTCAGGCCTGAACTACTCCAGCTCAGGGAAGATCTCGGGGCCTCTGTGCAGGGTGTAAGTTATGACAAGAACATTTGTGCCTTTTGGTACTTGATATCTTCCTGAGGAGAAAAAGGGAAAGGGAGAAGGGTCAAAACAACAGCAAATAACTGACTTTCTATAAACTGCTTCACAGTAAAAAAAGAGAAAAACCCTGCCCTTGGGAAATCTTCTCAGTACTATTTCCTGCAGACCTTCCATCCCAACCACCTTTAGCTATTTAAAGCTCCAGAATAGCCACAAGGCATGTTCCTACCTCCACTTCTTCAACCTTAATAAAGGAGTAATGGAAAACACCTCATCCAGCTCTCTGCGAACCTTTTTCTGGGCTTCAGGATTATGTCCAAGTAAGTACAGGGCCCAGTTCATAGCAGCTGCTGTTGTATCATGGCCCTAGAGGTCCAGATTTACAAAGACACTCACTTCAACACCATTCCTGCGCACAAGTAGGCTTTGTAAATACTTGAGCGTGCAGGTAGTATGGAAAGTGAGACTTCTTAGTCCCATGACCACGAGAAAAACAAAAATCAAGAGTGAAGAACTCTATCCAACACATTGATTAAGCCAGGCCAACCAGAGCAGCGACAAATGTTCCTTAGCTGCCTCCCAGGATGAGAACGAGAAGAACAACCACCCCAAGTATATGTATACCAATGCACGCAGCCCGGGGAACAAACAGGAGCAACTGGAGCTCCACACCCAGTCAGAAAGTTATGATATCACAGGAATAACTGAAACATGGTGGGACAACTCACATGACTGGAGGATTGTGATGGATGGCTATAGGCTGTTTCATACAGACAGGCAGGGAAGGAGGAGGAGTTGCCCTCTATGTTAAGGAGAACCTTGAATGTACAGAAGTCAGCTACGGTGATTGTGGAAGCCCTATCAAATGCCTCTGGGTCAGGATCAGAAGGGTTGTCTCCAAGGGGGATCTTAACAGTACGCCTCTGCTACCAACCTCCCAACCAAGACGATAAGGCCAACAAAGCAATATATGGGTCACTTAAGCAAGCTTTGGGTCAACAGAACCTGGTTCTTGTGGGTGACTTCAACTACCCAGACATTTGTTGGAAGAACAACACAGCAGCTCACCTGTCATCCATCAAGTTCCTGGAATGCGTAGAGGACTGCTTCCTCATACAAATGTTAGATGTGCCAACCAGGAATGAGGCACTGCTGGACTTGCTACTCACAAACCAAGAAAACCTGCTTTGTAATATCTTGGTTAGTGATAGCTTTGGCTGCAGTGATCACAATATTGTAGAGTTTGGGATCCTGCTGAGCACACTGAAGGTTAGTACTAAGACAAAGGTTTTAGGTTTTAGAAGAGTAAACTTCAGCTTGCTCAGAGCTCAATTGGGAGGGATTCCATGGGAAGCTTCCATGGAGGATAAAAGAGCTAGCGAGTGCTGGGAGTTTTTCAAGAACGCTCTCCTAGAAGCACAAAAACAGTTCATCCCCTTTAAAAGGGAAGGGAAGTAGGGGGAGCAAGAGACCCCCTTGGCTTAACTGCAAGCTTCTCAGTCTGCTCAAAACCAAAAGAGAAGTGTACCAGAGATGGAAAAGCAGATGAATACCTGTTAAGAACTACAAGGGCATTGCCAGGGCGTGCAGACATGCAGTTAGAAAAGCAAAAGCTCAGCATAAATTGAAATTGGCCAGAGATGTCAAAAACTACAAGAAAGGTTTCTTCAGGTATGTAAACAACAAGCAGAAACAGAAGGAAAATATTGGCCCACTGTTAAACAGGAGAGGTGAATTAGTCACCAACAACACTGAAGAGGCAGAGGTTCTCAACACTTTCTTCACCTCTGTCTTTACCAGCACTGTTGGGCCCCAGGCCTTGGGAACAAAAACCCAGGTTGATGCAAACACAGACCCACCATCAGTGAAGGAATTGTTGGTATGTGAACTATTACAGGAGCTTGACCCCTACAAATCAATGGGCCCCTACAATATCCACCCGAGGATGTTAAGAGAGCTGGCTGATGTCATTGTGAGACCACTCTCCATAATATTTGAGAAGTCATGAACATCAGGGAACGTCCCAGAAGACTGGAAGAAGGCTAATGTCACCCCCACCTACAAGAAGGGCTTAAAGGAGGATCCAGGAAATTATAGGCCCATCAGTCTTACTTCAGTCCCTGGGAAAGTTATGGAACGAATCCTCCTGGGGGCTATCACAAGTCAAATGAAGCACGTGTCTGGGAAAAGCCAGCATGGACTCACCAAGGGCAAATCGTGCTTGACAAACCTGATCACCTTCTATGACAAAGTAACCTGCTCGATTGATGTGGGGCGAGCAGTGGACATTGTCTACCTGGAATTCTCCAAGGCTTTCAGTACAGTTTCCCACAGCCTCCTCCTAGAGAAACTGATGGGTTACGGACTAGACAAGTGGTCTGTGCGGTGGGTGGGGAACTGGCTGACACGCCGCACCCAGGGGGTGCTGGTAAATAGCTCCTTTTCAAACTGGCAACCTGTCACAAGCTGGGTCCCCCAGGGACTGATATTGGGCCCAACGCTGTTTAATATCTTCATAAGGGATCTGGATGATGGGATCAAGCATGCCCTGATGAAGTCTGGCAATGATACCAAACAGAGTGGGGAATTGGATACTTGGAAGGGAGAGCCACCCTGTAGGAAGTCCTGGATAGGCTGGAAGAGTGGGCTAACAAGAACCTTATGAAGTTCAACAAAGACAAGTGTAAGGTCCTGCACCTGGAAAAACATAATCCAGGAGTGCCGCACAGGCTGGCATCTACCCGACTGGGGAGCAGCTCTGTGGAAAGGGACCTGGGGGTCCTGGTGGACAACAAGCTCCATATGAGTGAACAGTGTGCTGCTGCAGCCATGAAACCCAACAGGATGCGGGTTGCAGCAACAAGGGCATCACCAGCAGAGAGAAAGGAGTCATTATCCCACTCTACTCAGCGCTGGTCAGGCCACATCTGGACTACTGTGTTCAGTTTTGGTCCCTGCTACACAAGAAAGATGTGGACAGGCCAGAGAGGGTCCAGAGAAGGCCACAAAGATGATCAAAGGCCTGGGAAGCCTGCCGTATGAGGAAAGGCTGAGAGAACTGAGCTTGTTCAAACTTGAGAAAAGAAAGCTGAGGGGAGACCTTACCACCATATTCCAGTATTTAAAGGGTGGCTACAGAGAAGATGGAGACTCCCTTTTTACAAGGAGTCACATGGAAAAGATGAGGGGTAATGGGTACAAGTTACTCCTGGGGAGATTCCAATCAGACAGGAGAGGAAAATTTTTCACAATGAGAACAATCAGCCATTGGAATAATCTCCCCAGGGAAGTGGTGGATTCCCCAACACTGCACACTTCTAAGATTTGGCTAGACAGGGTGCTAGACCATCTTGTCTAGAACATGCTTTTGCCAAGAAAGGTTGGACCAGATGATCCTCGAGGTCCCTTCCAGCCTGGTATTCTATGATATGATGATTATCAGGATGTAGGATGACACACAATTCTGTCAGGTGCCCGAAAACTGACCAAAAGGGAAAAATGTTAAAATACTTCTGGTAGCCAGCAAACATCCCTCTTCCCTCTCTGCCACCTGAGTGTTCCATTGCTGCTCTAGTAATTAGCAGATCTTTCCTTCCCTTTAAACTGCAGAAGCAGATGCTTGTTGCTCTGCTCTTCTGTCCATTCATAAATCTAGCGACTAAGCTCCATCACTTCACAGAGGTCAGCAATCTTCTTTCACAAAGTGCCAGATGATGAACACTCTTCACTGTCTGGTTCCCACTTCTGCCATTACAGAACCAAACCGGCGCATATTCATCTTTTCATTTAGTCCACAACATAAGGTCTGAATTGCCATGAAGTGCTGCAAGATGTTAAGACACATTGTACCATCGTTTCTCTGCATTCTCGTCAACGTCTACATCTACAACATCTCGTCAACAGGATGGAGCACTCATGAGAGCGAAAGCATATTTTGGATACACCACTGAAAAAGACTTAAATGTGAATTTTGAACATTAGGTCAATTTGACCTGAGATTTCTGAAGAAACTGCATCAAATTGACCCGCAACTGTACAAAATCAAACTCCAAAGCAAAAGCATTCTTTCTCAGATACTGTACCATAATATCACCAGTGAGTAAACTTAGTGTAACCAAAGAAGAAAAATACTAAGCCAGGAAAGTAATTTAAAAATGCTTTCATTTACTCATAAGAATGCAGTGCTTGATGACCATTTACAAAAACCAGAAATCTGATTAACAGTACAGATATAAAACATACATTACAAATGCTTTGCCTTGGATTACCAATCCTTGAACATTCATAAAAAGAAGTGAGGAGAACTGGTATTAGTTCCCAAGTAGAAGAAACCAATTCTACTCTTAACTGCACAATTTGGGCAAATAATTTTTCTCCTCCTCCCTTTCCCCTTCAACAGCTCTTCAAGCACATTTACTTAAACTGCTGGCTTTCTGATAGAAGGACGAATCCCTGACTGTGAAGGCACACAGTACTAATAGCCAGGGACCTGATCAGGGCTGTAATCTTTGGGCAGAATGCAATCCCAATCTCCAATCTGATCTTCCCATTTGGGTCTACACAAAGAGGTATAAAATAATGCTTTCATCAGTTAAGTTTTCATATTAAAAGTTTGAAGGCTCAGATATTTCAAAATATGATAAATTTGTACAATAACAATTATTGTTATTATTTTATTGTTATAATTGTTATATTATATTGTTATTATTGTAATATTTTATAAGAAATCTCAAGAAATGGGAACAGCCTTACCGACTTGTCAGCATGCAGGTTCAATTGCTCAGCACCTATAAAAATGTTTGGCCCGGCAAGGAAAACACTACCTCCTGTAAACACAGTTTATCCCAGCAGTTCCCATAGCTACTGATGATTAGAATACTGCAAGTAGAAGCAATGAATGAATTCCATCTCAAAAGAATTAAAGGAAGAAGAAAAAGTAGCGACAGACAATACTTACCAGAGAACAACTGCAATAAGCAGACAGACTGAAAAATGGAGGAATGTTAAAACAGCCATTAAAGAGGAGATACCACAAACTCCTGTTTAGAAGTATAAATTTTATATATGACTGAAGCTTGGATAGGCTAGAACATCTTTAACACTGAGGAAACGTCAAAAAGTAGGAACAGGACTTCATGGCCTAAACATAACTTACTTGCTTCTGTAGGTAGAATAACAATTCCCTAAGGAAAGACAGAAAAAGGAGGAATGCCTGAGGAGAAAGTGCAGCAGCAGCATCTTGACGCTGCAAACAGAGCAGACACCTCAACCATTTATTTCATTTGCTCTAATTTTCAATCTAACTGCTGGTCAGACGACTTTAAAAGAAGGCAATGCAGGCATCCTGAGGATTGCAAGTCTCAGCAGAAACCAGCATACTGCATGTTCTTTGTTAAACAAGATAGTAGCTGGCAAATTTAGCGCTTCAGTCTCCCATTGAGTGCAGGGGGTTTCTGTATCTTCCTAAGCTGGGTTAAGAAGCAATCTGAAATCTCTTCCTTGAGGCTGGAGGATTTCTCTGAAAGGATCTGTAGTAATGCTGTGAGCCTAAAAAGATAAAACATTGTTTGTTAATTGTGGTAAAATCTGAAAGACACGCCAAGATTATTTATGAGTTAATGCCATCAGCCTGCTCCGATCCATGTTTGCTAACCTGCCCATACTCTTACATCACCTTTTATATAATTATGCCAATCATATAATTATTTAAACTCAAGGAAATTCCAAACAATTAAAGGTTATGTACAAGCACTCAAATACCTCAGGAACTAAGCCACGTAGGGCTGCTGTCTTTTTCGGTGTTATAAATGGAAGACATAGCTGCAAATCAATATTGATTTTTTTTATTTAATTAAGACAGCTTTATACTTATGTTAAAAATGCACATTTTCACTTTTCTTTTTCCCCACATAAAAAGTTTACTAATTTCGTGAACTTATATCATGCTAAACCAAAATTTTTGTCATGAAACAGTTCACAGACATGTATTTGTGTTGCTGCTCTAGCAGCTGCAAAACATCTAGCCTGTACACTAGATATTCTTGCCATAATTGTAAATATACTGAAATCTTAAACAACAACAAAAAAAATTAAGATGAGGGGAAATCCTTTTCCTTCCATGTCATAACAACGAAGAAGCTTTCCAGGATTCCTAAGTCAGAGGGCTATCTCAGACCAAGTGAGAAGAAACTTCAAAACCAAACTTAAAAGATCCTGCCAAGCACACCTGTTCTTTTATGCCAAGATGGCTCTCCCGAGCACTTTACCTCTCAACTGTACTATGGGTTAATAGGTTTTGTTGGCCTTTTGCCTTTCAAGTGATTCTTATTTTGCCTACCTATTAAAAATCCTTGACCTGTCCCTCTGCGGTTAGCAAAATCCATGGGATTCAGTGATCTCTTCTGAAGTGTGTCTGTCTGTAAAAAGGAGAGACATACTATTAGCTAGTACGGTATGCTTATCTACTGAAATGGTTTGATTACTGTTTTTACAATCTAGTCCAGCAGAGTGAGTCCTACGAAGGGGCAAACCTCCAAGCAGTATTAAAACTGCACAATTCTAGTACATAGACACCCTCAAAGGAACTGTTTGATGCATTAGACCAGAAAAAAATCTCTTCCTCATACACTAGTCTTGCTTTTCAAGGTCCCACACCTTCCCAAAACCTTTCAACATCCTCCTCTCTACAGGTAGCAGGAATCCCTGTACATCAGAAATCTGGGGAGACCCAGTAAATGAGTCCTCCTGTAGACCAACAGTGGGTGTAAATGGAAGCCTCTTCACTTTTCCATGACTCTACTTACATTGTAACATACCCTGAATGTATGAGTTGTGTTGGGCCTTGAAACTTGATCAGTAATAACAGTTCTTTCTCTAAGTGGCTGTCGCTCTGTGCTGCCAGGCACTGCACTTGACACTCTGCTATGAGCATACCATCCTCGATGCTGCGAGAATTAAAAAGAGGATTGAGAGAAAGCACCAATTTAATTGGTTAAAATAGTAATTTTTCCATTGCCATACAAAAAACCACAAGAAAGAGAGAAAGAAAAATATGTTTTCACTAACCCAAAGCACCAATTTAAGGTAATTTAAGGGTACTCATGTTTTTCAAACAGGTTTGAAACTGTTCCCTAATATTAGTCTATAATCCCCAAATGCTTATACTAATTAAAAAAATAATAATAACAACAACAACAATAATATTAATAATAATAGACTTTACAGGTGTCTCAATTCAAAATATTTTTCAGAAGCAAAATAATATCAACATACCAATTTACTTTCATTCTGGTGATTTATTACTTCCCTATCCTTCAAAAATAGGCCAGTATCAATAAGACTTATCTTTTTTTTCAGTCAGTATCCTTTTCTACTTCAGTCAGCACAATTTTCTAGTTCTTATAACCTAACATTAGTAAATAAAACACTGAAAAGAACTACTTAAATCCAGATGCATATCAGTGCAAGGTTATTATCTGGTTGGTTGGTTGGTTTCCTCTTTTTTTTTTAAAACCAGATTTTTCTGTTGTCAGAGAAAAGTCTTTCCACCATGATCTGTTTGTGACCTAAGGTTTTAAACTGGCTTGTCTTGCATTCTAATGGTACCCCAATGTAACACACATTAGCATGTTAAGACCATGTATTAAAAACAAACCAACACAAACTGTAAAATTATTCAACAAGTGACACAGAGCGATTTATTTCCAAATAGCTCAAAGTTCTTCACCAGAACAAAAATGAACACAACTTACACAGCTCTGTTGCAATCGAGGTACTGAAAGATATTGTTCAACAGCCTCTGAGTTTATTGGCGGTAATTTGTTCCAGGTTGTAGGTGCACGAGCAGAAGATAAACGATCCAAGCTGGCACTCCTACAGAATTTTAAGGGTTCCTCTTTTAGAAGAATTCATATTAAAGATTTCTTCACTGCAGTAATATGAAATTATTAAGCAGTACATTTCTTTATAGAGCTCAGCTACAGAAAGTAACAGCACCTAATATAGCATCAAAAAAATAAAACAAATGCCTCTCCTCAAAAAACACAGTTCTGCTTGCTTTCTTTTTCTCTCTGAATTCTAGAATCAATAATAAATCTCAGTTGTCAAGTATTTTGCAAAATTCTTCACTGGTGAAATTTCAGTAAAGTTCTGAGGAAAGAAAAGAATAAAATGAAAAAACTCACAATTTAGTCCCCCTAAGGATTTCATCATTGTACACATTAGGAGCTTTTGAGGAGAGTTGGTCAGAAGTCAGAGAAGGTAACCTACGATGGCTTGGTAGCTTCCTAGAAGATGCCAGCAGTACCCGAGATGATGAGAGAATACTGTTATCAGCAATTCTCCCCAACCTAGCATGCACTGAATTTGGACCACTAGAGCCAATGCTATGCTGTTTATCTTCTTGCTCATTCCTAGGGAAAAAGGAAGGAGAATGACATAGGGAATGAGGATGAAGGGGAAAAAAAAAAAAAAAGATTTCTTAACAGAGCATCACTGCAGCCTCTACAAATCATTATTACATCAGTGATACACACAAAGGAAATGACTGCCTTCTTATTGCCTTTTTATAATTGCAAAACTTCTTTTACATACTATGAATTATGATGCATTTTGAAAATGTCAATACTAACACCTACTGTATTTTTTCTACTGTGGCAACATGCCTCTGTTGGAGCGGTTTTGCTTGAATTGTCATAACACCATTCAAATTACTACAGAAGTTGCTGGAGAAACGGTGAACCTAGTAAAAGCAAAACATGCATTAACCTTTACTTTTTTGAAGGAAGACCTCAAAAAGCACGTTGTTAGGAGACATTTTACTTGTTTCTTAGAAAAGTTTCTGTTAAGATGGTTCAGTAGAATTCTCAGTAGTAGATGGGGCAAATACGTTGGTTTGCTTATTTTAAACAGATTCTTACAAAAAGAACTTGGGTAATTTAGTTACTGAATTGCAACTCAATTTGCAATCTAAGTTTCAGTTGAAGCTGGAGTTCAATTCTCCAAAGTTTCCATTTCCCCTCAGCACAGTCCAGCCCAGGGGCACAGAGCCTGGGCATTACTCATCTAAGCATTTTACTATTTCTGGCTGCTGGGACCACTACAGAACCAAGCGCACCGATGGGGAGCGCCGAGACTGCTGTGCTACCTCTTCCATGTTTCTTATCTTGCTACCTAACAAGCATGGAAGAAGAGCAGACAGAAGAGAATGAAGTCACTTAAACTGAAGAGAGACAGGGAAACCAAACAAACAGAAGCAGTGGCTGGAAAAGAAAAAAATGTGCTAAACAGGAGCCAGGGAACAGAGGGAGGAAGCAAGCAGGTCTAAAAAGGGCATTTTATCAATACAAACATGAACTTCCACAGAGACAGGTAAAGCCTAGTGCCAGCGCACTAGTGGACGTACTGCGGAGTCCCCTTTTATAAGGGGCAAAGGAAATGAAAAGGAATGAGAGAGTCTGAAACTCACAGGGTTGCGAGTAAAGCACTTCAAGTTGCAGCTTCATATCCCTACAGTCCAGGGAAGAGCCTGATTTTTTTTCTTAATTCTACCAAGAGGAAATGACTTGACCTATTTTCTAAGGATGAAATACAGTCTAACAGGTGGTTTTTTGTAAACCAAATTCAGCAATATCTGAGTGGTAAACGGCACCTTTAAGAACCACCAAAGAAGAACAAGTGATAGTAAACGAAATGCACATTTAATGAACCTTCATTTTAAATGAGATGACATTTTCAGTATACCTAATTAGTTTAAAAAAAAAAAAAAAAAAAAAAAAAGAGCCTTTTCTAGCTTCAGCCAGGACTCTGTCCCACATTAGCAGAAAAAAGAACACCATTTGACAGAAAGTTATTTTTACCTGCGAGGAAACAAAATGAGACCCAAAAGATACACTTCGTGCTTCAGAGCCTCTGGAAAGAGGAACACTCCCAGCATCTGCTGTAATACAAACGACTGGCAAATGTGGCAGTTTTGCTGTAACAGCTTTCAGTTCTTCCACCTGTTTGTCACACTCTGCACAACAGCAAAAAAACATAGAGGGAATATGAGGTATTTCGTATGTTTACCAGCCATCACTTGTTCGGATTCAAACAATATTACACTTCACAGTAAATAAAGACTTTCATATAAAGTTTCCATGATATTTAAAAATCTACCATAAATGATGTTTTTCTGAAAGCATTCCCATTTGTTTATGCTTTCTCTGACACTGACAAACAAGTTGGTCTATACAGGTAGAGCTGGGGGAGGGTGTTTGTTTAAGAAAATACTGCTAAGACTCTTGGAATATTATTTAAAAATTCCCAAAGATTTTTTTTTAAAGCAGAAAAAAAAAAAATTTAAAAAAAAAAAAAGTCTATTGATCCTATCCTTGTCTGACAGCAGCTACACAGAATTTCATTTTGGGTATATACTGCCATCTTATTTCTATTATAAACCCACATTCTTTTACATTCCTAGTTGAATTCCTTTGGTTGGCTATCTACTTGTCATAAGTTTATGCCCCTCATAAAGATAAAAGAGCACACCTATCATGAAACTGCTAAGCTACCCTCCCTAAACTATAATATTGAGCTAAACAATCCACCTGTGTTGTGGAAAGCCCTGTTATATTTCAGTAACACCTGAAATGCTAAGTTCTGATGCTGCAAGTAGTCTGAGAAATTTTGCCATTTCTTACTATGTTGTAGACTTACATTTGAGGTTGAGTGTACCTTACATTTGAGGTAATTTCCAAAACCCACCCCCAAGTATTCTTCTATTGCTGTCCTTTTAAAATACATTGAAAGGAGAACTGAAATTTCCCTCAACCTCCAAAGACGACACATGCACACTAAATAGAATTTAACTTCTAGTTAATTTTCCTAGCTTCTGCTTTTCTTCACTACAGTCTGTTAGAATACGAAAACATAAAATAAAATGCATCACCATTTCTTCATCTATGTTAAACTCATGAACTCCTGCGCTGTCAGCAGGACTGTCTCTCTCTATCTGACTGCCTAAGGGCTCCTTTTATTAACAAAGCTCAAACAATGAGGACTAGGAGACACTGATTCCTAGGTTCCAGATTCAGAACACACTGTCAGTGATCCCCTGCTAAGAGCATCAATTTGCATCCTGAGCCAGCAATTAAGATTATTTTTTTTTAATACAGGCTCTCCTGCAATGAAGCTCTTTCAGTCAGTATTCTTCCTTTTTTTACAGCTCATACAATCCTCCCTGAAAATTAGTAGGAATGTTTTTATTTTAGGTGTTTGCGTGTGTGCGCGTGCACGCCCATGGCAAGGCATTACATATCTTATAGTGCTGTACTACCAACATGATCATCTTAAAATAACCAGATTTCCCAAGCTTTTTTTAGGGGGGGGGAATCACTTTTCTGAGTTTGATTCGATAAATACCATATCTGAAAATACCAAATACCTGTGATACTAGTTTCCCAATTTTTTTTAATCAATTCATCCAATATTTCAATTACATTGCTCCAGATACAATCAAATACTTCAGAAGCCACGGCATCTTTGATACAGGCATTGGGAGAAACCGGGGGAATGCCACGCTTACTCCTCTTCTCAGCAAGATGCATTTTCTTTTGTTCCCAACTCTCATCATCACTAATAAAGGAAGCAAATTCAAATAAAATTCCATGGGGTTTGACTTTTTTTTTTTTCCCCTCCTTCTAATATACCAAATGAATAGACACATACATATGGAAGAAAAGCCAGTCAGAAGTAGATCACAAAAAAATTCAAATTCAACCGCACAGAGTACCTATGGGAACAGAACCTATTGAATAAATACAATGATTTCTTTTTCTTTTGCTTGCAGGTGAAAAATGAAAAAAATCCAGTCAGGGCATTACAACAGAAAGATCTGCAGCTCTAGAAGTAACAGCTTTATACATGGCAATTAATCATTTGAGACTAAATCCTATGCTTCTTACCATAATGTAAGGGAACTATTGTCTGTTGCATTTGGCAGGAGGACTATCACATAGAACATCTCTTTTTTATCACGTCCTGTGTACCTGCACACATCTGCAACACTCCACCACTGATCAAAGACAAACAACCTCAAAGTATTTCTGCAGCCTGGCAAGAATAGCAGAGCCCATAGCCTTACACTCACCTCCTTCCCTTCCACTACTGTGTGGACAGTTACATTTTTTTTTTATTTATTTTTTTTCCCTCCCTCCCTACCTAGGGAAGCACAGTGTAGCAACATTTCCTAACTTGGTCTTCTAATACACCTCTCAGAAGAAAGTTTTAACCTTTCTCTTTTTTTTAATGCTATCATATTTCTTTCTAAGGAAATGCAATTTTTTTTATGATTACATGCATGATCCCAAATTCATACTGGTTTCTACTGTCTCCCAAATTCATACTGGTTTCTACTATCTCCCCTTCTCTTCTCAGTCACTTCTTCCTCAAACTGGACTGCAAAATTCTTAACTACGAGACTTGGTTGAATGGTCCAACTCACAAAATGACCAAGCTATTTTCATATCAGGCTTTGTAACACCTAATGGAGAACAAGGTATTTCAGAATTGAAGGAAACAAGAAACAACATATCAAGGAGGCACAAAGGAGAGAAATGCACCTTCAGTCAAGTCTCTCTCCCAAATTAAGTTTGCTTACTTAGCAAAACGAAGAGAGAAGAATCCTAAGAGGATTCTCAAACCCAAACCCTTTCCAACAAGGCAGCCACCCAGGCCCTCTCTTTCAGAAACAGGACTGAAAGGGTCTTGGTCTGGTTCCTCAGTTTTTCAGAACCACCATGTCTTTTTCTTGTAAGTGCATCAAGCTTTAGCACAAAAAGCTATGCTTTGTGCCCCACTAGTCCTACCAAAGCTTCCCCCTTGTAGCAGTCTTTTAGAAAACAGCACATTACAGTCTTTCATCCACCCATAGCCTCATTGCTGGAACTCTCAACTGGCTCACAGGAAACCTAGGTTGCACTGTCAAGACGACAGTTGCATGACTCCTGTCACTCAACAAGAGTGCTCTAAATACAGGTTGTATCCTGCACCTCTCCTCACAAAGCTGTTACACAGTGCACAGAAAGAATTTAAGATTCATTAGGGCAGACAATGAGAACACGTGCAGTGTAATGACCCTAAAAAACCTGGTGGTCAAGGCACTCACCTGGGGAGAAGGGATTCCTTCATTCTACTCCATGTCTCAGAATTATTCATTTTATTGAATCTCCATGCACAAAACACCTCACAACAACTAGTGGTTAAGACACTTTCCTCTGACATGGCAGACATGAGCTTTGAACCACCAGAAATACAACATACCTAATCTTCCACATGCCCAGTGAGTGCTCTGACCACTGCGCTACCAAACACAGGGACAGAAGGAACTGTATTTTACAGAAGAGAAACATAGTTTATGAACCCTGACTGGATTCACTGATAATTTTTCATTATATTCTTCAAAAAATACATATATCTTATTTACAGCTCCTTGTTGTCAAAGGCAAAATATTCTTCTATTTTTCCATCCACATCATAGATTTCTTCTTCCAGGAATGAATACATGGATGAGGCAGAGGCAGAAATCCTAGTGGAGCTTGAATCTAGTGATTTATGTATTGGAGATGCTGTTGGGATCAGTTTGGAGCCTGAAATGCAGAGCCTGAAAAAAATATCAACAAATGAGAATTAAATATTCAGAGAAAGAAGAAAGTGTGTATTTAATTATACTGGAATGTTTCAGTAATACAAAAGTAATATTTGTACATATTTCTGAAGAGGGAAGACCAAGAAGAAAACTTAAAAACATTAACATACTCTTTTATATTACTAGTACATTCATGGAGGCCAGATAAACGCTTAGTATCCACAGAGGTATCACTTCTGCTCTGAAAATGCTGAAAGCCTTCGTCCTTTGGCAGTAGGAGCTGCTTTCCTAGAACCCTGAATAAAAAGGAGAGAGCGAGCAATATCTTAGATGAAAATCCACTCCATATGCAAGTTATCAAGAATACAAATACCTGCAAACAGTAGGCAATGTGGAAATACACCTTACATTTTCTTTGAAAAAGCAATTTATGGAGGGGCCAGGGTCTTGTGTAATATGTTAACATTGCCTAGTATTTAAGTCATTAAATTTAAGCTGATTTACGCAACATGAGATTCCAGCTTACAACTTTTAAGAGCAAATAGTCAACCTTGTTAGATTGTTCTAAAGGCAGATAAACACACTGCCTTTCTTATCAAAACTCTGTAAGAAATGTTTAAAAATGGATGCAGAAGACAAATAGCATCTGCTATGACTTCACTTATCCAACTCCAGTATTCATCAATGTGAGCAGAAATCCTAATTCAAAATGTTTACATGGATAGTTGAGGCTAGAATTAACGTTCAGAAAATGCACAAATTCCAACATGCGTAACAGAGGCAGAGAGAAAGTAAAAGCAATTCTACTCTATTTAAATGTACATGAAGTTACTCTATAAAATAATGTCTGAACACAGTATTGGTAAATAATAATCACTGCTTACTGTTTTTCACTAGAATTCACCAGGGATCTCGAAAGAATTTACCATTCGCATCAGTAGTGCAAGCACCAATGTTCAGACTCACCTCAACACATTTTCTTAAGACTACCATTTACAGAACAGCACTTCATGCCACATGAAGCTCTAAGCAATAGCCTTTTTTACTTTTTGTTTTGTAAGCCAAGAACAAAAATCTTTCTCTTTAAATAGATCTGGTCTTTCTCTTATTGATGACAGTTGCCAAGTAAATTTATACCCACATGCTGAGCTAAGTATTCATATATCAACATAGCTGGTTGTCCTGGTTTCAGCTGGGATAGAGTTAACTGTCTTCCTAGTAGCTGGTACAGTGCTATGTTTTGAGTTCAGAGCGAAGAATGTTGATAACACTGATGTTTTCAGTTGTTGCTCAGTAGTGTTTAGACTAATGTCAAGGATTTTTCAGCTTCTCATGCCCAGCCAGTGAGAAAGCTGGAGGGGCACAAGAAGTTGGCACAGGACACAGCCAGGGCACCTGACCCAAACTGGCCAACGGGGTATTCCATACCATGTGACGTCCCATCCAGTATAGGAACGGGGAAGTGGGGGGCAGGGATTCGCCGCTCGGGGACTGGCTGGGTGTCGGTCGGCGGGTGGTGAGCAATTGCACTGCGCATCATTTGTACATTCCAATCCTTTCATTATTGCTGTTGTCATTTTGTTGGTGTTATCATTATCATTATTAGTTTCTTCTTTTCTGTTCTATTAAACCGTTCTTATCTCAACCCACGGGTTTTGCTTCTTTTCCCGATTTTCTCCCCCATCCCACTGGGTGAGGGGGAGTGAGTGAGCGGCTGCGTGGTGTTTAGTTGCTGGCTGGGGTTAAACCACGACACTGGTTTACAAATTGAAAAAAAAAAAAAAAGGACAGCCAGCAAGCAATTTGAAGCACAACTCTCAGAAATAAATCTGGCATCCCAGAAGCTATTCTTTTGAGTAATTAGTCAACACAAACTGAGTTTTAAGGTTTAAGCTTAATAACGAAAATAACTTTTTTTCTTCCTTTTTAAACCACAGGATGTACCACATCCCTTAGTACCAAATGACACAGAGCTCCCAGATTTCTTCAGTTCACTTTCAACCTCTTGGACTTGGTTGGTATTGCCAGCATTAGATTTGAATCAGAAAATCATAAGTACAGGGAATCACTTACTTAAAAATATAGTGAAATGACTTAATATTTTGAATGAATTACACAGCACAAAAACCTGTCTCCGTTTTATGCATGTTCTATTAATTTTTACAGTATCTAAACAAGGCAAAGCATGGCTTAATGCTAGTGAAAATTGCCTCAGGTTTATTTAACAATTCTCTCTTGTTCCCAACAAAGTGTGACACACTTTGTTAGTTGATTTTAGTTTATATTTACTAGTAACAAGCCCCTGCAAATTATCTAAAAGCACTGAAAGTATACCACAGTTATTGACAGGACTCTTTTTAATGGTGTTAAACTATTGACTAGAAGATAGACACATGCAGGTCTATGTATAGAATAGCTTAGAGTCACCACATCTCACAAAGAATGACATGCCATCATTTCTGAAGGCAGGACAGTACAACTCAGTACAACACTGACTTCTGTCCCGTGTTATAAGAAGTAGTCATCAGCCTGCCTAGACATTTTGCACAACTATGTAAATCAATTCTCATTAATCATGTATGCATTCTCATATCTGTTCAACTAGTTATTGCCGGGTTAATATCACACATTGTTTTACATTGATGTACATAGCCTAGGAGGACATTACAGCTGTGCAGTGTATGTGAAGCATGTGGTTGCCTTGATTTTTTCATTTCTTTTTAGAAGAATCAATAACGGAATTAACGCTAAATTTCTTGGAATTTCATAGTATGTTTTCACTTACAGTAAAAACAAATGTTTCTTTACAAGATGTATTCTTTATTTAGAACAGGTCATTATGAAAATGGTGCATTATTATTTTCTCATTACATCCTGCTGAAGTATCTTTGCCTGCAATCACCGTATTAAGCAAAATAAAGAGCATTAGCTGCTAGCGCACCACCACCCAGACTTGCTGTGTAACTGTGGCACAGCTCTGTCCCAGAGATCCAGATCTGAATGCAGAAGTGTTACTGATGCCATACATCAAGAGCAATTCATACGAGGGTACCCCAAAAATTCAAACCAG
Source organism: Harpia harpyja (assembly GCF_026419915.1). Taxonomy (NCBI): domain Eukaryota; kingdom Metazoa; phylum Chordata; class Aves; order Accipitriformes; family Accipitridae; genus Harpia; species Harpia harpyja. The sequence goes on along the minus strand of NC_068941.1, from coordinate 54,359,240 downwards.
AGTAATAACTGGTTAAAACTAGTATCAGCAAGAAATTTCCTCACCTTAGATGAGGAAATTTTTCAACCCAGTCTGCACATTCTGCCTGCAGGCTCTGAGTTTGGGAGGTCACTTTTCCTTCAAACAGCAATTCATCAATCTCCCAAAATAACTGATGCACTCTCTGTGTGTTGGCTTTATCAAATTCCTACATATTATAAAATTAACAGTTGTTAGCAAATATGCATATATACTAAAAAACCCACAATATTTAAAGAACAGGACAACTTGGACTGACTTGGCTGAGCATCTCGGAATGGATCTTCAGACTACCTACTTTGGACACACAATTTATATACCACAGTGCAAAAACACAAATCCTACGTAGCTGCCCTGAGCAAGGCAATTTAGCAAAAAGGAACTAGAAGCCTGTATTTCTATGAAGTTAATGGAAAACAGGCAGCTGCCTAGGATTAGCCAGCAGAAAACACCAGTTATAGGGTGCCTGGACTCTCAGCTCGCTCCCTGCTCCAACGTGAAGTGAAGCATGCACACTGCACCTCTGGGACCCACAGCACCAAAGCCCCCTGCTCTTTTGAGCAGCACTCTTCCTTTCTGAGTAAAACGGCTAAGAGGGCAAAGTGGGGGCACCTTGCTTCTGCATGACATAGTCTGGTGGTTAGGAAACAGCCACCAGGGTGAGAAATGGCCTTCCACACCTCTCCACTGAAGCTACAACTCAGTGCAACCAGAAACGGGCGAGCGCAGGAGCGTATGGAAATAGCAGGGAAGAGCCTGACTTTGTCCAGTAATGTGGGAACGAGCACTTGGCTGAGGGTTCCTCAGCTGGGGCACTGTTCATAATGATATTTGGCCACTTATATTAACATGACACTTTGAAGCATGGAAAAAAGTGATAATGCTCAGGGCTCAAATCATATCTGTTCACTTCCAGCTGAGTGCCCCAACCACTTCAGGCTACAGAAGGGATCACACTTGAAAAGGAATGGGAAAATAACTCTCACCCAGGCTATTGTATGATCCAGGGTCAGGCTTTCTCCTGGAGAGCTGGCAGCAACAGACGGGGTCAGTACCCTAACGGTTAGGATATTATGCAAAAGGTATGGCAGAACTACCATGGACGGCTTTTTAAAATTAAAGTGGCAGTGACCGCAATGCTTTTGGATTTATTCAGCCTGCACCAGCCATGCCTCAGAGGTCAGCCTCCCTAACAGACTTAACCTCTCACTGCATCTCACAGAACTGACCTTAGGTAAGAGCTAAATATGTACTCAGATTGGGACATTTACATGCATGCTCATGAATGTACTTTATGACTCAAAACACTGAGAATAGTTCAATTTAGACACTGCCCGCATTATGCAGTATTTGAAAACACCTCTTTTATCATTCTCTTGGACTCAGAAACCTAAGCCTACCTTCTTTGGTAAACCAGGTTTGTTTCCCCCAAATTTCATTATTTCTTATTTTTATTCTATTTTTCTTTGTTACACATCAGCTGCACTGATATCAACTTGCAAACAGGAACTATTTTTTAAATATTCAATTAATATACTTACTCATTAGGCTATAATGAATGAAAGTGGTTAACTTCTCCTACAGGACATGTGCTGCATGTCCATTTTCTGTAAAAATTAATCTATTCTACAATATTCAGATAAAGTGCACTGTAAAAGTTTCTGTGACATACATCATCCCTCCAGGAGTAAACTGAACTTCTTTCAGTAGACAAACCAGTAGTATAGCTGTTTATTCCAGACCAAGAATTATTCAACTCCGTGGGTGTTGTACAACCACTAGATGGAAGCGATGAAAGTGTTTCACTGTGAAAAGACAACAAATTAAAATGAAGAACACAATGGTTTTCTGTATAAACATTTTAAAAATAACGCAACTGATCACATAAATGGACAGTGATACATATTCCTGTTGGATGCAAGATTTTCAGGACATGCTGTTAGAGTCAGCATGAAGAGCTGCAAATGTATGTTTTTAAGTAGAGTGCAACGAGTGCATGCTCCTATTTGAACCATTTACTGCCTTAAAGGCAATTCCTTCTACAGCATTTCGCTTTTATATGTACGCATATCATTGCAACTGTAAGGGCACTCTAGAATATATCCACACATACATAGACACACACACGTACCAAGCATTTCCACCTCTAATAATTATTTTGTTTTCTCCAGTTCAGCTATTGGGCACATCAAAACTATACATTAAAGATAACATGAGCCTTCTTTAACTCTATTAGAAGCTATCACAAGAAAATCATGCAAAACTGAGCATAACATCTCTACAAATGTTTCAAATAGCATTGAGTTACATATCTGTACACAATGTCTTTTATGCTGTTAGACCTGGTGCACTTTAAACCTTGAGCTCTGGGATTCCAGCTCTCAAAAAGCTTTAGCTGGTCCCTGCCAGCTACCACCCACCCAGGGATGCAGTGACAGCAAGAGCAGTCAGACATACAGGCCAGGCAAATCCTAACCAGTGCCAACTGGAATGAAACTTCTTGAAAGTTAAGTGACCTGCAACACTGGTGAGCGTTATTTGTGTTTAACCGTGAACTCTGACTTCCCTTCCAGGCTTAATTGGTACCCTTCACTATGTTTTAAAAATACGCAAACCCGTTACACAAAGCAGAAGTAAAGTTCAAACCTTCTCAACAATAGTTTAGATCAATTTATACCCTGCGTTATGTGTAATCTGCACATTTCTATACATAGAGAGGAATTACGCAGCTGGCAGAAGCAGAAAACACAGCAATATATTCTAAGCAACAAATATCATGCAGAAGTAGTACGTAAATTACAGAAAGAAAAAGATACGGGACTAATTACTACTTAGTCCCGTAATGCTAAATTAAACTGACATATATAGAAGCCTGAACACAGCCACCTCAGCTGATTAAAGTGCTGGTTTGCCTGCAAATTCAAATAATCTCTAAAGTTAAATTCCTTACTGAATAGTTGTCATCCATGAGAATGACTAGAAGCATGACTAGTTAAAATGAATACCAATCTTTAAATACCTATTTAAGCCAAGAGTTCATTAATGAAGTACTATTTCAGAAGTGAATGCATACCAAGTATAATTGCTGATGGCTTCCTGCACATTTCTCTCAAAAACTGCTGGAAGAGACTCTCCACTTTTCCCGGAAAGACACTGATTTGTGGAACCTCTGGACAGTCCCTTCCTATAAATACAGAAACACATCATTCCATAATATTAAATAAGGTTAACTCACACTTTCACTGGAGAAAAAAGAAGAAAGATGACAGCAACTCTCTTGAATTCTTCAATCCTATCTGTCAACATGAACATATACTTGAAGCAGACTACCTTATTTTAAAATAGGTTTTATTTACCTTATTTACATAAATATTTTTCAGAAAAATGTACATACAATTTGAGACATATTTTACTCCACAGACGTTCTCCTTCAGCTTTGCACTTTAAAATTTGCACGAAGCGCACACAAACGCAGCAGCACCTCACTATTGCAGGAACAGAGCAAAGGCACAAACCAGTAATTGTCCACACGGTTATTTAGCTATGTGGTTCTGTTCAATCATTAACATAGAGACCATTTTCTCAGACATCTCTCTGCATAAAAAGAAGTTACACATATGGTGCCAAGCAAACAGTGGCCTTTACTATAACAATGAACTCTCAACTTGGCTGTTTTAAGTGAACCGAGATATTAGTACATCAGGAAACATAGGCATATTCTCAACACATTTACAGGCCACGAAGCAGCAGTTCCTCCAGTACCAAAGACTCCTTAAGACTGCATTAAAAACCAAGCCACAAACTGTCTAATATTATGCCTTTACAGCGTAAGAGATGCTAGAACTTGCCTTTTTTGGTTCTCCAAATACCTGAACACATGCTCAAACTTCAGAACCTCTTCAGAATATATTCAGAGGCAGCAAAGTGTTCCTCAGAAACACTTTTAGAGCAACAGATTACTTCATCTGTGGAAGTTCCTATTTTCATCTCATAAAATCCTCAGGTCATAACCATGAATAGCAACATGATTGCATCAAAGTACATTTGTGAATGAGTAATTGTAAGGAAACAGCCGGCAGTTTAAGAGTTCCCTTGATTTCTTTAGCCGAGAACTGTAGATTAGCCCTGCAACTGTTAGGATTGCTCTGCCTTCTTCCTATCCTTTCTTGCCTTTACACAGATTACAAAGATGCATATGTCAATATCTAACTCCCTATTCAAACGGACCACATCACACATGCTACTCCTTGGCTAATAAAGCCACCAAAACCTACCACAAGTTTAAATTTCTCATCAGGGAAGACCTCGAATGGCAAATTCCTGGAGGCTGAGACAACAGCAGTGGAAAGCACCTCTACGTGTTTGCTCTAAACCTCCTCCTTGTTCCCTAGGCATCTGCTTTTGGCCACTGTCAGCACCAAGAAGCCCTATGAAAAGTGGCACAGTCCAGACCAGTGAAAAGTTCATTTTGTCGTAACACCAAGATAGATCTCCTAAGCAATAATGGTGAGCTCACAGCCCACCTTCTGCATGGAAAGCTGGTTCCCTCTGTTAACATACATCCCTCTCTGCCATTTCATTTCCCATGTTATCACCCAGGCAGTCTTATAAAGCCTTTCTCAATTTTTTTCATGGCTGACCCTTGCCCTTTGTATTTTTCCACAGCTTACTATCACCACCAAGCCTTCTCACTTCACTGCTCACCCCTTTACCTGGTCAACTAGCTTGAACTACGCGGGACGGATCCCTGTGAAACACCACTGGAGCAGGAAACCATTTACTGCTGCCCTCTGTTTCCCATTGCAGCGATTTGCCTGTGCAAGAACCCTTTCCTCTTGTATTACAGCTGCTTCTTTCACTTGACAGACTTGCCAGAAGGCAATCTGAACAGGCTACACTCATTGGATGTCTTATATCTATGAGGCTTTCTGACTTTTCAAAGAACCCCAGGTGGGCTTTTTCTGGTGGCTTTGAAGGAAACCTGAACCTACAAACATGAAAAAACAAAAATACCACCAATAAAATTTCATGGAGTCACTCTCTGTGAAACAAAGCACATGCACGATACTTAATGGCACAACACGTGACGTGAGGTGGAGCAAAAAAGCGTTCCTGCCACATCGCTCCACTGGATGCAGTGGTACTGCTCCTCCTGACTCCTTGGACCGCATGCCATTAGACGATGAGGCAGGAGACGACTGCAGTAAAATAAAACGAAAAGGCAAAACCCCTCCCAGCCCATTCGTAGCACACTTCCCCAGCGCTGGCAAGCCAACGCCAGGCACTGCAGCAGCCGGCTCCCGCCCGCGCTCCAGCCCTAACCCAAGTCCCCGCAACCGCAGGCACTGAACGATGACGCTACAAAATCATAACGTCGTCCGCCGACACCCGCGCCAGGGCTTCAGCCGCCCCGGCCACCTCCCCGCGGCAGGCTGCAGCCCCCCGCAACCGGGCAAGAACCGGGGGGCAGCCCCCCCCGCCCCCCGGCCCTGCCACTCACCCCACGACGAGGAGCCCCCGGCCCTCGCTGCTGCGGCAGCCGCCCGGCGGACCGGCGCCCCGCGCCCGGCCCATGGGGGGGGGACGGACGGACGCGGGGGGAGCCCCCGGGCGGTGCAGGGCGGCGAGGAGGAGGAGGAGGAGGAGGAGGACGAGGACGAGGACGAGGAGGAGGACGAGGAGGAGGAGGAGGCCCGGCAGCGCCCGCCCCGCAGCGCCTCGCCTCCCCCGCCCTGCCCTCGCCCCGCCGGCGTGGCTCCGCGGCGGGTCCCCCCACGCCCCGGGGGTATGGGCTGGGCACCCCCCCCCCACCCGGCTCCTGACCCAAAAGGGTGCCCGCAAAATTAAGCTTCAGCCTGAAGGGGAGGGGTGCACATCTCCCTCACCCTTCGCCTCTGAACACGCAGCCAAAAAAAGGCTCAGTTTAGGGTCTTTCTGCCCGGAGAGGGTTTCCCCCGCCTTTATAGATGATAACAAGGTTATGCGGTGCTGGACAACTGAATAAAGAATTTTCCTTGTTAGTTAATTGAGTTCTCCTCCGAACTATCCCTGTGCAAATCATCGATCTCCCGCAGCACGGGTGACGGGGCAGAGTGTAGGCTGTCTGCTGCAGATTTACACCAGACCATTCGTCTCTAGCTCCGTATATAAATTCTGCTGTCTATGTATTTTGCTGAAAGCCTCTCTCGGAGGAGGAAGTACACCCGCTCATAAGCAAGAATAAAATAGAAGGATTCTTGCTGGGAAAGAAGAAGAAAGGCAATGTTAAAAATGCTCAAAATTAAGACCGAAAAAGTAGACCTTATGAAACCTCTCATTATAGGAAAACAAACAGCAGATTTGAAGTTTCATAACCAAAGAAAATACTACTAGCTAAGAAAGGTGTATGGAAAATGACTATGCATTTTTCCCCCGATATTTAAAGAATTCTTGCCAAACACAGCTTTAAAAAATAAGTTCCGCATTCTTCTGATCCAGTAAAACATTAAGAAAGATTTTACTTTTACATGTTTTATAACAACTCTCTTTGCCCTTAGCAATCATTCTTCTGTAGGAGCAGGTTTGTCCAAAATCTCACACACACACACCAAAAAGCATAGTTCTTTGTCAAGCCACACGTATCCAACAAGCAGCTGAAGATCTAGAACAGCAAGTTATGTCCAGGTTAAGAAAACACAATTTTAACTCTGAATCACTGCATATACATATTCGTGGAATGCAACTTTTACAAACAGAGCACTGTAAATCTCCGAGAACTACAACTGTGCTTCCAAGAACATTTAGAACATGAAGCAAATTATTTCTCTGAAACCTGCTGAAGATTTTCTACATCTTTTTTCAAACTATGTATCCTGAAACCCTGTTTTGAGCTACGGGAACTGAATGCTGCAGTGTTATGCAGGCTCTAAAGGGATTTTGCTACCATCTAGCTTTTGGTCACTTCTGTCCTAAAGACCTACCCACACATGTACATAAATACTCTTCAAGAGTATTTTGCTAATTTTTTTCCTATTTTCTAATCTGCTAGAACAAATTAGAAGGAAGACAACACACTGCCTAACAAAGGGCCAAGACGATGCACCCCTACATAAAGTCCAAGCAAGCAAGCTTTGCAGCAGAGATTTACACTATCAGTCCAGGGACAATGCATATTTGCAGACTTCTCTTGTTCACATATGCAAGCAGCAGAGGATGGCAAGCAAAAATGCAGATACAAAGTTATCAATCACTTATTTTTTTAATCCTTGCATTGAGGGTAACAATTATGGACATTATATAACTAATTATCCTACAAAATCACTACCACGAGGAAGACTGACATCCACAGTAACTCTTTGTACCCCAGCTGGCTGCTGTGGTCACCTCAGCCTCCTCCCCCTTCAATATGCCTTACAACTTCCAGTTCAAAACATTTAAAAAAATGCATTTCCAGAACTCCAGTTTTGCGTTACCTCCAGAAGCACAAAACGTTGAAGGCAGCACTGGCTGTTAGTTCAGCTCCACAAAAGATATCAGAAGGGAAACACATAGCACAAATATGGCAGTGGGATAGATTTTTCTTGCTGAAAAAGTGAAAAGAAGCACATCCACAGTACAGACAAATGAAAGCAAAAAGAAGAATGAAACCCTGTGATCTTTTTCCCTAAATTCCAAAAGCTTGTGGGACAGCCATTTCCAATAACAGTAAATAGGCACGTAACAACAAAATGTGTTTTAACTGGTTCTACTGCATGTAATTTGTTTCCTTTAAAAGCAACATTCATAGCACAGAGTCAATGCACAAAAATAATCCTATACTAGGGTGAATTAACCTCAGTCAAACTGTTGTGCATGCTGTTTATTTCAGGCTGCTCCAAGTCATTACATTTCCTTACAGGAGAGAAAATAACAGTCTCAAACAAAACTGTGTCAAAATAAAGGAAAATATAAGGCTGCTCGTGAGTTTGAATGATGTCAAAAAGGGATATTGACTGAAATGGAGCAAAATAAGAACACAAAACAGGAAGAGGGAAGGCCTGAGCAAATGAAGCAGCATGTATCTTTAGTCGAATTTTAAGGTCTTTTGGTTTGTATTTGTTTACTGTAAAGGGGCATGGGGGGGGTAGAGCCTTGTGGGCAGTAAAACGGTCTTAAATTTGGTCCATCTTACATTTATATATTAATTGCAAGAAGCATTTGATTTTTTCCCTCCCTCTTTCTGGAAGCAACACACAAAATTTGTCTAGTTGCTTAGATCAAAAAGGGATAAATATAATATGCCAGCTAAGCACAGAAGTTTCACAGTTGTGTTTAAAGGTCAAACTGTGCTACAGAATTGCTTATACCATCAACCTCAGAATGCTGTATAAAGGTAAGACAGCCCTTTAGTCTACATTAAAAAGAAGAAGAGGGCATCGGATACAAGGAAAAGCAGACTAAAGAAGAAGAAGTAGTGAGTCTGTATGGACAAAAAGCTTAAATTAAAAAAAAAAAAAGTATTAGAGCTTCAGGTTTCTTTTCCCATTACAAGTCAGGAAAAGCATATCCCATCACACATGAAGGGCTTGATCTGAAGGCATAACAGCAATTTAAAAGAGAAGTTCCAGGCTTAGGAGAACACAAAAGCAAGAGAAATAATGAATATGGAAGGCAAAATGTTTTGAGATTAACTGGGGGGGGGAGAAGGGGGAGACGAGGATATGAAAGAGGGGACCTGACATAAGATGCACAAGCCATTACCTTGCACAGGGTTTTAAAGACTGTCATTGTTTAACCCCAGCCAGCAATTAAGCACCTCACAGCTGCTCGCTCATTCACCCTGCCACCCAGCAGGATGGGGGAGAGAATCGGGCTAAGAAAAAAAAGTAAAACTCATGGGTTGAGATAAAGACAGTCTAATAGGACAGAAAAGGAAGGGAAAATAATAATAATAACAATAATAGAATATACAAAACAAGTGACACACAAGACAATTGCTCACCACCCACTGACTGATGCCCAGCCAGTCCCTGAGCCACGGTGCCCCCCTGCCAACTCCCCCCAGTTTATATACCGGGCATGAAATACGGTATGGAATAACCCTTTGGCCAGTTTGGGTCAGCTGTCCCAGCTGTGTGCCCTCCCAACTTCTTGTGCACTCCCAGCCTCCGCTGGCAGGGCAGTATGAAAAGCTGGAAAGTCCTTGACATAGTATGAACACTGCTTAACAACAACTAAAACATCAGTGTGTTATCAACATTATTCTCATCCTAAATCCAGAATGCAGCACTATACCAGCTACTAAGAAGAAAATTAACTTTATTCCAGCCAGGACAAAGACAAAGAGCTTGAAGGTGGTATGTGACATCAGAGTTCTCGATGGAGATAGGACACATCATGTAATCATTGGCAGATTATTTACACATCTAATTTGAAATCTAATTAAAGAGGATGAAAATCAGGAATGCTAGATAGAAAGGTGTCCTCCAAAGTCGGGAAGAAAAGCTGAAATGGAAATAAACAACAGACTTTGAAAGCCCTCACTTTTCCTCTCCAGAAGAAGCTCCAGAAGCCCCACAGTGTGGCATCCTTCAAGTGTTGCGTCCAACTCACCTCATCTCTCCCCTCTAAAAAGAAGGGGATGTAAAACATGTCATGTTTTATAAAGGTTTACCTCATGTTTTACAGATTTTGGCCTTGGAACATAGGTTTTAGCCTTGGGAGCTCCTTCCACCACCTCTGTGTACTCACACACACATACGAACCCTTTTATTTTAGTCACTCCTAGCTGTAATTGTTACCTAAGTAATGCAAGAACATAAGAAATGTCCTACCGGATCAAAGTGATAGTCCCTTCACTCCAATATTTTGTGTGACAGCAGCAACAGAACATACTATTTAGCACATAAATCTGGCCATTATCTATAGCGTATTTCTTCCTTCTCCAGCAGTATCCAACCATCATGGGTTAACAGATGTTGTGAAAGTACATCCCTGCCCAGTCCTTTCACATCCGTTTAGGACTTCCCATCCAGCATTTTCTTGAACACTTTTCCATACCTGCTGATACTGTTTGCCTCTACAACCTCTTGTTGTAACAAATTCCAGAAGTTACCGCCCACTCTGTTTAAAAAAAAAAAAAAAAAAAAAAAAAAAAACAGAAAAAAAGAAAATAGAGCAGTGTATCTTTTTCCCTAAATTGTTCAGACTAACCTACTAGTTTTCCATGCACGCCCTCTAATTCTAGTATTGCAGCATCTCGTGAGTAACAGGTTCTCGTCCTGGTCGTCCATCATACTACATCCACAGTTCTGTAAGCATCACACCTGTAGCAACCACATCCTGAGCCTCCTCCTCTCAAAACTGGAGAGTCTGACTCCATAATCTCTCTCCTGAAGGCAGGTAGTTAGTCCCCACTCAACACATCCCAGCTGCCTTTCTTGAGATGTGACACCAGAACTGCATGCAGCACACAAAATGTAGTACACTGCAGCGGAATTATGCTTTCCATTCTGCTCCTGATGAGGAACAAGATTTTATTGCTTTTTCTGGATACCACCATACACCGAGGCAATCGTTCACAGAGCTGCCAAAGTCATTGCCAAGATGTCATTTCTGAGTCAGAACTGCCAGTTTTGAGGTCAGTATTACGTAAGGTAGGTTTTGATTATTATCCCCCTAAATACATTACTTTCGTTTATCCACTCCTAAGCTCACCTCCCACCTTTCCCTACGTTCGCTCAGTGAAAAGACTGAGACCAAGAGTTAAATTTTGTGCAGACTTTTTGGGTTTTGGAAGGCTTGTTTATCATTGCAATCACAAGAAACAGTCACTGGTCACCCTCCCCACCCCTACCAAATTATACAAAAAAACCCACAATACCAACTGCATTCTCTAAACCAAGCCCTTTCTTCCTCCCTTCCCACCAAGACAATGATAATTTTATGGATAACTAATTGAGAAGAAATATTATTATTACTAATAATAATACTACTTCCACCACTCTAAGTTGGAACTGGAAAGTGTTATAAAAGGAGATGCCAAAAGGCATTCAACCAGAGGAGTTTAGAAAAGTCAACGAACAGAGAAAAATACTAACTTTACTATCTATCATACATGCTCATGAGACCTCTCTAACAGATGGGTAAAAGTCTATTCTGTAGCCACAGCCTCTGATAATAAATATTTATTACACATTGCTCCATTGCCAGCAAGGTATAATATCCTAATCTCTAATAAATCTGCTGCCTTGTTGTCTAAGAGAATTAATTTTCTCAGATCTCCAATCTTCTTTACATGTTCTTTACTATTTTGGAAGTATGATTTGTAAGAAATGTAAATATACTAAATGCATCATATTCTCATACCATGACATGCTTTATCTTATAACCTGACACCATTCATTTCATTCATATTCTCACTTTCTGCTGGTTGTTCCATCCCACACTTAGTTTGTAAAACCAAGAGATAACTATTATTTGTATGACAGATTTATAGAAAACTTTTATATGACTGAGACTATTAAAAAAAATCAAAATATAATCTCTCTCTAGCATAAAAGTATACATCTGTGGGAAGAAATTGATTTTGAAATCACACCATCCTTTCCTACACTGCTTTGGGACAATTACCATGGGAGCCTATGTCTTACTCTTCTTTGAAGTAATATAGGGAACAGAAGATGTTACTCCACAAATCCAGCCTGCTTAAATATTCCTCTGCGAAGGGTTACTCCCACCACAGTGCCCACCTCTCAGGAACATTTTCATGGAAGTGAATAAACCACTCCTGCTCACTATGTTGTTCACAGAGCAGAATGTACAACTTCATTACAAACGACACTGAGTTATCGTCACTGCACAAAAGGGCGCTTCCACATGTCCCCCAGCTAATGCTGCTCCATCTGTGGAGCAAGGAAGAAACAGACATGACATGATTACTTTCTGCATCAACAATAAACAATATCCCAGGCATGTGATGCAGCACTGTAGTTGAACATTTACACCACAGAAAGTACAAAGTTCATAGGAAATACACACATCCTTTTCCCTCTGGGTCAGGTAGTCATCTGTCCAACTTGGTTGCAGTCAACCATGGTACTCTCTCCCTGTATTGCTTGACAAATCAGATTTTTTTAAACAGACTCAGAGGACCTTTAAGAAGATAAAAGCACTTTTACCCTCTTGTAATAACTTCAGTAACCACAGACTGTCATGTATGACAGACAGTATTGAACATCGTTGGCAGATCCTAGAGGAGGCGTATCTGAAGACTCTGCTGTGACGACAGTGCTCAGGGCTAGGCATACTTACATGTGGTTAATACAACAGCACCGAATTCTTCCTTCAGCAGTCTGGACCTTTTATGAGACAGATCCAGTGACTTTTGCAGCTGTTGAAAGCAGTCAGTTTGGCTCAGCCCTTAATTACTTATTGCAGCAATACAAAGGAAATCAAAGTAGGTGACAACAATGCCTGTTCCTGCTTACAATCCCTATTCCTCAGCTTTCTCAAAGTTAAGACAATTGTGGCATATCTTGAAAAGTCATCCCTGGAATACTTTATCTGAGGTAACCCCAGTAGGTGCACAGTAAATGAAGCAGAATCATGAGAAATTTAACAGATCTTCCATCTAGTTTTCCACAGAAAATTATTTTAAGACAGCTATAATACCCGTTTGACCTGTTTGCTTAGAAATGACATGGCTCAATGAGGGCAAGAAAAAAAAAATCTGCGTTGGAAGGTGGTATAGCAAACATTTACCTTCTAAGCTTCTAGGAATACAACAACTTTACCATTGTCATTACTGAACATGCCAAAGGCTTGATAGCTATCAAAGATACACCCCCAAAAATGATAGCACATATCTTTGTTGATAAGTTTCACTCCAGACCCAGAGATGATCTTCATTTTGCTCTCTTATCTATTAATGAGCATTGTCAAAAGCACTTCAGTGCTTTCAGTCATCTTGGTCATTGTTCAACAAAGTATAGACTTTACCTGAAGCTTGAAAATACAAACATTTATCAAAGTTTTTCTACTGTTAGCATTTAATCATACCACCTGATTGGGCCCTTCCTTTTTCAGAAATGGCACTTACTATCTTTGAAGCTATATATGGGTTACTGATGCTTTGATGATTAGACTACCCTGGGAGCATTCATACAGTTGAAATGTTAGTGAGTTTTCACATGACAATCTTTTTGATCTGACCAAATTAGCATAATTTGCCACAATGTAAATTTTCTTCATATGTAGCTAAAAATCTTTTCCTAAATAACTGTAAAAGCCACACTTGGTTCAAAAAGAATATAGCTTTGGAATACGTTGCCTTCAGCTCCAGAAAGGAGGTAATCTTGAAAGACTTTGGAACATCATTGCTCATCAGTGCAATGCAGCTGGTCAACATACATCCTCATTATCTCATGATAACACCTCCATGACCATGGTCTAGTGTCGTGGTTTAACCCCAGCCAGCAACTAAGCACCACACAGCTGCTAACTCACTCCCCCCCACCCAGTGGGATGGGGGAGAAAATCAGGAAAAGAAGTAAAACTCGTGGGTTGAGATAAGAACGGTTTAATAGAACAGAAAAGAAGAAACTAATAATGATGATGATAACACTAATAAAATGACAACAGCAATAATGAAAGGATTGGAATGCACAAATGATGCGCAGTGCAATTGCTCACCACCTGCCGATTGACACCCAGCTAGTCCCCGAGCGGCGATCCCCCCGCCCCCACTCCCCCCAGTTTATATACTTGGCATGACGTCCCATGGTATGGAATACCCCATTGGCCACTTTGGGTCAGGTGCCCTGGCTGTGTCCCCTCCCAACTTCTTGTGCCCCTCCAGCTTTCTCCCTGGCTGGGCATGAGAAGCTGAAAAATCCTTGACTTTAGACTAAACACTACTTAGCAACAACTGAAAACATCAGTGTGTTATCAACATTCTTCTCATACTGAACTCAAAACATAGCACTGTACCAGCTACTAGGAAGACAATTAACTCTATCCCAGCTGAAACCAGGACATCTAGGTAGGCAAATGGCCTCCAGGAAGACTGTGATTTGATCTTCTATCTCAGTTTTGGGGAACAATTGCATTAACGGCTAGACAAAAAAAAATAAATAAAAAAGTCTTGGCCAGCAGTATAAGAGAAGGCCCCACTGCAGCTCAGAACTACCACTCCTCTTTGCTTCCTCCAGGTAGCAGCATGTTCTCTCAGAACCTGAATCCCAGAGCACCGAGGTTCCTCACTGCTTGCCTGCATCACCATCTGCAGCTTGTTAGTCCTCTGTGGCAGCCTTCTGCACACAGCATTTGCTAGCTGCGCTCAAAATCACCTCTTTTACCTAAGACCTGCTTCTCCTTAGGGTTAAGGTCTTCACTTGTGTATTGGGTTTGCATGGCAACATTTTGGTAGCGGGGGAGACTATAGGGGTGGCTTCTGTAAGAAGCCGCTAGAAGCTTCCCCCATGTCCAACAGAGCCAATGCCAGCCAGCTCCAAGACGGACCCACCGCTGGCCAAGGCCAAGCGCATCAGCGATGGTGGTAGTGCCTCTGTGATAACAGATTTAAGAAGGGAAAAAAGTTACTGTGGCACAGAAACTGCAGCCAGCGAGAGTAGTGAGAATATGTGAGAGAAACAACCCTGCAGACTCCCAGGTCAGTGAAGCAGGAGGGGGAGGAGATGCTCCAGGCACCGGAGCAAAGATTCCCTGCAGCCCATGGGGAAGACCATGGGGAGGCAGGCTGTCCCCCTACAGCCCATGGAGGTCCACGGTGGAGCAGATATCCACCTGCAGCCCGTGGAGGACCCCACGCCGGAGCAGGGAGGTGCCCGAAGGAGGCTGTGACCCCGTGGGAAGCCCACGCTGGAGCAGGCTCCTGGCAGGACCTGTGGACCTGCAGAGAGAGGAGCCCACGCTGGAGCAGGTTTTCTGGCAGGACTTGTGACCCCACAGGTGACCCACGCTGGAGCAGTCTGTGCCTGAAGGACTGCAGCCTGTGGAAGGAACACACGCTGGAGCAGTTGATGAAGAACTGCAGCCCGTGGGAAGGACCCACACTGGAGAAGATCATGGAGAACTGTCTCATGTGGGAGGGACCCCGTGCTGGAGCAGGGGAAGAGTGATGAGTCCTGCCCCCAAGGAGGAAGGAGCAGCAGAGACAACGTGCGATTAACTGACCGCAACCCTCATTCCCCGTCCCCCTGCACCGCTGGGGGGGTAGGTGGAGAAAACAGGGAGTGAAGCTGTGGCCGGGAAGAAGGGGGGGGGGGGGAAGGTGTTTTAAGATTTGGTTTTATTTCTCACTATGCTACTCTGATTTGATTGGTAATAAATGAAATTAATTTTCTGCAAGTTGAGTCTGTTTTGCCCATGATGGTAATTGGTTGAGTGACCTCTCCCTGTCCTTATCTCGACCCACGAGCCCTTTGTTATATTTTCTCTCCCCTGTCCAGCTGAGGCGGGGTGTGATAGAGCAGCTTTGGTGGGCACCTGGTGTCCAGCCAGGGTCAGCACACCACAACTTGTTATTGCATCTGGAGTGAAGAAAAATAAGAAATAAGCAGACGTAAATTTTTTTTTAAACCACTGACAACACACAGAGCAGCAGCACACATATAGTATCCTTCTGCATCTTCAGGGCTACTTCTAAAGAGGTGGAATAAGGGAAAAACAGGCCATTTTTAATACAATAACAATACATGTACATAGAACACAGCATCTTAGGTGGCTATTTGTACTATATACACTTAAGCGGAATGCCTACTATTAGGCATTTTCATTGAATCCTGAAATAGATTTAAGGCTTTAGCAACCATAACCTGTTTTGAGTTCTGCTCCTATCTTTACAAGATGGACTAACAATAAACTGTTCTAATTTTAAAGATAGGCTTATTTGCATATAGTCATTTTATTCTTCTGCAAATTTTGAATGCATTTCAAAATTATAAAGCCTTTTTAAACTTATTTCTAATCTTGGTTCACTGTCAAAATGTAAACACAAGTATATTTGGTTCTAGGAAACAAACAATTTCTGAGAGCAAGATATGCATGTTAAGTACCTCTTCTATTTATAGAAGTAAATCTGACTTTTTAATATAAATTATGAATTAACATTAAGGAAAATACTATCATCTTAATTAACTGCAATAATAAAGAATGCTAATTAGCATCTTAGAGAAGGTGTTTTATTTCTTTGGATCTGATAAGAGGCATTTACTGCTGCAGGATCAAGTGTCTGTGAACAGACAGACAGGGAGTAGCACCCTAAAAAAAACACTTGGAAGTGGTCCACAAGACTTTCCCTGTATATTCTTGTTACCAATGTATATTTGGAAATTCAGTTAATATCTTTTTATAACAGATTTCCTTCATGACCATAACATCAGAGAGATCAGAACATTTTTTTCCATTCTGTTCATTAATCTCTGAAGAAAACTGGACATATAATAAATCATTCAGAAGAGGTGCAGAACTTCTTCTCTGAACACTGAATTTTTTTTTAAAAAAAAAAAGTCTTTGAAATGTTGTATAGCAACAGCTCTACAGTACCGAGTGAAGCAAAGCAAGCGTGAGGAGACCTTAGTCTGTATATGCTCAGGTATACTAAGTACCTTTCTCCTTCCTCTGGGACCACAGACACCCCTGGCTTGAGATGTCAAGATGTCACATCATGACTCTAAAAGCTTCTGTAGCCCAACAGACTTGAGGACCTGAAACTTCTCCTTTACCCTTGCTATAGCGTGACTTCCATGGTGTCTGGAAGAAAGGCACAACTGAAAAACAAAGAAACAACTCTTCATCTATCCCACAACCTCAACGCCTTTCCTTCAAAAAAAGTGAGATCATAAACTATTTAAGGCTTGTTTTGGCTTTCATTACAAAAATACCTTTTATGTTGAAACTTCCAGATTTCATTAAGTTTAAAGATCACTATACCCACTACATAAAGCAACATGATCTTACATGATCTCCTTATAATATAAACAATTTTCATTTCAAGCAATTAAGTTGTTTAATAGTCTGTTTTAAATATCTTACAGAATTTTGCAGTGAGGTCAAGACATTTAGTTTACAATGTTAAAAAAGATAACCACTGCATCTAGTCTCCTGTTTACATGATCAAAACTGTACTTTCACTTTTGTTCACTTAAACTACCAGATAATGTTCAATACTCTATTTCATCTGCTAGGTTGCCATTAACATTCAGTATAAAACATCAGCAAGTGCTCCAATACTCTGCCAAAATATTACACAGCAGAAGCCTCTCCCTCCAATTCCGTAGCCATGAGCAACAAAAATAAGGATACAACTGAAATGCTGCTGGTACTGTGTACACATCTCTTCCAGTGCTTATCTCAAGCACTAATCAATCTTGCAGCAAGTTCCCAGAGCAGCATGTCCTTATTCCAATGTTTTGCTTTCATATCTTTCACATATTTTAAAGCACAAGTGCTCGCTATGTAAATATGCTGAAATAGAGGTGTATCAGCTAGAGCAGAGGGATTACACACTGATGATGGGCAGTGTTCAGTCAGGTAATCTCCTGCTGCACATCATAAGAAATTCCTCAGGTACACTGCCACTTTCGGATTATTAAGAAGAGCCATCAAGTCACTGTGCTAATCCTCTATTCCTTGCTGGCTCCAGCCTGTGGGACATGATGCCACTACATCACCCAGCAGCTAAGCAGCTTTCACCTCACGTTAGCACCTATGAACTGAACAGACATGCACAGCAGCATTCAAGCGCTGTGTCCATACAGAGGTCAACAAAGACATTTCTTTTTAACATAGGAAGAAAAAAAAAATTATGTACATTATGACATACACTTTAATTTCAGGTTATAGAAAGATAATAAAGAAACCAAATTAAATTAAAGGGTTAAAGAATTAATTAAAACCTCTGGTAACTGTTGAGATAAGAAGATGTTTTTTAGACAGTAGATAGAAAGACAATAACCAATCTATCCAGAGGAATCTACATGGCCAAGAGAGGATGTATTTTGAAGACTATTAGTTCAGCACACCTAGTCAGAAGAGACAAGAGTAAGGATGTAAAAACTATCACTCATTCAGAAAGTGTTGTGAAAGGGAATGAGTAGGAGGAAGAGGGGGAATAACATGAAAAGGAGAAGAAAACAATGGAGAGAACGAAAGCCACTAGAAATATGTTGTAAAATAAAAAGCAAGACAAAAGGTTTGGGTTCTTTGTGTCATGTTTTAATTCTTCTATATTAAGCCATGTGCATAGTGTAACCATGTGCATAGTAACCCGTAATAAACATTCCATAGGGATTTACATGATGGTGTAGAAAAGTTCCCAATATGCTCTTTGTAAAGAGCTGGAACGCAGTCATGTCATTAAAAATATTAAAATAGTCAATCAGTATGACTTTGGGCAATTGGTCACATTAAATATTCTTATTGGAGTGCGTCTTTTTTGGTTACAAACCAGACATGCTTTGTAAATATATGTTGAACTCCAAACATGCATTCTCTAAAACTGAACACAGGGCTTGCTTGTGCTTCTTCTCAGCAGCTATGTGTTATTTAATGTTTTACTTCTGCACTGCTTAGGTAGTTGCGACACATTTTAGCAAGTGACAAGTACAGGTTATTGTAGCTATGCTGATGATTTGAGACAGAACTTGTTCAACCTTGACATACATAATCCTGTATTTTTAACTGACTAAAACTGTGAAATACTTTTATGTGTGCTTCTGTTTTATTTACCAATGGACAGTTATTTGCTGACCATACAGCTGAATGCTGTGTTTCATTTTGCCTCACTGTAAAGATTTCTGTCTGGAAGAAAACACTGTAACAATATTCTCAGAGATCATTAAACTGTCTTATTGCAACATAACTCAAGCTTTGTTCAAAGCATGCTATTTAGGATTTATCCCTTACAGTTTATAGAAAAAAAAGAATTTACTAAAAACATTCCAAACTCTCTGAATGGAGTATAAAGTATGTGTGCATATATATATATATATATATTTTAGCAAAAATGCTGAAAAGCTTTACACATTAATCCTCACATAGTTCCAGAGCTTTTAAGAGCTATTTAGAACGTGTTTTTGTAAAAAATACAGGGGTAAGAGAAGAAGAAGAAAAAAAATATTTTTAGCAATTGCCTCCTGTATTGGTTACTTAAGAATTCCCCTTCAGAAGAAATTATCTGGTAAAAATAATGTGTGCCAATTTGTGTGCATTATGAAGATGTGTTTTCAACTGAAGGAGTCAAAACAGCACAGAAATCCCCACCCCTATTATCCATACAGCGTACATGTACACCCACGCACAAGTACACATTCACATCACTTCAAAAATTTTCCAACAACATTATGGCAACAGCTAGAAAGGACTGATTCATTTAGTCCCAAATTCAGTATTTTGCAAAAACAAGAAATCTCTAATTCCTTTAGAACTTGATCAAGCTGACAGGAGTGATCTCGCCACTGAAAAAAAAACCATGAACTTCCAACAAAGTACTGCGGGATCCAAGAATCTTCTACCTTATCAGAAATATCAGGAAAAAAAAAAAATACTGATCTGCTGCCACTACGGGCCAAAGCTAAACTAAAAAGTGTAACTCCACAAACAATTGCACACTGAACTCTACACTGACGAGCAATAAAAAAACATTATAGACACATTATAAAATAGAATTTATTTCTAGCCCACCAACTCACAAGATTTTAGAGCAATTCACAATCACAGTTAAGAGTACAACATGGGCCCAGGGCCCTTCTTCTCCTTTCCATGGCTAACGCTAGTGATCCCACTCACTGAGCACTGAATCAGAAATAAAATGCCTGGTTGTAAACATACCACCTTAGTTTCCTGTAAACAACACAGACTAATATTAAATGTACACAAGAATAAGTTCTTAGCATCTGAAAGCAACAAAAGCACTTGGAGGAAAATTGGGGTTCTTTGGTTTTAGCTTTTTTTTTTTTTTTTGACATTTATTCTCTAGCTGATCAGCTACTTCCTGGAAACTTCATAAGACTTCACCAAAAAACTTAATGTTACATATAATATTATAAAATGTTAGGAATTATTTTTAGTTCCATCCATCTAGAGGAATATTCACTTCCATAGTACCATGTAAAATTAAAATTTACCTCTAAGCAATTTTATACTTATTTGCAATGAAAAAAATAGACCACGGCAAACTACCACATTACTATATTTACTCTTTTAGATCACTACAACAATGGAAATAAGCAGCTAAGTAACACTGCAATGCTCTATCTAGGTTAGTATGCATTACAGCATGAAAGAGATCTATTGCTTTTAGTGGTTAAAACAGGAGACAGGGAATCCGAGTTTCCATCCTCTTCTGCAGCTCATCAAGTTACTCATACCCGCATTTTCAAAGTTAATCATTTTGAAGGCCAAAGCTTGAGCTACTGAGAAATAAAAGCTAGCAGAAGACAGTGACATTTTTACACCGCAGATAAAGCTACCTTTCTTACACCAAGTTCACAAACACATTTTCCGTGCATTAGAACTATGCTGAAAAGGGGGAGCAGCGCAATTAATTTCTACAAAATATTATCCACTCCTAAAGAACATAACTTAAGCCTTGCCCAGTTTGCCTTTAGATCACCTAAGGGCTATTATCTCCTCTAGTTATTGCAACATGTTAGGATAGCAGCAATAATGTTTCTTAAAAAAGAAATCTATGTATCTTGGTGCCACCACCATATTGTGGTAGAGTGTAGCATAAGGCGTCTTATTATACTCCCAAGGAATTTCATGTTCTTATGTGGCAGAACATATTTTTTCAAACAACAGTGATAAGAGGGGATTTTTTTCTCCATTTGAAGAAAAAGAGATTTATTCATTACCACTCTTTCAATTTGATTAGAAGGATATGAAATCACTATGTAAATAAACAGTAAAATCTTACAAAGTACTACTATAGTTTAGCCCTAGACAGTATTAGGATCAGTTGTCGGTAGTTGCAGAGCTCAGAAAATTCAGAGTACCTGGGAAAGATAGGAAGAAATCAGTGCCAGATTTCCACTATTTTGCGCTCTCAGTGTATTTTGATTGCTATCAACTTCTCAGCACCTAAGAAAAAAATAGTAAGACATAAAATAGATCCTTTCATTTGTTGACCAGTTACTCCTAGTGAAATGGCTATTAATGAAAGTACACTTGCCATTGATAATGTCTTCTAAAACATTTTAAACAGCAATAAAACTTGTCACAGAGGAACTTTCTTTGGGTAAGCAAAAGCTTCCTATGTGTAACTACCAATAATATAGTATCATATTCTGTAACTCACAAATTCAAATCTGAACTCTAGACAAGGAATACTGAAGTTTTCAATATTTAATTAAGATGCTTGTTCTAAAAGCTTAAGTGGAACCAACTAATTAAAAAATGCTAATGTGGAGGTATAGACTTTCCTTGTCGAAGTGATGTATCTTATTCCTTCTACATCTTTCTGGTTTGGTTTTGTTTTTTTGAAGACAGACAATACCTTATCAGAATAAGCTTGACTGCTATGAATAAAATATTTGAAATGCCACCATGCATACGAAAGTATAAGAGTTAGGGGATAATTAGGGGATATCAGTTAGAAGTGTTTCAACAGCAAGCCGAAATAATAATTTTGCTGCATACAACCAGTTTTAATGTCATAGGGTTTATTCTTCATCCCAATATAACCAATTAGTTTGTCTTCAGAGTGAATTTCATCCTTTTATTTTTTGTAATGATAAAAGTCATCAGCACTTCAACAGGAATACTGGCTCACACAGCATTATACTTGGCTTTATTTTTGGTACTGTCCAGGTTTCGGCTGGGATAGAGTTAATTGTCTTCCTAGTAGCTGGTATAGTGCTATGTTTTGGGTTCAGCATGAGAAGAACGTTGACAACAAGCTGACATTTTCAGTTGTTGCTAAGTAGTGTTTAGTCTAAAGTCAGGGATTTTTCAGCTTCTGATGCCCAGCCAGCAAGAAGGCTGGAGGGACACAAGAAGTTGGGAGGGGACACAGCCAGGGCACCTGACCCAAATGGCCAAAGGGGTATTCCATACCATGTGACATCATGCCCAGTATATAAACTGGGGGGTAGTTGGCCAGGGGGCGGGGGGCAGATCGCTGCTCGAGAACTAACTGCGCATCGGTCAGCAGGTGGTGAGCAATTGCATTGTGCATCACTTGTTTTGTATATTCCAATCCTTTTATCATTACTATTATCATTTTATTATTATTATCAGTATTATTATTTTCTTCCTTTCTGTCCTATTAAACTGCCTTTATCTCAAACCATGAGTTTTACTTTTTTTCTGATTCTCTCCCCCATCCCACTAGGTGTGGACGAGTGAGCGAGTGGCTGCATGGTACTTAGTTGCTGGCTGGGGTTAAACCACGACAGGTACTAAAAAAAAGGAACAACTAGTGGGAAGTTATAGGCAAACAACCCTGATTTGGTTCTGGTATTACTTATATAAAGCATCAAATACCTTCTAAATAGAGCCCTGTCAATACACTTCAAACCAGATTAACCACCCTGTTCCAGAAAGGCTACTATTCTACACAAATGCAGAAAAAGTTTAAGCCTGAAAAGGCTTATGATTTATTCCAAAACAAAACCAAATGCATTAGATGGGAGTAGGAGGCAATAAAAGAAGCACATCTGGGAGAGTTTGTGTTCCTACTTGTATTATTTTCACACTGTCACATAGCTTAGTTATCTCGCAATTATAATATTTCAATTCATTTACTATTTGCTAAAATAAATTTATCAATATCTAGAGAAAAGTATGTATTTACAAATATGTATTGTCAATGGTTATCCAGGAAAAAACAATCTAAAGCACCTTTACATGCTGCTGACATTGGGACTGGCAGTTACAGCTCAGAAAGCAATCCTGGAGTCTTCATCGACTCAATACACAGGGACAACCAAAGCCACCAACAGAACACTGGTCCACATGAGGAAGGATACCGAGACAGAAATGGAAAGCATCACTTAGCTGCTGCGTAAAACCTTATTGTGTCCACAAACAGAATACTGTGTGCAGTTCTCATCCCGGCATCTCAAGAAAGACATACTGGAGTAAGAGAAGGGCTACAAACGTGATTAAGGGAATATAGAGACTTCAGAAGGAAGGCTAAAAACGCCGGGACTTGGAGAAGGCTAACAGATGATGTGCTCAAGGTTTACAAAATCATAGAAGAGGTAGATAAATTAGAAGATGAATGAATGATTACTATACCTTGCAACAGAAGAACTAGAGACACCCCTTGACATCGGCAGATCGGTTTAAACAGGTGTAAGAGAAAAAACACTTCCCGCCCTCTCCCAAAACAGAGCAGTCAGTGACTTTCAAGACATTGTTGCTACTAAAGCTCACAGAAGCAAACACTACTAGCAAGTTCAAAAACAGGTCAGCCACATTCACAGACATCAGGCCCATAAACCGATTACAAAAGGACTAAATAGGTGCCTACCTTCTAACATACCTACTCTAATGACCACGGACGGTGAGCAATAAGCACAATTTCTCTGCCCAGGGAAGAGCTAGAGACTGGTTCAGAAGGTCAGAGGACTATCATTTAAATATTATGCTAAAAGGAAACCAAACTAAAAGTAGAGGTTCTAAAATCCATCTGAAAGTTTAACAGCCTACTAGAGGGATTTCAGTCCTAAAGAGTTAAAAACTTAACTTTCTGAAATACATTCATTCCTATTGACACCTGACAAAATATTAACATTTTTCTGACTGTCAGTAATATCAAAGACTAGCATAGTTTAGTACTACAGAGGCAGCAATTATAGACGTTCACGTAATATATACAGTAGCCTTTTTTTTCGGTAAGAGTACAAACTACTCGACCGATAGAGTAACGCAACTATTACTCACTTTAGTAAGCTCTTCTGCTTTACACATGCTAAGAAACCACTCTCGGCTTTGCTATACCTTTCCTTTAGCAAAGTACCACCAACTGAATCCTAGAGCACACAAGCTTAACGGGCCTCTTTCACCTTCAGCAAAACCTAAGTATTTTCAAGGTGTAGCTTGAAGATTAAAGACCGAAGCACCCCAACAAAGTTTCACACCCGTTACTGACCCGTTCGATTTTTACAGGGCAGTGACTGAACACGTCTGCTGTGATGCACAGCTGCAAGCTCAGGACGGACTTCGATACAGCTCGTACACCTGCATGCGGTATCGTTACCCCCCCCAACCACACACAAGCCCCCCGGGTTTTCGGGGGTCGCGCACTCACGCGGGGCGCCGGGGGCCGCAGGCCGTCTCCGCGCCCTCGCTCTCGGCTGCCGCCTCCTCCCCGATGTCGGGCAGGGTGATGAGCAGCGCCTTGGCGCCCGGCCGCCCCCCGGCCTCCCTGTCCGCCGCGCCGGGCGCCGGGCGCGGGGGCCGGCCGCCCGCTCCCCCCGGCGGCACCGCCCTGCCCGGGCCGCAGCCCCCGCCCGACGGCGGGCGCGGGCCGGGGGGCGGCGGGGCGCGGGGGCCGGGGGCGGCGGGGGCGCGGCGTAGCCTGGCGAGGAGGGCGTCCGGGTCCGGCGCCGACGCCCTCATGGCGGCGGGGCGGGAGCCCCTTCCCGCCCCCGCAAGGCCGGGGTGGGGGGCGCGGCCGGAGGCCTTCCCGGCGGGAGCCGCCGGCCCGGCGGGCGTTGCTAGGCGAAACAAACCCCGCCGAGGGCGGTGCGTGCCCCGGCGGGGTGCCCGGCGCAGGCAGAAAGCCTGCGAGCCGCCCTCCGCCTGCGCAGCCGGCAGTCGTGCGGAGGGAGAGGCGCAGGGCAGTAACCTGCCGCGGGCTCCGAGCGAAGGAAACGAAGCGTGGCATCTTGCCTTTTAGCCAAAATCCCACCTCACGTCGAGGGGCAGAAGGCAACTCCGCCTGCCAGGGCCGCGGGGCCCCGCCTCGCACCCTTCCTTTGTGCGCAGGAAAGGGTTTTAGGGAAACGGGGAGCGAGACGGACCCAAGCCAGTACCCCTCTTTACACCGCGCCAGGCAACCGCAGAAGGGAGCCCGCGGGCAAAGGCGCTGCCAGCAATCCCAGGCAGCTTGGAGAGCCGTAGAGGGTGTCAGGACCAAAGACCGTGCGCTCTTCTGCTACAAATAGCAGCAGCAGTGGCACAAGCCAGGCAGCTGGAGGCAGATGAGGAGGGGCTGGGGCAAATACCGCAAATACGGGGATGGATGGATGGAGGGATGGATGGAGAGAAGCGAGAGCATGCCAGCAGCAGTTTGGGCACACACTGTAACAGCCGGTATTATAGGCGGGACAAACATTGTATCAGCTCAGAACATGGCAGGTAGCGTGGCCCTTGGCAGCGTCCAAAAGAACAGCACAGGCTGAAGGATAGCACAGCTGCTTTATACGTACGAACCCAGGATCATACATCAAGCAACTAGTTGCACTAGCAACTTAAAGCTGGCAGCTGGCGGTAGACAACAGCCAAGTGTACAATGTGGGGATTTTTATCCCTGCCTTGTCTTCGTAGCACATCAAGGAGTGCAATAAGCTGGCAGAGCAGTGCACGCATGACACCAAGCAGAGGGCTGAGATTTGAAATTGGGATATTTTTGGCCTTTTTTCTTATGAACTGAAATAAATATGTTCTGACCAAACCTTATGGAATAGGTCCACATAAACCTAACAGCAGCACAGTCTGCATTTATTCCTTGCCGTGCCAAAAAGCCTTGGCTGAGCCACAGAGTAGCATAATTGAGCACGTTGTTGTGTAGTATATTTATCCCAGCTGCAGCCCCGAAGCAACCCTGCATGAAGACCTGGAATAGAACCTATTATGAACATCACTGCCTGCAACTTGTTCATTACTCCCTGTCATTCAAGAACCACAGAAACAGTCAGGTTCCACCCCAAATCTACAGACTTGAGTATTCTGCCTTGCTCAAGTCCTTTAGATATTCTGCTTTCAATACAGATAATTCCTCTTTAATCCTAGGTAGTATCTTTGACATTACAACTTTGGAACTATTTTTCATTTATTTGGTATCCAACTCCTCAGTAAATCAGCATAATTTAGTCTGATGCTGCCCCCTGCAAAGAAACTACCCAGCTCAGATACAGACTGTTAATCCCGAAAGCACTTACAACTCTGCGCCACAGTAAACCCATTTACTTACTCTCAGATAATATTGTCAAACAAATGTACAGGAGCAGAGCAGAAGTAGGTAACTTCCAGACAAATAGAAAATTTATATGAAAATTTTAATAAGTATAATTAATTGATCATTACCATTGGCCCTGTGCTTATTGCTTTTGTGGGTTTTTTTAATAACTTTAGTCTAATTCTCATCGTGAGCCTTTATAATGTCTTTTTCTGTTGTAAATTATTTTAAACTGAATGTAGGTACTAAAATAACTGTTTAGAATGCATTATCATATTTTTTATCATTTAAAATTATTTTCACTCAAGTGCAAGTACTTTTAGTTTGTATTCTTAGCTATATTACAAAACTAAGCATCCATAACACATTTTTTCACTGTTCTGAGACCGACTTTGGGGGCATTTGTCGTAACAAGAAAAATCTGTATAGAATTTAGACATGCTGTCATTTGTCGGGGTTTAAGGGCCAGAAAAGACCCATTTGATCATCTAGTCTGATCTCTTGTATCACATTTGACCTCAGCATTTCTCCATGCATTCTCTGCACCTTTATGTCCTTTTTAATATCCATGTGAACTGCTAACATTTTCTAAACAATTTATATTGATGTGGAATGAGAAATTCTGCTACTCTGTGTCATTACAGATTTAGGAAACATAGAAACCCTTTCACATGTTAGTCTTTAAATAAGAGAAAGAGCAACTGACATGGTGCATACCTGGCACCCCATCCTTACCGACTTGCCTCCTCAACTTTCATGGCCTAAGCATGAAGAAAGAATTTGTCACTTCACCTGAAAAGGTTGGAAAGATGAGATGAAAGCATCACAATGGGGATAATCCTATTACTGTAATTAGGGAATCATCATCTATCCCTTCAACTGTAAACAAAGACTTTTTTGTTTTCATTCAGGACTTCCTGAGCAAGTGAAGACAGTCTACACCCCCTTCACTCTTCCAGTGCATGCAAAATCTATTTCATTAATTATTTTTCTCATTTACATTTGTTATCATCATGGGACATACAAACCTATTAAAAACCAACATTTTTCATCTATGCATATAACAAATCATGAGAAAAGCTGCTTAAAATGTTAAGCATTGAACTATCTGAAAGCGGTTTTCTAAGGCAGTTTCTAAAGCATTCTTGGAGTATTGGTGGTATTGAAATTGATAAAGGAAATGCTAGGGGAAAAAAGCAATTTAAAAAGACTCCTGAGCTACTGAAGTATCACACACACCCCTACTAAAAATTGACAAGTTTTATAAGGTCCTTGGAGCAGCAATTAAATATTAACAGAAACACACAAATGACTGTCTAGTGTCTAATTTACAATAAATTGTGCTCAAACATTCCATAAAATTGCAACCAGTTTCAAACATTATGAACATCCTTTCAGAGTACACTTTGCTGGTTCTCAGCTCT
Source organism: Harpia harpyja (assembly GCF_026419915.1). Taxonomy (NCBI): domain Eukaryota; kingdom Metazoa; phylum Chordata; class Aves; order Accipitriformes; family Accipitridae; genus Harpia; species Harpia harpyja. Next base: position 54,331,691 of record NC_068941.1, on the reverse strand, counting down.
CTCCAGATCAGGCTACTAGCCCATTTGTTTGAACCTTCATGCCCTAGCAATTGCCAACTAGCCCATGTTCCTGTAAAGTACGTCAAGGAAAAAACAAACTAGACTAATATATAAGAAATTAAACTACAGAATTCTATCCGATTTCTTTACAAATTCCTTTTGAGCTATCAAAGGCAAAACTATATACAGTCATAAAGAAAAAGGAAACAAAAGATTTGAAATTAATCTACTTTTGAAGTTTTTCTCCCACTCTACCTGTAACTGTAGTCACAGTAGTATTTCTTATACGGTTTAAAACTATTTCTTCTGGGGGGGTTATTTTTTGTTGTTGTTTCACCAATAACAAAGTTTTCAGTAATGAAATTACAGTAGCACCACCTCCCCCACAAAGCTGTCTTCTGGTTATGCTACAGAAATATCTATGCCGTTACTCATTTTATACAGGTGCACCAGCTGTGCCTTGGCCATGTTTCACATTAATTTCAAGTTCTGTTTAAAGGCCCGCATATAGTTTTATGTGCATTCAAAGAATTAAGGTGACGTCTCTCAGTACAAATGTCCTTCTGTCAGCTCTCTGAATTTGAGGAGGGAAGAGTAAAAATTTTTTTTTAATTATACCACATGGATTAAATCAATTGACTTACAGTCTGAAAATCTGTTTTTGATAGTCAGCAGTACTAGCCCCACCCAGAAGGCATAAGCAATCCTTCACTGAATATTCTGAACAGGCTGCTCACAAGGTCAAGTTCCTTTCTGTGGCTTTTTCTTAAAACAAAGGGTTTAAAACTCACTTTGAAACTCTGCTGTGTTTCCTGGTTTCAACTACAGAAATAATTTTCCATGTTACTTACTGTGCTTCACGTGGTATCATGGCTTAACCCCAGCCAGAAGCTAAGTAGCACGCAGCTGCTCACTCACTTCCCCCCCACCCAGTGGGATGGGGGAGGGAATCAGGGGAAAAAAAAAAAAAAAAAAAAAAAAAAGTCATGGGTTGAGATAAGAACAGTTTAATAGAACAGAAAGGAAGAAAATAATAATGATAATAATAACAATACTAAAATGACAATAATAATAAAAAGATTGGAATATACAAAACAAGTGATGCACAATGCAATTGCTCACCACCCGCTGACTGATGCCCAGTTAGTTCCCGAGCAGCGATCTGCCCCCCAGGCCAACTCCCCCCAGTTTATATACTAGATATGACATCACATGGTATGGAATACCCCGTTGGCCAGTTTGGGTCAGCTGTCCTGGCTCTGTCCCCTCCCAACTTCTTGTGTCCCTCCAGCCTTCTCGCTGCCTGGGCATGAGAAGCTGAAAAATCCTTGACTTTGTCTGAACACTGTATAGCAACAACTGAAAACATCAGTGTGTTATCAACATTCTTCTCATACTGAACCCAAAACATAGCACTATACCAGCTACTAGAAAGAAAATTAACTCTATCCCAGCCAAAACCAGGACACGTCAAAAGCTTTGCAATTTTAATTTCACTGAATCTCCCCTTGTGTTATGAAAGTAAGCAGTAGTGTCCACTCTATCTTCTACACAGAATTTGCTATTTTATCATTATTGTGTTCTCTTTTGCATATCCCTTTAAAGTAGTGAGTCTATGTCTTTTCTGCACTACATCAGATGGACATTTTTCCTAGAACACCAGTCATTCTCAGTGCTTTTCAGAATTTCTACCACATTTTTGATACACAGACTGAAATGACTGTCAATCATGATCCACTTTAACATGTCACTTCAGTGATGGTGAATTAAAATTTCAGCAAAAACATGAATATAGGCAAGTAAATTTAAATTATAGTGACTCTTAACAAATCTTTCCAGCATGACACACTTTTTCAGGTCTTCCTGAAGGCTTGTTAGTTTTCCAATGATAGAAAATATGCAATAAAATGACTTCATAATTCAAATCTGTACTTTCAAAATTCAGTTCACTTTACTATTTGATTTAAGTGCCATCACTAATTGCTGATGAAATGCACTGACTCGTTCTTTCTGGGCTGGCCAGTTCAAGATGCAGCAAGATCTGAACATTCCTCTTCTCAGGTGAAGTGCATGATACAACTTGTAATCTTGGATATCCTGAAGAAAGATCAATATGATGGAGTCCCGACTTTGTTCAATAGCTTGCTGAAGAGCATGATACACCTTAAAACTGGAAGCAAAAATAAGACAAAAATATGAGTTTTCTTTCATGTGGAAGGAAAAATGACAAACCATTCTTTTAATAGCTCATGTAATAGCACATAGCAAATTCAAGGACTGGACTCAAACAGGGGTCTTAATGTCTATTCTATGATATAAAATTGTCATTACCTATCTTAAATTAGTTACCTTATAACTAATGAAAAAAATCATCCTCTAAAAATATAACCTAAGTCTACTGTCTTGATATAGCCTTGTTTAGCATAGTTCCTTTCTTTTCAAGTTCACTACCTAAGAAAGGTGAAAAGACTCGTTTAAAGGCAAATAAAAATCATCTTTGGATACTAGTGATCTCACCCATTATTGCTCTTTTTCAAACATGTAATTTTAGAGAAAGCAATCTGCACTGGTGACAGCTTGACTTTTTGTAAAAAAAATACTGAGAGATTCAAATTTCTAATAGTGTACATGTGGAACAATTAACTTTATTAATTTAGGAATTCTTCTGAAGTTACGATATATTAAGTAAATATATTAAAGTAGAATTGGCATGGTATTTTTTATTAAATGGTATTTTTTATTAAATTACACAGCAAAAAATATTACCTTGTTAAAAAAGTCTGTTAAGAAATTTTTCCCCTTACATATAAAATTTTATATCCTACTCACTTTTTGCACCAGGGATCTTGTAAGAGGTGTTCGGTCACAACAAAAATAATCTTCCTGCTCATTTTTATACTGTTAATTGTGGCTTCAAATTCAGATACGCCTGCTTCAAAGTCCCGTTCTTCTAAACAAAACCTAATTTGAAAGTGGTTATGTTTTTCCAGAGAGATGAAATTCTTAGATACCCAATTCTTGTCCTGTCTTGCATGAATAACATAGGCATCATAATCAAACTCTTCCTGTTGCCTGTCAAGCTCCTTAAAACCGAGTACTCGATTTACTAAAATATTCCAGTAGAAAGCTATTCTCCACCCTTCAAAATGGATGCTGAGAACAATAAAAATGAGTAGCATCACAATAGCAGTAGTGATCACAAACAGAAGTTTAAATGGAGCACTGTCTTTGCAGGCTGAGCTATCAAAATACAACACCAGACTACCATGATATTTAGGTGGGGTGTTGCAAATGTACTGGGACTGCAATCCAGGTATATATGCTTGGGTCACATTAAGCCAATCAGCAAACCAAGCAATGCTTTCACAGGTGCAATCAAATGGATTGGAATCCATCTCTAGTATTCTCAAGCTCTTGAAAGCTGGGCCAAACACTTTTTCTTCAACTGAGGTTATCAGATTTTTCTGAAGGTTCAATGAAATCAGAGAGGTTTGGTCATCAAACAGAGTTGCTGGAAGCATATTCAAATTATTTGATCCTAAATCCAAGTTTTTTAGTTGAAACAGACCCTTGAAAACCTGAACTGGAATCTCATCGAGCCCATTTGATTTTAAATTAAGAATGCGCAAGTTGGGAAGATCTTTTAAAAAAAGAACAGGGCCACCTGGATTTGCATGTTTCCAGAGTCGGGCTAAATTATTGTGCTGCAAATCCAGAATGTCAAGTTTGTGAAGTCCATCAAACAAGTCTTCTTTTATGTTTGCTATGTTGTTATTGCTGATGTCCAGGACAGTCAGATTTTGTAGAGGATGAAAAGGTGAAGGAGAAAGTGCCAGATTACTGCAACCTACCTTCCTCAGCATCAGTTTTCTAAGGCTTGGGACAAAAATGAATGATTCACTTTGCAAAGCCAAGTTTTTGTTATAGGAAAGATAAATATCTTGTATATTATTGAGACCTTTAAACTCATGACCTGTGAGCTCTTGACTAATTTCATTGAGACCAAGATCAAGAATTTTCAGATGTCCCAAGGAGGAGAATGCCCCACTTTCTATTGTAGAGATCCTTGTTTTTGTGAGGTTGAGAACTTGCAAACTGGAATTACCAAGTGACGAAAATGTTTTATTAGTTATTCTTTGTAAGTTTATGTTGCAGTTACAGAGACTCAGGTATTTCAGGTTGTTCAGACCCGTGAATGTATTAGCAGTAATTCCTGGAAAATTGTTATTATCCATTATAAGGTACTCCAGGTGGTATAACCAATGAAAGGAAAAATCTTCAATTTTCCCAGTAAGTGAATTTATCAGATTCAGATGTTTGAGGCTGGATAATCCATAAAATAAACGTGAAGATATATGAAAGTTATTATGCTTCAGGTTTAAGTATTGTAAACTTGAAAGCCACTGAAATGAGTCATCTTCTATCACAGACAGAGAATTTTGGGAAAGGTTTAAAACTGTAAGATTTGTTCCTTGCAGTCCCTGGAAAGTTGACTTGCCAACATATGAAAGCTTCACATGGCTCAGTGAGAGGTTCTGAATCGCAGTGTGTGATAATTCTGTACAAAGTTTCTTTGTGCGATTTTCACCAAGTTCAACATCATTCAGTATGAGGCCAAACAGATTTCCGATTGCATGTAAACATCCTACGTGAAACTGGAAGGAAAAGAAAAAAAGAGTTTTGACCTAAACAAGGGGATTATGTAAGAAAGTTGACCCATAAAGCCAAAATTTGGAAAGGTTTTCAAACGAGATTTTGAAGCAGAATATGACCTCCTACACAGATTTTTCTACAGCCAAGTTCAGACAAACACTTCTTGGAGTTTATACTGAATGATTCAAATGCGTAAAGCTACTTTTCAGACAGCAGTACTGTAAAATCAGAGCAGCTTAAACTAGCATAAAGTAGCACTGCCCAAGAAAGGAGCAGTCCCATCTACTTATCCACACACTGTACCCTTGTGCCAATATGGCCATACATGCAGTCACATGGTGAACCAAACAGGAACCAGCCTGACTACAAGCTAACCAAACCAAAAAGTCTGTAGAGTTTCCCCAGTGATCCAGTGCATAGCCTCATTAAAGCTTGTACCAGAAAGAGGGAGGGATGAAGCAGCCAAGGGAAAGAGGATGGTGGGATTGCCTCTCAGCAGTGGTACAAGCTTATGCCACTTTAAAATGTTCTTGTAATTTCCATGTACATGTTCTTTACAAATCAATCAACTGGGAAAAAAACCAAGCAAATTCAATGCAAATTCAGCAGTCATATGCTGAGGGTCAGCCAGTTTAGAACTGCAACACTTACCATCACTCTTCAAAGAATCATACTGCAACACTGAGAAGTGGGTCAGAGAGAAGAGTGCAGTCGGTGTAAGTTGCAGAAAAAACACCCACTTGTTTTTTTAAAGGAGTAAGTACACTTTTCTGCAATGATGATTTCTCTGGGGTACCCCATAGACACAAATGAACATTCTCTTTGATCAGCTAGGAAGTGAGATCTAGATGGTATAACTAGCCTTGCATAACATCACACTTTTTCCCCACTTAGAAAGTATGTGCCGTGGTTTAACCCCAGCCAGCAACTAAGCACCACACAGCCGCTCACTCACTTCCCCCCTCACCCAGTGGGATGGGGGAGAAAATCAGGAAAAGAAGTAAAACTTGTGGGTTGAGATAAGAACGGTTTAATAGAACAGAAAAGAAGAAACTAATAATGATAACGATAACACTAATAAAATGACATCAGTAATAATAAAAGGATTGTAATATACAAATGATGCACACAGTGCAATTGCTCACCACCCGCCGATCGACGCCCAGTTAGTCCCTGAGCAGTGATCTCCCTGCCCCCACTCCCCCCAGTTTATATACTAGATGTGACATCACATGGTATGGAATACCCCTTTGATCAGTTTGGGTCAGCTGCCCTGGCTCTGTCCCCTCCCAACTTCTTGCGCCCGTCCAGCCTTCTTGCTGGCTGGGCATCAGAAGCTGAAAAATCCCTGACTTAGTCTAAACACGACTTAGCAAGGACTGAAAACGTCAGTTTCAACATTCTTCTCATGCTGAACCCAAAACATAGCACTGTACCAGCTACTAGGAAGACAATTAACTCTATCCCAGCTGAAACCAGGACAGTATGTCAGCTCTTCACCTTCAGCACATACAAAAGAAATCCTGCATAGAAAATACCTTGTAAGGGTTCACAGAGCTACTTGATCTAGCTCTTGCTTGAGACCTCTGATCTACATGGAACCAGCTCTTGCTGATTCCAGTGGGAGAAAAATAATTGTGTATCACTACTGGAGGTCAGGATTAATGCTGTATACAATCAAACGGTTTTATCTTGGACCTCAGTGGATCAAAAGTGTAATGTAAATGCCATACAATCATAAAGGATAAATCAGGATAGCTCCATTTTATACTTACACCTGTTGAATTTCTGTTTAAATGCTTCCTACCTCTTTCAGTGGATTTGATGACAAATCAAGACTATTCAATGAGGTGTTGCTAAGAAAACTGAAGTCTTCCTTTTTTAACTCAGTGATTTCATTGCTATCCAAGATGAGCACACGAAGGTTCTTCAACTGTTGCTGCAATCCTAAATTTGCCGACTTCAAAAGATTATGAGATAGGTCCAAAATATTCAAGTTCTGGGGAGAAGATGCAAACGGAAAAGTATACAATTATTTTTATTTTATATAATACAAAATCATTTTGAAATATTGCATTAGAGTCTAATTGATTAGAAAATAGTTGCAATACTACAATTAAAATAAATTTGTAATAGAGAAATAGCAGCTTTCAAGATCCTGCAGGAAGAAGCCTTCTGTATCTTCCACCCCTGTAACTTTCATTGTATCCATGGTCTTAACCTGCTAAAATATCTTACTGCAAACCAAAGATTTACTTTATCTAAAATTCCTTAATTCACTGAAAGCCCTCCTGCTCCAGATAAAGTGATAAAAGCAAAAGCCTACAGCTGGCTGCAGTTACAACTCCTGCAATATTAAACCTTGCATTCCACCCTCTTCACTGTGGTCCACCCCCAGAAATGGAAGTGAGGAAGGTGAAGAGGAGTGCAGTAGCAGCCTACAGTGCTGTATGCCCTGTAATACTCCAGCTCGTGCCCAGGTGCTCAGACTCCTCCTGCACCTGCAGAGAAGGAGATGCTACCCTAAAGGTGACTCCACAGAATGTGCCTTGAGGTGCCCCAAGCCTGGCCTCCATCAGTAACAGGTCAGCAGCAAAGCGAGGAAGGCCAGAACTTCAGTTCTGTTCCCAGCACCAAAGCTGGCTGTACTCATTTGTACTTAGTTGAGTCAGCATCCTACAATGCAAGCAAGTGCATCTCATGTAACTGAACTGGAATACTGACTTTAGCAGAAAAGTTCAGACTTGTTCAAAACAACATGCACACTCATTAGAACATTGTACAACAATTAGTACCCACACATTGTCTCTATTTTCTTTTGTCCTTAGGCCCTTCCTTTTGCATGATTTTTCCTGGTGCAAAGACAACGGCATAGTCTTTTCCTGACTCCTGCGCTCGTAGATGCTACAGAGAATAATGTTTAACCACAGGGAAACTACCAGGAAAAACAAAGGTAGAGTAAAAAGGCTTTTACTCTTTCTCAATCCCCAAAGTCCTGGGAGACACTACATTCAGCCTAAGCACTAGCCTTCATGATCAGAGTAATTACACTGTGCCCTTGAGAATTTAGGCTAGCTACCATTTTTATACCCCAGGCAACTCAGATTCCACACCATCCACTTTACCCTATATGTCATCTGCTGCTGCTATTCTCTCAGCACAAATCCTGTATGGCCAGGTGCCTCAATGGGCTGCAATAGGGAAAAGGGGATGGAGAGGATTGACTCATAAGGATGGCTGAGACTCCAGTGTGCTTCTAACACAAGAAGCCACTAGGACTTCTCTTTAGAAAAAGAATGAAGGAATATTATATGCTGGGTATTTTCAGGTGCAAATAGGCAGCTGTTGTGTACACACAGTGGAAAATACAGTAAATTCCCCATTTATACTTTATTTACATGAAAAGGTGCATTTCTAAAGCTTACCTCCAGAGTTTTGAAAGGATCATTTTTTGTATCTATTCTGTTGTATCCTAGATTGAGCTCAGTCAGGTTGGTGCAGGAAGCAAAGACTCCATCAGGGATTTTATACAATTCGTTATGTTCTAACTTCAGAATCTGCAACAGGGGCACATTTTTGCACAATTCCGGTTGCAGTTTAGAGATGCTGTTGTAGCCTGCGTTCAAGTAAACCAGCTGGCTGTACTTGGTCAGATTTGCAGGACCTAGCTGTCTTAGCTGATTATGAGAAATGTCCAAACCTGTTATATTGTTTGGGAGATCAGAAGGAATTTGAGTCAGCTTTAGGTGACTGCAGTCAGCCATTTCATTTTGGATCTGACATTGCTTTCCAACTGATGCACACAGCAAGCAGACAGACACCAGTCTGACAGATAAGCCGCTCCACCAAAGAACAGCACTTCCCATTGTTTTATCTGCAAAGGCAAAATGAACACCATACAAATTACAATCATTTTGACACAACTTATATCTTAAACTGAAGGCTAAGCAAGCCAGGCTCAAAAAACCATGTAGTTTTATACCAAGCAAACACTCAGTATTTTTCACCCATAAAGTAGCATTCATTTCTGCAGAAAAGGTATGTCTAATAATCTAAGTTAAGATTTTTCTTTAAAAAGAATAGTATTGTTTTATGTAAAAATAATTATGCTCAAAAAGCTACCAACACTTTATCTATTATCAATGCAAATTTCCAACCATTTTCCCTTTTCTGATTAATTTTTCATTGCTTTAACATGCAAAAAATACAATAAATATGACAAATTACACACAGGCCCCTCAATTTTAATCACACTGATAAATATTTATACACAGGCCCCTCAATGTTAATCACTATGCTCCGAGCTTAACTGCACTTAAAATATTTATAGTTATATGCAGTAAGAATGCCTAATATGCCACTACTTTATTTTACAGTTGTTGCCAGTTGTTATTTTACAAGCCAGCCACACAAACTTCTCTCTTTCTACTTCATAGTGAAAGAAGGAATACCAGGCTATAGAAAGGTGTATGAGAAGGTAAAAGCAGACAGAATAAATCAGTACCGACCTAATCGGAGAAAGAAACGGAGAAGAGCCAAGGTGTAGAAAAAACACTGTTCATAGATTCAGTACATTTATCCAAATACTTCCAGGAAAACTTACACATTTAAGAATTTATACACCCCACCCCAAATCTTTTGAGAACTTCCATTAGGATATAAGCCTCTGTCCACTGGTGCTCTAATCTTCAACGGCTCTGCCTGTTTAGGCATTACATTTCTGATGAATCTCAAGAGTTTTTCATATTTTATTCCATTTCAATTTAGTATCCATAAGATTTAAATTCACCCGGTGATCTTGTAATGCAGCTATACTGGATAAAGAAGAAAATTAATTCCATAAAAATTCTGACTGGATTAGAGCTGTAAGAGCTCAGAAAGGTTTGACAAGCCTGCTGAGTCATAGAGCTTGTCTAATTAAATAGCATTTCCGCTAATCAAGAGAGAAGTCCAGTGTATCTTCCGTATCATTCTCTACAGAATTAATCTTCAGTAGAGGGAAAACAAATACTTTGGGAGTGCTTGCCTGAATATTTTTCCATGCTTTAGCAGAGAACAGTAAGCTGGAGGAACAGGCCTCCACTTCAATTTTTTCTTTTTTAAAAAATATAAACCTTAGACTTTCACCCCTGAAGCTTTGAGTGTCTCCACAATCTCCACATACACATATCTGTATGGCCTTCTGCCAACACATTTGGAACCTACCTGCTCAACCTCAATTTACCAATGAGTTAAGTCTCAGCATGATGGGCTCCCAGGTAGAGAAGACTGTCGGTGCCCCACTACAGAACAGGCTATAGATGGGAATTTAACCTTACTAGACTTAACAGGAATCTAGAACAGCTTCTTGAAAGACTAACTCCCAGGAATATGAGCTTTCTTAGTTCTGCAGCTCACATTTTCCTTTGCTTGGAACCTGTGTTTAATCAACAGGATCTGGCTTTGAGCACATTACATTATTGCTCAATAGCAAACAACGAAACAAGAAATGAAACAAGAAATTAAACCAGTACATTTGTATAGAAAAAGAAAAAGCCCTCAGAACTGATGTTTTTTGAAGAGAAAAGCTTTCACTACCGTAACAAAACACTCTGAGGAACTGACACTGCAACCTGCAGCCAAACAGGAGTTTAGCAAGTCAGACTCCAGCAAAGTTTGGCTCCATAGGTAACATGCCTTTTCAGAGAGCACGCATTAAGACTCCTCTAGTAACAAAAAGCCACATTGTAGTGGCCAGAGGGGACCCCTGTGAGTGCCTCTGTGGGAGCAACCTGGCCATCTAGGGAGAGACATCAGTAAAATCCAATGGGAGTGGGCGTAAAAGCAAGGGAAAGAGGGACCTAAAGCATTGCAAAGGCGTACAGAAAGGACTGCAAAAGACAATTTAAAATAAACCTTAATGAAAAACCAATTCCCTGCTGGGCACTGCATGTGGGCCTGACCCATCTCTTGCAGCTCACACAGCCTGGCTCTCCACTCACCTGCCGCTGGCAAACGAGGAAGGGGAAGCGATAGCAAATAACTGAACACGATGGTCCTGCAGACAGCCTGACCTGCTACAGTGGCTGCTGAACACAGCACCCATGCCCCTGTAGCTGAGGAAAATAAAGGACCGCTTGTCCTGCCTCATTCCTCTGTACCCCAGCTGCTGGAAGAGCTAAGGAAAACAAAGCGGGAGCTTGTCTGTAACAAAAGCTTTACCTCTGGCCTGCATCCCTCTGAGGGTTTGTTTCAGGGACGTAGCTGCCAGGCTCCTCGCCAGTTGTTGCCAGCTCATCTTTAAGTCTGAAAGGCGCAAGAAACGTACTGCACAAACACAAAACGAGTTCTTTGGCTGACTTCCAGTGAGGCCTGAACGGCTGCCTTTTCCTGCTTTTTTCATTGCATGAAGTCTGGAGTCAGCTTTAGGCGTTTTATGCTTTGGTTGGGGATCCAGTGAAGAAAGCATACACGCGTCGTCAGACTTAAGGGACAGTGTTACAGAATAGTATTTAACAGACAAAAGAAAGAACGACAGTTTTAATGTTACGAGCAAGAACTTTAAAAAACTGGAGAATTTAGCAGGGGAGCTTCCAGCATCTCCCAGGGAGGGACATTCCCACTTCCCCTATGTTGCCTTTTCCTGTTTTTTTAACACCCAGAAATACCTCCTGCCAGCTGGGGACACCACACCCGGGCACAAGCACCAAAACACACTCATTAAGCAAACAGCAGCGGCACCGACTTTGCTAACTTGCAAGCGAGGAGAAATCCAAGATGAAGGAAAATCGCCCGAACTCCTGAGCAGTCCTTTGGCTTTGTACCTCCGATATTCGCGTTTATTACTAACTTACCGCTGCGGGCTCTACCTCCTCCGGTCTGGAGGCATCCAGGCACCGCACAACTTTCTCAGTGCACGAAAACCACGAGGAAACGCTCCGCCGGGAGCCGGAAGAAGTGAAACCGAAAGCGGGGCAGGACGCGGCGTGGGAAGCCGAGCCGAGCCGGGCCGAGCCGAGCGGCGGGGCCGGGAGGAGCGTCCGCCGGGTGCCGAGGGCGGAGGGGGCTCCTCGGCTGGGCGGCGGGCTGGCGCCGGGGTTTTCCTGACGGAAACCCGTTGAAGCACGCAGGTGTGTCGGACGCGAGCAGCATCCCACAGTCCTGCTTATAACACAATTACGGTTTATTCCTAGCTAATTCCAGTGTCTCTGAAAATCCCGCAGGACACATCCCAAAGGCGGACAGGCTGACCGACCGATTACCGACATGGGGATATTACTCTCTTAACGTAGAAACAAAGCACCCGTAGGTTCCTACAGAGCCACATAAAGCATCCCTTTCCAAAAGGGAACTTGTTTATGAGAGGGAGCAAGATACTACATTTTTAAGAGAGATAATCACATATTTTCTATTGTATTAGAAAGACATTGTTTTCAAAAGTCCAAGTAGAAGTTTTAGGTACAGCTTTCAGATGTGTGCCCTTTTCATACTGTTTGTGAATTCACATGTCCCTGCTTTCCCAGGGACCTGACCATCAGTTTCCTGGGGAAGACTTCCTCAGCACGAACTTCCGGACGTGCCAAAAGGCGCCACGGCTTCCACTGCGTTGGCACTGGTGAATCCTCTGCGCGGCCCATCCAGCCATACTTAGGACACACCAACACCACTGAGTTCACCTTACATTTTTAGGTAGTGGTGCTGTCCCTCTCGAGTGCAGAGCAGGTAGCTGCAGACTCACACAGAAAAAGAGTAAACTCGGCTCTAATTCTTCATTCAAAGTGTTTGAAATTACAGCCTGCAGCAATGTGTTAACCGCTTGCCCACCAGGAGCTCTGGGGAAGGAGGGAGACTGTGCTGATTTCTGCCCTATATCCCGTTAAATCTGGGACTACTGACAGATTTGCAGTGGAGCCCAGGGGGGTAGGCTGGCTACCAAAGAGGTTAGGGCCCTTACTTCCTACTCCTGCTCTCTGAATTCTTTCAGCAATTGCCTAATATAAATTAATATTTATTCTTGGAGTTAGGACACTGAAACCGAGACCAGAACCAAGCTCCTGTGGAGCTGAAAGGCTCTAGAGCCTGTTTCATTCCCATTTCACAGTTAAACCTTGATCCTCCCTGTTGTCTTCCTAGGGGAAGAGCAAATTTCTGTTCCATGCCAACCTGTGTGCTTCTGCACTGGATAAGGTCATTTGATCATAAGCACATCCACCTGAAGTCACATTAAGTTACTCTGAGGAGGATTTTCCCTTTGCATTTCACAACTCTGCTGCTTTGGAACAGAAGAGATCACACTGATGGTAAAGCAGCATAATAATTAACAACCTTGGCAGATCATTATTCCAGCATGACAATACTGCCAGGTATTTTGCCTCTTATCTCACCCTCCACCATACTGATACTACAGATAAAGCATGCTCTTTGGTCTCACCTTGCAATTTATCCCCCCTCAATCCTCTCTTCCCTATAGACATAGGGGACTACTAGGAAGCTGGAGTTGTATCAGGCATAATGGAAGAAAACCACCTGATGCTGATGAAGCTGCTGTTTTATCAGTAATGCCTTTCCAACACTCTAGCCTTAGAATAATGTCAGTGGCTCAGGGAGACAACGGCACAAGGGTACTCAAAAGCTCCACTCTTGTGGAGCACTTGCACTGGGTGTAAGAACATTTCTTTTATTACAGAAAATTTCAAAGCAACAAAGCTCTTGTAGACATTTTGCAGCATAATTTACAAGAACCAGCAGGTACTACTGTGCAAGGTAGACTCTAGGGCATACCCAACCAGTGCAGGTTCAGCAAGTACAGTATTTCTGAGGCAGAGGACAAAGTGGACACATCTGTGCCTATTTCCGTGGTGTGAAATCACATCAGGCTCTCAAGTTGCCATAACTCCACTGTAGCTTAGTTTAAACTATACTTATGTTTTCAGGTGCTGGAAAGAACATGGCAAACTCATAATGGAGGGGAAAGTCAAGCAATCCACATGTCCAGAGAATAATTTAGGAAAAAAACAGTGTAAAAACTAGGCAATGCTCCCACATTGTGGTCAAGGAAAGCAGCTTGAGTGAGTTGGTTCTGAATAGTGACAAAAGGCAGTCAGACACAATTCTGGAGATGTAGCTGTTTCACACATATCTTTAATAGCAGCGTAACCAATTGCTGCACAGACCTAGTTCAAGCTTATCCAGGCTATAAGCACAGAAGGGTAGGGATGTAAGTGCAGTATCTCACATAACACTCCCAGAGCAAACATGCCACCAAAACTCAGCCTAGAAAAAAGCAAAAAGGAAGTCTACTGATCTTAACCTGATCTTCAGATACAAACAAGTGTATTAACTTCGCACATGGCTAACTGGACCTCAGCGTTTTTGTAAACCACAAGTCAGACTGCAAGCATCCGGGGGAAGACCCAAAATGACAGAACACACACAGACACTTCCCATGACCATAAGCCACTCGAATGGTGAAAGCACCACATGTTGTGGTTGGATTCAGACATCCCATGCTGCAATGAATGGGTTCATGCAAACAGAATTTAAAGATGTCTGGAAGCAAGCCTAGCTACCAGGAGAAAGAAAGCAGGAAAGAGCAGAGCTGAACAGTTAAGATCTGAAGCAAGTCTTGACAAGGGACATGCTGCAACATTGAGGCAACTAGAAGGGAAGACAGTGTGGCAGACAGTTAGCTTGTATCTACCTCCTGAGACAGGAGAATAGATGCTTCTTCTGTGTTGTGATTACACGAATTCAGCTAAGTTTAATTGTGCTGTTGAATAACCTAACAGGTCAGGTGCCTTTTGGGTGCAACAGTTCCTTTAAGGCTGCTTACTCATAACTGCTAATTTACACATTGTAAAAATTGAATTACAACATTAGCTTTTTGTGGACACAGAAGTGGGAAAGGGTATCTGAGGACTGACATGCAGATCAATGGTAAGGCAGACTATGTTCATTAGCATTCTCCCAAACCTCTGGATGCCCAAAGACAGGAGAATTTGCTTCCATGCATTTCTTTTTTTATTCCTAGCTGAAAACATGACCTGGGCAGGTAGCTGAGAACTGCAGCCATTGTTTGGGATTTAAGCTATCCAGTAGCCAGCCACGAGCAGTGGCTCTGGCTAAACTGTTTGTTAGCTGGAAATAACATGAAAAATGCCAGCGGACATGCATAGATAAACTCTATAGCATTTGCTCACCAGCTTTGACACTGTGGTGTACACTTTCCTGATGTGTTGCACTGACTGTAAAGATCAACTGCAGAACAAGTCACATTATCTGAAAAATTCTGGCACAGTAAGAGCATTCACAAAAGCTCATCTCAGTACAATTAGACTGCTTTACATAGCCTAGCCAGCAGACAATTTAGAGAACTAAGAATTCAACTCTAGGGTGGATTCCTGTTCAAAACCACCTCTTCTCTCTATATTGGGACAGTTACAAAGGCAGCCTTTGCAACCCTTTTCTCTGCATCTTCTACTGCTCCAGCAAGAACAAGGATGCGTCATTACCAGTACGTGTGCTGTGTTAATGCCTTTACCTACCATTCAGGGAATTCTAATCCCAAAGAGAGAACCCTGGAGCTAGAGAAATGAGAGGTCAGTCACTTCTAAATTAACCTTTTAGTCAGGGTTAGAGAAGGACAAAATACTTCATTATTTCAACATTTTTTTAAAGAGGTATCACAATGTTTCATGTTTGTACCACTGGATTTATGTGTGTCTATATATATATTTTGCTATTAAATGTTTTAGCTTTTTACATACTGAAGTAGTAAAAAGGCTGGAATTTAGGACTTGGATATTCTCATGTTATAGAAACATTTTTTTGGCAATTTCTACCTTTAAGAACTCTCCCCAGAAAGAAAAGGTGACAGCCTTCTGAAAATCTTGTTCTTACCTAGATTTCTCAATTAAGCATGGATATTAAACATTTTTCATTGTGGTGGTTTATTTCCCAGCATCTCCCCACAGTATTTAATTGTCTGGTTTCAGAATCCCTTCCTTTTTTGCTGTTCCCCCTTTTTCTGGCACATTTTCACATTTGTTTTCACAGTGTATTTCCAACAGAAAAAATCTATATCCCAATGCAGATCATATACAATTGCCCCCACACCAAGTGATTTCACTGTGAACACAGCAAACTTGAATGATAAACCAGAAATGCCAGCATTTGATGTACACTCATGCTTGCAACACAGATAGCAAGTGTACAAGTCTACCACTCTCAGAAATATTTTCCCTCTAAAGACTATGCCTTTGAAGGCAATGTAATCTCTAGCTTCTAAAGGTAAGCTGTATTTAAAACAATCACAGCTGCATTTGATCTTTCCATGTGCTAAAATCCCTATTCAGTTATATCCAGTATGTTTTTGCATTGCATCTTTTCCTCAGTAGTCATTGTAACCTAAAGCCCTAAATGCTCAGATTCACTTTGAACTCACAGAAGGCAAGATGCACAGAAGTGAATAAACATGCAAACACACCCACATAGTCCACCCTTTTTTCTTCCCCACCCCCAAGAAATATTTGGCTGTGCTGACAACTGACTTCAAATCCAAAATTACTTCTTTACAATAGCCCTTCATACACCTCTTGTCCACACGTATTCTCTATTGTCTCTTATGAAACTGTGGAAACAGTGGCAATAAATTATTCCTTAGGTTATTTTTTTTCCTCACCAAAAGAAATAAGTTTTCAACCCTACCAAATTTAAGTGGTATGAAAGGAGAACCCATCAGCTGCCAGGTATTAAAAGTTTCTAAGGTGTATCACAACAGCCATATACACAAGTTGCTGCATCTAACTCTGCTTACAAGGTACCAGACAAATCACAAGCATGCTTTTAAATGCAGTGAATATTCATTGTGAGCCTTCCAGAAATATCACTGCTTACAAGGTGCCAGTGGACCTCAGACAAATGATCCTGCTTCTGCATATTTTGCCTAATCACATGGGATTTTTGGCAATGGTTTGTTTTGTTGTGAAGGATCCAAGGCTAGTTATGCATCGCTCCCAACAGGATTCTTTTTATCTTGTCTTAGATTAACTAAAATTGTATTATGTTGCTTTCAGCAGCTACAGCTTTTGGTTTGCAGGATAGCCAAAGACATTTTAAGAGTCTTTAGAAAACCAAATGTTTTAGGGGAACAACTACTTGGACACAGCTTTTGAGGAAGAAATACCAAATTATTTCAACTTTCTTATTTAATTTTGACATGCTAGAAGTAGTTTATTTTAGTAATGGTAAACATGACCCATATATTTTAAATGTAACAAATATAACACAAAAATGACAAAGCTGAATAAATGTATATGATGAAGTAACATGATTCAATGCTCCTGAAACAAAACTTCTGTTCTACAGGTGGTTTAAATTCCAATTTTTCATTCTGAATTGGAGTGAACACAACAGCCATTTGAATCCAATCAACAGCTCTTTTAGGCCCATTGTCAACAGTACCATTATGTAGCCCCCACCTCTTACAAGAGGAACAGTGAAAGTTAGGAAAACCTTTACAGAGAAGAAAAACAAGAAAGATCAATCATAAATGCTATCAGGCTTTAACTATAATCTTGTTAGATTAAAATCTGAGGACTGAATCCCAACACCAGTGCATTAGATTGCTACTAAATTCATCTGCAGAGCTTAAACATCTGTTGCTATTCAATGATTAAGATTGTGAAAGCTTTTATCTATAAATAAAGTGTGGAACAGTATCTTTCAATTCCTTCTCCTAGCCAGCACAAAGGCACAAAAAATAGAGAAGTATGTCTTATTGTAACTAGCTAAAAAAAATACTAGGTTTAACAGTTGATATACATTTCCAATTTCATTTAATTTGTAAAGCGAGTTTTATGTAAGTATTGGAAGTATGACTATTTTAGACATCAATTATATCTACAAAAATCTGAAATCCAAGAAAACATTTTATAAACAAAATGTAAAGCACTGGGCCTGATTCAATGGCTTGAAATTACAGACTACTACAATTTTTTCTATATTGCACAAAATGCATTCCCTGGGGCTAATTTCTTTTTGCCTACAGCTTAATGCTTTGAGCATACAAAATACATTTGGAGACATTTGTTTGCAAATACAAATAGGCATTTGCACACAAATGATATGATCCCATGCATGGTAATAGCTGTGCTGCTCTTCATTAGCCATACTGATATGGTGATTTAATTACCTTATGCCCCAGTCACTTGGCCATAATTTTGAGCCAGTGGGGAATTTAGCAGAATAATAGCAAGACATTCAGACTCATTTGCATCAGGGAAAGTTAAAACTTCAGAAGAATGTTAAGGAAGTATGGGTCACCACTCTGTTCAGCACAACTAAACCAACATGCCTGTAACATTGGAAACTGGTTATCAGTTGGGTTTCTACACTCGCAAGTATCAGGGGGTACTTGAGGATAATATTAATGGGCAGAGAAGGCAAAAAGAAATCTTCTGGTGTGTTATGCATCTATGCAAACAATGGAAAAAGAAATAGAAACTGTACACTTAATATAAGGGTCCCTTCTGCAGTAATGAGACTTTACCCCAGGCAGACAGAAACCTAGGAAGCATAAGGACCAGGGATCAGACTAGAGCGTATAGAAAAATCCTATTTAAGACTGTCATCTTGCCCCACAGCAGGTTACATTGGCTGAATTCTGACCTAATTTACCAGAAGTAAGGATTTATCATTCACTGCTAGTAACACAATGAAGATGCAAAATGACTTGACAATGAAGGACACCACAGGGACTATTTAAATGTTTCTAATGAGTTCTTAATATCCATTTGAAATTTTGTATTATGCAACCAATTGCTGATTATTGTTAATTTTAAAAGATACTGAGAGCTAGAAAGATTCTGCAAGAGATGATTTTTCATTCTACAGAGAATCCTGCCAAGCAACACAGCCAAATGAAACTGGAAGTAACAGTCCGTGTCCCTGAGATCTGCTTCCTGCTTTTACAGACACTTCAAAACCAGTCTAGATCAGGAGGATCTGCACAGGCCACTGTCACAGACCACGGAACACTACCCACAGTGTAATGAACTTAAAACCTGTAGCACAAATTGACAAATGAAATAATATTACACAGGAAAAGTACAGGAGTGAGAACATCAACAGTGGTGGCTTCCTGCAATAAGAAAATTTGTTTTGGGACTGTCTATAACCTGTACAGGGCAAAGAAGGGCAAAAAAGCCAATCATCTCACCACATGGAGCACAGGAATGGTATATACCCCAGCCTGATACCTGAGCATGCTTAACATAATGAAAGCAGTGCATCCTGTCTGAACACCAGGAGTAACAAATCTACAGTGCTTCAAGACAAAGGAAAAAGCCCTAATGTTCTGTTAAAACTAAAACATTTCCTCCAAAGTGAAACAAGAAGATCCCATAGCCTGAAATCAATTCAGCATACAGATGTTAAGACCCAGAAACTGAAGGAAGGAGGCCTCAGATTCCTTAGCTCTCAGTGATTGCCTTACATGCCTTCCAGTGAATATTAAAGCTCACTGGTAGAAACATTTGTAAGCAGAGAATTAAGTTTGGGGTTTTTGTTTAAAGTTTGAGCTTTAAGTCACTTAATACCTGTGTTGGAAACTAGTCGGTATGGCAGTGTGTTGTACGACCTTTGCTTAAAGGAGCTTAAGTCTTGCATAATAAATACTTTCAACTGTTCACAAATGTGTGATACAGTAAGAATCCTTAAATCAACCCCTGATTTACTACAAACCCAGTCTGTTTGCAAGTGTTTAAAGATGTGTTTGAAAATCATTCAATTTGTAAAAAGCTTCCACCCAGCTGTAGCACTGATTACACAGGTCTATCATGTTGAAAGTTATTTTGAACTGTGTGAAAATATATTAGAAAAGTGTCACATGGAACAAGATATTGACTCCTGTGTAGGATAGCCTTCTTGTGGTTTACAGATATTATACCACATGCTTATACACATCAGGTCTCGAAACTGGATGAAATCTAAATTGCTGGGTTGCTCAACAGAACAAAGGTTAAGGTATTACTTTTAAAAAATATATAAATTCTGAGCTACAATGAAAACTATTTTTACAGAAGAATGTCAGATTTTAGAAATATATGTAAATATCTAGCCAAATATGCCTGTGCATGTATTCATAGTTACTAACTTTATACTCACGGTGTGTGTATATAGCAAGGGGGCAATCCAATTTGAAAACTGTTTTGAAAACTGTAAAAGATAAAACCCAAAAAGTAGTTCCGAGTTTGAATAAAAATTCAGTGGGTAAAAATTTGGCCTCCAAGGATGTAATTTCCATCAACTCTTTAGGAATTTCATTTTATTACAAGTTACTTGTATTACTGTTTCTTCTTGATATTACAGACCTCAGGCAGAGCTAAATATGACTGTAGTCTGGAACAGGGGTAACCCATTTTAGACTTGGATTTTTAAGAAACACATCAGTATCTCTCCAAGTTTATATGAAAAAAATCCCAATATATACAATCAAATCATCTTAGGCCTACTCCAGAAACCTCTCTCCAAAATATAAATTCAGGACTAAAAGGTCTGCATACCACAAGACAAAGTAACCATTTCTGTATCATATCTTTACTAGTAGCTTTAGCTAGTGTCCTGGTTTCGGCTGGGATAGAGTTAATTTTCTTCCTAGTAGCTGGTACAGTGCTATGTTTTGGGTTCAGCATGAGAAGAATGTTGATAACACACTGATGCCTTCAGTTGTTGCTATACAGTGTTTAGAATAAGTCAAGGATTTTTCAGCTTCTGATGCCCAGCCAGCAAGAAGGCTGGAGGGGCACAAGAAGCTGGGAAGGGACACAGCCAGGGCAGCTGACCCAAACTGGCCAACGGGGTATTCCATACCATGTGACATCACATCTAGTATATAAACTGGGGGCAGTGGGGCTGGGAGGATCGCTGCTCGGAAACTAACTGGGCATCAGTCGGTGGGTGGTGAGGAATTGCATTGTGCATCACTCATTTTGTATATTCCAATCCTTTTATTATTATTGTCATTTTAGTATTATTATTACTATCATTATTATTTTCTTCCTTTCTGTTCTGTTAAACTGTTCTTATCTCAACCCACGACTTCTATGTTTTTTTCCCGATTCTCTCCCCCATCCCACTGGGTAGGGAGAGTAAGTGAGCAGCTGTGTGGTACTTAGTTGCTGGCTGGGGTTAAACCACAACAGCTAGTTTTCCATTCTCTTCAGATGCAGAAATCTTTCTGTGGGTTCTCGTTTCCATCTCAACATATTTTAACATGACTGAGAACATAAATGTTAATATTTTTGACATTTGCATAACCATCCCTATACTGCTATTTCTCCATAAAAGAAAATGTAATCATGTTAGCCTATTGGTTGTATTAATTATTCACATTATGGTCAGTCTAAACTTGTCTTTTAAAGACAAGTTTATAGACTTCTTGTCATTTGATCAACAAGTAAAAACTAGCACTCTGATAGCAGACGGACTGTGTAAGGAACGCCGCGCCGATGGTGCTCTCCTGGTACTCGTGGAACTGGCCCTTGACGAAGCGCAGCACCAGGCTGGATTTCCCCACCGCCGACTCGCCCAGCAGCACCAGCTTGAACTGACAGATTTTACTGGCTTGGGACTGCCCGTTTGGCCTGGCGGCTCCTCGGCTGGTCATGGCCTGGGTGCTGCTGGCGCCGAGCGCCCTGTTAACCAGAGAGCCGGGAAGGCACCGAGGCGTCCGTGCGGAGCTGGGTGCAGGGTGCAGGGTGCTGGCCTTTGATCCACTAACACAGCTCCTCTCTCCTGGATGTGAAGATAGCCCAAAAAAAAGTTCTCAATCCACAGATTTAGGTAAGGTTTTTTTAGGGTTTCAATTCTGTCTTCTGGCTATTTGGTGATGAAAGCAGGGCCACTCATTTGGGAGTTGCTTAAGGAGAAAGCAAAGGTAAGGAGCAATAGGAAATAATGAGAAGAGCATTAAAAAGTTCTGGGAAAAATGGTCATATTAGCATTATAGCATCACAGTCCATAGAAGCAATATCACAGTGAAAAAAATGGAGGTTCACAAGCAATGTATTCTGGACTGTCTAGAAGCCTCTGAAGTAGCAGGTTCTGCATGTGTCTTCCATACTGAAAGATCTGAGAACATGGTGGGTTTCACCAGCCTGCAGCTCGTTGCTCTTACGTAAGACAACGTAAGTACTGAAGGTAAGGAAAATAACCCCAGAACAGGTATTTAGCCAAAACACCCTACCTGTGTTCTAGCTTCCTTGGGCCCCCTACCTTTGGAATACTGCCTTTTTCTGTACCTTCACCTCTGTACAATTTCTTTGCAGTGCTGGTGTCCCATGTTTATACTGGTTCTGATCAAGTACATATGTGAAAATGGGATTCTGGGACACTAATTGCATGCAAGATTATTGGCAATTTAAAATTACAACATGTGCTGAGCTTCTAAAGGTTTTATTTTAGGCAGTAGGAGCATTTTAGGTCTTTGCTCTAATAGTGGCCAATCCAGTAAGCAAAACCTGTCAAGAATTTCTTATTAATTGTCCAAGGTTTGAGTCCACAATTGTAATTCTGCGATTGCATGCATCTGTCTAGCTAATAGCTCCAACTATTCGGACATCCAGGAATTTAGGTGAGAAATGAAGCTTCAGTGTATTTAAGTAACCTACTTCAGTTCAGCATGGATGGCTTATGTCAAGCATAAGGTATAATGCATATTGGGGAAGTAAAGCAGATATGCCAGGTTGCCTAAAAGTGACCTCACATTGACTTTCCCTTTTAATTACACCATACAAGTTCAGTGTTGTAAGATGCTCTTTGTGCCAGGCTGCTCCTGACCACACTGTGAAACCCTCTGTAAAAGGAGGGTCATCTATCTACATAAACATGACCATAAGTCAAATTCATTTCTCTTCAAGTGAAGTTCAGCACCTTTAATCTATCTGCCTCATATCTGTACCTATAATGAAAACACATGAATGTGTATACAGAATCAGCCAAAGTGTCTCAAAACAGTTATTTGTATCCCCCAAACTAAACAGCTGAAATATCTACTTTGGAAGTGATCTCCCTTACTGTACTTTGTAAACAGACAGTAAATACTATGTATCTCTTCTGATTTGAATTCCTTGTGTTAACAGTGTTGAAGAAACCCTTCAATTAAAAGCACTGAAACAAAAAAAATGAAGTTTTCATTTGGAGAAACCATAGGAGGCAGAAAAGACAGCAGATTTGATCAGACATAGTAGTACATGGCCAAATACATCAGTAAATACTGAATAGGTTCATTGAAATTCCTTTAGCTTTTGAGACCTGTGACTATTAGTCACTGCTCTATTACAGCTAATAGTTGAAATAAAAATAGATTGATACAAAAATAATGTATCCAGAATATTTTTTAAATGGTTTTGCACTGCATTATTTAGCAATTGACCTAATAACAGAACTATGAGAAATATTGTATTTTAGGTTATTTTAATTATAAGAAAGTTAGGGGAAATGTATTAAATCACCAATTTATCTTTTCTACATAAGATAGTAAAATAATTTGAAAAGCATAGGATTGATATTGGTGCTATTTTTCCCCCACAATAAAGCTCTTTATAAGAGGAAATGTCACATTATTAGAGTTTGAAAAGGCAGCATCGAAGTATCAGGTTAGTAGTCGCACTTACTCATCAAGCGATCAAATTTGTCAGGTTTTTGTACATGCAAAACACCACCACTAGATGTCAGCATTAACTTTCTGCAAAACACAAACGAACCAGCTGGTTTCTAATTAGCAATAGATACAAACCCATAAAGTAGCTCATGAAGTCCGAAGTTCCTTAAAGGAAACGTTTAACCCTAACGTTTAAAGACTGATCCTGCAACTGGTTCAGGATCAGGGCTACATAGCAGGCACAGCTCAATTTGTTGAACTAAATTAGAATTACAAAGAAATTCCAAATTCATATCCTTAAAAACTGAACATTTATTACACATAAAATGAATCATTTTATTCAGCTGCAGCTAAGAAAAAAGCCAAGCCCAAAGCCTTATAGAATCTGGTATGTGTACTGCGATCACTACTCATAAGCCTGCTGCTGCTGCTACTGAATTTACCAGAATTTTGACTAAATAACATAAGGAATAACATATGGACCCAACTGCATTTTAACAGCTTTACAATAGAGCAATTCCTGCACAATTCAGAGTTACATCCTTATGATAGTAGTGAGATACCTGACAAACATGGCTTATTACTCTTAAGACACAGCCTTAACCTTCCCCAAGACTGCCCACAAACTATTTTATCATATAATTTTCTAGTAGCAGATTCATTAAAATTATGCAAAAAAACCCAGAAAGCTGCAAGCACTTGAGACTTTTTTGGCAACTGACAAAGTATCTGAGAATTTATCTCCTGATTCAGTTAAGTGTCTCTTCTATCTGCTTACTTCACTTACTGCCATGAGGATCTATGCCTTACTAAAATGCCTTTGACCTGTTTTTCCTTTCTGAATTCTTGTGTTTATTTGTAGAAGCAGGCAGGTCTGAACACCAAATATGGAAGTCCCCAATGTAGGAACACTGGTATTGGAATCTAGACTTTACACTGCTCTTCAAAGCAAGTTATGAAATTGATTCACACATGGTAATAATGAGTTGTTCTGAATTTGCAGTATAGGTAGTGGAACATTTTTGGACTTAGATTTCAAGGCAAATTTCTGTATTTAAGAGGACATGGATTGAAGGGAGCAGTGGTGAATAATTTTGGTTTAATGCTTTTGTCCCAAACAATGTCAATAGGAGATTCAGGTTATTAGTTTGACTGCAGCTGAGAGCAAGAGCAAAGCACATTGCAAATAGTCAGTATGCAAATCAGAAGCAATTCTATCCTTTGATGTTCCCCTACAGTGTAAGCCTGGGCAGGCTATTTTACTACACTTCTATGATTTTTCCCTATCCTATAGGCGGAGGTGAAACTTGTTTTTCATTTGAGAGAAAACTTGGGCATCTGCAGATAAAATGTACTGCATATTATCAGCTGCATTTGTGCATGCAATCAGGAATCAACAACCTAGAATCTCACTAGTTTTTCAGATCAGTTCTTCTATGAGATTTTTGCCACCTGCATTGAAAATTAACTGACCATGACATTTGTAGCCTTAACAGCTTCCCTAAGCAGATTACTGTATTGCTATTTTCTCCATTCTTTCTTGTTCCATTGAAATGGCTGTTACAGGCAGTTGGGTATTGTGTGGATTCAGTTTTAAGTCCTTTAGCATAGGCAGTATCCGAATTTATATAGCACCTGACAACCTTAAACTCTGGGCATTACCATAATGTTAGTGCCGGTTGAAGGATTCAAATTTGAAATTTCAAAAAATCTGCAAAAGATCCAGAGGGCAAGTTCTATAGTCCTTGACTCCAAGAACACTTTAAGGTGTGCAACAGCAGCACACTGGTTTACCTAAGTTAGAATTGTTGGACATATATAAGCACATAGCAAAACTGTCTGAAGCAAATGGCGCTTCTTTGAGCTACACCGTTTAACCTCCAAATAATTTCTATCAGAGCCATTACTGTAGATACTCAGGAAACAATAGAGACAGCAAATCCTTTAAATTGCAAATAAAATCACTTCTATCAAGAAGCAAGACAATTCACAATACAGTTCTGTAACTTGTCTACCTTGTAGAACAAGTCAGAGATGAATTGCAAAAAATAAAAAATGAGGGAGGAAGACAAACTATTTACAAACTTAAAAATAAAGGGGTTCAAATCTTCTTTTAATTGTCTGTAAAGTCACCTGGATGATTTTTGCTACAAATAGTTATTAGAAAAAAAAAAAGATAAATTTCACAGAATCTAGGATTTAAAACTAAAGTGAGTGTTATCCCTTGAAATAATATCTTTTCAATAGGTAATTTTTACTATAAGTTAAACAAGTACAAAAAAGAAGCTGCTGCAGAGCAGCACATTTCACCACTGTTGCTGACTGCAACCGTTACACACACATGATTTGGATTCCCAGAAAACCTGAACTTGGCTTTAAATTGACCTTACATCAAGAGTAAAACCTTGGGGTAGGAGCACCTTATTACTTTTGCATGTTAGCCCAATTAAGTTGACAACTGGAAGCTCTTACATAAATATGACAGCTAATAACCTTCCCTCCAAACAAGCTGAGATTGTTTTAAAAATGATTCATCAAGCTATAGCCTTAAACACAAAACAAGCAAGAAAGCTGTGAATCAGGAACAGCAAATATACAGAGGTTTTTTTATGTTTTTTCCTGTGTTTTAAAACTTCTTACATGTTTGTAAATTATCTCATACCTCCTGTTAGAGATGCCTGTTTGTACATTCTCAGAGCAACTATTCAAAAGCAATTTCTCTCCATCTGACACCATGCTCTTCACAATATTGACAAGGTCAGCGAGGTCCACAGGAAGTCATTTACTAAGTGCTAGTCATGCAATTTACAGCTGCTTGGATGAGCAGTTTTAATTTACAGCACATTTTTTCAAGTTGCCAACCTGTTTTAAGGAAAAACACCTGAATTATTCCCAACAATTTTGTTGCATCCTCTCCATGAGAATGTTAACCCAGATTTTTAATGCCAGATACAAATACGGTTGTTTTTTTATATATCCCATGAACTAAAATGGGAAGTAGTGCCCACTTTATATAATTACAGCCACTTTTCATTCCTGTCACATGTAATATGAGATGAAGAAATTAGATATCAGAGCTCTGAAAGCAGTTCAGGGACATAATTGAAGGAGTGATTAATGTTGCTGTGCAGAAAGGATCTCCTTAATCATTTGGGTACAGAATAGGTCATGGCTTTTTAAAAATACTTATAGTAGACATCAAAACACTGTTCTTTGCCAGTTACCCTGCCCTGTTTCACAAAAGTTTTATATCAACAACCTTAAAAGTTGAAAAGGGGAAAAAAGAAGGTCAAAGGATATCAGAAAAGTGATTTGTTCTCATAAGTAAATAAAACATTGTGTGCACAAATACATTCCTGTACAGTGCCTGGAAACACATCACAGAAGGGTTCTCTAATAAAGTGATCATATTATTCATTAACATTTAAAAACTATTCCAGCATACTGCCCTGTGGTATGTTCTCAGCCTGCTTTGCCGCAGTTAAGAAAAAGGTCCAAGGTTCATAGGGGAGGGCTTGTAAGCAGCTCACAAACAATGTGCTTGAAATTCCTTCCTTTTGTAGCAGGAGTGCAAAACTACAGTTGAATAATTAAGCTATTGAACAAGGATTTATGCCGAAAAGACTAATTTGTAAGCTGTGCTCAAAGTGTCTGGGTTTGAAGTGATTTGCATATTTCTTCCTCTGTTATTCTAGGAATGCTATGGGAAACTTGCTACCCCAGGTCTCAGCAGTAGGTTTCTCATGCATACCTTTCCAAACTTGTCTTTGAAAACATGAAAGCAATGAGTGTGACAAGCATCAATGTTATATTCGTGTAGCTTATGAATACAGGTATTCATGAAACAGGAAGTTAACTTGAAATTTCTCACAATGTACAATGAGATTCTGTTTATCTAGGTTACATTAAAAATTAATCTTAATGATTTATGCAAAAGCATAAGGGCTGTGATAAACTTAAGTAATGAAAGCCAGCCAAGTGTTTATTTGCCAAGATAAAAAGCAGACTTTATAGCTGTGAAATAAGAAATAGTGATGACACTGCACAGAATGCAGGGCAGCCCTGGGCATTGCTCTCCACATACTTGTTGTGTACTCTATTACAAAGCCTGCTCTTCAGCAAAAGTAGAATTCGACTGTGACACTTCAGTATTCACATTATATTTCTTATTTCATTGCATAATAAATTCACTAATTTAATCATAAGAAGTCATTAAGCTATCAACTTAAATCACTCATCCATATGAAATTACTTTCAAATGCTAGTTTAAGGAATGCACAAATTATGGCAGAAGTATTCACTTAGATCAAGTCAAATGATATTGAATGGGAAATCTAATGCAATGCAGTGGCTATTCAGGTTTAGTAAGAGAGACAAGCACACAAGCTAGGCACTAAAGACACTGTTGGATATAACTCATTTTTTACTGCAATGTACACATCCAGATGTATCTTCTTCTAGGGTTTGACATCCTATGGGGATTTTTTTGCTTTTTACATACTTCCTTATTTCTTGTGTGAGCCGTTATGTTTGTATCCCTTACACAGACCAAAGCAGAATCCTTTGGAAAGAGTGGAACATAGGTGCCTTTGCTAAGGGGCAACTGAGCATGCCTAATGGAATGAGGGTTCAGGACATTGCAGAGTGTACAACTGTATCGATGAGGCCCTGCAAGCAGTCAGTGCTGCCTCACTGCACTGGCCTGCCAAGCACCAGGAGCAGTGAGCCTTTTTAGTACCCACAAGCATGGTGGGGAATGCATGCAGTCATCTTCGGCAAGCCCCTGAGACATGCTAAAAGAGACCCCTGCCATCACCTCTATTCACTATCAACCTTGTTGCGCTATAACAAACACTTCTGCAACCCCAGATCAAGAGGGATGGAACTACATATCCTTAACTTCAAAGCACAGCACCTTTAAGTTAGTCCACTTTAAAAAAATCATCATAGTAAGCCTTATGCTGTAAACACACTTATAACTAAAGTAAATATAGCCCATTAGCTTGTTAAAAATGTGAAAGCTTCTTCCTCTGCATGTAAACCACTGCTTGAATGTTTCAATATTCATGGTACCATTGGTATTTTTTACTTCAGAATGTCTAGAAAAGATGCATTCACAGAGGTATGAGACCATGTTTGCCTGCAGATGACAGAGCCACATAACAATCAAATTATTTGCAGCTTGTACAGTGTTTTACAGATTTTTGTTGGACTGCAATAAATGGGGCTGCACTTTTTTATTGATCAGCAAGTTTTTCCACAGGAACAGCTACTTAACCAAACTCTTCATACTTTTGTCAATGTGTAACCCATTGAAAAGAATTTAGGGCCCTAGATAAGAACAGCCATCTCGTTTCTTAATAGCAATGCAGCCATAGTAAGTCTTCTCCATCTACTCAATATTCCTGTGCAAATCTGTCATTGCAACAAATACACATGTTGTAGCAAATATTACCTGCTTAACTAGCTGGCTTTTAAACTCTTAAGTTCATTTTGATACTATAGATGCTCTTGCAATGACATACAGCAAATAATGCTTTCACTTATGACTAAAAAGCAACTTCTTTTTTGATACTAGGCAAATGAAACACTACCCTGTACCATTAGTAAAATGGGAAAAAACCTCTATAGATGCACGTACACAAGAACGATTTTCAGCAGGCCTAAGTACAAATATGGCAAGTGAAGATAGGAGAACAGTGACATTCCAACTAATAATTCAGACTGGAAGCATAGCCTAACCTCATGACCAACAACTGCATGAAAAAAACCAGGCTGTTCCAAAGGAAAAAGTCTAAATACAACATACATCATTCCACTAGCAGCTTGGAAAGAAAACATGACGATACAAAAGTTTGAGGAACTTTTAATAAAGTTACGTAATTTCAAATGCTATATAACACAGGAGACTAACCTTTGCAGTCAATCATAACAGGAAAGAGTACTTAGGGCATACCCAACGAGTGTATTTCTAGTTGTTCAAAGCTTTGTCTGTTTGAAAGCAGACAACCTACATGAGAAACTGATTTTAGATATCCTAAAGAGGACATTGGGGGTTTGGGGGAAGGAATTTTAAGGGTGGTGTTTGGATAAATACAACCTTTGCAGAAGCCAAAAGCCCACCATATGGGTTGGAAAGAAGTAGGCAAAGATCATTGCTTGAATGGATTTTGTCAGGGTCAAGGCAAGAATCCAACAATACATACCACCAATGCCACCCACTTAGAGCACAGCACAAATAAAGTTTCAGCAAATAACATCTGGAAGAGACACTTAATACAAAACTACCAGCTCTTACATGAAAACTGCATTTTCTAGGAAGTAATAGGCAAATGCGTGGCAAAATTAGGACAAAGTGACTGCTTATAAGTCCACTTACCCACAAGCTTTGATTTAAGGTTGCAGTAGAGTTGGCAAGGCCATGATCTATTTTTCTGATTCTCATAGTCTTGCCCAAATCCAAGCCATTTTGCCAATGAAGCCTAACGTAAATTCAAAGAAAAACAGTTTTCAGCAGAAGTACTTTTCAAGGCTAATCGTGACAAACCAACATGTTCCAAGGGAAGTGCAAAAATCCTGCACCCGAGGAGGAATAACCCCATGTACCCAAACACACAGGGCTACATTTGGAGGGAAAGTGGCATGGCAGGGAAGAACATGGAGGTCCTTACAGAAAACAAGTTGAGCAGAAATCAGAAATGCACCTGTGCAGCAAAAAACCCAACATCTTGGGTTGCATTAGCCAGCAGGCTGATGGAGGCAGTTCTTTCCCTACACTCAGCACTGCTGAGACCACATCTGGATCACTGTGTACAATTCTGGCTCCCTGGGTACAAGACAGATATAGACATACCAGAGCAAGACCAGTGAAAGGAATTAAGGGATTGGAGTGTTTTCCATACAAGAGGCTGAAAGCACTACAGTTGTTTAGCCTGGAGAAGAGAACAATCAGGGAGGACTTCTGTGTGTATAAGTATCTGATGGGAGGGTGTAAAGAGTCTGAGCCAGACTCTTCTCAGTGGCACCCAGTGAAAGAATGAAGCGGTGGACACAAACTGAAATACTAGAAATTGTTTAAACAAAAAAGTTTTTATTCTTAGGGTGATGAAACACTGGAACAGGTTGCTCAGAGATTGTAAAGTTTTCATCCTTGGATGAAAGACCAGACTGGACATGGCCCATATCAACCTGCTCTAGGTGACCCTCCTTTGTGCAGAGGGTGGACTAAGTCTCCAGAGGTCCCTTCCTCCATCCTCAATTATTCTATGTTAAAGAATCAATGAGACTTCACATCATCTATTCAAAGAGCTCAGGCCAACCTACCTTCCTTTTAATGGGTTTTCATTTGGTCACATCTCTGAGCAATTAAAGTAAAGCACAAAATGTACCACTTGCAATGAAAGCCAATTTCAGGCTTCCCTTTACATCATATATGAAACTGGAAAACATTCACTGATAATATTACAGATCCATGAGCCTTAACTGCAGATATTTACACAGTGCTAATAGGAAACTGAAACACCCTATGTCAACAAGCATGCATTTAAGCAGAGTTAGTGTAGAATATGCAATACTGCAGCAGACTAAAAGGAATTGGTGCAGAGGCAGGCTGTCTCTGTACATTCAATGTAGACTTCAAATGTAGTTGGCCATATTCCAGCAGGAACAAGGTACAATGGTTCCTTTGAAATCAAGGGTGAACATCTGCTCCAAAGGAGCCTGACATTTTGCTGCAATCCATTTGTTTTGTAGTGTTCTGGTGGCCTAGAGTAGAAAAAGAAATACTCCTTCCAGTGCCTGTCAGTAGGAAAGAATTGGAAATGTGACCTAGAGTATGGTATCCTCTGCTTCACATTGCTCTATATGGACTAGAAGAGGGAATAAGTTATACAGTGCTGGAGTTTCTTTAGCCAAAGGTGTTAAGAGGTGCTGAAATGGGGGCTTCTGTTGACTACTGTCAGAAGTGCTGGGTCCAAGATTACTTTGCCTAGAACAGCTTCTGATCAGTAGACATTGCTGTGAGTACAAATGCCTGAACTCATTAACATTCTTTGCCTTATAGTGTCCATCACATAGGGGTCTTCAAACTCATCAATAAATTCAATTAAATGTTTAAGAAAATACAAGTTAACATCACTAAAAATATAACTACTGCCATTTTCTTGCTTTAAGTGCTTTTGCACTAGAGAAATGTGAGGGGGCAAGAGGGTTTCCTCCACTTATTTTTCCCATCATTTTAGCTTTCAACTAAAATACAGGGAAAATACTATATGTAGTAAAACCATAAAATTAGTATATGTAAAGCAACATTATAGAATTAGAAGACTCTTGGATTTATTACCTTTATGTAGGTGAAAATAAAAAATTTAAAAATTTCTAGGTTGTAAATGTATTCAAGTGAATTACGAGCAATACCTTTAATTTTGACACGTTTCCTTATATTCATTATATATCCTGAATGATGCACATAAGGGAAAAGGAGAATATGATCATGTGACTGAATAAAATTTTCTGTATTGGCAAAGCCAAAAAAAAAAGAACTTTAGACACCTGATTTTTCAATAGAAGTAACCATATTTACTATAAGCTTTTCCCTACTTCCAAATGCTTTTATTCCTTCTGAAGAAAGTGATAAACTCCTTCACAGGCAATCATGACATGGTGCCTCCTTTGTCAACAGCAAATTTTTAGCTCCAGCCAGTCTACCACACAGGACTAAGCAGCCAACAGGAGTGTAAGAAATCTAACATTTGTTTTCTCTTCAGACCTAGAGCTGGGACATCTCCTGTTCCATCTTTTCTGAGCTGATATTAGCTACTGACTCTGTATGCTGGACCTGGGAATAAAAATACAGGAAATAGAGCTTTCCTTGGGGCTCTGGTGTTCTAGAACTTCATGGATGCTCCAGCAAATGAAGAACCTCATTTCAAATGGCTGGCAGTATTGACCAGGCTGACAATACTAACCGAGCAGAGGAAAATTAAAACAATTTCATTTATTCAGCATCTAAAGCCTGTTGCAAGCAATATGACAGCCACTCAAGAGAAAATATTGCAAGACTTTTTTACAACAAAACCTGAAAATAGGATGGTAACAGTACACACCCCCCCCCCCCCCCCAATACCTTACTGCATTGTAAAGGCTCAACACAGCCCTACTGGAATCAGTGGAAGTTTTACCTATTTGCATCAGCAAAGAATCTGGCTGCAACTAAAGAACTTGTTTGTTTTGCATTCTCCTGACTTTGAAAACTGTTCAGTTCTTGTATAAAAACCTGCATTGTTCTGGAACATGGATCTACTTGCAAGAGATGACTCATTCTTTTGCTGGGGACAGCATTAAAAGTAAAGCAAACTGAACTTAAGTTAGAAAGGAAATAAATACACTGGCAGATAGGACTGAAAGGCTCACTGGTGTCACACTATTAAGTCCTAGAAAAATCACTCTATCATTCTGCTGCCTGAGCCTAAGATTCTTTCGTCTTAATCTCACTTTCTGGACATTATCCAGCTTACTTGATTCACCCCTCAACTTGTAGCCTCTGTCAATCTTCAGAAAAATAAGCCCTTTGGAGTTTTTTCCTTTCTTCTTGTTGCCAAGGATTCTGTTTAAAAAGCATGCTTGCTTGACTTTCAGGAATTTGCACCAATATAGAATAGCGATGAGTTACAGCATGTTCAAGAAATGCACACACTTCCAAGCACAGAGAGAACTGATAACCAACAATGCAGCTACGGTATTACGGTGCACATATTGCACCATTTACTTTATCTGCAAGAAGGCTTATAAATATTTAGTTGTATTGATTTAAACCAAGATTCTAATAAGCCTGACAAATGTTTCAGTACGTGTTATCAAGTACAATATTACAAGCCAGGTGGATATGAAAAGTATGTCTGGACAATTAACAAATTTCTGCTTAAAAACAATACTGCAGAGGATTTCAGTAGAAGTAATTTTTCATGCTAATCCTCACAGTAACTGAGGATGCTGTCAAACATTAACTCTCAAGGTCATGTCTATGTATTTCATATTCTAAAACTTCTCATTAAGCACAAGCATAAATCAGACTTTCAGTCTTTTGGGGAAAGGGGGTTTAAACCAGATGAAATGGACAGAGAAACAGCCTTCCTTCAATTTTTGCATCACCTAGGACAGCAGCCTCTGCCCTCCACAAAGGAGAATGATCCTATGCACCACACTCTGCTAGAGTTTCTCCCCATGTCTTTTCCTGGAAGTATTCTTCCCTGTACAAATTACAAAGTGTTTCCAGCAGGAATTACTTGACCCTGAATATTCCAGAACCCTGGACATGGCTTGAAATTAGATTAATATCCTCATCAGCCATTACTTTATTTCTGACTGCAGTGCTATCTTGGCTCTGACTGTTGTCTTTGCCACACAAACACTTCCTGAAAAACAAAATTTGTTGAAAAAGCCCTTAAAATTTTTTAAAGTTAGCATTTTCTGCTGAAAATTCCCACAAAACACCCCACCTGCTCCATATTTTAAATACAGGCTTCCATGCCATGAGGAAAAATGCTGCTACAAGGTACCAGATAAAAGTTTGTTTTTCAATGCACTGTTTCTCCAGTCACTCCAATATGTGAACAATGTCACCCCCAGGCTAAATTTCACTACCACCCCTGTGGTTTAGTGCCCCCTGCTGTCTGGCTTTCAGCCTCTAGATATGTCCAACAGAACATGCTAGGCTCATGGATTTAGGTGAAAGGCAGTGGCAGCTTCCTTGGCCTTAAAGCTTCTTCTCATAGAATCATAGAATCATTTCGGTTGGAAAAGACCTTCAAGATCATCGAGTCCAACCATTAACCATGCCCCCTAAACCATGCCCTGGAGTACCCTGTCCACTCGCTTTTTGAGTACCTCCAGGGATGGTGCATCAACCACTTCCCTGGGCAGCCCATTCCAATGTTTGACAACCCTCTCAGTAAAAAAATTTTTCCCAATATCTAACCTAAATCTCCCTTGCCTCAACTTGAGGCCATTTCCTCTTGTCCTATCTCCAGACACCTGACAGAAGAGACCAACACCCACCTCACTACAACCCCCTTTCAGGTAGTTGTAGAGAGCGATAAGGTCTCCCCTCAGCCGCCTGTTTTCTAGACTGAACAACCCCAGATCCCTCAGCCGCTCCTCATAAGACTTGTGCTCAAGGCCATCTTCATTAGCATAACAGTCCTTTCCTTGGCATCTATCTTTTTGCAATCCTGATTAAGAATAATGCTTCTAGTTTATGGTACAATTCAGACACTGACACTCAAATGGATTTCTGTGGGTTAGAAGCAGACTAAAAATCTGGTTCAGAATAACACTCTAGTCTAAACAGGAAATTTTTAATGTTAAGTTATTTCACTGTCAGATGTGTATAAACTCCCCACCCTCTCCTCACCCCAAGAGTACCGTGTAGGTACATTCCCTTATTGTGAACAGTTTTAATGTTATAAAAGCATTCTATCAGAGCACCCACCTTCCTGCTAAATTTGCCATTTATGGAGATCAGAGTAATATACCTCAGTTTGTCTCCCATTGTGACACAAACTACTGGGTAGGTACAGTAGGCATAATACTTTTCAGAGGCAATGCACTTACTACTGCGTAGATCACAAAACTCTTCCCAACTGCCTTTTGGTCTTGGCAGGGAGAGACCAACATTCTCAAAATGGCAGTTGAAAATAAGCAGCTGCCATTAGAATGTTGATTTGGCCTGTGGCTAATTCCTTTGCCAGGCCAAGAAATTCTTGGATGGTCAAAAGCAGGGTGCAGGCCAGGTGAATTGCCTTGGCAGCCTGAGATACGGCCCACAGACTATTACATCACTATATTTATATAAGTGTAATGTTATGCAGGGAGTGCAAGCAAACATCTGTGCATAGATAAAGCCTGGTAAAAGCTAACAAGATCTTTCACTTTTTGCTGTACTCCAAGCTTTCGTATTTTTCCATTACCCAAATTATTTACAGTACTAAAGCTTATGAAAAGCCTTTTGCTTTCCATTATTCTTAAGGCACTTCAATTTCTTCTTCTAAAATAGCATCTACCAAACTAAAAATCTTGTGCAAAAAAATTTAAAAATACTTTCCTATTCAAAACATATGAACATAAATTTACTAAATTGTCATATTTTGCCTGCTACTTCTATCTTTGAAGATGATTACATTTCATTCAGAATTTCATTCAAAGTGCTTGATGTCAGATCAAATCTTGCCCAAGAAGAGTTTCATGGAGATAGATTGCTCATGTAAAGATATACATTACAGGGTATCTCACCCTACCAGAACTTTACATACTTGCTCTAAGTTTCAGGGTATTCAACTGCATCCAGAAGCAAGTCTTAAGAAACGTTTTATTTAGTGAAATTCACCTCAGTTCTCATTGGGTAGAGGACTTTAAAAATAAGACAAAACACTTTGAAAAAGTCAAAACAGCTTTGAAGCAACCCATTGTGAACAACACTTAATCTGGTTTTGTTCTGTGCCAACAATCATTCTGGAAAATATTTGAGGACAATATGCCCAGCTGTGTATTAGATAATAATATAAGATATTGTTCTCAAATGATATTGAGAGTCATGCCTAAGGGCATGCTTCATAGACGTGAAGCAGTCAAATATGGAAACCCCACTACATTTTCTAAAGAAAGCAGATGAAGCTGCTAAATTGAGTCAAGATGGACAAGAGGTAAAATTATAATGTAACTCATGACAAAAAAAGCTAAAATTGTCCTATTATTCTTTAGTGGGACATTTGCAAGCCACCATTCAAGATTAATTCAACATCAATGGAAAGGTTTTATTGAGACAAGCACTTACAGGAAAGTCACCTTTCTCTTTCACAGCAAAAAGGTCAATTGTCTTCAAATACATCACCACCAGTCACTCATGTTATTAGTCTAAAAATCTCTGAACCTTGCTGTTAAGTACCACTTTTTTAGATATACCTCAGCAAAACACAGCACTCCAACTGTTAAGCAAACATTATGTCTGTTTTAGAGTTTACTCTGTCTCTCAAAGGCAATGTACAACTAAAGGAGTCCTGGTAAAGAAAAGGGACAGCAACTTAAGGGTTAAATCAGCATGTGTTTTACTCACCTTTTCCCCCTTGTGTACTTCTGGTATCTCTCTTATTACTGCTCACACTAGGTGGCAGTTACCAGCAAAGGCAAGAAAAGAAATCTGGAATTCTAGGCAAAGGGTCCATTGCTTCCTAAACATGTAACTAAATACAGTCTACAGATTTTATCTGTAATTATAACACATCACTGCATCCTTCATTTCTGTTATGAAACTTATACAAAAATATTATTTAATTGCAATGTAAAAAATCTTTAATCAAGAACACTAACTATGAACACCAAATTTAGTCTCTCACTTTTTGATTCTTTTTGCACCTGAAATCCTGTACCCACTGAAAGGTCAGGCTAGCAAAAACTTTGTCACAGTGCAATACAATCAGTCATTGCTCTTCAGGTGAGTCACTAATTGTGGTATAAAAAGGTCATCATACATTTGAGGTCAATCATCCTTTTCATCCAAATGCTGCTAAAAGATTAAGCAGGACAGAACACAAGAGATTTTTCAGTTAGAAGATGCCCAAATGCACCTTTCTATGAAAGTTATATTACTGCTCAAGTAAAGAATCTCAAAGTCTACATTACCTAACTCAGAAAGGATTCTTTTAATTTTATTTGGTATCAACAAAACCAGAACAGGTTCAGAGAAAGACAAAACAGAGTTAATTTCATACAAAGCAAATGGTAGCACAAGACATAAGAAAATGTGCTGCTTTGAGAAGGGAAGACACCTTTAAAAGATGGCACAGATTTCTAGACTGCCTCAAAGAACTTTAAAAGGCATCCTGTGCTCCTTATGCTTCATCCTAGCCACAGTAAAAAGGTAAAAGCTCCTACATTTTTGTGCTCAGGCAGGGAGAAGGGGTATTTGTTGCAAGTCACCAACTGCTATTTAGGAACAGATTAAGGCAGCATTCGGGCATCTCCAGCAGTACACATTTACCTCAGTTCTGAACTGTTCACCAAGACAGGACTGCTGATGGCAGCAATACCTCCTTTTCATAAGCTCCTCTTTGCTGTGGTTCTAATTGAGTCATTCACAGACTGCTGTCTTCCTAACAGGCGAGGGTAGACCCTCAACAGCTGGCTCACAGCTTTCTACCCAATTCAGTGAAACCCTTAAGAGTATAATGAAGGCAAAAGCTTGTTCACTCTGCTCCTTTTCAGATATAAAACTCTGGGTGAGGAAAGCAACCTATTCCCATAAAAAAAATTTCTTAAACAAAACCATTGCATATCTTCCTACCAACTGCTGTATCATAAACTGTATCCACAGCCCCTAAAGTTGCCTGAGTAGATGTGAGTGTAGGTGTACTGACAGGCCTATTGTATGAGCAAAATTACCATAGCAATTACAGCTCCCAGAAGTACTACCTTAAGGCATTGCAGATAAGCCTGGTTTTGGTGGAACAGAAATTTAGCAGTGCATGCCAACACCACAGCAGTCCAGAGTGCACAACACCAGGCAGAATCAAGCTTAGCACCTTACAGCGCAGTTCTCTCCTTCAGTAAACTGGGTCAGTATCCACCAATTCAGAATCTATATCTACAAACCCAGCATAGCTGAGTAACAGCATAGCTGAGAGAAGTCTTCAAAATAGTACTGTTAAGACAAGAACACTGAAACTCATTTCTTAAAACCCAGTGATTGTAACAGCAGACAGATCACATCCTTACCCATTGCTGCAGCATACTTTTGTAATTACATCTAAGAGAATTCTAAACAGCCATGAAAATAACTTACTGTAAAACAGTATTATCTTTTAAGGTAACTGGTATAACAGCATACACAGTATCTTTCAAAACCAATAAATCTATACAATTAGGAATTGCAGCTTTCAGCATAAAGATACTTTGTAACAATTCCTCAAGTGCTGCTATTGTTAGTGGGTTTTCAGAAGGATGAACCTATAACCTACATCTCAAGTAAAGAGGATTTAGGTGTTATGAGTACCACACTTGTCACATTTTTCCCCTTCTCTTCATTTCAACTCTTGCCCACCACCTGCTTCCTCTAGAACAAACAAAAAATTTGGACATTAATCAGTCACCTTTGCCCTGACTGTGAATATCCCGAGTATAACAGTGTGCTTGGCACAGTGGGCAATATTTGGAATGAAAGTAGTTTCCTACCAATCAAGTTAAAGTATAACCCGGACTAACCTCAGTCCAAATTCTAGAAAGACCACCAACATTAGACAGAACATAGTCAGGGATTCCCAAACCGGGAACTACAGCCGGCCATAGTACACCAGTAGAGCCTTCCAGGCACCACAAGGACTTGCAGCTTCAGAGAACCAGCTTGCAAAAGCCTGACTGTTCAATTTCATCCTCCTGGTGCCATCTGGATGTGGCATAAAGGCAACAGCAAACAGAAATCCCTGCTGAGCTGAAGAGACTGGAAAGAGGTAGGTGCTGAGAGGGGATGTGAGGTGGCTGGGCAACGCGGAGCTTGTGCCTCTGCTATGCAGTAAAAGTAGAGAAGGATGGGAAAGAAATGACAAATCCAAGTGTAATAGTCCTAAAACCAGGTGTTCTAAAGCAGGGAGTCAAAAGAGAATATCAGAGTAGAAGCTAAAGCCTGAGGTGGGCTATAATAGCTTGCTATGAACTTGTTCTAAAGAAGGGCTCAAGTGGGTGGAAGACTCCAGAGAAAGCTGCCTCAGTCTAAGAGGCAGCTAAGAAAAGCAGCACTGAAAAAGCCCATAGAGGGTAAGATAACATGGTATGTTAACTGTTGCTAAGGTTGTTGCTTACTTTTCCCTGTAAATAAACCTAGAATGTGGGAAAGGCAGATGGGAAGTTAACTACCCCTTAGCAAGAAGGTCAAGCACAGAAGTTCAAGTCATCCCTCCTGCAGCTTATGCCATCATTACAGGCATCTGCCACTCACAGGCAATGGTCCATCCAGCACCCATCCCCACTTGCTGGAATGGCCTTTTTTTGAAGATGACACCCCCCCCGCAACCATAAATCACTGCACTCATCACACTCCTGCTGCCTACAAGCCCCACACAGCACATGGAAGTTATCCAAAGGCAGCGGTCACTCCAGGACAAGGCTTTCTCCTTACCACACAGAACATGCCTTTTTGCATAGCTACAAGCCTGCCCAAACAAGCTTCACTGCTCATGACGCCATCACCACAGCAAGCTCTTGCCTCCTGTATCTCACCTCACAATCCCCTGCCACCCCTAGACAAGGCTCCTCCCAACACATTCCCAGCCCTTCCCTGAGGAGACTACCCCAACCTGAGGGGCCCCTTTTCATAGGGCTACAAGCCTGCTCGAACAAAGCATTCAAGCTTATGAACACTGTTGCCAGCACATCACAGCAAGTGGAAGCTGTGCACTGGCATTCACACCTGGACAAGACTCTGCCCCAGAGGTCCCCTTCTCACAAAAAACTTCGAACAATTGGACATGAAAGACTTTGCTTGTGAACACCATTGCCAGTGCATGTTCTGGGTTCCCTCCTCTCCCTCAGAGATCTACTGTTCCTGGGAAAAGATTTGGCCCTTGACAGAGGGTCCCCTGTTGAGAGTTTGAGCTCCCAGAAACACCACTCCCTTTGCTCCTCAGCACCAGTGCTACCCCACATTCCTGCCACCTATATCATCTTCACAGAACATGGAAGCTACTTACAAGCTTCTTTTCACAATATTACAAGCCTGCTTAAACATGAGGTACTTAGCTCATGGGTAAGGACCCCCACGTAACAGGTCCTCTCTTGGAAGAGAAGCCCACCTAAACGTGAGGCGCTTAGCTCATGAATATCATCACTGCACTCTCCTGACACCCCCACCACCCTCACACCATATGGAAGCTGCACACATGCATGTGTGAGTCTTACAGAAGGCTGCTCTCCCCCCAACAACTCCCTTCTCACAAGACTGCAAGCCTGCCTGAATACCTCAGCCCAAGAACCCATGCTACTGCAGCACACTTCACCTTGCCACCCTCAAAGGCATATGCTCCTTCTGGCTAATCTGCGCCCCCACCCCCAGATCCCTTTTCCAGAGACTGCAAGCCCACCCAAATGCCTCTCATACAAGGCACTTGTAAACACCATCACGACTGCACATTCCTGCTGGCTCTGCTGCCCTCACAGACCATGTAAACCTCACACAGGCATCTGCTCCTCCTTGGGGAGGCAAATGTTTTCTGCAGTGGACACTTTCACAATACAAGCCCATATAAACACTATTTAGTTCACAAACATCATTGCAGCCAGACTCCTGCCACTTCCACAAATGGCAGTGGCACACAGGCTTCTGCCCCCGCACCCCAGCTAAGACTCCAACCCCTGTAACAGGTCCTTTCTGCTGACATGAGGTCACCCAAACATGAGACATTCAGCCTGCAAATGCAATTGCATGCTCCCGCTGGCCCCATCAGCCTCACAGCACATGGAAGCCACATAGGCATCTGCCATTCCTGGGCAAGGCTTTCCCCATCCCCCAGGCAGTTCCTACCTTGGGAGACTAAGCCCATCCAAATGCTTCTCAAACTTGAGGAGCTTGACTTGGAAGCACCATCACACCCTCTGCTCCACCCTCCCCACCCCCAATGGAAGGCATATACCAGTATGCACCTTTCGTCTGCAAAGCTTTCCCACCATCTTCCAGTAGGTACCTTCTCCACAAATCCATGTCTGCTTCAAACAGGAGACATACGGCCTCTAAACACTACTGCAGCTACACTCCTACTGGTCCCACAGCACCCA
Source organism: Harpia harpyja (assembly GCF_026419915.1). Taxonomy (NCBI): domain Eukaryota; kingdom Metazoa; phylum Chordata; class Aves; order Accipitriformes; family Accipitridae; genus Harpia; species Harpia harpyja. Next base: position 54,290,584 of record NC_068941.1, on the reverse strand, counting down.
GAAGCTGCTCACAAGCATGTGCCACTCTTGGGCAAGGCTGCACTCCTCACTAGCAGTTCACTTCTCACAAGAGTGCAAGCCTGCCCAAAAACTAGTCCCTTACCTTATGAATACCACCATACACTCTTTCTACCTGTGACACCCACACAAGCATCTGCAAATCCTTAAGAAGGGTTCTCCCCCACCCCCACTACATATCACTTTTCCCTAGACTGTAATCTCCCCTCAAAGACAAGGCTTTTAAGCTCATAAGGTCATTGCCACCACACACACCTTTTCATGTCATCTACACAGCATACAAAATCTGCACACAGGCACTGTCCTTCCCTGGGGAGGCCACACCCTACCCAGGAGGGTTCCTTTTAAAAAGGCCATAAGATCTTTTGGACAAAAGGGATTTAGACACTCCTGCCACCTCCGTGGCAGCAAACAAACTGCATATCAGGCATCTGCTTCTGTCCAGCAAGACACTGTTCCCCCACAAGTTCCTTGTCATTACACTATATTTCCCACCAGACTTGAAGCACTTCATTTAGAATGGCATTGCATAACCCTGCACTTTCCACAGCACATGGAAGCTGTGCATAGGTGTGCAGCACTGCTCACAGATTTTGCTCACCTTCCCTTCTACAATCCCAACACTTTACAAGCTGCTGTCACCATTGCGCACTCCTGCCTCTTGTATCACCCTCACACACCCACCACTGCTGGACAAACATCCCCTTTCTCCATTCCCTTTTTTTTTTTTTAATTTCTGTAACTCTGCAGGTTACTTCAATTGTGAACACCATCACACCCTCCTGCCACTCCCACAGCAAACTCAAGCCACATGCAGGTCTCCACCCCAGGTAAAACCTTCCATTCTTAGGGTTGCCTTCTCCCTTAACACATGCCCACACCAATGCCTCCCAGCAAGAGGGTCTTAGCTCAAGAACACAGGCCCTGCATCACACTTTCTGCCAGCACCACTCTCAAAGTTGATTACCACAGCTGAGAAAGGCCCCCCTACCACAGGGCCCTTTTTGCAAGTATCCTAGCTGCCAAGGCACCTCATAAACACAAGGCATGTTTGTGAACACCACTCCCACTGCACTCTCCCTCTACCCCACCACCTTCACAGCATACAGGACATAGCCACATGCATCTGCCCCTTCATAAGGAGACCTCCCTTCATACCACCCCCCACCTGCTCCCTTCTGTAAGCCCAACTGCAGGCTTCACAAGCAACCCCACACCCTCCTCTCATGACTATAAGCTCACCCAAATACAACTCTGCCACTTCCCCAGCAAACAGAGGCAGAGCTCCAAGGAACCCACCAAGCCTGGGCATAGCTCCTGTCCACAAGAAGTTGTCTTTTTGCATTATTACAAGACCTTCTGAAGGTACTTCATTTAGCCAGGCAAGACCCTCACACTCTCCCATCACCCCCCCCCAGCAAGCAGGATCAAGCACGGGTGCCCACTCCACCCACCACTACCAAGGTGGTAGCTTTTCATAGAGCCACAAGCCCACACCAACAGCCCCCAACACAAGGGCCTTTGCTGATGCACACCACCCCTACTGCAAACTCTTTCTACCAGCACCACTCTTAAAGTCCCCTACCACTTCTGTGAAGGCTCCTCATGCCTTAAGGCACTTTCCAGAAGGCCCTGAGCCACCCAGACAGTTGCCATACACAGGGCATTCAAGTTACAAACATCATCACACACCTCCAGCTCCATGTCACACCCCAACTCCCCCCTACAATCACTCACCGGTCACATCCCAATTTCTCAGGACAATGACTCAGGTTTGGTGATTCCCAGGTCAGGATTAAGGTGAAACAACACCAGGGATCCTTTAACTCACAGAACTCAATTTTTATTTGCTCACAACAAGAACTGGCATGCTCACCACCAAAACTGGCATGAAACTATGTCAGTAAACTGTGTAACACATGCTAACTATACCTCACCAAACATACACTACAGACCTTGCTTATCTGGTAATCAGTTCAGGGAAGACAATAAGGAGAGCTCTCCCATTAAGTCACAAGGTTCAGAGCGGACCCCCTTTGCTTTCTAGACTCCTTCTCAGTGAGGAGCCTAGGGGTGGCTGAATCCAATCCTAGGCCCAGACTTGGTCAACAGTTTACATCTAAAGGGATGAAGTGTAGGGATTACAGAAAAGGAAAAGGGAAATTAAGAGAGAAAAGAAAGATTTCACCAATCCTGGATCCAGCATTGGTCCAGTCAGCCAAGGAGTCCAGTTCCGGTGGGCTTGCACCCATCGGGCTTCAGCTTGTGTCCTTTTATCATCCTTGCCCCTCCTTCAGGCAGGCACTCAAACTCATTAGGCTAATTAGGTAGCCTTAGGGCCATGGGCTTTGGGGATCATTTGGGGAGTAGCTTCCCCTTCCCTGCAGACATCATCTTTGGCCATACATGGTGAGCTGCCCTGCTCAGCATGGCCTCCCCCACCTGTTGCTGATGGGCTCCCTTTCACCTGGGGTTCCTCGCTAGGCAGAGTTCCTTGTTACGCAGAGTTAGTCGTTAAGCAGAACTTGCCCCACCACAATATTTGAGACATTAACTCCTTCAGCCTTTCACACCACCTCAACCCCCCTGCAATAAGCTTCCCTCATAACAGACTGCAACCCTTAAGCAAAGCCATTGACGACAGTACTGTACTCAGCCCCAAACAGCAGTCCCACCACCTGCTCCCAGCTCCTTTCCTGTAATGAGCATCTCTGTATGGGACTCGATTCCCCCCCAAAGTTTCTGAAAGGCCCACAGCCCACTACACACAGCCTGATGAACCACCGCCCGCCCTGTTATAGCCGGCCTACCACCCCCCACCCCCCCCCTTGTCGCCACGGCTTTCTTCTCGCGAGATTACGCGCTGCCGTAAACGGCCGTTAGGAGGCGCGTGCCGGCAGTTGTCCTATGCTGCTGGTGACCGCCACTGGAGTCCGTTCCGCCATTATGGCAAAGGGGGCTTGCTTGCTTACCTACCTACCTACCTGCCTGCTGGTTTTCTGGTGGGCTTCCCCGTGGCTGCCCGAGCTTCAGGGAGCTTTTGCTGGCACGTGATGTGGTTTTAATTGTGTAGGACGTTTTATGTTTAGTATAGCACAGCAGTAAAAGGCATGGGAGTCTGTGGTGGTTTTACTTAAAAATAGTTTGGGTTCACTTTTTTGTTTTTCCCTCCTTTTTTTATTTTTTTATTTATCTATTTATTTTTAAATACAAAAAGTTAGGCCCACTATTTCTGGTAAAAAAAAAAAAAAATTATCGTTGTTGGAGAGATACTTCTTATACCTACCTTAATCTTACAGCCCTATGACTATGGTTCTGATCTAATTTAAAATCATAATTAAACCCCCAAACTGTTGGCTTAAATGGCTCTTTTTCATGTTTGTTTCCCCATCTTAATGCCCAAATTGTTGGAGGCGTTGAGGAACTGCTTGAATGTAAAATAGTTACATGGGGCTTTTGTTGTTTCTTTGTACATGTGCAGTTGCAAAATAATTGTAGCTACAAAACACGCAAGAAGCGATGCAACTGTTTATTCTCAGCTCTTCTTGGGGTGCTAATGATTAATTCTTTATGTTTCACACCTCCCCCTTAAAAACTTTTAATATAAGCCTGAGAACTTCAGAGTGGAATGAGTAGCTCCTTGATGACTGTTATTAAATTGTTGTTTTACTAGGTGTGATAACAGCTATAAGGAAGCAATCAGGATAGACAGTAAAGGCTTGGTTTGGAGAGTATTTTATCTTACTTCATAGAAAGGTTCCAATGATGCCTTACTTTATAGATTGTTTCCTCTTGTCAACTTTCTGATTGTTTCTTTAGCAGTCATGTGCCAAGGCTAAAACATTGGCTTCTTTTAGAAAGCATTAATTGTCTAACCTTTTATTCTGCAGTTAAAAGTTTGAATCTAGTAGCGATATGAGGGGCTAAGTTTATGACACACTTAAATATGGAGAAAGATAGTATACAGCTATTTTTTGAGGTAAAGAGCCACACCAATTTCTATAATCTAACTGTATCCTTTACTCTGCAAAATGAGGGATGTGAGCTTTTGGTATCTTTAAGGAAAGGTCATCTTAACTTGTAAAGAAACTGAATTTCTCAGTGAGAACTTAGTGGGTGTTGCTGCAGTGTTAAAATAGAGCACCTGTTCTAGTCTACCATAAAGCAGAGCATTTAATTTGGCTATATTTGTTTCTTGTGGAAATGAGTTCAACTGTTCGCTGTAGTATCTGCCCAATAATGCACGTGTTCCAGAGCACTAATAGCTATGAAAGCTTGTTTTCAAGCCATGAAAACTCTGGACCTTGTAACTGAATGGTAGGTGTGATTAAAAATGTAACTTTTGCCGTTATTAAAAGTGAGTTCTGTGGTGTGAATGAGGCAAGCTTGTTTCTGCCCAGTTTCCTCCTATTTCCTGATTTTTCAAGTTATGCAGCTGTGCGATTTTTACCTTGGTTTTTTACACTTTCCTAATTATGTTGCTGATGAGCTTGAATAGAGGCTTACTTTTCCTTAGAAGGAGAAAAGCCTTATGAATGAATAGTTAAATGTATACCATATTAAGTTTTTAATTTGCTTGCCCTGGTAATTTGTCACCTACTTAACTTTCAAACACTTTATTGAAGTCAATCATTGAGAAATTGTTTCTGTGAGTTTTCATTTCAGTGCTGAATTGAATTAGTGATAGAAGCTTTGAGCTGGGTTTAGAACGTAGTCAAGATGTCTCTCTTTTTTTTTTTTTGAACAAGTGTGACTTTTATGCTTACTACTGAGGACAAGTACTGCTTCAGTATCTCTTCTGAACTTTTTCCAAGCCTTTTATTGCTGTCATAATATTGGATTAAAGACAGCAGAGTCTAATAAAATACCACTAATCGGATGCTTACCAAAATACAGTAATCCAAATACTGAAGAAAAAAGAATGTTGCACAGAACAAGACTAGGCTTCACACTAATGAGAACTTGGTACAGATGAAATCACTGTAATGTGTCAATAGTCAAAGCTGTAGTAAGAAATACAGTTGACTTGACCCTGGATAAAGCATCTGTAGATGTTTAAGTAGAGTTTAAGTTTTGCCACTATGAACTAGCTGTATATTCTGTGGTAAACGTGTTTTAAAAACTAGGTGAGCATTGCTAGTAAAGTGCTTTTAGTGCCCGTGGCTATCGAGTAGTCGAGAGAATGTTTTATGCATTTGTGGTGCTTATGAAAAAGTGAGGGAAAACTAGCAGAGCGCTAACTCTCTTACTGTGGCAAGTTAGTAAAAATGTGAGTTATGCTTGGCTCATAAATTAAGGTAGAAGTTAGCCATCCAGCTTGATCTCAGCATAACTCCTCTGTCTAGTGCTGCTGGGCAAGGCACAAGAGTTAAGTGTAGTCCATTTATTATGAAGTAGCTAAATCCTAGTGGAGTAGAGAATGAGCTGGAGTTATTTGCACAGCCTTATTGGCACAAGGCTAGAGGAGAGTTTACTTTTCATGCAAACTGTGTCAACTTTGGCAGAGGTACAGAACTTGAATTTCTGGAGAAAGTTTTAAGTCTACTAGCTTCATTTTTGAGGAAACAGTGAACTGTTTCAGTGCAGATTTTGAAGAGTAGTGTATGTGTAAAAATATCAAGCCAATCAAATACCAACTAGATGCCAAGCTAAACTATAGTTACAACCACATCTACTGCAAGAAATGTAAAAGTGACCTTTCAAAAAACAACTGATAAGTGAAAAGCCTCTGTAGTAGCACTTAGAGTAGGTATTTTTAGATATTTCTGGGTGCATGTGGCTTAACTGAAGATTCTCTAACTCTTCACTGGGAATACTGGATTCAGTCACTGCTGTAACAAAATTAGCTGCCTGCTTTGCTCTTCATGGGGGTGAACGGTCTTGGAGTTACAATTGTCCTGGTACAATCCACAGTGAGGATTGGAGACAGTAAGGATTAAAACTGCAATGGTAAAATAATTCCAAATTAGATGTGATAGGATAAGAAGTGACTGTTAAGTCTTGGAATCTGCCATAGTATCTGCTGACAGATAAAGATGGAGACAAAAGCAGACTTTGCAGTCCTGGTAGCCTCAGGTAGTCCACTTCTGTTTAATAATATAACTAAATATTACAAATAATTTTCTAATATACCGCTTTCATTAATCCCTTCTTTTGAACATCACCTGTCTCCTAGGAACTTCATATTTAAGACGTTGGGGAGAGAAGAGACAGAACAATGTTCCTGCTCTTAAGTTAGGAAATACAGATCTGGGTGAAAGACATGCCAAGTGTCTTTTGTAGCATAAATGGTATTTCAATACAACTGGCCACAAGCCTCAGCTGACTTACTGCCAAGGTGTTCTTAACTGGGATGAAGTGCTACAAGTAGTCTGTCTGGTGTTCCTGTAGTTACCCACTGTGCAGTTACATTCCTTGTTAACTCTAGGGCATTTATATCTAGAGTGACCCCAAAGCTTTTTAGTGATAAGGGAAAACTGATGTAGCAGAAGCAAAGCTGGGAGGAGGGCAACTGTCAGGTCTGGTGCTTCTGCCATGTGAATTGAGAGGTAAAGGCTTCTGAGGCAGGACACAGTATTACTCTGTGTAACTTTCTGTTCCAGACCTTTTTCTCATTTTCCTTGGAGACAACAGCTTGCAAGTCTTTCCAAGGCTCTGTCAAATTTGAAGTAGGCAGTGAAGATATTGGTGCTTTTTCTGCCCTAGGCAACTGCTTGCCTTATGCCTTACAGTATTCAGCTGTGACTAATTGTAAGTGGTGGGATATCATGAACAACTGGAAGCTTGCACAGTAACGTTATTCAAACCAGTGTGCTATTGCCAATATAAACTCAAATATATTTAATGTTATCATAATTCCCGAGCAGCCTTCCAAATTTGCTGCTAGACTCTGAAAGCCCTCTTTATTGTGACTTTGTAAAACCCGGGCATATTAGATTAAATAAACGGATGTTGTGCTCCTAAGCTTTTTTTAATGGAGATTAAAATCTTTGTCAACCTTGCATTCTACAGTGTAACCTTGCATAGGCCCACATGTTGTACTTGAATGTGCTAATGAGAATTGTTCAGATTGGAGAAAATGGCAGTCCCCTGAGGATGTGAGCACCTCTTCAGTTTTTTCTTTAATCTCAAACTTGTACTTTTATTTATTCATTGAAGTAGCTGCTGTTTTTTCTGACACTTTTCATTTTGACACATAGGATACTAATACAGACCTCTGCTCAAGGCTTTGCATTCCAGCAGTGTTGAAATCTGGCTGCTATGTATATTGTGTACTTTGAGGCTGGGTCCTATGGATAATGTACAGAAACACTGTATTTAGTAGTAGGGTGCTAGTTCCAGTAGCTATTTAATTTTTTGAGTGGTAGGTGCTGTGAAAATAAGTGAGAATTGTTTAGAAGAGCTTGCCATTTAAGAACTACACAACTCAGTATTTCGTCGCCTAAGGGTATGGGAGGACAAACTTGTTTGTGGGACTGAGCTTGCAAGAGAAAGCTACAGCAGAGAAAGGAGGCAACTAATTCTCCGCTACAAATGTGGTGCAGATAGATCTGTCTATGCTTTCTTGAAGCCCAGCTGCCTTTTCCCCTCCTAGCTTTGGTAGTGCTCCAGGTCTGCAAACAGGGCTAGTTCCTATGCAGAATTGACTCTGCAGTAGGACTGATGCTTCAGATAGCTTTTAGCCTGTTAACACACTAGCTGGTATTTTTCAAGTGCCCTTCAAGTAGCATGTAACATTTTTAAAGGAAAAGAGTAGAGCCCGCAAAAATAGTGGAATGGGGAAAATTACCTCATTTTTTACTCTGTTAAATATGTGTAACATTTACTTGGTCAATGCTTGTTTCAACTCAGCAACCTGCTAACTTATGATAAATCTTGCTTTAACTGGAAGCAATTTTTTTTTTAACAGCCAAAGCTGCTAGAATCATATGACACATGACACTCTTGGTTTCTATCTTTAAAAGGGGTTTCTAGTTTTATGGCTACACTGAAAACATGAACCAAAGTGCACTGTAAAAGTGGTCCAAAGACTTTCTGGGTTATTGCACCCCAGTTATTAACTTGACCTATTTGGCAAAGGGAAATAGCTTATCTTTGCTTTTAATGTTGAGATTTTGATTTAATAATGCAAGAAAATTTGATTGTGGCACATGGTATTCTGTTTCTGTTTTGCATTTGTTGTGACTCAAGAGATGTTTCCTGTGTGCTTCCAGAATCCGTTGTGGTTACAGGCTCCTCTTCACTTCTTCATGCTGTCCTCCAAGCTATTGGTCTAAACAAAAAAAAATAGCCTTCTGTGGAACCTTTTTGATTCTGTTTTTACAAGGCAGGTTTAAGAAAAGATACTATTCTTGTTTAAGGGAACTTCATGATGAAGACTGGCATAGCTTGTCAGAAGTCACTTATCAGTCAGCTTAGGCTATTTGCAAACTGGTATGTATCTGTCATGCCTAGAGAATACCTGTGCCAAAACTTCTAGCATATATGAAACTGCTTGAAAAACATCTTTAACTAGAATAATGGGAAGTAGCAGTGTACTGAGATGAATAAACTAGCTCTTTCTATATTAAAGCTTGTGGTAGGGCTTTTATAGATAAAGGTCTTCTTTTGTCATGATGTTTGATCTTTAATGAACTTGTGAGTCTTAACTTTTTCTTCTGGTTCTATAGACATTGATGTTATCTGAGCTATGCATTTTAATTTCACTTAATGTACTTGCTTTGGCATTACATCTTTTATCACTGGGGAAGATTCCACTTTATATTCCGCACTGCAGCTTTCTCTACTGCATAGAAAAGAAAGTGTATATGTAATCTACCAAACACAGATTCAGAATGCTAATTCTAATCCTCCTTCCCTCTGAGTGTTGATTGAATTTAGTCTTGGTGAATTGTTCTGCTGTTAGGTTTCAGTTCAGTTACTTTTAATCCTGCTGGATGGGTAGAATGTGCCCAGCTATTGTCAGTGCCCTGCAGTTGGGCAAATGTAGCCAAAGCTTTAAATAGGTGATGGTTGACCTAACACAGCTTTGTTATACATAAATGCACAAGGAAAACTTCAATTATGTAGATTTCTTGAAATAGTTGAATGTAACTTGTAGTTGAATAAAATACTTTGGCAATCTTAAAAGGGCAAGGAAGTAAACAAATTGGTCCCTGGTCACTTCGCATTTCCCCAGTACAGCAAATGTAGTAAAGATGTCAAAGTTATTTGTAAATTGTACATTAAAAATAGGTGTTGGGCTATTTACTTTCAAAAATGGAGACGTTGAAGAATTTCAAAAAGCCTCAGTCTCACTTTCAAAACTGATGTTTACAAGCACAGAACTTTAGATACTAGGTGCTCCCACTGGATTAAATTGTCACGTAGCTTTCACCTTGATGTTGGGAATCCTTGAAAGTAATTTCCAAGCTGGTTGCAAACCAGGATTTATTTGAGTATAGGCATCTAAACTCAGAAAAGTGATTCTGTGAGCCAGAGCTCAGCTGTTACTTGATCTTCAGTTAACCTTGGGAAGTGGGATTTGTTAGTCTGGGGATTATAAAGTGGAGGAGAGAAGGGTTAAAAAAGGATATCATATGGCTTTTATACATACTGAGAAAGAACTGTAGCTTTGGTAAGGCTCAGCATGTTAGCACCAATTCACACCAAAACCCAAGCAGGATTCATAAATTGTTTCTCTGCCTGGAAGCTGGTTCTGGCAACTCTGCTCTGAAAGCATGTTTAACACTACTACCTGACTGAGTCTCTAAACATCCAGTTGTCTTCCATAGAGAAAGGTGCATAAAGATGCCTTTGCAAGATAGCCCAGTGCTAAGAATTTACCTAATGTGTGTGGGTTGGGGTTTTTCTCCCTCTGATGTGAGGAGGCTTTTAACCATGTTTCCCACTTCATTTGTGATTCCATGCTCTAGCAGGCTATAAGCTGTTGTGGTGCTTGTTGAGAACTCTTTACTGAGCTGAAAAACGTTTCACAGGCAGGAAGCAGGGCATCAGTACAGGAGTGGAGGCTTGAGTCCTGGTTCCTACTAGTGTACCTCAAGCAATGGCTATCATAGGTGTTTTTATCATAGCTACTGTGGCAAGAATGAGCCCTTAAAATGTGTGCTAATAACTGTTGCATGTATGAAGATGAGATTATTAACTTATATTTGCATTACACTTTGCACAGGTGCCCAATAGTGATGGGTTGCAAGCTTTGAAGGACTTGGCAGGGGGGTGTTGGGTTTGATTTAGAGGAACCTCTGAGAATTCTACACCAGAATACTTAAAGTTTTTAGTGTCAGAATTCTCATTCTCTCTGAATAGATATAATATGCTGATATATAGTGCTCATTGGTGAGCATTCACTATGTACTGCAACATCAGGAGAATGATCATCTTTATTGTTAAAAGATCTGTATGAATGCCTGTTAACATCAGGAAACACATTCTTCTTGTTTATCTCAAAAACTGAAACTAGTAGATATGTGTTACGTGCATGCCATTAGTTACATTGTGTTGGTAATTTTATTTAGTCTTGTAAAATCTAAAATAGATGCAAGAATGCTATTCTTGTTTAAGTAATGCAATTCATAATACCCTGCTAAGATGGATTAGGTAACCTTATTTAACTCTATCCTCTAGAGGTCTTTAATAACCTTAACATATCTGTCATTCCCATCTGTTTTAATTTAAGGCTGATTATGCTACCATGCCTTAGAACTGGAAACCACCTGACCACTCAATATTGTTTTAAGCAGATACAGCTTATAGTATTTTCAGAATATAAACACAAAGCTTGCTATTGTGAAGCAATTAATTTTATTAGGCTTGTCCTTGTTTAGTCTACATGTAAGCTTAGAAAGCTATTAACCTTTTTTGAGAAGCTTTTCTTGGTTTGTAATTTCCCCTCCCCCAAACCAGCTCTTGCTAAGGTGCTACTGTTCTTGTAACTGTCAGTTTTCTGAATGTGTCCCCAGGGAAATAACTGAGCCCAGCTGAAGGGTAAGGTGGGAGCAGTGAGCTCAGCAGCTATCCTGTCACACCTGCAAGGAGGTAAAGGTTTGATGCTTCCCAACAAGTCACAGATTTGATGATGCTGCTTCGTTGTGCATGAATGCAACACGTGTTGTAAATGCCTTATGTGGTAGTAAAGGCTACCATGCAGGTCAGAGAGGAAAGGGCAGCACTGGAGGGGTACAGGCATGTGCTGTATTATAACTCTATGTAGTATCTGGCAAGCAGACTGCAACATTTCTGTGCTGGAGTGTTCTCGTTTCAAGGTATTGATATTTTCATTACTGTTGAATGCTTCATTCAAAATAGAAGAATTACAGGGATTGCCATAGTCTTGATGCATTAGGTTAAATGATGTATTTCAAGGAAGCACTTCTGTTATGTAAACTATCAGTTTTATAAATGGCTAAATTACATGTATTGCTAACTGTTCTCTATTGACTGTTTTGTCTCTTGAGATTTAAAATAAGGCTGGAAGAGCTGGCTAATTACAGAAGTCTGTTTCTGCTGCTTCTATAACTTGGTTTTGTGTATTGCTGTGAGACAAGTGGCACTTAAATATGTAAGCAGAATGAAAAAGAAACTGCTACTGGTGCAAAAAGGCATATCTTATTGCTGATCTACATGAGTGTATTTAAGGAGTGGCAAAAGGGGATCTGTAAACTGCAGACTAATGGCTGAGTTGAATCATGATTATGCAGTGGATTACAGTAAAGCAAAAGGAAGTTCTGTGGAAGTGGACTGCTTTAAATATGCACAATGGTAACAGCATGAGGACCGTCATAGTATTTGACCATAGTATTGTTGTTAAGAGTTATAATGAGCAAGCAGGTATGAGGATGTTGAATACTTTTGTTTGTTCCAGGACAATTCAATGAGCTGAAGCTAAAGATCCACAGAAATTTATTTGATCAGGAACTCTACAGGGTGTTTTCTCTCAGTGAATGCCATCTTTTGTCTTCTGTCTGTAGCATCCATTTATCAGCACAGATAAGTGTCATTAATTTGAATAAATACAGTACTTTTAAACTGAGATTGACATTTTGTTGTTGCAATACTGGAAAGCAATAAAATTGTATTTAATGTAAGTGTTCATAAATAAAATTTGATATATGATTAACTATGTTGAGTCAGTCCACGTGTGCCACAGCATGGGATTGTGGGTAGTGAACATAGGTATAATACAGAAACTGATGGTATGTTCTGGAATTATAGGGACAAATCAGAGTTCTGGCATTTGCTAACATGCTATGATTGCGTCTTCTAAGCTCATATCCTGATATGATATGCAGGAATAAATTGGTTAACTGCTTGCATCCATAATTCTCTAAACTTTAACTACTCCATATTCTTGCCACAGCACTGTCATCTCTGAAGTTCAGTGGATGCAGGTTATACCTTGTGTTATTGGTCAAAACGCCTTTTATGTCAGAAGCTCACCAATCACTATGATAATTTCCTAGTTCCAGGTGTCATACTTTCTTTTAAAGGCTTTCAAGCAAACTAAAGTATTCTCCCTAAAATATAGCTATGCAGTCTACAAATAATGTGTTCTCAGCTGAACTGCTAAACACAGACAATGACATTTATATCCCAGCCAGTGCTCTGATCACACCTTTTTGTTACCTTGCTTTACTTTTGCTACCTATTTCCTCGTGTTCAAATACTTAGTGCTTTGTACATATTTTGATTTGTGGATTCTCTACGGGGGGGGGGGGGGGGGGAAGGGAACTTCTCATGGTGATAGTAAAGGTAGGAAGAGTTAGAGATAGACAGGATATCAAATAACTGATATCTAAGAATTAGGTTATCAAACTGAGTTAGTGAAAACTAAATGTTCAATTCCGTGCCTTCAGATATCTTTTATTGGGGAAAAAAAAGTAAGTCTCAATTTTTTTCCAGTTGTTCTGTAGCACTTCTGAGTATTTCAGTTTCCCCAGTATATGAAAATATATATATTGGAGGCATTCAGATAGCAAAAGGACTGGGCAAGTACCTTAGCTTTTCTATTTTTTTTTTTTTTTGTACCAAATTAAGAGAAGTTATCAATGATTTATAGTTCAGAAAAGCAGTGCTTGGAGGGAATTTCTTGAGGTTAAGTAACTTCAAACTGCATATTTATTTCACAGAAAAGCATTTTCTTTAAATAAATCCCTGACACTTTTCTTCTTGGAGGAATGTTCAACTTCTTCTAAGGACCAAGTGCTTTTTGCACTGTGCAAAATGGAGAACCTGATCTTAAATAAACACTAAGCAAAGCTATGCATGAGCCTGAAAACATTCCCCAGGGTGGATGTGGTAAGGGTGAAAATAAGATTTTTTTAGAAGAACAAAGGGGAGAAAATAAACAAAAGTACTGATACTATTTTAAAAAGTTAATGCGCTTAATTTTAAAATTGTATTTCTCTTCAAATCTTTTTCTTGGCAAGGGAACAAGGTTCCTGGGAAGTTACTTCCGGAAAGTTCAGAAGACTGATAGATTGTAGGTGAGCTTAGGCAAAGAGCTTGACATACCTCTCTCCTTGTTAACAAAGGACACTCCATAAAACTAGTAAGTGTTCATTTCATAGCCCTCTTATGGATGTGTCTTTCTAGATACAGCTTCTTCATTTCATGGGCTGTTCCTGTATGGTTGGCATTCTACAAAGTACTTTCTTGGGTGATTGTCTTCACTAAATTTTTTGAACCTGCCCCTCAGAGTGAGAATGCAACATCTTTATCAGTCAGCCATCTTGTTTCATTCTAGTGAGCTTTAAGCTACTTCTCTTGCCTGTACTCCTTCAGGCGCTTGTTTCTGGGCCTGTAAAGAAATAATGGGATGGACTTTTTTATTTTTACTTTCTTCCCATCTCTGCCAGTTCACAAGGATCACTTCCTTGGAATAGCTTCATGTATTTAGCTTTCATTCATTTCCTATGGCACATGCTGTAAAGTGACTATAGACTTGTAAAATATCTATTTTCTGAAATGACAGTGTCCCACATATGTGCAAGCTGCTGATCAGATCTAAATTGTACTACAATGGGTTTTCTTTAGATGTCTGGCATAACAAAGCTTTATCTTTCTCTGGATTTAAAATGCCAACTTCCCTTTGAATGTAATGCCATGGGCATTCTCATTATGCTATGTACTTATGCTGACTATGCATATATATTACAAAAGATTCTGCAGAAATAACTTATACTGAGGCATACCCACTCATTTCAGAGGGGGGAAGTAAATTTCCTAAAATTCTGCTTTTGTTCAAAGCTGGTTAAAATTCATCCTTTTCTGAGCATAAAGTGCAACTCTTCTTACAGTTGCCTGCTTCTGGGCAGCTTTCTTCTCAGCATGCTGGTTGCTTTAGATTGTGGGGGTTTTTTGTTGGTTGTTTTTTTGTTTGGTTGGGTTTTTTTAAATGTTTATGTTCTTTATAGGATTATAAATGCCTTAAATGGGTTCCCAGGCTTCGCTGCTGAAGCTGAACCCCCAGACATTGTGGACATACAAGCTCTATATTGAGGTGCTACATCCTATGAGAGAGTTCATCCAAAGCTTCTATCCCAGAAGGATGAGTTAAGCTACAATGCAGTTCAAATGCTCACTTGCTTGGTATGCCTAAATGTGGATATAGAAGAGGCTATCAGCTTAGAATAGCTAGGTTTCCAGTGAAGATTTTTTTGTCCTTGAGAAATCAGGTGAGATACTTCTGGTGGTCATCCAACTCAGCACCTTGAAAATGAGACTGATGATTCAGGAGCTTAGTTCCATTACCAAACTTATAAATACAGGTCTTTACCATATGTGCTCAAATTAATGCTTAGACTTGTATTTTAGACTTGTCTAAAGTCCTGATCTGGGAATTTACATTACTCTATAAGGTATACTTCAGGCCAGCAACCTTCAGTTTATTCAGGAAACTGGTAGGTGGGCTACCATGGGAGGTAACTCTGAAGCCCAGAGGCATTGGGAAAAGGTGACAAATTAAGGACTGTGTAAGTGCAGGAGCAGGCCATCCTGATGATCAGGAAAAAGGATGTATTGGGAAACTGGTTTCACTAAACAGGAACTTAGAACAAATTCCAGTGCAAAAAGTATAATGGAGGAAGTAGGAAGGCCATACTGCAGAGGAGGGATTTGGAAATACCGGCCACGTAAGCATGATGTTAAAAAAGCCATAGCTCAACTGGAATTGAGACTTGAAAGGGACGACAAGGAAGGCTGCTGCTGCACAGGAAATGCAGCTGCTGTAGAGTGGTGTGTATCGAGTGACAGTACACATGGATAAGGCTGAAGTACTTGCTGCTTAGGTTTCACCAACAAGGACTCCTGGGCCCCTTTCCTTAGTGAAAGGTTTCAAGGAGAAGAGCTACCAGCAGTAACTGGATGAGAGTTTCATTGGGTATTTCTTCAGAGAATTCAACACAGACAGAGGTCTTGATGTGCTGTATGTAAGTGTGCTGAGACCACTGTCTGCTGTCCTTTTGAGGTGTCTCTCTTTGGTCTTTGAAAGGTTATGGAGATGAGGAGAAGTTCCTCGTGACTAAAGAAGGGCAAATCTTGTACCCCTCTCTAAAAAAGGCATGAACATTCAATCCTGTGAAGTACAAACTGGTCAACTTAACTTTGATCCCTGGGAATATCATGGAACAAGTCCTCTTGGAACACAGTTCTGAGCACGTGAAGGCAGTGATTGGGAAGAGTCAGCATGGATTTACCAAGGGTAAGTCTTGCCTGACTAACCTGATTGTCTTCTAGGATGAAGTGACCATATTATGGATGGGGTGGGTGAAGGTAATTTACTTTCACTTTATCAGGGCTTTTTACATTGTTTCACACAGCATGTACGCTCATATTCAAGTTAGGATGTTGTGATCTAGGTGGGTGAACAGCTAGAATAGGTTAAAAAAAAAAAAATCAAACCTGCATGACTAGGCTCAGAGGGTAGTGGTTAATGTGTCGTGTTCTCACTGGAGGCTGGCAACAAGTGGTGTCTTGTTTCTGAAATTTAAAGGTGGAAAAGAATTTGTATTTCAGTTTGTATTTCAGTGCAAGATAACTGTCTTTTAGGTTTTCACATTAAAATAACCTGAATATTATAGTTAAAAAAAAAAAAAAACAAACAGTTGCTGAAGTTCCTGCAAATCAGAATATCTAACTATTTTCCAGTTTTGATTCTGTCTTAAGCTGAACTTTCTGTTTTTAAGGATTCATGTGTAAGCTACTAATTTTCTTGCTAATAACTTTTTTCCTTTAATACATCTTTTAAATGAAACTAGGTGAATGTATCTGTATCTGGTTTTGATCAGTTGTGTCAATTTCTCATTTGTCTTGTCCCTGCCTTTCCCCTTTAGTATGGTTTTGCCTTTCCATCTTTCATCATGCCCAGCTTTAAGTATTAATTGTATCAGTAGTAGCATATGACTGCATTTCAAAGGCACAAATATTCTGCCATTAACATATATTCAGTTAAATTGGATAACTGAGCACAAAAAGGGCCCACTTTTTCTACATATCTACAAAAAGATAGAGAACCATAATACTCCAGTCATGGAGTGAGAGGCAGGAAATGTGGGAACATCTTTATTAAAACCTTATTAACAGATTTCATTAGAAAAGAAGGTTGAGGCAGCTGTTACGATTTTGTCTGTAAAGTAAATACTAAGACAAGCAATGTTTCTTTATAGCTCTAGTGAATATCAATACAAATTTAAGATCCCTCTATTAGTGGTACATAACAAATAATTTATAGAGAGGCTTTGGCTATGTTTTCATTAACAAGTAATGCAGCTAGACAAGATGGACCTGTAGAAAAAAATACACCATGCCATGGACCTGTCATCCACGCTGCACTTACAGTAGAAATACTTCACAGGATCATGAGAGAACTAGCCTGAACTGAGTGTTGATGAAGGGTGTGCAGTACTTTAGTGACCCTATGCCTAGTCCAATGTGGTGTGCCATAGGATCAGTGGGATCAATGCCCGATGGATATGTTTAAAAATCAGTTTCCTTAGCAATTATTACATTCTGTATTTCCCTACTTACAAGTTTATGAAACTTGGATTACACTTAGACCTTAGATTTGCATTCAATAGTACACTTGCATCTTTCTCTCCAAAAGTATTCCTTGTATTGTGGTAAGTTAGCAATTTATATCTTTGCATAATAAACTGAAGAAACTGTTGTTTCAGGAAAAAATAAACCAACATGGTATATCTACCCAGCAAATTGTGTAACTGGTGTTCTTGAGAGATACTTATCAATATTGGCTAATAAATAGATAAAATTCAGACTTCAAAGCATATCACGCACTAGGTAATCACAGTTCTGTTAAGAAGTTAGACTTTTTAGATTTCCGTATGTTTTCTTGCTTGTGGAGACCCTCAAGTTTATTATTACTCATATCTCTATATTTACATGTATAAGCTGATGTATCAGAGATTAAAGTCAGTTTATAATGTTAATTACTTAAAATTAATAAAGTAGAATACTAGCTAAAAAGAAATACTGGCAAGTCTTTGTGTAACAAAATTAAAAATAGTTAATTGGTGACCTTGGTTTAGTTGTGGTAGCTATGTTGTTTGAGAGGAGATACTAATAGATGGTGTATAGAAGTAAGTGAACAAAATAACTACTTTATCTGGTAGTTCTTCATATTTACTGGATTTTAGCTGTTTGAGTAGCCAGCAATCAGATATACTGTTTCTATTAAACGCCTTGCTTGAAAAATATAGTCTTTAAGTAATTTGTACTGTTACTAGTTAGGAGAAAGGATAATGTCAGGAGGGGAAGATTAATCTTTAGACAGAGCAGTGAGGGATCAATTGACATAACCACAAATGCCTCAAAGCTATCCCATAAATATATTACTTCAGTTAAGATGAAGCCAAATTTTTATAAAATTTTCATTTTAATTTCTTGTGCTTGTTAGACTTAATCAGAAAGTGTTTTTTATAAATAAGTATACACAAAATGTGTATATATCTGGATATTGAACACATGTTCTCTTTCTGTAGAAATGTGATTGCTTGCAAGTCTGACTGGTATGGCATACAAAATATGCCAGGCTGGTTTTGTATGAAGGTAGTGCTTACAACTGTGCTATAGAAGCTTGAAAACTGGGTCCTGTGTTTCATGGCAACAGACATGGGGAAGCAGAGGTTTGTAGCTCTTGCCAGAAAGTCTGTGAAACACACCAAATACTTCACAGAAGTATGTGAGTAGTATTTATATAGACCTAGAGTTCTAGTGCTTCAGGGAGTCCTTTCACAAAATCCTGTTTGCATTTGGCACTAGTGACTCTGTAGTACTGTAGGTGACAAAACAGCATTTAGATATCAAGGAATTAATCCTCAAGATTAGTTTATAGAATAACCATTGGGAATAATGTACAAATATTAATATCACTATCCACTGTACAGATTAAAACTTAGATGCATCGTGAAGATGTAGGCATAATAATCTGGAATCTAGAAGAACAAATCTGCTTTAGTAGTCCATGCAAGTGCTGTGTTGTACTTGAGATAAAACCATGAGGAAGCTTGCCAGTATTGGTCAGAAAATGATCTGTGTCTAGGGATTCTCAAAATATTTCTCAGTTGTTAGATCACTTTCCTCTATTGGAGTGGTTAGGTAAAAGTACATTTGGGAGGAGCAGTGAATGAATGGTGTTCTGGATGAATGGTGTAGCAGTTTTCCCATGTGAAAGTTGATGGGTTTATCCTGAGCCATAAGTGAAGTGGAGAACGATTCAAATGTGACATAAGGTGTTGCCCTAACTTGGTGAAAAAGAAAAGCTGCTGCTTATACTGGATTTCAAGGACTAGACGGGGAAGGGAAGGTGTATTCCTTCAATATACACCTCAATTCTCTGCAACAAGAAAATTCTAACAAATCTCCACTAAAATGAGGAGATATCATTTGGGTTAGCTTACTTTGTTAGCTCAGACTCTTGAAATAACTGAAATGAGTGTTTTACTGAAATAGTTACAATCCTTGCAGTATTGCTGAAAAAAGCTAAAATAGACTGAGCCTGTACCATATAATTATAATACATTTTATAATTCATTTGTTGCCCACTAAATATAATCACGTCTTGTCAAATTAATGGTAAATGCTTTTCTGCAGTATCCTAATAATCAGGTTGTTTACTGTTTATTTTGCATTTCCCCAGAAGTTATTTTTTCCTTACGCTATGTTCAAAAATATACAAATCCTGCTCTGGCAGGGACCTATTACCAGTTGCTGTGAAGTATAGGCAGTAGTAGTAATATCTAAGTAGTAATATCTTGTCTCTCAGCCATGTTGTCAGATAGACCAACATCAAAGTGATTCAGTATGGTGTTCATACGTATGCTGACTTCTATTATATATGTACATGTACATGACCATATGCAGGCTGTACACAGGCACTGGAGTTTTAAGTTCTTGCTCTTCCCTAATGTCACCATGCCTTTTAGTATAGGGAGGTTTTGCACTATAGATTGTGTTTTTGCGTATTTCAGGATAAAGCTTGTATGTCTTCAGTGAAGAATTTGGCCAAGATGCTAAATCAGAATATAAGGGAAATATGCTATGTACATGTACACTGATTTATCTAGAATTTGGTAGTTTTGTTTATAAAAACTTTATAGATAATTATAAACAAATGCATATGCATGTAACGCTTAGTTTTTCTGAGGGAGTAAGGAATGCATGTTAACCAGCTACCCTAAATTGCTTGTTCAAGGATCCTGTAAGATCAAGTTAGATCACAGTTTTGATTAGAACAATGCTGTAGAAGAATATAGAGCTCAGTTCCACCTCCATGACAGAATTTTGGACCTAAAGCAATTTAGGATTAAAATACCACAAAGGACTTTTACTTAACACCCTAGTATTTACTCTAATGCCATTACTTTTAGTGTTTTGTGCTCAGTCTTACTTCACAGTGTATAAGGGAGACCTTGGGGCCTTAGAAGTACATCTAAAATTAGACAATACATTGAGCTGCTGCCTGGAACTATTAGTTAAGCATTTCCTAGGATGATAGGAGGGTATCTTGACCCATGAACTAAGGCATGCCCCCAAAATGCTGGTTTACAACTGTGAGAACTAAGGGGAGGGAACCTTTTCTGAAGGCCTAATAGAAGTGGTTTTATCTAAAATAAATAATCTTGGCATCCTGCTGATGTGTTAATGTGATGTAAACACATCCTAAATGTCATGTAAAACTGATTAGGATTTTTTGACCAGAAATATACAAATTGCTGAAGCTTAAGGGTATCAGTGACTAGGAGCACCAATAAATGTCCACTAATGTGTACATACTGGATTGTAGTGCTTAGTATTTTAAACAGTTCTCAGTAGCTCAGTTTTGTTTGGGGTTTTTTTTAAATATTTTTAGAACTTAAGCTTTAACATAGCTGTTGCTCTCAGATTTTTGATCTCCCCTAAAATTTCACACTTGCTGTTTTAAATTAGGGTGGTTGTAACTGCTGTAATTTCCTATGGTTATTTTACTTTAAAAGACCAGACAGAAATAGTATTTTGCAGGCTTCTATTAAATGAGAGAGGGCATATTGGAAAGCTGTGGCTGAAAAGAATTTGCTGCTTTCAATGCATTGTGAATTGTTGGGCTCAGATTACTTTAAGTAGCTATGTAATATGTTGCAAAGGTGGAGTGCTAATGAATACACAGATTCCAGGACAGAAGATACTGTGTGCTGAAGTAAAGTGATATTCTCCAGCTTCTATTGAACTATTCCCCTGAAAAGACCTGAGCTAACATCAGAAATGGTGGGAACTGGCTTGCATTCAGGGTTTTGTTCTGGTTTATTCATATTTTGTGAAAAGGGATGGATTGAGAGAAGCACTCTTATGCAGTGTAATGGTTTACCCAGAAGGTATGAAAACATGATAAAGACTTATTGAATTGAGGTGACTGAGTGAAAATACACATGCTTTTGAGGCTGATGGTAATAAGCATCTTCTAGCCTTATGCTAGCACTGATGTAGCTTCCTGTAAGATAACGCAGTACTAGAAGCACTTAAACAGAATTTATGCTGTACTTTTTTTATTGACACCATCAGATTGCATTCAGTCCCTGAATGTGTGACCTCTGAGAACCAGTTTATTTTGCTTTGGGTATTTCTAATGATATTTTTGTGCACAGCTCTTTTCAGTGCTGCATTCTTAAGACAAGCCATGAAATTATTTTAATAGTAAGAGGAATTCACTTACGTTAATAGAGCTATTGTTATGATTCTTTCAAACAGAATTAACAATTGACATTTTATAGTCAAAACCTGGCTGCACAGACAGTCATATGAATTTCCATTTGGTGCTGAGACTTTTATGATCAGCTGAGACTTTTATGATCAGCTAGTTTGGGTGCTACTGAAACCTGTAGCAAATTAGACTTCTGTCCCTTAATCATGCTATGTCTTTTAATTCATCTCAAATAAGTGCTTAGCTTTTACCTGAAAGACATGCTAAAACCATTTAAATGCTATTGCACCAGTTCCTTATGTTAATTAGCAGTTTTCTTTGATATGTGGACTGTCTATTGACTTGTCAAAGCCAAAACTATTTGTGGGATGGAATCGTTTCTGCGTTCCCCCAATACTGGGGGTGATGAAGGAAAAGGAAGTATTAGAAACCTGACACTTTCTAAAGAGAAAAATTGCCTTAAATTGAATACTAAGCTTTTCTGATTTCTAAAACTAACAGTATTAAGTGATCATGTTGCACGTGAAACTAAAAGCTACATGGAACAGTTATATATTGGTTCGCATAAACCAATTTTTTCCAAGTTATCTTTATAAATGTTGTTTGTCACCCTAAGACATTAAATATGCCTCCAAAGGGGAAGAATGTGTTACCCAACTCAACTGAAATAAGCTTGAAATAAATTTTCTCATTTGGAACAGCTTTCTTTAGTATGAGGCCAAGAGGGCTTCTAGGGTTTGATATGTCTTTGGTAGAACATAGCTGTGACCACATTCAGTGTGCAAGCATAATCAAACACTCCTTCTGCAGAGTTGACATCTGTGCAGGTGTGTATCCCTTTATGATCATACAGACACATTAATGGATGTGTCCCTGATAAAATAGGAGCAGGAAAACCCTAGTTCTATTGTCAGATCTTTCTGAGATTACTTTTTAAAGGACTGACTTTGTGCTTTGCTGTAGTGGGTTAACCTTGTCTGGCTGCCAGATGCCCACCAAGCTGCTCTCTCACTCCTCCTTCTCAGCAAGATGGAGGAGAAAATAAGATGAAAAGCTTACGGGTTGAGATAAGGACAGGGAGATCACTTGCCAATTAGTGTCATGGGCAAACCAGGCCTGACTTGGGGAAAATTAATTTATTGCAAATTAATAACAGAGTAAGATAATGAGAAATAAATACAAAACTAAAAACATCTCCCCCCTGACCTTCCATCTTCCCAGGCTCAACTTCACTTCTGAATCTTTTGCCTCTTGAGGTAGAACATGGCCTCTCCATGGGCTGCTGCTTCTTTCAGGGCATGTCCACCTGCTATGGTGTGGGGTCCTCCATGGGCTGCAGTGTGGATTTATGTTCTGCCGTGGTCCTCCATGGGCTGCATAGGGACAAACTGCTTCATCATGTTCTTCCATGAACTGCAGGGGAATCTCTGCTCACAGTGCCTGGAGCATCTCTTCCCCAACCTTGTTCACAGATCTTGGTGTCTCCAGGGCTGTTTCACACTTTCTCCTTCCTCCCTCACAGCTGCTGCACAGCAATTTGTACCTTTTCTTAAATATGTTATCACAGAGGTGCCACCAGTGTTGCTGATGGGCTCCACTTTGGCCAGTGGTGTGTCATTTTGGAGCTGGCTGGAATTGGCTCTGTCTGACATGGGGGCAGCCTCTTGTGTCTGCTCATAGAAACTGTCCCTGCAGCCCCCTGGCTACCAAAACCTTGCTACATGAACCAAATACATTTGCATTTTTACTTTTCTCTCTTATGTAATACATTGTTCCACAAAGAAAATAATTTAAATGTTGGAAAATAGTTTTCTCACAATACATTTTCTGAAAGGGATCTTTAATGATACTGAATTCTGATTGTACTGACTTTTTCACATGTAACTGTGTAGAAATACAGTTGTTATTGGAGCCCACAGAATTTTTCAAAAAGGTGTCCCATAGGTGAAAAATTGTAGTGAAGTAATATCTCTTTAAGCACAGCCTCTGTGGGGAAGGTTTGATAGGAACAGTATATCAGTTAAATGTGTAAGTCTTAGAAGCTAATTCAAACAATTAAATAGCTTGACCTAACTTCTAGGCTATTCATGGAGCTGGCTGAGCAAGATATATTTAGCCCGTAGAAATAACTGTTTTTCAGGCTTCAGATTCTAATGTTAGATGGTATGCAATAGCTCTGTGGTTTGTAGAGATGTATAAATACCTAGTGGCTAATCCTGGCCTGTTTGAAGTTGTATATAACGAAGCTTTCTATGTACAATAACTTAAATATTTAGTACAGGCATCCAGACAGGTGAGCCAGGGGTTCTGCATGTCACTCCATGATTAAATTAAGTTAGCAGACTGCAGAAATATTCATGTCAATTTCACTTCAGTCTGAGTATCGTATTCCTAAGATGTAGAACATAGATGTGCATGCATATTTTTTTTAATCAGCCTATTTAATGTGAAATTCACATTATTATTATTCACCCATTCACAAATGGGTGTTGGGAACCCAAATGAGGAGTTGCTTTAGATAGAGGTCTGCCTGAAAAGCAGGAAGGATTTAAAGATTTGGTTCAGACTGAACAGTACGCTGAAATGTAGTTTATGCAGAGCACAGTGTATGTCATCTGAGCAACTAAACCCACTCTGTCATACATGGACCAAGAGCAACTGGTGATGCCACCATTACTATGCAAGAGTAGTGTGAATTGGAGTGGGTGAGAAGGTACTTCACATGTGACTGAGCTTATGAGGGAGTCTCTGCACCTGCTGCTCCTTTTCAAGTCCGCTGGACTTAGCTGCCTTCCTGGAACTTAAATGTCTACACTCTTGAGAAAGTCCTGTCTGCATGATACATTTCTTAAAAGGTGAGAACTTCCAGGGACCTGTAGATAGCCTGCCCAACTATGGTACTTGTCTTTGCTATTGACTTTGTTATTGTTTGAAAGAAATTGGTAGTCTTCAAAGTGAATCGGTCTGCTTAAGTCTGTGGCATTTATTTCTTCAATAAAATACAGGGGAACTGTAGAAGATGGTAGGTATGCCCAACTGTTCCAGAAGCATGGTAGGCTTCAAGACAGTTTTAGCTTAATATGCTGCTTAGGATGTGTGTCAGGGGGTTAAGGATATCAAGTATCCCTTTCTCAGATAGGAGTATCTGTTAGGACGTGAGTGAGTATTTGAAAGGAGTAACGTGGAGATACTAATTTTCAATTATTTGCTGCTTGTCTTTAAGATCCAGCATTAATCGGATCAAACCCAACTATTTTTCCCACTCTAAGTAGCAGAAATAATTTGAGGTTTTACTTGCTGACAGCTACTAAAAAGTAGTCGCTGTAGCTGACTAATAGTCTTTATGTTTGGAGTGTGAACAACTTTCAAACACTTTAGGAAGTGAGCCATTTTGTCATGCAAAGAAATCCATATAAATAATGTTTCACAATTTACTTGTATGAATTCATTAAAATTATTTAAACCAACAAGTAACTTTACATGTATGTAAAATCTAAGAGGTAGGTATAATGCTAACCTAAGTCTGCTGTCCTAAGCAGACTTCTGTATTTACATGCTATGGATTTGCTTTAATGAGTCAGATTCTTCTGCAAGGAAGAAATCTTCAGAATTGTCTTTAGCTAGAGACATTAAGGCATTGCATTTTTCTCTCACTGTATCAACAAGACTATTTAGAAATTTGACTGTAGCAATAATGGTGCTTATGTTAGGAAATTTTTATTAGAATTAGGATATTATTGTAGGAAATCTGAATTTACCATGAGATTTACTGGTGTGAGTCATGTGCTAGAGTGTTGGTTATTTTGTAATCTGATATGCAATATACCTGGCATGGCTGTTCTGTAGCTTTTTCTTAGCTTAATTTCAGCAATATTAATTAGCTGCACATTGTAGCAGCTATGCACTTCCTAGTTGCTGAATAACATCACTGTACTAAGTGCAGTACCACACTTCACTGTCAAGATACAGTAGACCTCAATTTCTTCTATAATAGTCTTACATAAGCTTTCATGTTAAAAAAGGAAGTGGTATCTCTAAAGTTGTTTATCTTCAGAGCACAAAGGAACAGAGAATATGTTCATATAAGTTACAATACTGTAAATCTTTACAGAATTTCAACATCAGGAGTGTGACTAAGAAAGCTGTGATTATAAGTTAGATATGTTTTTCAAAATTGTTTGTGCTGAAATATAATATATGACTAAAGTATTTTAAGTATTTCCAGTTCAAAACAAAGGGCTAAATTCATATTGTCCTCAAAAAGGGTATTCTGTTAATACTTTATACAAAGGTGAAGCCAGGAGGGCAAGAGGAATCAAAACTCTTCTTTCCTTCTCCCAGGAGGCCCTAAAAAGCCAGCTCCCAGGTTGCCAGGTTCTCAGCAATGTATTGTTAGGAGTCTAAATGTTCATCTGGAGCTTCTTAACCAGCAGATGGGAGGAATGCAAACTTTCATCCTGGCTGGAGTGGCTGGAACCTGTGTTCCACAGCTGCTGGCAGGGAACTAGGCAGATTTCTACTGGGATATCTCTCTGATTTCAGGAAGCTCATCAAAATCAAAATATTATTGTCAAATACTGAGGCATCTACTTTTTGAGTAAGAAACTAATTATGTTGGAAAACTTTCAGCCACTCTAGCTTCATACAACCTGTTTATAAACAGGTATTTGAGGAGATTCTTGGGTGCCAGTGTGTTGTATTTACTGGCTGATATTTGTATTTCTGTGAGTTTGCCTGTTGCTTTATGTTGTACTTCGCATTCTGAAAAGCTATCCCACTTAATTCTGAGTTGGATAACTGTTGGATAACTGGTAGTTGCTCACCTTCATGAATTAGTTCATCTCTAGCATCACAGTGCATTTAAAACAAGCATTTTTCTCATGTTCTGTTTATTGTACACCTCCTGCAATGACTTAACTTGTTAGAAATTGTCCAGAATTTATAGTTTCATGTTGATAATCATGTCAACTTTTTACTGTAACTCAATTTGCTGCTTTGAAAAAGATCAGATTCTGAACTGCTGCTATAGTTTTGGCTACTTATTCCAATGAGCTTAATTTCAGCACAGCTTGATGCATCTGAAATTAAAACTTAGTTGTATTTTGACAAAAGCCTTAATATTTTCCCAGTGTTCCTCTAAGAAATGAGGTATGTTGATCATAAGGGCTTGATGGCTTTATATGTGAAATGAAGTCTCACAATGAGAAGGTATTACTGCCTGCATTATCCCATGAGTTCATATAATAAAATAGTATCCATGAATGGAAATGTAATACATGGTTTCATTCTAAATTATGAAAGCTACCTAACAGTTCAGAGTTCATAGCATGTAAAAGATAGTTTTGGCAATTGAAACAGTCTAAAATACAGCAATTGCTAGAGCAGATGGTCTACTTGATTATTTTTTGTTTGATTGTTTTTACTTTTTTTTAATCTCCACCCACCCCACAAGTGGTCATTATATTTATAGGTGTAGGTAAACTTCTATGACACTTAACAAACTCTTGTATTGATGGAAAAGTTGTGGGCTTTTTGTAGAACATTTGAAAATGCTTTTATTAAACCATGGAAATTTTGGGGTTTGCATTATTGAGGACTTAATATTTGCAGTTAGAAAAGTTTTGACACAGGTTTGTACATCTGTTACTGTGGAATTGTAATCCAGCATAGAAATAGTAGGAGCTTTCAGTAGTTGGGGGTTTAGGGCACAATTACTTTAACCTAAAGCATGAAGCTGAAAGAACAATTTGCCAGCTTCAGTTAAATTGTTTGTTATATACATATGCACTGAACTTGGCAGCTGTTCTTATAATCAGTAGGTCAAAGAATGTTCTTGGCTATGTTGACCCAGCTGTATACTGTTACAGTTTGTGTGCAAATTTGAAGAAAGAAAATAATCCTATTACACACAGCTTATAGAAACAGTTCACTTCAAGCAAGATGACTAAATTGCCAGTGCATGCTTCCTTACAGGGTAGATGACAGCTTTACAGGGCAGATCACAGCTATCAGTGTGGGTAGAAGGAACAGGCCTTACAAAAGGAAAACTGCTACTGAGGGGCATATATGTCTGCTATGACTACCATTGCTAATTGCCTGGATTTTTCTTCTGAGCAGTTAGCTGGTTGTGAAGCATATGGTAAGTGTTTTTATTTTCAGTATGCTTGAGGAATTGTTTTGCTTAATGAATGAAAAAAGCAGTTTTGCTCACTTAAGAGCAGTGATTTTGTTAATGAAAGTAACTCCTAAATAAAAACATGTCAAGGAAGTGGTTACTCCAGTCTAGGCCTGTTCACCAAGTGTTGCTGCAGGGATTTGGTACAAAGAGCCTTTTGGAGTCTGGGAGGAAGAAAGGATCACTAAGGCTAATAAAAAAAATTGCAGGGTAGGCAAGGACTTTTATGTGGAGGAGTGGCTGGTTAGCCAGATTGACAGTTTGATGCATTTGCCCTTCCTGCATTTGAATACTGAATCAAGGACAGATACATAAAACAGCTCTGTGACATGCTAGTAGGGCTACTTCGTAGTCTAGTTCAATAATAATAAAACCTTTCTCTAGTACTTTTAAGTAACTTCACAGTGTTTTCATGTGTTAATTTTTATTCTCATGCAGTGAAGTCTGAAATTCATAGATCTGAATTACAAACCTGTGAAACTGAGTCCTGAAAAGAATCTAAATCATAATAACTTTGTTGGAAGAGTAGACCTAATGTATCATGAGTTCACTGGTTTGTATTTTCTACAATTATAAGAATACAATGGATTGCATTAGCAGCTGGTCCCCAAAGATACTTAACAGCAAAACAGAACTACAAAATGTCACATAGTGTTACAGGCAAAATTGTCTCTACCCAGTAGCACCACGTGACCATGAATACTGCCATTCTTCCTTATGCCTTACTTCTCATTCACCTTATTGGATGCAATAAATACCCAAATCACTGTTGCATAGGTTTGACTGTTGCAGAATGGGATCCACAGTTTTAATGGGAAAAGCACTCTGGAATCTTCAGTGGATGGCATTTTTATTTCCAAAGTTGGGGGGGGGGGGGGGGGGCAGAGTTGTTGGTTTTCATTTGGGTTTTTTTAAGCTGGAAGGTGAACATAGGATAGAATTACAGAATGGCTGATGTTGGAAGAGTTATCTGGAGATCTTCTGGTCCAACTTTCCTTCTCTCAAAGCACATATTAGTGCGAGTTGCCCAGGACTGTCTTCAGATGGGTTTCAAATATCTCCAAGACTAGAGACTCCATGATCTTTCTGGGCAGCCTGTGCCAGTTTCTGATTATTCTTAGAATAAAGTGTGGAGGGGGTGGTTCTTATTTAATTTCCTGTGTTTCACTTTGTGCCCTTTGCCTCTTGCCCTGTCACTGGATACTGCTGAGAAAAGTCTGGCTTGGTCTTTACTTACCCCATTAGGTATTTATAAACATAAGATCTGCCAACATGAACCTTGTCTGCAGGCTGAGCAGTCCCAGTTCACTCTCATATGAAAGATGCTTCAGTTCCTTAATCATTTTCATGGTCCTTTGCTGGACTTGCTCTAGTAAGTCCCTAACTTTTACGTAACTGGGGAGCCCAGAACTTGACCCAGTACTCCAGATGTGGCCTGACTGGTCCAGCAGGGAAGGATCATTTCCCTTAGCCTATTGACAGTGCTCTTCCTAATGCAGTCAAGGGTGCTGTTGGCCTTATTT
This sequence comes from Harpia harpyja, assembly GCF_026419915.1. Classification (NCBI taxonomy): domain Eukaryota; kingdom Metazoa; phylum Chordata; class Aves; order Accipitriformes; family Accipitridae; genus Harpia; species Harpia harpyja. The sequence continues at coordinate 54,261,678 of NC_068941.1, read as the reverse complement.
GCAAGGATGACTTGCTGGTTTGTGTTCAGCATGTTTTCCACTAGGATCCCAAGGTGGTTCTCTGCAGAGCTGCTTTCCAGCTGGTTGGTCTCCAGTGTGTACTAGTGCAAGAAGCTAGTCCTCCCCAGGTGCAGGACCCTACACTTCCCTTTAACTCCATTAGCTGCTTCTTGGCCCATTTCTCTAGCCTGTTGAGGTCCCTCTGAATGGCAGCACAACCAATTAGTAATATCAACCACTTTCCCAGATATGTATTGCCTGCAAAGTAGCTGAAGGTGCACTCTTGCATTGTCCAGACTGTTAGTGACTGTTACGTGACCATAGGGTACACCACCAGCGACCTGCTGTGATCATGCTGCTGATCATAACCTTCGAGCCTGGCAGTTCAGCCAGTTTTTTCAGTCCATCTCACTGACCGCTTACCTAGTCTGCATTTCATCGGTGTGAGGATTTTGTAGGCAACTGGAAGACTTGATAAAGTCAAGAGAGCAACTACTGTTCTCCCCTCATCCACTGAGCCAGTCATATCATTGTAGATGGCTTAGTTTAAGCACGATTTCCCCTTCATAAGTCAATGCTGACTATTCCCAATCACATTATCTTTAATATGTTTGGAAGGTGAGGAAGCTAAGATACTTTGAATAAAGTTTGAAGATAGGAATGCTTCAAGGAATCTGATCCCTATGATTTTTAAAAAGATATTGTCAACCTTATTGGTGTCTGAACTGTAATTGTCTGGGTTGTGTACATAGTATGAAGTGATCCTGTGTGAATATATTTGGGCTGCAGAAAATACAGGAAGAAAAAAATATTGATGCTCTTCATATTGGATTGATGTTTGCTGGATTTTACAGGTATATGGGGAGGAATCTACCTTTTCTGTAGAATGATGAGCAAAATTTGAATTCCTGTCAAGGGTAGCTGGAGTTCTGTGTCTGGTGGGCACATTTGTAATTTAAGTAACATTAGTCTCATGAACCAACTGTGTTTTGGTGTCTAGAAGTCAAAATCCAAGCCTCCTATGTTTTCCCTTTCTGTAAACTGGAGATTTTTTTAGGTTGGCTTTAATCCAGTAATGAAACCAGCCAGTTACTTTCACTCCATACTTTGAAATACAATTTCCCTCTAACTGACTCGGGTTTGTCACAGACATACTAATCCTGTGAAGGGATTATTTGCTATAGAGGCTTTTCACTTTTGCTGTAGAAAATAAAGGCAGGCAGAAACTACTTATCTTTCTCCTTTCAGTGTGATATCTTATCTTTCAGTGGGATTTGTAATGACATAGGTGGTTTCATTATGACATACATTGTACTGTGTTACTCTTCAAGAGAAGGTAGGAAGCAATGTTAAGTAAGCCTTTGTTTAAACAGATATATGGTTACCAGTATGGGTAGGAGAGAACATGAGAAATGGCTGGCAAATGACATGGGAGAAAAAAAGCAAAATAACAAGCCAGGAATTTGCAAAATATGGTTACCTTAAAATGTTTCAAAATCAGTGGCATTGGGGTATCAGCAAAGAGACATTCACTGTGTAAACACTTTGCTTTTGTTCCACAGACTTCTGATTTGTTTTTTTTATACTGTATATTAAGTTATATTTGTGAAAAATCTGATCCCCTTTCATGAACACACATTTCAGTGATCTCTTGCTTCCTTCTCCTGCTTTCCCACTTTTCATTATGGTTCAGCTGTTTTATTCTGTAGGGCTCTTAAATTTGCATGTCGCTTGACTGTCCTGGATTATCAGAGCTTTTGCTAATGTCTGTCTAAAGTATCAAGAAACCTCTATAGGTGTGTATTCCTCCTTATGTAAGAAAGCTTAAATACAATCTTGCCCACAATAAGGCTTCACACAAGTGAAACTAATATGCGTACAGTGCTCCACAAACAGTGGGAATTTCTTTATATAATCTATACACCTGCTAGTGTACCTTGAGACTCTTCGAAGAGCCAGTTGAAGTTGTGTTGTGAAGCTCGTCAAATATTCTTACTACTGGTATTTTACAGCCCTTTGGTCATACGTATATATCTTCCCTTTCCAGAACTTGAAAATCCCCCTACCCTTGTCTGTGGGTGTGACCAGATGACCTCCAGAGGTACCTCCCAATTAGAATTTTACTGATTTTTCTTGTAGTTCTTTCATTGCTGCATTAAGGGATGTAAAAAAATGCTGGTGAAAAAGTCCACTAATACTTCTGCTGCATGGAAAACTTAGCATGGTATGCAAATAACCAGGCAGCCTGAACAGTCCTTTCAGTTGGTTATTGTCAAGTGAGTAATTTGGGAATGCTGCAAGAGCCACCAGGGGTTGAAATAGATAATGAAGTAAATGTTGAATTAAACTGGCAGGTAAGGACCTATGTCCAGTGTGCAAAATCTTCAGGAATGTATCCTGTGGCATAGTTCCATGGGGTTTTATATAAGATTCTCTTAGAGTACCTAGCTTAAATGCTGTAACACTTCAAGCAAAACCTATATGCTGAGCTTGCAGTGCTCCTGCAGATAAAAATTCATATTTGAGCCTTGTTTTTTGGATACTAAAGGCCTCTGCTGTGCTTCAGTTAGTTGATCATACTGAAGCTTTTATGCATGAGGTGGAAAGCTGTGCAATACTTCGGACACAAAAAACCCAGCCTTTTCTAAAGACTTGATTTCTGCTCTCTGTCCGTGTTGAGTTTTGTGTAGTTGTATATATGTTGGAGCCTGATACTTGAAAGCTGGAAGGCATGTAGCATTTGTATCAGACATGCCTTTTGCAGACTGGGAATTCTACCTATGCTTAATCAAGTTAGAAAACTTTGGGAAAACTCCCAGCAGTAATTTCATTTAAGTTTTTAAATTTTAAGTGCTCTTAATTTTAGTCCTTTCCATTTTTGTCTGTTGAGTATTGACTTTTTCAATGCTAATAAATGAATTTTTCAACTGTTACATATAAGGAAAAGTCTAATGGTATATATCTAGGCACCACTCGTATTTGTCCATCAGCCTTTTTTTTAACAAGAAAATACAGCAAACTACTGAGCATCTACATACAGGACATTATTAAAGGGAAGCGACTATTCATGCAAATGAAACAATTGAGGAAATACAAATTGTTCTTGTCTCAAAATAAAGGACTCATGGAGATTTTATTCAAGCAGGTACTCAGATTTTTTTTTTTTAGATTATACAGATGTGGGCTGAACAGTTTTATGCAGTTACTATTGCACCACATGCCCACCATGTGGTTCTAGTTTTCTTTAAGGTTGTTGGTTTGTTTTTTTTTTTTTAATTGGAAAAGAAAGTTTTACCAAGCCCAAGTACTTGTGAGAGAGATGGACACACAACATGCAGTGAGATGACTCTTGGACCCTCAATGTTTTGTTTGATGATAGGGCGAGATGAGTTCACCAAGAAGCTGCCGCCATTGTGTGTGTAGGACAGTGTTGTAGAACCTCTCGGTTTAAGTGTTTGGTCTATTCTTCCATGCCCAGATGTGGATACATAGGTGTAGTCTTTTTGCGAACAGTGTCATAATGATAAAGGATGTCTGTTTGGGGAGTATTCCAAAAGTCACTCTGTAGGAACAGTACTTGGGTTTGGAAGTTCACGAGATGCAATGAGAAGGAAATGAAAATGACTCTTATAAAACTTGTAGCAGTTTTCTTACAGTTTCCCCAAAATGTGCTCTCAAGGCTTATTATTAAAAAAAAAAAAAAGGGTGGTCTTAGGTAATTAACTTCACACTTTATGCAAAGTACTCTCATATTTCGAAGCAGACTTTGTTTTGATGATATACTGAAGACCTAGTAATATTAGCAAATTCCGACAATGGATTTTTAACAGCATAAATATGTTTTCTTTTGCACCATAAAGCTATGGTCACTTGAACTGCAGTATAAAATTCTAGGAGTCAAACTCATGCCGGTTCAGCTCTCTGAACATGCAGTAAGTAACCTAAAGTGCAGTATGAGCAGCATTATAAAGAAATGTATTTTTGCAGATAGAATGGCTTCATAAAATTGTCTGAAATAGCTATTCCATAGCTACAAAATCTGATGTAGGGCTTTGCTGTTTTTCTGCAATATTACTCACCTGCTGCAGGAAAATATTTTAGCTAGTCTGGACTCAGAACTTTTCAGCTGACTTTGTGCTGTAATGTCATAATTATCCAGGTCAAACTAACATGCTCCCTTTGCTTGACTAGGAATTAGTACTGACAATTTAGATAACCTTCTTTGGCTGAGGAAAAGTATAAATGTAGGAAATGTGAAGCTGTAGATCCTGTCCTGGAAGTGCTGCTGCTTTTAAGGAGCAGGAAGCAGTTGAGAAGGTTCTCTATATAGCATACACAAGCATGTATACCATTCTGCCTACTTTGGCAACTGGTAGAAAGGGATTTGGAGGGATGGGCAAACAGTTCCCAAGTATTCTTTGTTTAACTGAGTACAAACAAAAAAAACCACTGCAACACAAAGCTTCTGATGTTTTCTTGCCACCCTTCACACAGGCTTTTCAGCTATTTGTGGTTAGCTAAAGCAAGGATTTAAAGCTGAAGAGTTGCATTAGGCAAATGTTCATTGTTCTGGAAGGTACACCTGCAAGCAGTTGGTTATATGTGCTTGTATTTTTATTCTGAGTGCTTTTCCAATGTGCTATGTGCTTTTATACTTCTGTGCTTTAATGTGTGGATGAGTTAAAGGCATTTATGTAGCATACTTGAGCAAACCAAAAATGTACGTGGTCTAGTATCCAGCTTCTTAGTGTGGCAGGCCATTGTACTTTCCCACTGCCTTTCCATCTGAGGTCTGTCCACAGTCAAAGGTATCCCCACCAACCTGCATTTGTACCGTGAACAGGAACAAGCTCAGTGTGGCATACAGGACCTGTTTCCATCGCTCATTGTCATGTCTCTGGGTGCAGCAGCACTGGATAGCTTGGATGCTTTCTGGAGGTATTGGGCTCCCATTCTGCCTTCAAGCCTCAAATCCTCAATACCTTACTGCCGTGTCCATTCCCTTTTCCTCTATTTTGTATGTCCCCTTTTATCTTCCTACCCCCTTAATCTTGACAGATGTAAGCTTGAGCAGAGGGCTTATTACAGAAATCAGACTTGGTGTGCAGTTGTAAATGCTTAAAAAAAAATAGATGGAGCAAGTATAAGTGCTCTTTCCTCTGTGCACTCAGACTCTACTGTATTGCAGTATTGCACCATTTGCTTAATGATTAACTATTTCAATTTTGTACCTGATTTATTGACTATATAGGAGGGTTTACTGGCCGAAGATTTAACGAAAAGTGAAGTGGATTGAGGAAGGTGGCTGGAATGTGAAATAGTGAAATGCTTTTGTATTTTATTTCATTCTTCAAGCTGTGGATCTCTGGCTGATTAATAAACACTGAGCTGATTCTAACCTGGTAAAAATTCTTTTAAAAGCATATTTCACAAAGAGTAATTTAGGATATTGTTGCTGTCTTGATCCAAAATAGCTCATACATCTTGACATTCAGAGCACACTAAGAAATACCTTCACTGAGTGTTGTGATTAATGGGGAATGATGCTTTGAGGGATGGGACAGTACTGGTCAGGTTAATATTTATCATGAAGTATAATTGGTTAATATAACAAAGACAGGAGAAGAATGTCAGGTGCATCACTAACTGGAAAATGTACTGGAATATAGAACAATTGATTAAAGTATTCATATATGAATTCTTCAGAAATTATTACATTAAGCATGACTCTTGTTCTTTTTATCATGCCTTATGCTTGACTATCCTGAATTTCAATTAATTGCTTTCAAGCTAGTTGCATTAAATTTTTGACTTCAGAGTTTGTCCCAATTTTCTTTCTACAGAACTAATTCTTTGTATTTACTAAACTTTGCAAAGTTACACTTTGTTCTTTATCATAAGTCAAACATTTCTGCTTCTGGTACTGTGTAGCTCTCTTATTCCAGCCTGAACTGTCTGTGTATTACACTCTATGCCTCTCTCCTCCTATTTATTTAAATAAATGGGAGAACTTTCTTTTCATCTTTTTTCTACAGTACTATAATATTCCCTTTGGCTTTTTTAATTAACTTTAGAAGGCTAAATTTTTACCCACCAGTTCTTCGGCTATCACTTTAATTGGTTCTTATTTGTCCTAAAATCTCGGGGAAAGCAATATGAAAGCTGTACTATTGGTATTTGAGTAAAACATTTGCTCACTGTTCTCTTTCCTGGTGCTGATTTGATAACTGTACCTAAAGTGTACAGTTCATGTCAACATTTTTTTAAAGATGGTATCAGTCATCAGCATGGAAACTTGAGCTGCTGATGACTTCTGTGGTGGTGAAGGCTTTCTAAACTTTACTTCATGTAAAATTTTATCTGTAGCTTCTGAAAAACATGTTTTAAAAACCTGAGTTACTATCTCAGAAAAGCCAGTAACACTTCTGGTGTGTATACAGTTGGAATAGTCTCCAACTATAGCATGACTATGCCTTGCATCATATGTGGGTCTATAGTTGAACAGAACGATGAGAGTTCACATAGCAGAATAGTAGAATGATTCGTAACATCAAAAATACAGACTAGTTTCTGAAAAACTGAGGTGAACTTTGATCTGTAATTATTTTAAGTGTGTGAATGCATGGGCTGAGATATTCTTATCTAATCATGCTTCAGATGATTTTCCAAGGGCAGTCACAAACTATTTCATATAGCTTTTAAACTAGAATGGACAGATTCTAGAAAAGATACAGGGTAAAATGTAGTGGAAAGTCTTTTGCCTCAGATGTGTGGCACAGCCTTCCTTATGTGTGGCTGTTAGTACCCAAGATGGGAGGTCACATGCTGAACTAAGATTTACTGTTTCTTGATGAGGGCTGATATTTGTTAGTGGTTCAGCTTTTAAAGAATCTTAGAAAACAATGGGGATCAGAGCACTGCTGCAAAATTATTTGGATGCACTGTGCAAAGTATAGCAAATGTTGTACTAGCAGAGGTAACCAAAAATCACAGCAGAAGACTCATAAATCCAGTTCTCACTTTTAAAAAGACCTTTTAAAAAAAAAGCTAAAAATAGAAAAGACAAAGGTAAAAATGTGGGAAAAGCTGATCACTTTATCCCACTTAAAATTATAAAATAGTAGTTTTTGTAGTTTCTCCATGAGCACCAAGAACGGCATGGGTTTTGTAACATAGCATTGAACTTCCTCCTTTTGGCAGAGACTTAATTAAGCTAATATGGTGCATTACACTGATGCTCAATAGTCTTGTCCTCTACTTTAAAGTAGACTGAAGTTTTGTGATGGAAAGACAAGCAACGACCCTGGCCTTGAGAGAAGTCTGCATATATGCAGTATTTGACCAGTTCAGATTCCTGTGCTACTGATACTGACATGAAAGGACCAAGTTAATGAGGAGAAATCAAGAGGATCTCTGCATGAGGTGTAGATCAGGTTCTCTAGAATAAACTAACATTCCTCTTTCAGACTATCCTTTTTACGGATACAGTTGGACACTGGGAAGAGCCTGGTTTTATTTAGGAAAGTGTGAAATCTAGAGTTAGAATTGAAAAGTGTATATAGTTGTATGAACTGGAGAGTGCCGTTGGTAGGAGAGTTAAGAAACTGTTTAGTGAGACCAGCTTCAAACTTAAGAACAAAACTTTACTAAACTCAAGTGTTAACAAAATGGCATAGGGTTAGTTCTTGCCTGTAGTCATAATGTAATCACTACATGCACCAAACTGGTCTTTAATCATATCTTATGCTAGCTGTGAGTGTACAATATCTGAGAATTGATGAGCTATGTAGTTAAAACTGGTGGCTGTGGCCCTTGATGCTCTTAATCAGGGAGGTTGAGATGATCAGGCTTTAACTCTGAGAGAATTCAGAACTAAAATTAATTTCTTTTTTTCCTCTTTGTTTTTAGTTTTATACTTCTTGCCACCCTTCCAAAAAGGAGGATCTCACCTACTTCAATGCTGTTTGTCTTGTTTATGATTTTGCCAGTCATCTTTCTTGGATATTTGGCAGGATGTCCTGCTTCTCAATAGTCCTTTGTGCTTATCTTGTTCTCTGGCTTGCAGTTTTCACTCTAATGCTTCCAAAATGCAACTATGTAATTTTCTTTTCCCTTTTGATGGTCGCGTTGCCCACAATTACATAAAATGTTTTTGTTTTGGCTACACCCTCAGTTTCAAGATACTTGAGTGCTCTTTGTTATACTTTCTGTTACACTTAACACTAACTTGCTGGAAGCCCACATATTAAATACATCCCACTTACTGCATATGTATTTTACAGACATCACAGCCCTCTGCTTTTAGCTATACAGCGAAGAACAGAAAACCTTCTGTATATCAAATCTAAAAATTCAGTTAATTTTAATCTCATCTTGATAGTACTAAAGATGAGATCACTTCTATAAGATAATCCACAGCCCTTCATAAAATGAAGGTGATTTCAATGATGTTTTAATGTAGTCAAGTCACAAGCTCAGATGAAGAGGAAAAATATTCACTTGGCAGGTTGACTAGAAAGTGGACCTGGGCTTTTGATGAATAATGACCTGAACTTGAATTCCCTGAGTAATGTTGTGGTTAAAAGCTTCATCTCCTTTTAGGTTCCGATAACAGTAGATGGGATTACTTCTGTATATTGCAAAGACCATGGAATGCTGTGCCCAGTTGTGCCTACATTTTCCAAAGGAATTGAAATGTGAAGATGAAACTAATATGGTTTAAAAACAAAGTTTTCCCTCCAAGAGGATTTTTAAGTACACTGCAATACTGGGAAGTAAGATGAAGCTGTATCTTGTTCAGAGCCTGTATGTATAGGTTCAGAGTGTATGTATATACGTATGGGCTCTGAACCTATGTATGTACCAAAATAATAAGAAAATAGCTGATAGTGGTCTCCTCAAATTGCAAATAGAAAATTCTCTATTATGAGGAAAATGCTAAGTCGTGTAAATGTCTTTATTGGCAGTTGTGGACCAGTTGCTTATGCAGAAGCTGCTGGTATGTGAAAACTTACAGTAAACTAAAGAATAGACTAAGTGATGATGGTTTGATTTAAATATACACATTCTTTTCATAGCAACAATTCTTGTTTTATATCACATGTATAATGGGATAATGCACAAATTCAGTGAATTGAAGGTTAAATTTGCCTTTTTAAATATTTCAGCAGCAAGCATCTCTGCTTCCTTTCTTCTGACATAGAATTGTAAGTGAAACAGTCGGCAAAGCTGTGGGGTATCTTAATCTTAATCCTTCCTTTGCAGTTACCAGAAATGTAACTTTGTGTCAAACATAATGAAGCATGAAGGCTATAATTTGCAAAAGTATGCTTCCATTTACTTTTGTGTAAAATCCATAACTGGAGGAAACACTACTTGTATAAGCAGCTGTGTGTTTAGTTATCTAATGAATTTTATCAGATAAATACTTAACAGGCACAAACATGTATATATTTAACTGTTTTTTCTGTCCTCCTCTATATGTACAATCTGTTGGATATAATGTGTTGTATAATTGGGAGAGTTTATATAAAGGTACAACAATCCTTAAGGTATCTTCCACGTGGGCAGATCAGAAGATAAAATTATTTTATTATTGTGCTTTAGATTTTAAATGTTAAATTAAAAAGTGTATGTACTGCTAATTATTTAATGACACTTTCATAAATACCTTGATATCCTCACGCTGATTCTCCTAGCATGTAGCAGTTCAGAATTGTGGTCCTGTGATATTAAAATCCATGACCTTAGAACTATCTTGACTGCTTGTCATTGACAAGGTCAGCTAAATTTCATCTGCTGTAATTTTTTAGGATATTGAGGAAGGAGCCCTTGATTGGGTTTGTTTTTTTTTTTTTAACTGAAATTTTCTGCTAGGTGTTTTTACATCAAACTTGATCTTGAGGGTTTTTTGTTCTTCACACTATTTTGGAATGCACTAATTGATGTGCACTCTAAGATTTCTTTGACTTATCAATACTGTCACTTCAGAAGTGCCTCCACTGTTACAGCCATTTTTGAAATTTTATTACTTTTCTAGTTTAGTGTTTGTTAGTCTGAGAATACTGAATACATAAGACTACATCCTGAAGAAGGATGTAAATCAGGCATTTTCTTGAAGCCATGATTTGCTTAATCAAGCACTGCTTTTTCTACGCTGCTACGAAGAATCACTTGCCAAACCTCTTGGTCATAGACTTTTTCCATCATTTAAGCACAGCAATTCTTAATCTCTGGGATAAACTGGATTTTTACTAATGTAAGTTCTGTCTGCTTTTTACAGATCAATCTGATTATCTACACAAGGAGAAATAGCCTTTCTAGTTCAGCCGTTTACTTAACAGAGCCAATAATAGAAGCATTTGCTGTGTCCTTGTTCTATCTAGGCCTTTGGAAAGGCTGCCTTTTCTTAGCTTGTAATGTGAATGAGGGGAATCAGCAGGGTGAGTAAAACAAGACAGATCTTTAAGGCCAAACAGTAAGACTTAAAACAATTCAATTTCTAAACATGTACAGAAGTCAATTCCACAGTATGAGCTAGAACAGATACTTCTCAGCCAAAGAACTGGGTATAGTTTTCCTCAATGAGAGAGAGCTACCCAATGGAGAATGCTGAGGGCAGGACCATGCTTGCTTCCCTGCAGTTCTGAGCAGGGACATATTCAAGGCTTGTTACTCTGAGATTTTTCTGGTAGTGGACACTTAACTAAATGTAGTTAAATAATAGAACTTTTCCTTCTTGTATAGCAGCATGATAAAATACCAGGAAATGGGAGAACTGGATTGAATCTCCCCTTGCCATGGGTTTTAGTCCAGTGCTTTGTCTTACAGAATACTCTAATGACTGAGGTTTGACTGCTGCAAGATAAGTGCGCCTTTCTGTGTTCCTTAAAATGGCCTTTCACGTTTCCACGGGCCAGTGAAGGAACAAGAGCAAGGGCACTTATCTGGGATGGCCAGTCCAAGGTTTCAGTCTGCTTGAAGGGCTATGTAAATATTGTAGCCTTTAATACTTCAGTAAATGAACATGCTAAGCAGGAGTCTCCCATAGCCTGTGTCTAACCATTGAGCTGTTCTATAAAAGGCTGACACCTCAGAACATAGTGTTATTGTGCTGCACGTTGGGCCTCAGCTAGCTGTGTTAGGAATGTTTCAGAGTATGCTGACTGTGTCTGGCCCCATAGAAAATAAACAGAAATACTTAGTTACTGAATCCTGATGGAACTCTATTGTGAAATAAATGTTGTGGTGTTTGGCTGCCAAGATTTGTGATCAGTTGGAGGTATATTAGGTGCCTGTGAGTTTTTAATTGGCAAAACCTAATATTATTAGATAATTTAGATTTCTTTAGGCTTAGATGACAGGTAAGGATGACAATTCTGGTCACAATTAAATTTTGCCCACACTTCATTTTGAGTTAAGTCATTTAACTTGTCATATGCATACTGTACCCACGGCACTGGTATAGCTAACAACAAGAAAGTTTACTTCAGTATTACATGTCATGTCAGACCTACACTAACTATTACAACAGTTTAAAAAAACTCAGTCTAGAGCAAGAGCTGGCCATAGGAAGAGCTGTAAGAGGCCTGGACAGCTGGGAGAATTGGGCAGAGGAGGAACCTTATGAAGTTCAACAAAGGGAAATGCAAAGTCCTGCACCTGTGGAGGAATAATCTCATGCACCAGTACACACTGGGGGGCCAAACAGTTGGGGAGCTGCTCTGCAGAGAAGGACCTTGGGATCCTAGTGGTCAGCAAGCTGACCATGAGCCAGGAAGTGTGCACTCACAGCAAAGCAAGCCACCACCATCCTTGGCTGCATTAGGAGGAGTTTTGTCAGCAGATTAAAGGAGGTGATCCTTCCCTCTTAACACTGGTGAGGCTACACCTGGAGTATTGGGTCCAGTTCTGGGCTTCTCAGTTACATGAAAGGTATAGACTTGCTAGAGCTAGTCCATGAAGATTAAGGAACTGGAGCATTTTTCATTTAAGGAGATGCTGAGAGAGCTGGGAGTGTTTAGACAGGAGACGATAATGCTCATGTTGGGGGATCTTGCCAATGTGTGTAAATAACTAATGGAGTAAGTAGAGATTCTTCCTGGTAATGCTCACTGACAGGACAAGAGGCAGTGGGCACAAGCTGATACAAGTGAAATTCTGTTTGAACACAAGAAAACTTACTGATTAAACACTGGAAAAGGCTGCCCAGAGAGGCTGTAAAATCTCCATCCTTGTAGCTCTTAGACCCAACTGGACATAGTCTTGGGCAACCTGTTCTAGCTGACCCTCTTGAGCAGGGTGTTGCTGTACATGAACTCCAGAAGTCCCTTCTAACCTCACTGCTGTGATTCCATGAATACATTATAGGGATCTTTAAGGTTGAAGAAGGAGCAGAAGAGAACTTCTGCTCAAAACCTTAGTAGTGCTAGAAACAAAATGAGTACCGCTGATGTGGGAATAAAGCAAATACTGCAGTATCTTCATCTGGGGATGAATTACGTGGTAATGTTTTATACAAAAATACAGCCTATGATCTTCCAGATACTGATGTATTTTTTTAATTTTTTTTTCTGAGCAGACAACATAATTAAACATTAGGAATAACAGCTTTAAAACTTGTAACCATAAAACATCACTGTACCTACAACGCTCTTAGGCATTGCAGGAAAATTTCTACACAAACTTTGCCTATTATGTTAGAATTTTACAACTCAAAGATAATCCTTAAAACCTTAGGGGATGCAGTGTACTTTTTGAGATGTAATAGGAAAGTATGCTCCAGGGTAATTTTTTCCAGCCCAAACAAGCTGTGGCCTTACTGGGGGAATATGCAATAGTAAAACTGTTGCACAGGAAATGAAATTAATTAAAACATTCTTTAGTTTTCTGCTCCTTTGAGCTCATATTTTCAAATCATGTCATCTTGCTTTTTCTAGCTATTTTGTTGCATATGAATTTCAAGCAGTTACTGCCTGTGTTGCCTCCAGTTTCTAAAGGCAATTATGGAATTTATGTCTTTATGCACCAAGCTTTAAAATGTGATACATTGTCAAAAATACATGGTAGTATTTGATGTATTATGTTAGTACGTCATCTAAATTACATTACATGCCTCTTGGGGAGGGCACGGATCACTTGTTTTGTGCAATAGCAAGCATGTTCTCAGTACTTGGTAATCTGAATGAACTCTAAGGTCAATAATCTTTAAGGACTTGTAGTATAGACAAGCTGGTAAGAGTATGTTCAAGCTTAAATTTTTTTAGAGCACTTCTGAGGAAGACACTAAGTTGAAGCATTTGTATGCAGTGATGGTCAGCCATTTTTAAACTATTCATTTTAGTGTCTCTTGAGACAAATATCAGATCCAGTTATGTTGGTTCCTCCTGGAATCACTCTAGAGTTCTGTGAATATAAATAAATAATTTGAATTTATCTTCCATATAGCAAATGTGCTCAGCACAGCAACTGCACTCTTTAAGTAGGTCCTAATTTTACAAAGTACAATTTTAAAGGTATTTATATGTTTACAAATGTAGTTGGGTATAGATTTCTGTAAGGTGACCCTGCTGGTCAACTTCAGAAATTCTTATCTTTGGGCTCTAACAGCAAAAAACCAATTGTCTTAGTGAAATACTCCCACCCTGCCCACAAAAGGGTTTGGACTAGTGAAATACTGTGACCATAGCTATTTCTTTGGAGTGTGTGTGTGAAAGTCTGTTTATGGGGGAGCATTAACCTACTAAATCAAGTTATATTTGAATTTCTAATTGTCTTAGTCTTTTATATATGCTAAATTAAATAATTCATTACAAAACTTGTTGTTTTAATTTTAATCAAGACTGATTAAAACAGAACCAAAAATATTTTTATTTAAACAACTTATTTTTTAATATCTAAATGACTGGAGCAAATTTTAGCCAGTTTAAGTAGGGCTTCTTGAGAAACTTATTTCTCTGCAGCTTTCAGAAGTGCATACATTGATTAAGGTTCTGACTTACTAATTCTAACAGATGTCTGTCTTCTTAAGCATTAAATTTCTTTCAGTCCTAGAGCTGTAACTGCATATTTGCAGGTAAAAAGAATACTTAAAACTTCATTCTTAAACAAAATGAAAAAATGTCTTTACTTAGAAGCAATAGCCTCAGTGGGTGCATTCCACGTTCAAGTACTCTGTACTGAAAATGCAGTTTGTCAGTCCAAAAGAATCCGGACACAAACATTTGAGTCACTAAAGATACTTCAAGAACTTGAACAACTCAGAACAATAGTACTCAGCAGTCATCATACACTGCCAACTACTTGACCCTTTTACGTAGCTTCCATTTACTACATTTCTAGGATTTATTTGGGCATCCATTTGGATAGGTCAAATGTCATTGTACATTTTCATTGAACTCAGTGTAAAAGATTCTTCCTTGCCATGGCTCTATTCCCACTTTGATTTTGATTTAGTATGTATTTGATTTGGGTTCATAAACCTAAAAACTTGCCTGACAACTGATTGTCCTTCAGTGGTACTAGTCAATTTCTGATATGAAAACATTTGTAAACTTACCACTTAGAATAGCTTCCAAAGGTATTAGTAGTTCTCAAATACATTAAATCATCTGAATCTCACCCTAAAGCAGCCATTTAATTAAAGGAAAAGACTAGCAGGGACAAGAGAAAGAATTCCGTTTTCTAAAAGGGTGGACTTCTGCCTGGAATTTTACAACATCTTTGCATTGCATATATGTCTTGCCTCACTGCTTTTTTTATTTCCCTTCTTGTTTGGAGATTTTTCCATTTGCATTTTTAAATACAAATGAGATGTGTGTTCATGTTGCACATGAGAAAATGACACAAATGGTATTACCTGTTTTGGAACACCTTACATCCATTGGGACATTTAGCAAAGTTATGTGCAAAGTTTGTACTCAAGTCTTTCAGGACTTTAAAAACTTTTTCCTCCTGATAGTAACATGAATCAGACTGATTACCAAAGAAATGTCACTTCACTCCTTCCTGCTCCGGTCAAGTATAATATATTTTTATGAACTCTGCGTTATATCTAAAACATTCCTAGCCAGTGGATGCTGACTTACTGATTAGTTGTCTAGCACTATGCTTTTATAGTAAGTCGTAATCACCATTTACACTATCATTCAGAAAAAACAAATGCTGCTGTAGTTTTTTTCACTTAGAAAGTGCTGGTACTCATTTCTTCATTACATACTTCCGTAGGCAGGATTCTGGAGATGTATTGTTTCTGATGTAGCCAGTCTATAGTTTGACTTAACTTACTAATTATTTTTTTGTTTATTGATTACAGTGTGTCTTTACCCAATTATTAAGTTATTTATGCATTAAAGTTGAGCTCTTAGGGACCGGAGTTCCCACTCTTTTTCCAGGAAAGGTAGTCTAGATTTTTCATTTTTGCCACTGAGTAATTATGCAAAATAATTTTAACTCCCAACTGTTGTTTTCGCCTAGACTGTGCTGAAAAGAATAAGCGTTTCTCAGTTCCCTAAAGATGAAGTGTAACAGCCTATGCATAAGCAGTAATTCCTGTGTGGATTCTGAGGCTTCTCCAGCAGCTAGGAAGGAAATACTGGTGCATGAAATAGGGAGGGATTTAAGTACTGTCATGCCTTGCAGGTTTTCTCTGTCATCACTTTCTACTCTTGAGCTGGCATCTCCTAATGTATGAGGTCTGATTATATTGAATTCTACAAATTATCAACATCTGGAGACAATTCCATTGTATGATGCAGTTTTATTCATTTTGTTCATTATGCTCTGTGAAGAGTCCTTTGATTACTTTAAGACCTCTCCTTTCTACGTTTCCTAGTTTAGTGCTAACTCTGATTTTCTTCTGAAACTTAGTGTTCAGATTTTTTTCTTTTAAGTTTCCGTGTTTGTATGTGTGGTGACTGTAAGAATACCAGTGTTGACTTGGAAAAGAAATTCAATTTTTTCCTTTGTCATTTGTGGTGAAGCTTAAAATGAGACCTAGAAAAGCTTCCAAAAGCCTAAGAAACAAAGTTACTTTGTAAAACTGAGTTTTGAGCACTGCAGCTAGAATTATTGGTAGAATCATTAGTTCTGAAGTTATACTTCCTTTTTGTTGTATTTTGTTTTAATTAAAAGGAGCCGGATAGCACAAGATACCAGATATGTATTGAAGCCTTTGACTGCTTTAAGGCTTGCTAGTTCTATGTGGAGAACTGACAACAGTTGTTTGGTCTTAAGTGAGTCCACTGGGTCCCTGTGATACACAGATCACAGGTTGGAGTGATCTTAGTGCTACTTCTGGTAGGGATTCCTTAGAGAACACTTACTTCCAGGTTGGCTGTCACTCTGCAATGTACTTACCATAGGAACTGAGTTTATATGTAATTTTAGATCATTAAGCTGTTGAGTGAAAGCATCTAGTTATCCAGTGTCACGCATTTCGTCTCAATATAGCATTTGTCACGAACTTGTAATGAATCCCAAGTTGTGCTCTTAAGGAATGACAGACATGTAGTACAAGCTGTCTTACAGCATCAGTGAGATAAGCAGGTTAGTTTATCACTAGCCTAAGCAAGTAAAACTCACTGAGGCTGAATCTGATTAGCTTAGGTTCAGATTATGCTAGTCCAATCACAGAGCTCTTTTTCACAGCTTGGATCATGAGTAAGTTTGTGCTGGTTTGCAGTATGTAATCTAAGCATATTTTCTCTCCTGACAAAGGGCTGGTGGCAATTGGTAGCAACAAAGTATATCAGGATTTTTCACAAGGGTAAGGCATATCTCTCGTACCCAAGTACCCTGTTTTTGTGACCCCTGTTTTAAGGTACCTTATCTGGCATACGTATTTGATAAGGTCTGTGAACAGCCAACTGACCGTAGAACACTAGGACCATTTTGAAATTTCCAAATATTTGCTTGGGTCTAGGAGTTGGGGGGGGGAAAGCAAGAAAAAAAATCCTGAGGTTCAAAAAAAATCTTTTGCCTTTCACTCATATTCTAAATTTCTGTAGAGCCTTAACATAGTGAAAACAAACCATTCAAGCCCCTTTAGGAAAAAATCTCCTGTCTCTGGTTTCTAGAATTCAGACATTCTTTTGTTTTTCACTCTGCTTTTTCTTCCCTAAATTGGGTTAAGGTAACCAGACCAAATCTTCTCTTGAGCCGAGTAGTTACCTCTATTGTGACAAAACAGGAAGGGTGTAAATGATGGAAGATGCTTTATGTGCCTTATTCTCACACTGAGGAGTCACTTATGGGGACTTTAATATTAAATGTGGTTTCCTGAGGAGTAATAATTGACATTTTACCAGTTTCCAGTAGCATTTGAGCATACATATGAGCATGAAGAAAAGAATACTTCAGGAAGGGCTACGTTTCTAAAGGTTGTGCTCTTTATTTTTGAGTCACACCAGTTACAAGACCTAATGAACCATTTACCTCTGAACTGGAATATAATCCTAGAACGAAGAATCCCTCTCCTGAGGAAATACCTTCATTTTCTGTAATTATACTGGGTATTAATTAGCCTGAAAGGTGATTTTAACTGTGGTTGTTCAAATGCGTTGAACATCTCTTCCTGTGCCTGCACCTAAAACTTGGTCAGTACAACTTCATCTGTCTTCCCTGGTGACATTTAGCAACAACTTTGTGTCCTGTACATTATCACAGTTCAGAAACTACTTTCTATTAATCCAAGTGAAGATTGCACTGAGCTAGAAATTGCTGTCTGAACATACAGCACAAATTCCACTTTCTTTTTCTAAACTACTTGGAATGCCTTCCTCCTGAGCAAGGAAGTGGGATGGCACCCTATTGCTTGTGTTGTGTCTTAAAGTATCCTACTATCATAGTTTTAAAACAACTATGAAGGGCAAAAATGCTTATTTGAATATCAAGCTTCACCCTATGTATGTGATCACAAATTTTTATCTAATTTTTTTAGTACTTCAGGTTCAGAATTATTTAAAAAAAAAAAAGTAAAGGCAGTGCTTCAACATAAGATGACCGCTTAAGGGTTTTTTTTTTTCCCTTAGATACATCCTATTTGCTATGCTAGGAACTGCAATTTTTTGTTGTTCTTTTTAAAAGGCTTTTAACGTACTTGTGCAGATTAATCAAGAAGTGTTTAAAACTTGACTTTGTGATACAAAAAAGTTAGCAGCACAAGTGGTTAATACTGGGGTAGTTTAGTAGAAAGTGGAGAGAAGTGTCTGAAGCTTCCCCTGACTTTGACCTATAGTCAAGCTTTACAAACATTTAATTCTCTGAAAGAGTCCTATCTTTGGTTTTCTGTCTAATGTAAATAAAAACAGAAGTGTAAAAAGTGTTAGCTTCACAGAAGCAGTTTTTACTGCATAATACTGTATTAACTGGTTACACAAAAGGATAATCTGGCTAGGACTTCTGTGGAATATTGAAGGCAGTCTTACTTTTTCTAGATTACTTCTGTGGAATGTATGCTTGCTTTGGCAACTAAGATATCCACCTGCAATATGTAGTGAATTTAGTTTTTATCTTTGTTATCAGTTTGGTTAAACTGCTGTCTGCTTCTTTAAATATAAGGGCATTTCTTCTTTGCCCACATCTCAAAACAGTTGTCTTAAAATGCTTAACACTAAATAATGGGACAATGGTATTCATGTTTTGGAAAATCAGGAGTGCTTCTTGAGTGTTTAGTAGGTCCTGTTTGTTTATTTCTTTTTTTTCTTCATAGAACATAGGTCATGAACTTTTAATATTGACTAGCTGGACTTGCTTGGTTGATAGCTTCTTAAAGGAAATGAGGAATTGTTTTACTGTCAACAACATATAGTCACTCTGCTTTTTGTCAGGCCTTGTCTGCCATCTTGCTAGCCCTGACAAAATGACAGTCCATTAAGGCTATTGCTGTTGTTGGGATAGCAGTCATTCAGGGCTTTCCAGGGCATTGGACTTTCCATACAACTTGATTAGTACAGCAAATGCCAAAGTAACTTCTGTTTGTTTTCTGGCAGTGCTACAGTAACCCAACCTGAAGAATTACAGAATTGCAACATAACTTATGTAAAAGGATCTCTGGAGACTGTCTAGTCCAATCCACTCTGCTCAAAGCAGGTTGAGCTAAAGCAGGTTGTTCAGATTCATGTCCAGACAGATTTTGAGCATCTGCAAGGTTGGAGATTCCACAGCCTCTCTGGACAACCTCCTCCAGTGTTCAATCACAGCAAAGTTTTCTTCTGTTTAAATGGAATTCCCCGTGTTTCAATTTGTGTCTATTGCTTTATCATTCTCTCACTGGATACCACTGAGAAGACAAGGGGAAGGGAGACTGAGGTGTCTTTCAATCTCTGTGCTTTGACTGGCCATATTCTCAGCAACCATATACTTCGCCAGGTTAGCCTTGTTATTTTTCAAAGCCTTGCTTGTTATGTTTATGTATTTTAATGGTAATTTACAAAAGCTGTCTTTAACGTCTTAAATACTTCCAGTGCAGTGCTTTCTGTCTTGTAGACTCAACTGACCATTTTATCCTAGTGATGCAGGCTTCATCTTTATGATGAAACACCTGCTTAAATCTGGTAACTCTCTTCAGTTTTTATGAAAAGCAATGCTTGTGCTGTAATGCAGATGAATTCTTTCATCCACCGTCATAGCGAAGACCATTACTATATTTTCCAGTGTAGAGTCTAGGATGTAGATACTTTTGCATGTCATGAATCTGTGTTCTCATGGTAGGGTCCTGAGCTGTGGAGTTCTTTACAGTTAGCAAGATTACAGTGCTCATGTCTAGCTACCTATGGGCCCAATATGTAAAGTAAGCTTTTATGCAAGTTTTGGTGGAATCCTCCAGCCTGTGACTTTCAATCTGGAAGAGAACATTTTCAGCCAAATAAACAAAGTAAATGGTGAAAATTAACATGTATTAATATTTATTTCTAAGCTTAAAATTTATGGTACAGTAATGAGTGCACTGAAATCAACAGATACCGTAGGTGACTAATTTACATCTGTGTGCAGTATGTATTCCTTTAACATGTGGCTAACATCTAAGTGGCTTCAGCATATTAAGAACCAACAGTAGAATAAAAGTCGAAGTGGGATACAAAATGCAATTAAGAAAGTTCCTTTTAAAATTGAAATACTGCATTTAGTAAGCTGATCTCAAATTATGTTAGCAAGAATACTAGGTATATTTGGTTATGGTAGAGCTGGTAGGCAGTTATAATGCATTCTTGTCTAATGACTTTCAAGACAGAGACTGTAAATTTAATGTTGTACTTTTTGAGATTACGCACTCTATAAAAATAACAGCCAAAACCTAAAAGCAAACAGAAATCTTGTATCACCACAGGAAACGATAGAGATGGACCTAGCAGATAGTAAAATGGGTGTGCTGGCGTAGTGATGTGTTTTGTCCCTGAAACCTAACTTGTTGTTTTGGTGCAAGTGAATGTTGTATATCATATCCAAAAACTAAGTAAAGAGAATTAAGATTTAATATGTATGAAAGCTGAAACAACAATGCAATTTGGCCTTCTGAAAAAAATGCAGCCCACTTCTGTTACTCAAACTAACTTCATTGGATTTCTTACTTTATCATTGAGGCAATCACACATAGAAATACACCCAGGTTTTCAGATGTGGGTGGTGTTTTCAGAATCAGGAGTAGAGAAGTGGAGTTGCTGCCATGCCAGTGACTACCTGCTGTGAAACCTGGCATGCATTTGCCTTAATTCTTGGAACTGCTTCTGTAAAAACTGTGCTTCTGAGAATGGCAGGAATGAGCTACTCAGCCAGGAATGCTGATTTGCCCAGCATAGTGATATACTCCCTAGAAAAGCTGCCTTTGTGTTTAAGGGATGCAGATTAACACAGATAAGAATTTTTAGTAAGCCATCTAATACCAGTTGTCAGTTACTCACTTAAATATTTATCACATGAAAATGCAACACACTTTGCATAGTCAAAATAAAACAGTGAAAAGAAGCTGGTATGTCAAAAGGTCTGACATGATTATGGACCTTTTGGACCTACACAGTTAAATTTCAGTCCTACAAAGTTGCTGGATATTTCTCTATACACGCTGACTTCCCTCAATTGATGTTAACTTCACTAGATATAAAGGATATTTGTCTTAACTCGAACATCCAAATAGCCTGATGCTGTGCAAGGCAAAATAGGCACTATCTGTGTTCATGTGAGTCATCACTTGAGCATAAACACACACAGATTTTAGTGCACTAAAATATTTGTATTTCAATGTTCTGAAATGTGCATATTCTTTTAAAAATATGGTTTGAATGGTATAATGTCATTGTGTGGTAGTGATCATTGAAAGTCTTCAGGATTGCTTAATTTCCAGCTTAATCTCTCAGCACTAGAAGCTTGCTGAGGGCTGAAGCTTGTTTGTAAATGTACCTCAGAGATGAGACTAACTTAGAAATAGCAGCTATGGTTGACTAGAAAATGCTTCATAATAAAGTTCTTAAAATATTAGCATTTTTGGAGGGGAGCCACAATGATCCATCTTGACTGAGGAAACTGCTAAACAGCTGCTGTGTCAGTATTCTGGTTTACGATGCTAAGCCATAGATAAAGACGTCTTGGACATGATTTATGATGATCACTGGTTAGAGCTACATGTCATAAACTATGACTTCAGTAATCCAATTACATGAGTGGAGATAAGAATCTGTGGTCAGGGCAGTTTCCAGCTGAGGAAAGGCTCTTCCAATTTTTATGGCTTTTGCCAATAAAATTTATTAATGAAAAATCATAAGTAGATGTCTTTGTGATGGATTGTACCAGTGTGGCTGTATCAGTAATCATAATACTGGGAATCCTGTTGCTTTCAAGTCTGTAGAAGATGGAGCTTTCTTTTCATGGGAGGGGACATGTTGTTGCTTTATTACTTTACACTGGCAATACAGACAGAACTCCTGAGAAGTGTTCCTGTTAAGCAGGGCTAAGTTTAGCTACACGCTTCAGGGTTTTTTCTAGTGATGTTTTACGTGTACTTTTTAACTTTCAGATTAAGATATTTTAATTCAGATTCAAGACTGGTTAGGCTGAAATAATCAGTGAGGGGGTGACTTACCTTTATGCTGAAAGTTGTTCAAAGATCAATGATTTTTTTCTAGTCTTTCCCAAACATATTCTGTTCCCTGAAGCTAGAAATTGTAATAGTAAAAGCTTTGTGGCATCTTAGTTTTCTGACCCTTAACAGCTGCTGTACTACCTGAAAAAAAAAAAAGAATTATAGTTCAAATTCTCTGTAATTATTTATAGCTAAATGTATTTGTCTTCTGTTAAGGCTTGGATCCTACCTCTTGAGAAGAGTAGGGGAGCAAGAAAGTGAGTTAATTGCTTTAAAGAGAAGAACTAAATTTAGAGCTGAAGTTTAATGTTCATTTTCAGCTCGTTCTGAGTGTACAAACTCTCCCTAAAATGAAGTGGTGATTCCTTATGCAGCAGGTAAGTGGTGAAAAATACAAGTCCAAATTAACTCACTGATTTAAAGTGATCAAATTAATCTAGGTTTGTGATGTTTCAGTCCATGGCATCATTGCTTTATTAATACATTTCGATAGAGTTCTTTCAGATAGTTTATGTATTCATACACTACGGAGTGCAATGGCATCCTTTTTTTACAACAAAGACTTAATACGCAATTTTTATACAGATTAAATACTCTCCCCATTTACAGTTGTTCTTGAGCTATGAGTGTTGTGAGGGAGTGAATTTTTTTCTGCATCTGAAGTCAATTGATGTATTCAACTGTAGTAATACCTTGGCCAACCCCACTACTTTAAATTGTACCTCTGGTTATATACTATTGAGAAAAAGGGTAAATGCTTGCACTGGCTAAGGACAGTGATTTTGCACAGATAGGAGCGGGGATGGTATTTGACCTGTAGGATGTTTTCTGTGATGATGTAAATCCGTTTGACCATAACTGTAGCTTTCAATCTTATTATGGCATAAGACCTAGCATTTTGGAAAACAGATGTACTGGTAAAACGTGGTGGAAGTGATCCAGAATAAAAATAGAAGCTTACAATATTACTTCTGCAAGTATTTTTCATAACTCCCACCTGTAGAACATTACCATTATGAATGCTGGGTACCCAGTGAATGCTTTTCATTGTATTAATAATCCAGATTTTTTTAATGAAACTGTAACTGTTTCAAAAGTGTATGTAATGATATTTAAGAGAATTAAATTATCTGTTTGGGAAAAGGCAAACTTATTTCTAAGTATGTTTTAGGATTGCATCAGCTTTCAGTTATGCCACAGCTTTTTATAGCTTGACTAGTGCTAATGATCTCATTCTCTTAACCTGATGATAATAATAATGGAATCCCTTGATTAACTTGAATGGCAGCTGATAATTGATATGGTGGTTAAAATTAACAGCAGTGCAAGAAGTCGTCACCCTGTGCTTTGTTTGTCTTACCTTATACAACCAAATAACTAGAATAGGATGATAATCTGATTTAAAAAAAAAATCATTGGAGAGTGTCATAATAAGGCTGTGTACAACTTCTTTAGAAAAAAAATCTGCACTCATTATTTTTTCAGAACACTTAAAAGTAAGTGAGACAGATCCAATACAGACAACGTGACCAAAAATACCACCAGTATTTTCACTTCTCTCCACAGACCATATATAGTGCAGGCAAGAGAAGCACTACTGCTTTCAAGGATAGCAGAGCTCCCCTGAGAGGGAAAAGACGGGACAAATTTATTTGTAAAGGGAAATTTCAGAATTGGTACATTTTGATCTGGATAACTCCTTCAAAACAGGTAACTAGCTTTAGAGATCTTAGAAGTACTGTCTCTTGACTGCTATTAGCTTAGTTTAAGTTGACATAGATGGGGAAAGGTTAGTGTGCTGTTACTACTAGTTCTTCAGGTTGACTCCTACTCTGAAGTCCGTCTGGTCCTGTTTCGCTCCCCGTCCTAACAAAAAAAAAAAAACCCAAACCAACAGGCAAGACTTGTCAGATTGGTAAGAGATCTGGTTATACTTCTGTATTTGCTGCAAGCTTTGAGGTGCTAAAAATGTGAGAATATAACTTTATAGACAGTTTATTAGGATGGAACAAATTCTTGTTAAAACAGATGAGGGCACTATGAGAAGATTTTGTTAAGGCTAAGCTTCTTTTTAAAGTGCTTTTCTGCATTTAATTTACTTTTGACCATCAATTTGCTATAGGAAGATGCCATTAAGGAGAGCAGAGACTCTTCAATAGCTTCTAATAACTGGCAGAAGGAATCTTAACTGCATCAGCTGTTCAGCTGTAGTCTGAGCATCCTCATAGTGATATGTAAATCAGCATGAAATTATGAAAGGCAAATATGATGCTACCCTTTTACGGTAACCAGAAGACTTACAGGTGAGTGTAAAAGGAAACACTGATTTCTCTTGCTAAAATGGTGCTGAGAGGAATTTTGTGAGAGGTTAATGATAAACATCAACACAATTCTGAAGTGTGTGAAACTTGAAGGCACTAAAACTAGTGTAAGGCTTTTGCAGAAGTTCAGAATAGGTCCTTTTGTGTTTAGCACACCAAACACTGACTTCTCATCATACAGTTTTCTATACACTGATCTAGCTACTTACCCAGTTAGGGCTCCTACCTACCTACCACTTAACCAAATGTTAGTGCTAATTCTGGCATCTCCTGTAGGTGGGAGCCCTAGCAGTAAAGGAGGCTGAATTGTTTTTCTGTTCTCTTCTAAAGTATGCTCTTAGCAAGCCAGTCTTTAAACAGACTTTATATAAATCAAGCTGATGAGTCTCAGAAATGTACATATCACTTTGTTTATAGACCTTCAATGAATGCTAAATCATTGACAAAGTGTGAAATTGTAACTTTTCTTCTAAAAATCTGGGAGTCTGCTCATTCCTTTGGAATGTACAGTATGTGATTATATAACTTACTGAACAGGTGACATAACTGATGACCAATCAAAAAAACTACACTTCTGACTATGATTTCTCTTTGTAGTATTCCAAATATCAAAGATGAGACTATACATTTGGTTTAGTGTTTTTATGGTAGTATTATCAGCATAAACTGCCTGAGTGTTTTTGAATGCTTCTAATTCTGGCAGCAAAAGTGCTATAAAGTTTTGAAACTAAGTTCTGACTGCAGAAGGATTTCAAGAGGAAAAGGTAGGAAAATCTTTAAAGAAGTAGCTATCACTAGAGTCTGAGTGCTTGAGAGCAGTGTCATCTTTTAGCTCAGCAGATGTGATGGACACATGTTCCTCAGGATGTGGCTAGTAATGAATGGGTGCTTTTCTTAAACAGCCCATGTTCTAAAAGAACATCAGTGTGGGGCAAGCTACAGTAAGTGATAAGAAAATAAATTATTCAGTAAAGGTAGCTCTTCAAAAACTTGGAATTTTATTCAACAGACTTTGGGCTTCCTTGAAAATTCCTTGTGTTTATCAATAAATTTCATGCTGCTGTCATTTAACCTTCTAAACATAAGAGCTTTCCGTTTGTTCAAGGACCACAGTAATAGGTTCAGAGTTCCTTGCAAGGAAGGCATACATTATCACTCAAACTTTATTCCCTTGTTGTAGAATGCCTGTTGGACTCCTTAAGCCAAGAAACTAGCTCTGAATATTTTCCAGCTCTCACTGGAAGTGGTAGAAGGACAGCTAGGTGCTGTGTTTCTGCAAGTTTTTTACTCTCAGCAGTGTTCTCAAAATGTATACATTACTGAAATGTATATCTTTAAGTTCTCAAAGCAGATGCCTGTAGGCAGGCTTGGTCACTGGGGTCCTGCTGGTGGAACCTAGGGCACAGTCATGTTATTGGTAGAATATGAAAGAGGAGAGGTGGAATGGCTATATTCACGCTCCACGCATTTTGTGTAGGGTCTGATGCTAGCAGTTCCTATTCAGGTAATAAGGAGCAAAGAGCTCATATTAGGAAATACAGTGATTACCTTGGTCTTCCTGTGACTGCATCTGAGACAAAAAGCTTTATTTCTTCCCAACAGAATTTATCTTCAACTTAATCTAGTTGTTTGGTACATGATCTTTCTCCTATCATTTACCTGTGCGGTGTGATAAGTTATGGCTAATCCATAGACAACAAACCATTTTGATGTGGCTTTATCCGTAACAGTTTACATGCTCCATGGTAGAAGTGAAAGAGTCCTGGTAACTGTAGTGCAATAGTCTAGAGGATCCTCTGGCAAAATGCTTGCAACTGCCTCAAAGATAGTCAGCTCTCTTGTAAACTTAGGTTTTCATTTACTGCACAAGAGATAAGTGTAAGTTCTCAGTATTTTGAAAATTACCTTGCATCAGTATGGAACACTAGATCAAGTTTTATTTGGAGCCTGAGAATATACATATACCACCTTGTATTCACTTGAAAGGTGTTAACTGTCCAGAGTCAGAGTAACTGCTCTGTTCAGAGTTGTTAATCAGTAATTTAATTATAGCTGCTAATTATGTTTAAAAGTTTTTAGCATGAGCTGTGAAAGTTCACACAGCTACTCTAGTTGAACAGAGGTCGCACTTATAGTACTCTTGGAACACAAATCCTGATGCCTTATGAAAACATCTATAATGCATAAGGTCTTGACCTTCATTTTAATACATACATCAGATATGACTATCAGTGTAGCAGAATTCTGTCTCTATCACTTCACCTATTTCTGCCACCAGCTCTCATTAATACAGGTATATAAAATGTAAAGCAAAATACAAAAAACTGGAGGAGAATCCTGAAAATCATGGCCTCTTCTACATCACTTAAATTTTTTCATGTCACTTTATAGTGAGACATGTATGTTCACCTGTTCATTTACTAACTGTAGATACTTCTTTGGAAAATAAATGTCTATGAAGTAGTAAAAGGGTTTACTGTTTAAAATTTAGCTATGTAATTACTGAATGTTGTCCTGGGGTTTCTCAGCACTTTGAAAATTAATTTTATTATTATTCAGGAGATCAAATGACTAGAGCTTAAGGGATTTAATGAAAAGTTTGGGAAAACAAGAAGAAATCAAAATTTAAAAAAGCCAAAACCAAGCCTGTCTGATTATCTAACAAGGTACCCTGTAAACCTTTGCTGCTTTAAATTTTTATTTCAGTAGGAAGACTTACTTAAATTAAGGGCCTGATGGCAGTGTGCAGCTTTGGAATGATTCTGTTCCCCGCCCCCACCCTAAATTTCTAACTTCTGCCTAAATTCTAAATCTGAAAGAGGGAAATTTTCAGCTTTATACAGTGAATATCTACCTCCCACAGGCTCTTGGAAAATGCTTTTCTCATAGGGGAAAAAGAATCATCAGCATACTATCACTTTTAAGATTCTTCTCTATGCTGTGCATCATGCTTTTCATATTTTTTTCCTTTTAATAAAAAGAAATTCTTTTCCTTTCAATAAAAAAAAAAATGGATTCACCTATGTTTATTTTGGGGACTCCATGATTACAGTCAGAACAAAAACTTCACGTGTACCTCAAGGTATACCTCAAATACTTGTTAAAAATAAACTCTATTAGTAATTAGCTGTGAGTGAACTTCTGGTGCAGAAGCACTGAAAATGATTGGCTGTGGAATGTGTTTTTTCATTGCAGTCTATAAAAATATACTGAACAATGGATGAAATGGAAATTCTTTTTTGTGTGTGTTTTCTTAAGACTTATTCACTGCCACTTATTTTCTTGATATCACAGTTCTTAAAAGTAAATTGTGTGATGAAAAACAACATGTAAACAGGCAACTGAGGTTTGTCTTTATTCAAAGCCTGCAAGTCATTCCATAGGCAATAAAATTTTCATTCTCGAATTTTATTTTCCTATATATTGCATCCCTCATTCTTCATAGCACTATGAAGTCTTGCTTTTCCAATTGTGTATTGATTGTTCTAGTTGTGAATGCTAGGTATGGGGGGAAATTTCAACTTCTACCACAATCTTTTTAGTCTGACAAAGCCATGGCCACTCTGCACCAGCAAGGTTACAAAATAGTTTTTTAAAAGCAGAAGAGTGTTTTAGTTTTTCTGAACTGTTATAGCTTGTTTCACATGGTTGTAACTAGATCTTTTAATTTGCAAATAAGTTCTGGATAAACTCTGAGAAATAAGATAACACTACAGGCCTTCTGTGTCAGCGTTACTGTTCTGTAAATGCACATATATCAGGTAATCTAGCCTGGCTTGGACCAATTTGATAGAGCAGTGTTTAATAAGTGGGAATAGATGAATAAATCTGGGTAGAACATGTGCATCCTGAACGCTAGGCTGCTTTCTTCAAGAGTGGCTCTGGCTGTGGTCACCAACCTTTAGGGCTTTCCTGGTGTAACAGTAAATGATATGGAACCATACAGCTGTGGTTCAAGTCCTAAAGCTGTAATATGGCTGACCTACTCTTAACTTGGTAATTACTTGTGCCTTTGCAGTGAAAAAGTGGCAGTGTGATGGAGTACAGTCATGTTCTTTGTTGCTGCCATTAACAGAAAAGTCAGTATTTTGGTTTGCACCCTGGTGCCAAATTCAAGGTGAGCAGTCACTGTACCATGCCCTTCTTCTCCCTTCTGGGATGCTGAGAAGGGGTGGAGGAAATAAGTGGTTCCTGTTTTCTGTGCATGGGAAAAGGACTTGTACAGGTTAGAGGAGAGAGATAATGTGACCTATGTTTTCCTTCTATATTCTGACTCCAAATTCAAGGATCTGGTAGTTTGAGGATTGCACATTGGAATGAGAATTGGGAGTGCAGCCTATAGGTAACTGTGTAAATGCAAACTGGCTATGTGCTTCTAACTGTGAAACTGAATTCTGTTTCAGTTTGGACCAGTAGATTGGAAATACTATAGTTCTGTCTCCTACACATTTTCAAAACTCTAAGCTCTTGTTTCATTCAGAAGCTTGGACATTTATTCAGTTTTGACGTTGGCCAATGAAAAAAACCCTTGGTACTCATAAACATGATAGTGTATTCAGAGTTTCTCTAAATAAAAAAATATACCACTGGGAGGAAGAGCAGGAAGAGATAAGTCATCAAGCTTTCTGATAACTCTAATAATTAAAAGGGAGGAAAAATATTTTGAATTCTTCTCTGCACTAAAATGTAATAAGATTTCTCCTGTCTGTTGCTTACTTTAGTCATGTTTAATATAAAGTCGGGTTTATTGACTGTACATCAGGGTTTTGAGGTGGGAAGTTAAAATGTAAAGAGCTGCTACTGGAAGCAGTGGTGGTTTTAGAGGCAAGCAACTGGGACTATTAAGGCCTTGGCCAGGATGGAGAGGTCTGCTGACTAGAAGAGGTAATAGTGCAAGTCATGTATCTCACTGTGTAGACTGATGAAGGGACCTGAGGTTGGCACTGGTATAATACCAGATTGCAGGGACTATCTGGGGAGGTGGACAGAAAAATGGTGAAAGATGCAGGATGCTGAGATTTCTTAATGTGGCTGTCATTGACCCATAAGATGATTTGGGGCAAATTGCTCGTCTATGCTTGCTTACCTACCTCAAAAGTGGTAGTATTTGTTGTCTTTGAAGTGCTTCTCCGTTGTGCTAACATTGCTTAAATTTTTTTCAGCTTCAGGTATTTTGAAGTTACTGAAAAACTCTAGCTCTAGAAATCTTGAGCTGTATTAATATTAGCTAGCTAGCTGCAAAAACAGGCTGAATGCATGTTAGAATTGAGTCTCAGACATTGGTAGCTAGTCTGAAAATGATGTTAAGGTATAACTATGTTGTAGATACATTCATACAGCATGTATTTTCACATCTAGTGAAACCCTTACATGGGATTGGTAAATTGAGTACTACTAAGTTTAGCCTGGCTCTGGTGAATTGCATACTTAACAGCTGGCTTTGCAATTTAAGAAATGTCATAGAAATGTCATATCTTCATCCTGATTGTTATCTCTTGCCATAAAACTTAAAGTCAAGCTTCTCTGTTCATTTTTGGCACTGAGACATCTCTTTCTCTCTGTTCCGGAATGAAAGATAAGCTATCCAGAAAGGATACCAAGATTTTAATCTTCCTTGTCCTGTTTTGTGACCCCCTGTGAAGAGGACGTGTAATAACTTCCTCCTTGTTCAGATACACTCAATGGAAACCAGATAAGTCATTGCCAATTTCAAATTTTTATGGGTAAAGTTAGACCCGTCACAAAACAGTAGTGTATGCTGTGCTACTGTCCTATAGTCAGAGCCAGAAAGGTTTGTTAACCTTTCGGCCTTTTAACCTTTAACATTGTTGCACTGCAATTAAAAGTAGTTACTCTACTTAATAAGCATGAGAGTGCTGTAGCTTCTGAAAGCAACGAAAATACTGTAGGCAAAGGTGGTCAGTTATAAATTAGAAGTAGTATAGTTTGGGGTTTTTTCCAGTTTGCTTGTTGCATTTATCGAGATTTGCACTTAAAAATTCACAATTATCTTTGAGTGTCTGCTGAGGAGAACTAAGAAAAGATTTAGTGTTTTGTTTCAGGAGTATCATTTTGCAAACTGCTGCTTACTAACTTCTACAAAAACGGGAGCTGGAGTTCAGTGTGCTTTGTGAAGCTTTAACAGTGCAATTACGCAGTGTACTTGGGCAAGAAAGGAAGGAAAGCTGACAACTGTTACATACCACAACTACTAGTCTGCATAATTCTTTTTATCCCTGTTTTGCTAGCCTGAAGTCTTACTAATCAAAACTATCTTCATTGTCTGGAGGGCCCAAGCCTTTGATTTTTCCCTAGCAAAATGCATTTTTAGAAACATGACCCTAAAACATTTGAGGGAACTAGAAATTTTCCTCAGAACTGCTACTCTGGCATGAAAATTTTGTGGTATTACTTAAAGAATTTCAGAGAATGGAAATGCCTAGATGGCTGTTATAATCCCCTGGACACACCACTCAGCATCAAGAAGAGTGGTGGTGTCAGGATTCACCACTGCAGTCTCTCAGTATTGTTTGAGTACTGAATGTATGTGTAGGCAAAAGCCAGAGCTGACAGCATTTAAACTGACTGCTGCAGAACTGCCTAGCGTAACTGCAAATTGACTGTTTATGCTCCAAAACAAAATTAAGTCTATATGTAATCTTTCTGCAGTACCTTAATAACTGACTAGAAAACTGCAAAATAAAAATTTGTTTTCCAGTGGTTATAAAGTGTATGTCCAAAATTACATAAAGAGAAATCCCACTAAATTTCTTACACTGTTTCATTTAAGGATTTTGTTAGAAAAAGCTACCTTGTTTAGTAGGGATACATGGGCATATAGATTTCTTCCATTCTCATACTTCTGAGATGAAAATTGAAACCAATGCTATTTGGAATTGAGTTGCCTCATCCCTGTAAATTCCACTTTCTGGAAAGCCAGTAAGTGGATTTCATGGTTGGAATTTTTCATTTCACTTAATGCACAGCAAAATTCTCAAGGGACATACTAATTAACAAACTTTTTTTTTTTTCTTGGAACACTGAGTATCCTGTTAACAAGTCAGTTATCAAACAAGATGTATCAGATCTCAGTTTGAGTTTTTCAGCAACAATAATAATATGGTATGACAGTTTTCATCTTTTAAAGGGGTGTTTCCTGAGACTCTGACAAGCAAATTTCCAAATTGTTGAGGTACTCTAGTCTTTAAAATACACAATCTGTTCTCAGTTTTCCAGTCTTATACTTTCTATGTGCAGGTTTTGCTCAAAATGAGGTTTATTGTATCAAAAAATTTAAAATATGTCATGAAGAAACTGAAGGCTTTCTGAGGCAGTTCAAAACGGAGTTGGAATTTTGTGATGTAGGTGTTCTTTTTTAGCTCTTCAAATGCAGAGAAGATCATACTACCAAGTCACCTATTAGGTACTTAAACAGTAATCTTTACTGAAGTTTTTTTCAGCATTGGAGATACATAGTGTTACGCTATCTAATGTCTTACAATTTACCTATTTTAAAAAGACATCTGCTGTGCTGTGTTTTTGAATGTTGCCAAGTTTGATTGCTAGCCAAGGCCTGTTTGTCCTTTAGTCACTGATGGTTTCGTGACTATGCTTCAGAGGTATGACAGATAATCAGCTGCCTCATGCAGTTGGTAGAAGGTAACCCTGACCTTTCCTACAAATAATTAGTGTCAATTATACTCCCCACCTACATCCTTTCCTCCATTGGGGGGGAAATCATGCTTTTCCTTCTTTTGTTCTGGTGATGTAAGTAAAATTAGCAGCCCAGTGCCAGAATTTTCTGCATAATTTGAGTACTGAATTATATCAGCTGGGAAATTACTGTAGATTTTGAGTTTTAGGTGTTCTACCTCTTGCATGATTGTTAGGGTACTGATTTCTAAAAGGAGAAGGTACTTGAAAGAAATTCCAGATGAGGAACAAATCAGCTGAAGTGGTCTTGGGTAGATGTTGACTTTCTCTGTTGATTATTGGCAGAACACTTGAAAATTACTATTACACCAAACCAAATATTTGAAAATAGTATATAAAACTTATTTCATTTCATAGGCATTAACTGGGTAGCTCTGAAGATCCGAAGAGTGTTGTTAACACCCTTCTGAAACTTTAGCTTCAGACCGATCTTTCCATGATGTTTCCTTTTCATGATAAGCAAGAAAGTCTCTGCAATCCTATTCTTTAAAAAGTCAGTTGCAAAGGGTAGAAGTCTGGCACTTGTGATTCTAAATTCCTTTGGCCATGTCCCTTGCCATGTGTGAGGATGAAACTTGATGCATACAGCTGTACTGAGTGGCTCAATAACTTGAAATTGGATTTTGTTTCCCAAGTAACTTTTATGCAGTTGAAAATTCTTAAGTTGTACTATGCATCAGTGTCGTGGTTTAACCCCAGCCAGCAACTAAACACCACGCAGCCGCTCACTCACTCCCCCCCACCCAGTGGGATGGGGGAGAAAATCGGGAAAAGAAGCAAAACCCATGGGTTGAGATAAGAACGGTTTAATAGAACAGAAAAGAAGAAGCTAATAATGATAATGATAACACTAATAAAATGACAACAGCAATAATGAAAGGATTGCAATGTACAAATGATGCGCAGTGCAATTGCTCACCACCCGCCGACCGACACCCAGCCAGTCCCCGAGCGGCGAATCCCTGCCCCCCCACTTCCCCGTTCCTATACTGGATGGGATGTCACATGGTATAGAATACACCGTTGGCCAGTTTGGGTCAGGTGCCCTGGCTGTGTCCTGTGCCAACTTCTTGTGCCCCTCCAGCTTTCTCGCTGGCTGGGCATGAGAAGCTGAAAAATCCTTGACATTAGTCTAAACACTACTGACCAACAACTGAAGACATCAGTGTTATCAACATTCTTCGCATACTGAACTCAAAACACAGCACTGTACCAGCTACTAGGAAGACAGTTAACTCTATCCCAGCTGAAACCAGGACAATCAGATGTAGCCTGATGTAGTATAGAAATCTACAGTTCATAACGTTTTTCTGCCTTTGTGGAAAAGCCATTTATTGAGTCTGGGCAGCACTTAAATTATAAGCTTATGTTGTTTCATTTCTCAGAAATGGTGATAAATGGGAGAATTGTATACAGGGGTTTAGTTTTTCAGGGGGAGTGGTTCAACTGGATATTAAAACAGTTGGGGTCATATGTCTGTCACTTTACTGTGAAAGAGACCAATTAAGACCTTGATCCAGCAAAATTATAGTTCCATCTTCTCTGTACCAAGCATTTTTCCAATACTAAATATTATTTCTAGAACGGATATTGTCTTCCTTTGTCTTCCCTGAGCTTAGTAAGTATAAATCCTCTCCTTTGTTTGTATTTTTTATGGAAAGGCCAATTATATCAACTCTCTCAGCTGCTGCCTGGACAAGGAAGTTATAAAAAGGTAAGCATTGCAAACCAATAGGATCATATGATTCAGCTTAGTGCAATGCATGATGCTTTTTATCTACTGTATCCTGTTTTTCCTTGAGGTCACATAGGTTATTTATTCTGACCAAGGAGGGAGGTAGCATTGGACACCACCTTTAACAGTGAGTGGTGAGTGCATGAGGCACAGGCTGTCAAGTACCGGTGGTGTTTTACTGTGTGGTTCTTACTCTTTCACTCTTGTTAGTAGGGTAGTTTCATTGGATCTTGAGTCTTCAACAAGTGATACTTCTTGTGATAAACTGTGTAAATTCATCAGTCCAAACCTGAGATCATCAGTTGGTAGGCAGTATCTGCTTTTAATCTGTACGTGGTGCTGTGCTTTAAAATCCTCACTGTTTTTTCCCTGCTTTGGAGTATATTAGTTACTATGGAAACATCAGTGTTATGAGCTTCTAAATCTTGAATACATTTGAGTTGTCTTGTTTTCTTTCCTCTTGTGTGTGAATACAGTTGTTCTTTTCCTCCCACACTATATCTGTGGCTCATTTCAGAAAGTGGTGCTGAGCAAACTCTTCACTGCTACCTCCAAGTTAAATGCTAGGAGATTGTAGTGTCCGAACGTAGGAGATTGTAGTAGCTGAACATTCTCATATTGGAGATACTGACACTGCCTTTTGTGTTTCTGCTGATCTGAGTCTGAGTCTATTTGGAGAAATTAAAGATCCAAGTTTTTGTGCCAGAGAGAAATAAATACCAATATTAATTGAAAAGCAAAAACTTGGGTAATTGTTTTTTGTTGTATCACAGAACGATTGAGGTTGGAAGGGACCTCTGGAGATTGTCTG
The DNA here is from genome assembly GCF_026419915.1 of Harpia harpyja. Taxonomy (NCBI): domain Eukaryota; kingdom Metazoa; phylum Chordata; class Aves; order Accipitriformes; family Accipitridae; genus Harpia; species Harpia harpyja. The sequence goes on along the minus strand of NC_068941.1, from coordinate 54,227,026 downwards.
GGCCAACCCCCCTGCTCAGGCAGGGCCAGCTAGAGCCAATTGTCCAGGATGATGTCCAGAAGGCTTTTCAATATCTCCTATGATGGAGACTCCACAACCTCTCTGAGCAACCTGTAGCAGTGCTCAGTTACCCTCACATTAAAAAAGTGTTTTCTGATGTTCAGACAGACTGTGCCGTGTTTCAGTTTGTGCCCACTGTCTCTGGTCCTGTCACTGGGCACCACTGGAAGTAACCTGGCTCAGTCTTCTTTATGCCTTTCCTTCAGGTATGTGTACACATCAATGAGATCCCCCCAAGCTTTCTCTGGGCTAAGCAGTCCCAGCTCTCTCTAGCTGTTCCTCATAGGAGAGATGCTTCAGTCCCATAGTCATCTTTGTGCCCCTTCACTCGACTTTCTAGTATGTCAGTGCCTTTTGTACTGGGGAAGCCCAGAACTGGACACGGTGCAATAGCACTGTAGGTGTGGCCTCACCAGCACTGCACAGAGGGGAAGGATCACATTCCTATTTGAATGTTTCAGCTTTCCCCTCTTTAGTGCTAAGTCTAGTTTAAGTTTCTATGAGAAATAATCTCCTTAAATGTAAGTGGGGTACTTGATTGAAAACTGGCAGCAGACTTTTAAAAATAATCCTGTTTCATAATTTTATACATACTGCTATAACGCTGTTCGAGACCAAAAATTGAGAGTTGAAAATCCCTTAAGGAAAAAGCAAAGTGAATGTTAAGTGAAGAAGTGCAATCATGGCTCAAGCTAGAAGGCAATTGGAATCTAGAAGTCTTGTCACAAAAAGTTGATTCAGTTCCTAGGATAAAGGATATATTTGGCAGGTGATCTGCTAAAGTTCCTAATGTGTTATGTTACACTCTAAAGAAAACAAATAAGCTACCAAAAAAGTACAAACTGTTAACATCTAACCGGAAGTAGATGCTGCTGTTATTTGTTTAAGCAGTTCTGGAATGCTTTGGCATTGTTTCACTTCCTAGCACAAAAGAAGAAATGACCTCTTCATGAAAAGAATGCTGTGGATAAGCTGGTTGGTACCTTATCAACTTTGCTATTGTAGTTATGCCAGCCAGACATGTTAGTGTGACTTAGATATACTCTGCTATGGTATTTATACTTTGTTAGAGGTGTTTTGAGATTGATTTGTGACCTCATCTGGCACAGCGAGGTGCTGCCAAGTTCTCGGAATTGATAAAATGTAAGTTCACTTTACAAGGAATTTATTTAAAACTTCCTGGCTTCAAAGAACTTTGGAAAATATGGTGGTTTACTAGTTTTATAATACCTATTTGCTACCGATGCTCTTACTCATCTGCTCTTCCCAAATCTTGCTGGTTTTAGCAAATGATGGTCTGAAGTATCATAGCTGATGGCATTTCTTTCAGATGCTTTTGAGCTTGGGTTTTGGATAGTTATTTTTCCCGGAGGACTGTGTAGGAGAGCAAAATACTGCATGCAAGGTGTGTGAATTCTAATCTGTAAGGAAGGGCAAACTTCTAAATGTACTCTGGTGAGCTCTGAGGAGTGTCAGAGGCAGATAGGACTAGCCCAACAAGCTTTCTATCACTTAATAAGCCAATCTAATCAGGCAAGAACAACTTTCTTGAGTTGAGAGCCACAAGTATGGTTGTGTGTCTAGGGAAGTGTTCTCTATTTTTAGTAAGCTTGTTATCATCTGGCTCTCAACATCATGCAAGGTTGAAAGTATGGGGTTGGGGAGCTGGAAAGAGATCAGTTGGAGCTGATTTTGTTACTTTATTTCCCCTTTGTTTTTCCTATGCCAGACTGAACAAAATTAGATTGGTCAAAGAGGCATATTAAGAAACAGACTTAGAGTTTGTTGGGTGGTAGTGCATGGGGTACAAAAATACAAAAACATTCAGGTGGCTGAAAGAGATTGAGGCTACAGGGAAAAAGGAATGTAGATATGGACAAATGGATCTTTTTAAAAAACAAACAAACAAAACAAAACAAACCTCCACCCACAACCCAATTATTAGCAATGACTCAGCTATGTCTATATATTTCAAGTTGCATGGAAGAAGAACAGTTTGAATTGATTCTTGTGGGTTTGGGTCTTTGTTCCAAGCAGGCCTGAGGTAGGATTGATGAGGAGCTCAAGGTGTGTTGTAAAAGCCTTTTGCAAAGCATTTCCACAAAGAATTGTGGGCAACACTTGAAAATCCGTGCTCCTGCTCCACTTTCCCACCAGCACACTCTTCTTCCTACCAATTTTTTTTCAATTTCTCACGATTAATATTCTATAAATGTAGTGATTAGAAGTTAAGAATTGTTTCTCAAATGGAGAAAAGGAATGCATGTCCCAGTTTCTCAAACAGGAGAAAAGGAATGCATGTCCCAATTACTAGAGTATGAAAGAGTAGTCTATAAATGTAGTGGTAATAAGGTGCATGCAAAGAAATGACATGAAGCAGGCTTTTGAAATGAAGAGACAGCAGTAGATTGCCAAATTGGGGATATCTGGGCCTGAGCTTTTCTGGCAGCTGCTCTCAAGGAGTTGCAAGTCTGAAGCAGTGGTTTAAGGAAGAGGAAGTGCTGCCAGTGAGAAGCTGCAGTTTGGCGGAACACTGGCAAATAGCTCAGGGGTATGGCTTTAGCTTATAGGTAAGGAGAAGGTGATGAACGATAAAAATAGGGGAGAAGGTGAAAGTTTGGGGTTTACATATTAAAAGGGAAGAAAGAGGAGGCTTGGAGACTGATGGCTCATTTTCCTAAATATCTAACAGTGATGTTTGAGAAATATTCATGTACTTGCAGCCTAGAGGAGTTGTCTGTTGGTGTCTAAGCAGGGGGAAGAATTTTCTATCCTGACTATTTGTCTATTTTCTTTCTATAAATTGCAATATGTGAGGAACCTGTTACTGAGAAGTTAATAAAATTTTCACTTTAGAATTCTAATTGTCCTACTCTTGTAGAAAAGATGGGAAAACATTTCCTTTTCTTTATGTAGCTACCAGTCTCATATTTGTACTTTTATACATAAGTGTGGAATATATAAGATGACTTCATAACGTATGCTGCCAAGTTTGTATTTCCAATAAATTGGGAAGCAGAAAATTTTGCGTAAAATTCAATATTTCTTGCTGTAATTTCTTAAAGTTCTGGCACTGATAGCATGAGTTCAGGCCTCTGCATTTTGACAGAGCATTACTGCTAAGACTGACATTTGATGTTCACAGGAACTCGGGCTCGTTGGGATCTCCAGTTCAAAATGGAGACAAAACCTGATTTTTGGCAGGTGCTGGAAACTAGGTGGCCTGGGGTGTTCTTCAGAACTTAAATCAACTCAATGTGAATTCCGGCTTAGGTCTATGAATTAATGTAGTTATTTAATGGAACTGTCAGTACATGACACAATCAGGACTGGAAAACTTTCAAGTACAAATTGACCAGATAAACTATTAATTGTCTTGGCAATATTCTTGGCATACTCTGAAAGCATAGTGCATTTCAGTAGCAGTTTCTCTTTTTTTTTGTTTTGCTGTAGGTTACAGCTGGTATCTTGGTGATATTTCAAGAATTGGGAGGATAACTTTTAAGACACTTGCTCATTTGCATGTTAGTTTTGTTTTAGAGTTTGCTATTTTCTGTTAAAAATGGACATTTAAGCACTCATTTTTGGGAGAACCTCGTGTATTATGTCTTCATGAGCTCAAGTTCACCTTTTTCTCTGACATGCTGTCCTAAAGATCTGAAAACAGAACCCATCCATACTATAGTTCACATGATTTAATGTCTGCTCAATATATCATAAAATTTGAGATGTTTTCTTGGGATAAGTGACAGCAAAGCACATAAGTTAATGAATGTTAATGAATCCAATTGGTAACCAAGCAAATAGAAAAGGAAAATAATGAGTGTCTCTCTGTTTCAGGCTCTTTTTCATCTTTACTTAAAATGCAGCTAAAATTAATATAAAACTGTATGTACAAACAGCTAAAAAGCATCTTAATATAATTTTAGTAATATTTCATATTTGAGATTAGGCAGTGATACCTTCACTATTGCTTTTTTACTAAATTATATCAACATAAAATACTAAATGTGGGATGGGAAATAGTGTGGAAATTGCTCCAGGAATTCAGTAGCATCTCTAACACTGCTGTAAAACATGAGGGATCTAGTCTTATTAGGTTAAGACACTTTCATCTCTAATTACAAAAGGGCTTCAGGGTTTCCTTTTAAAATTTTTAAATATTTGCTTTCAAGAAAATCAGAGTTACTTTTCTCATCTCTTCTATCCCGTTTTATGGTTGTACTACTTGTGATCAGTAACATGTCTCAAAGGGAAACTGAAAAAAGGATATGCTTCCCGTGATAAAACTTTCCCAAATACACCTTAGAAAATGTTTCTAAAATGCTTTTGTGATTGTTTTATTTAAATGCATGCCATGTCTTAAATACTTAAATCAACTGGTTACTCTATACAATCTAGATAGAATTCTCTGTCAGCACCTTTGCTAAGTATCTGACTGAATCCACAGCACAGAAAATTGATCAGAGTTGTTATTAGTGAGAACCTGAAAATACAAAGCCAATAGCTGGAGTTGTACTCAGTGTTCAGTAGCTGGAGGAGCTACAAACAAGTTTGACCCTGGATAAAATTAACTCTTCATGTTTGAATTCCACTTTGCTCTTCTGCATGTTGTAGCTTAGGTAGGTAGCAGTGTCTTGGGAATCGGACATCAGGGTTTTTTTTCCAGGCTTGTAGTCACCTGGAACCTTGGAAAAATGATGTTAACTAGTCTATACTTCAGCATACTCCCCTACAAATACTCATTCTGTTTACCTGCTGCTTTGCATTTAAGTAGGTTGACCAACCAATATGAAAAAAACATTTCAGTCTTTTTAAATTGGAGACCTGATAGTGTTGTTTTTATTGATAGATGAGGCTGTCTTTATGATGTGAGCAGTCCAGTTTGCCTTCATAATAGAGCCTTTTTTCATTTAAATATACCATCAAGTGATTACAGAAATTGAACAGGGGTCAGAAAGATCTGTAATTGTTAATGATATTAAGGATGCCTGAACAGTAGGTGTTTTTTCTATTCGGATAGTCAAATATATCTAGGAACAATTACAACGCAATGCAGGAAATAAAATGCGGATTTTAATATAGTAATTGCTTCTTAACTAGGATCTGGTCTTTTGTCATTTCCTGTCCATGGATGCCAATATCTTTTAATATGTGTTACAGTTCGTGCATTTAAAACAGTTTTAGAATGCAGATTTATTTTCCATAAAACAATGGAATGAATGAACATTTAATGAAATGTATGCAAATAGCAGTTCTCGAGTTGATTGAAGAAGTCATAAGAATGAAATGTTGCTTTAATGGAAGTATATGTTTTATGTTCTGGGGACCTGGTTTGAGACAGCGGAAAACTAGTTTGTGAAGGAAGATAGTAGGAAGGACTAAATTACAATGGTGAATGATATGTTGGTACAGTATCTATCTATAGATAAGGCTGAGAATAATCCTTGTTATTTCTGTCTCAAAACTGATTGTTAGCAATGTTCCGGTGAAGGATTAGTGAGTACTAGTTTTCTTTCAGTTCTGATGGTTTTCGATGTGAGCAACTGTCTTCCAGTTACTACAGTGAGATTGGGAAGCTCATTTGAATTAACATGGGAGTAGGATTTGAGCAAAGATACCAAATGATGGGTTCTATTTTCAGCCCTGTTCTAACACAGCAGGCAAGTGGTTATCTTTAAGCACTTAAATACTCATTGTAGGGTCAGTATGACTCTATGCCTTGCACTTAAATTTTTTTATATAAGGAGAGTAGGCTAGCAGCCACCATTTCAGCTGCCTGGTTCTGGACCCTTCCTAGACACCCAGACGTACCAGTGTAACTGAGCCTTGGGGGCCTATCAGAGGTTATTCAGTCTCTGGCAGCTGCACTGTGGGTCCAGTTCCCATCCCTGATGTCACGATTTCAGTGGGTTTTGCCAGGAGAAATTTGATGGCAGTGCAGAGAATGTAGCGGAAACTGTTTCTAGGACTTCTGTGGAGCTTCTGAAAGCTCAGACAGATTAGGTTCTCACACTTTGTGCTTTAATTGTTTGCTGAAATGGTACCATAATCTGCACTTGGATTAAGCCTCTTCTAACTTCTATCTAATCACTTATGTTGCTGCAGGGAAGGAAGGGTTGCATGTGCATGTATATGGTTAAGTCCTATGTGCCTACCACAGGCAAAAGCTCCATCACTCTTAACTGGATGGAAGTGTGCCTGCATAACAAACATAGTTCTAGATCCCTGAAGATTGAATTATGAAGTTGTAGTCTTCAAACAGGTTTTTTTATTTAAAAAAAATTAAAAAATCAAGAACAATTTTATGAAAATACTGTGCTTCCACTGTGTGTTAAGATACCTTTATATGTATAGATACATAGATACAGACAAACATCTTGAAACCTTTCCAAGCTCTAACCTATTCTTTAAAAACTCATGACCTTTACTTTTTTGAAAGCTAAGGTTTTAGCCTGCCTGTAGAGAGTATTATGACAGTAACCATAGTAGGTTAGTGTGATAAAGTGATAGAAAACCTGCTTTTGTGTCTTCATTTACTGAAGATTTGTTTTTTTATAGAGTCAGCGACTATATCAGTGTATTAAGAAGCAAGGGACTGGATGTGCAGTCTGTTTCATGTTGCTTATTAACAAAAAAGTTAGTGAACTAATCATGGTGAAATGGTATTCTTGTAATGCAGACTGGTTTTGTTTTAATACTTTGCGTGTAAATAATTACTTCAGTAGTTTAATGTTTTCCAGCCAAAAGCTTCAGAATCAGGTTGCCAATTAACAGACATCCTTTTTTGATCAAAAAGTACTGTTGGACAGGAATCATGGCACAGAAAGTATGTGTTTGAGTCATGGGAGCTGGGGGTACTTTTGCCTGTTGCTAGCACAGACTCTTAGCCCTAGCTGCAGTTTGGGTGATGTGGACATCCATCCATCTTTTTAAAGGCTAAGAGAGGAAGAAACAAGACTAAATCAGTGTTACTGTTGAAGCACCTATTTAAATGTACCGAAATGTTTCAGCTCTGACACGTCAGAAATCTAAACAGAATTTATCTGTTTGTATCTTGGTGACACCCTGCCTCCGCCACCACTTTTCCTTTTGTAATACTCACTTTCAGAGAAACTAGCGCTTACAGAGGGTAAGAAGGGTAAAGATGCTGAGGGAAGAAATGTGTAAAATCCAGCACAGTGGACTTTAGTTTTCTGCCTGGGGCTCCACTGAGACACCACTGCCCTCAGACCCTGAGAGCAGAAATTCCGCTTGGAGTGGTGGAGCAGCAGAGCTTTGTCTGCAAGCTGTACTCAGAGGTGAAAAACCTGCTGTAGCCCTAGAGAAGTAGGACACTGAACAAGGAAATGCCATGATTTGTTATACGTACTAAGGCAATCCCTGTTAATGACTAGGAAGGGACAGGAAAATCTTCCTCAAACCAATACTCGGAATTTTTGTGTGAAATGCAGCATGCATAGTTAGATATATTTAATGTTTCTAAATGATTTTCAAAGACCTTTAGGTTGAGGAGTGCTGCATGCCTTCTAGCTTTTATTTCCGACTCCTTAGGCAGTTGAGGTATGAGATAATGACAGCTCCTGAAGGGTGGGAGTTTTCATAAGCAGTTTTAAATGGTTCTCAAATGTCTCCTTTTCTTCCTACTCCTAATTGAAATGAAAGATTGCATTATTCTAAATGGGATAAAATTGGTCTACATGGCGATTGCGACGTTCAGTCTTTGAAACGCGCCTGATAAACAGCGACCTTTAACCCGTGAAGATCGAGAAACGCGTTTATAAACACTGGGAGTAATTGCGGTAATGTCAGGGTTAGCTTTCTGTAAACGAGTGGGGGTTTGGGCTTTATCGTTGGAAAGCTGGCTGACTGTTGTTAGAATGGCCATCCCTCTTTCCTACACGAAGACGGCTGTTTACGCTGAGCGCCCATACCGTGCCCCGCCGCGTAATTTTTGCGCTTGAATTCAGCGCACCAAAGGAGCGTCTCGCTGTACGCGTACGTGTCCGTACGGTCATTTGCCACCTACCGGCCCGGGTTGCTCGCCGCGGGCGCTCGCCCCTGCTGCAGCCTGCTCGCCCGGCCGGCCCAAGACCCCCGGGTGCGGCACAACCCGAGAGCCAGGGGCGCGGGCGGCTCCTGGTTCCGCGGACGCAGATGGCGCTGGGGGAGGGAGCGCGGCGGCCCCCTCCGCGGGGCGCGGGGCGCGGGTGGCGGAGCCGCCCCTGCCGCCGCGCGGGCGAGGCCGGCCGGCCGTTGGCTGTTGCCATGGCTCCGGAAAGCCGGGGGAGCCCAATGAGCGGTCTGCGGCAGTGCCGGCAGGACCAGCCATTTTGCTCACGGGAAACAATGTGACATATTATGCTGTGCTTTACCGGGGAATAAACAAAAACCTGGTCGGAGGAAGGAGAAGAAACGGGCGCGTTAGCGAGCAGTTACAGCAGCTTAGCCTGCTTACAAGCTGCCATTTTGACAAGCTGGCGACTGCCGTTCCGGCTGGCTGATCGGAGGAGGTCGAATGCAGGGCGCTAGCGCTGCGTATCTGCTGTCAGGCAGCGGAGCGGGGTTTTGTCTCGTACAGGCAAGGTTTCCCCGCGATGTTCTCTCGGCAGCTCGTTAGCTGCTGCGAGTGAAAGCCCGCGGTCCGGGGGAAGGGTGTTGCCCTTCCTTCTGCTGCTCCTGCGTGCCGCTGGCCCTGGGCAGCAGGCGCGGCGGAAAAAGCAGGTGTGCAGTTAGTTTGGCCGGGCTCTGTGCTGCAGCCTGGGCAGGAGCCCCTTCTCTAGCTTACGCGCTGCTTATTAGCAGATCGGCTTAGGAGCTTTTGCCGCTGGACTCGTCCACGAAAGGAAGCTGCTGTGCATCTCGGCTTGTGCGAGAGAGGTATGCCTTTGCACGGAGACTATCTCGATTTTGTAAAATAAAACTGAGCAAAAACTTCATGCAAGAAATAAGCTTCTTTCGGTATCTTTGCGTTTAGAGGTTGGTCAGTGGCTTGCTTGGAGCGGCTGCTGAATTGATCTGATTGCGTTTTCGTTCAATATTTCAATGTGATGTTCCATCCATATGGTTGCCGATTCAGAAGGATGTTTCCGATAGCTGATAAAATTTTATGCTCGCATTTTCTACTAAAAGGAAAGGGTTTTTTTTGTTTTTCATTGTGCTTTTTACCGTCAGGATAGCGTGGGTGAAATAAAACGTTATAGAACTTGCAGGCATATTTGAAAAGCCTTACATCATTGACTTCATTAGTGGAATTCATGCATTGTGTTCAGCCTCAATGTAACTAGACTTAAATTGTCCAACTGCTGCTGTGCAGTATGTAGGTCATAATAAAAAGCAGCTTTTTCACCAGCTTTCAATGGACTGCATGCCCCAGTGCTGTGGTTGATTAGTTTGTGGTACTTGTACTGTTAAGAGTAGTGGTATTATAGCCAGCTCACACCTCCTTTTTAAAGATATCGCACATACCGTGCTAGACAGAGCACAACACGCCCATTGTGTCCCTCCGTTTGGCGTTCAATAAAAGGAAGGAAACGAGCACTCCACATGGAGCACAAGCACATTAATAGCACAAGACGGTTAAACTTTTATGGAACAATCTCAGTGATTCTGAGAGGGGCTAGAGAAGGTAGAGAAAATAAAAACATGAAGACAAATGTAAGGGAATAATTGAAATGGGAGAGGTCTTCTAATTGCGGCTCTGTTAATGCTGTAGATTTTCAGTGCAAAATGAATTGTTCTGAATAGTTATTAATCACAACATATCTGCTTTAGAGAAGAAAACTGTAGTTAGGCCTAGGTCAATAAAACTGCAATCCCTCAGTACAGATAACGTTTGTATTAAAAGTAGCATTTTATGAACTACCAACTGTATTCTCACTAATACAATTTCTGAATTAGCGAATACTGAAATGCACCAAATTTTTCTGACAGCTGACCCAAACGTTCTGATTCACCTTGCATCTGTAGAAAATTAAATTATATTTCAGTCTTAACTCTTATTTAATAATTATGTGGATTTAAATCACACTGAGATGAGCCATTTGTTTGGACAGTTGAGTGACCATTAAATCAAGAATCTGAGGTCTGGTATCTTTATAGTTAATTTAGTAACCAGTGCTCTGTAATTAGGAGCCAAATTCCAATGTGTTATTTCTGTGTGTGTGTGTGTATATATATATGTCTATATATCTCTATCTCCTGCAAAGGCATTTGGACAAGCATGTTCAGCAACTATCCCCCAAATGAGACATTGCATTTGGAAACAGCAATATATAAATGGATTGCTACTGTGCATTTTCTCCATTAGAAAAGCTCCATCTTACTTGAATTATTCCAGGATTTTGTTGTTCGGTGAATGTACACCCCGACTTCTTTTTCTATACCTCTGTGTAGGGGTCACACAGTAAGTTGTTTAGAGAACTGCTTTCATCTGTGTTCTAGGAAGTGGAATGCGCATTTACAGTGTGGTACTACATGAATATTTATGATTGAGTCTAATTGTGATAAAAACAATAAACAAGCAGAGCTGCTATTTCCTTTAAGCTGTTTGTAAACCTTTAACGAAGAGATAGAGAGCTTTTGTAATAACAATAAGAAATACGGATATAGCAGTATGCAAGAAGTGAAGGATCTTGCAGTTCAAGGTGGGCATAATCTCACTATGAAGAATTTATAGTGTAAGAAAACAAGTGAAGACTAGCTATGACTAATCACTAAACAGCGTGCACCCATTAGGTGCTGATAGATGCATCTTATTAGTCTCTATTATTTAAAGGAATATTCTTTACTCTTTCCATTTTGCTTTTCTCCCTTTGTCTTTTTTTCTCATATCAGTTCCCAGCTTCCCTGTTTCCTTACTGTCTCTTTGGCAACATCTGATCCCCTCAGAGCTATTTGTAAATCAAATTGGTGACTGTCAGTAATGGCCATGGAGGTGCTGCAATAGAATCTGTTCTGGAGGAAGAATTTTAAATGAGGTAAGAAATGGCAACGAAGTAAAGAGCGTATCCAGTATGAACTAATTCCACATGATGTAAGGTATAAAAGCATAGAATTGGGTCACTGATGTAGGAAGCAAATGGGCATGAAGGGAGAGGGATATTTTTCGGCTTGTGATGAACTGAAGTGTACTTATAAACAGAAGGTTTACAAGAAAACCTTGACAATAATATGACACAGGACAAATTGAGTATTTTTGTGTTGGAAAGGGTGACATCAAGTTCCAGCTGAAGCCTAGAAGTTTTTCAGGTTTCAGTGGAGCCACGTTTTCTATACAAGAGATGATTATACATGATTTGAAAGTCTGTACGTTATGCAAAGTCAGGCTCTCTCTTGGTCAGCAGTTATGTAAATAATATCAGCTGTCATGCTTTAACATTACAGTCACTTCAAACATTTTTTTTAGACAGATGACCCATGAAGGTGACTCTGGGCCCATGTGTTATGCTCATAAACAGGATACCAACAAAGCAAAAGCAGGCAGATGAATCCTAAAATGCAGTATCGTGTAGCAGGTGCAAATAGTAATAGAAATGAGAGAACAGGATGACCAAAGGAGGTAGAATCAAGTGGTGTAACAGTTTTCTTTGGTATGTTGTTTGTTTAAAATCATCAGCTTTGAGCAAACAGTGATAAGCATCAAACAACCATGTGGTCTGTGGAGCACAATAACCTTAAGAGAGAGCTAGTGTGGGAATGTGTTGTCTACCCTCAGCCTATGGACTATTCTCTGTATACTTGCATATATGACCAACCTGTGAGTAACAATACAGATGGCATGTGCCTAGGGAACACACTCGGATAGTGAGTTAGGGTACATTGTATAATGTTACACTGTGAAACAGCTGAATGTCACTTCTGTATTGGAAGGACCAGGTATTGAATATTATACACCAATGATGAGATTGCATCTGGAGTGGGCAAATTGCTTCAAATGTGACCTTGGAACAAATATTTCTGCTCCAGTGAGGCTGTCTGCACAAACATGGAAGTAAACGTTGGCAATTCCTGCTTGTTTGTAAACTAGAATTTTACAAATGTATACTTTGGTATTGTGTCCTACTGCTCTGATGTTGATCCTTTCCTGTGTCGTTATTTCAGTATTGCATTAAGCATGTTACTCATTGCCAGTTTGTATTTTCTTTCTTTATTGTTGGATGTAGTGTATAGCTTCCTATTTGAGATAAGACTGTGCCATAGATATTCTGTGTTTATTTTTCTTCAAATGGTGTGGCGTCTTCTCATGAAAGTGTTTTAAGAACAGTTGACCTTTCTGAAATTATGAAACTTCTTAACATTCTAGGGCTAAAACAAAAGCTAAAAAGACTTTCAGAGGTGCTGATGTAATGCAAAACTTCATGCATGGGAGGGAGAAGGGAGAGAAGTAAGCACTTAGAAGGGCAGCATGTATCTTTGAATAAAGTCATGCTGGATGATCACATTCTAGATCTACTCCTGCTTTCAATTTTTTTGAAGCATGAAATGTATTTTTCTGTTCAGATGTATTGTTCTATCACAGAGATACATCACAGCTAATGCTGCTGTAAAGCAGGAAATTCCAAAGATGGAGCCTCTTCTTCTGTTATTTCTAGCTTCTTCCCCTAAATAGATTGATTTTTTTCATCTTTCTATACTGAATAAAGATAGTGTTCTGATTCATCCACCCTTAAAAACCTCACCAACCACCATCAGGGGGTTGAATAGCACAGATGTGGTTCTGTGTTCTTAAGTAACCCGAGTAACATAGTACACTTTTTTTAAGAGTTGATGCTGAAGATTCCAAGCCTTAAAGGAGGGGGCGGGGGCAGGAATACGATGGCAGGAAAAGAAACCTTTCTTCTCAATCTTTACTGTGATCAAACTATACAGTAAACTTTTTAATTAGCCCTTTCAGAAAATAATTGTCAAATAATGCTGAGGCATAAAATAATGAAAGCTTTACTTATTTTTAGGGCACTTGTCTTGCATTTTATGTACAAGTATTAAAGCAGTGGACAACTGAATTATGAGTAACTAAACCTATCCCTAGTTTTTCAGCAGTTGCTGATTAGCTAAATTTGTCCACAAGCATAGTGGGTTTACTCTTTTGCTTCTTCAGGACCCAAAAGAAAAGGCAGGGGTGCATAAGGAAACTCGAGGGAAATGGAGTCAGTAACTGTAGTTCTCATGGCTGAAAATCAAATTCGTCAGGGCTTATAAAAATGGTAAAATGCATTGATTTCTAAAGGTTGCATTTGTTTATAGGATCAACAGTTATGCTAATAGGAGATCAGTAGTTGTGACTGAAGGTCAAAATAGTGGAAGGGTCTTTGTGGTTTTTTGAACAGTTTAAAAACAACGGGTCTGGTTCCTTACTGATTTTTTTTTTTTTTTTTTTTTTTGCAGTGTCAATAGGTGAGGTCCCAGTTCAACTGCAGTGAGATTGAAAGGTAGTTGTACAGCTTCCTAAGAGGCTTAGGGTTGGATGGTAGTAGCCCATGATGAGAAGGGGTAGGGGACTGTGTCAAGAGCAGGACAGCCATAGAGTGTTCTTTTCAGCACATTGCCACGTTGTCTGAGGACTTAACTGTAGCCTGAGTGTAAAGCTTCACTACCATAGTGTTCCTTGAGTGTTATTGTGTTTATTAAAGCCATGTATTTCTTAGCGGAATAGGCACAAGTGTGTGAAGCCACAGAAAGCACAGCATCTCATCTTGCAAAAATGCATAGATATTACTTAAACATCATGTCAGTAGTAAGTGGTGAAGGTGCAGAAGATGCAACAAGTTTTCCTATGTCAACAAGTTAGAAATATTTGTACCTGAGGTAAGAATTTGAAAGACAAATTAGCTAATTATAGAGATCTGATGGGTGTTCTTAATGGAATACAGTGATCCATCTCTAGATTAGCAATAAGGAGTACCAATAAAAGAATAGAAATAGGGATTTCTGAAATGTAAATTGTGGAAGAGATATTAGTACTTGAATTTATCGTATATAGAAAAGTCAGAATGAGTTATGAAAGCAGAGTGGTCAGATTTATATTTTTACTATGATTAATGAAATTAAGTGCAAAAGCAGAGCAGACTACCACAAAACCTGTAAAAGTACAAATTTCAATTCATAACAGTTAGGATTAAGACTGATTTTGGTCTTTTGATTGGAATAAAATGCAAATATAAACAAAACATCTCATGGCTGTTTACAGCTAATCTCATAAACTGTTTTGAATCTGACTAGAACAAGGATATCCAGTAGGACTGACTTTCTAAAAGCTAATACTTTGCCAAAGTTTACTTTTAGCAAATGACTGCGGGGAGGCTGTCCATGATTCGGTTATCTGGATCAATTCTGATGTCTGAAAAATGCATGAACTAGAAATTACATGTTACTATAGAGGTCTCTGTGCATATGAACAGTATTTTCACTGTTTGAAGTGACCACAAGGGAAAAGTAGTGATTCAGGGCGATAGAACAGTGTGGGTAGATGGTTAAATTGGATGCTTGAATGTTGTCTTTGAATGTTCATTTTCTCTTAGTATTAAAAAATTAGGCACAATTATAAAACCAAAAATACTTCCTTTTTTGTAAATGTAAACATAATCTGAAATGAAGATATTGTTGGCACCAAGTTTTCAAGCAGGTGGAAAATGATGTTTGTAAGGTACTAAATGCTTGTTTCTCGCTGAATTTCATGTTCATTTGAGAACCTCAAATTCTCTATTCTGTTATTCAGATAATGAGAGCTTTTGTAGTTCCTTGAATTATGATAAATAAGAACTATGATAAATAAGGATGAATAAATAATTGGTGTGAGGTGATTATTGATTGGTGAGAATTACAAAGAATTGTATTTTTGGAAGGTTATTTAGTAAATCTCTAGCATAATGTTTTGCGCTCTCTGATGATGCAGCCAGTGGGCCATCGTTAAGTGGTGGGTTAATGGATTAGATGGCCCCAGCTTTGACTGGGTATTTCAGCTGCTGTTTTTAAAGATCATGAGACATCTATGGAAGTTTTGAATTTCAAAAAGACTAACTTTTGAGGCAATCCTGAACTGTAGTGATCAGTGTAGATTAAGTATATAGTAAATAATTCCCTTTTGAACATAGAGGTCACACTACTGACTTCTGTGTGTTTTGTGCTTTACATTTATTAATCTTAAGCAGCCTTTGTCTGATTTAGGCATCAACCCTGTATTGTTTTTCCTACTAACAGTAAGGATTTTAGAGACAAGCAAGCAGTAGTAACCCAAAGGGATACCAGTGGAAAAACACTCAGTGTGTATCATTTAAGTCGTGTATTGATCATGTACATCACACTGCTCCTTCTAGCCAGTTATGCATTTTACACATTTTAATAAGCAAATTCTGACAGAAGCCAGCAGTTGCCAGCACAATTTTTGTTTAATTTAATTTCTACTGCATTTCTAATGAACAGGGAACTCTAAGCAGTGACATTCTCCCAGATAATCAAATTCGTGGTAATTGCACTGTTTTTCTTTTGGTGAAATCTGTATTTGTTAGCAGTCTCGAGCAAATAATAATTTCAGTGTGACTGATGCAATCAAATGGTTTACTTGGAATAAGTAAAATATAAAAGAGGCTAATCAAATGAAGTGCTACTGTATGAGAGCTAAGTGAGATGCTGACAGATTTGACAGTAGAATAAAGACCAAACCAAAGACTTTGTTTTGACATATGTGCAAATAATCAGGCAAATTCAAGTCTTTTAACAGACCTCTTCTATAAGGGTCACTTTACAGATACAGATCATGTAATCTGAGCCTTGCAGATTATCATTCTACTTTTAAACAAGTACGAGAGAGGTTTTTAATTCCTTATTTGCATAGCTGTAGATTTACACGTTCATATGCTTTTACCAGTGGCATTTGATTCACAGATGACTGATTTATGGTCTTGAGCAAAGGCCAGATTCAGGACGTGCGTTATCATCAGGACTGCAAACTCCACAAAAATTCTTTGGAAGTCTGCACCTGTTCTAGTTAACACATACTATAGTGAAGCATTAGGAGGATGCCTTCCAGCTTGAGGCAATAGTTTTCTTACGAGCAAGGCAAAAATAATTGCAGGGATGGTATGCTAAATTAATCCAACTGTGAATTTGTTTAATTTTTGTAATATTTAGTGGTGTAATTATCTTAAATGTAATTCTCTAAAATCCATCACTGTCTAGCTGAAAACCACAAATGAAAGTAAACATGTCAACATGACTAAGAAAGAACTACAAAAAGTACAACAGCAAATAGGTATTACACTATTTCTATGTAGATGCATTCCACTTTCAGTTCTGGCATTCACTTTCTGTATCATTAGCCATCAGAAGAGAAAGGGCAGATGAGTTATTTCCTAATGAACAGATAAAAAGACTGTTATCTGAGTTGGTCTTTGAAAGGAAACTCTTGTGTTTAAGTAATTGTTTCTATCAATATTAGATCATCATCATGCAAAGAAAGGATTGGCGTCAAGTTCTCTTTGCAATAGGTGCTGAACATAAAAGATGGAACACACTTGATTGCAAAGGTAAACTGAAGAGCAGGTTTATTAACAGGTGGCTTTGACCACTGCTTGACCATGATGCCAGTGGTTTCCTGATTTCCTATAGCAGAAATGAAAATTTAAAAGGAATTTGAGGAATAAGCAAACAGTAGCTTTGTAGATAAACTTGGGAAGTGTTCTTCTGATAAAAGACTGCTGTTTCTTATGAATGGGTAAAACATATGTGGGAAAATCTGAGCAGATACTGTCTAAAATTGTGATGAATGTTTTGAGAGTTGCAAGAAAGAGAAGACGAGAAAGATATAACTGCTGCAGTGAGAAGACAAGGAGCCAGCTGTATGTGTCCACTGTTCTGGGGCAGGGACAGGTACAATGACTTCAAAGCAAAAAACCTAGACTGGTCTTATGGTGTGCATTTTGCACAGATCAGAAAGCATTACCAAAAATTGCGGGCCTGGATATTGTAGTTAAATTGTGCGATGACAGAGGCCTAAACAATAGCATTCCTGATGAGGGACCAAAAAAACCAATAAAAAAAAAAATCAGACTTCAAAAATGCTGTGGAGAAATCAGACCTCTCAGGAAAAGCTACAACAGACTGCTTAGGAGTGTGAAGGAGAAGCAGGTGTGAGGATAAATGAGCCAGGTCCTTGAGGAATTCATGTGCTTGAGTATCCAAGGTCTTTTGTGTTTAAAAAAAAAAAAAAAAAGTCATCATTATATTTGTGTTCTAGTCAAATTTCTACCCTATACACAGTGTGCCAGGGCATCCCACAAATATTTTCTAATTGTTTTTTAGTCTTCATGTGTACACTTAAGAATTCCAATCCCAATTTGCAGATTTGAAAACAAATTTATCCCCTTCTGTGGTTTTATTCTTCGGAGACCCAAATGGTCAAATCTTGGCTGTTCACAAGCACTTTAGATGAAGCATTAGAAGTTTGGCCCATGTTTTCAAATAGATAGTTATGTGAATGTCCATTATGGAAATGGGATTCTCTCTAGCTGTCCTCCACCAGCAATGGAATGATGTGATTCTGAGGATAGGGGTCAGGCAGTAGGTAGTTTGGAGGCAAGTGTACTACTTCATAAAAGAGGTTGCTGCAGTGCTCAGTTTAGCTGGCCATTGTAAAAGAGGGAACTTGATTCTCTGATTCTGAAGTCAGTACCCCAAACCATCTGTGAAATTGCTATTTACACTCTGAGCTATCTGCTCCTTCTGCTACAGCTAGGAGCTATCTGCTCCTATTGCTGACAATTCTCCGTTGTAATTCCTGTCCATTGGTTTTGTACTGACTTATTTTAACAGCGGCAAATTGTGTTAGAATGTCAGTGGGATATCTTGTGTGTTTTGCTTTATATTCACCTGTGTATTAGGACTGCAGATTCTTTATGGAAGGTGTCCATTTCCCAGTGCATGTACTGCATTTTCAAATTATCAGCTGAGCTGGAAGTTTGAAGGTGGCTTGACTTCAAACATGGCTTAAAAGAATAATTATATTGCAAGCTTTCTTATGTGTAGTCCTCTCAGAAATCTATGTAACTCTACTGTCATGTCCAGTATTGTCTAAATTTTAGTTAGAGTTCTATGGACTTTATCTTCCAGTATATTTAGGAACAGCTTCTCTTTATGCTCACTAAAAGTGTGTTTTTCTGAACTAATTGCAGATAATGCTGTGAAAGTTTCACATTCAATACCGAAAATTGTAAAAACATTCTAATCATATATGTAAATTAAATCTTCTTAAAAGAAGCCACTCCTTTTGTAATTGGACTTATTTCCTCTAGTGTTGACATGTGGATAGTTTTTACTGAGGACCTTTTTAAAGAGTTAAAAGGATTTTTAGCTCTTCAGTGCCCAAAAGTGCCAAATAGTTTTGTTAATGAACTTTTTCAGGGCTAAGTTTGGAACTATACTCTGAGGCCCCTACCCCCTTTTGGTGGGTACAGTATACAATTGTAAAATTTGTACCCTTAGATTTGCAAAACTGTGAATCTGATTTCCTGTTTCTCATAATCCTAAATTAATATCTCCTGCTGCAAGTGCTGAAATTAAGATTTAAGTTTAGGCTTATAAGAATCTAGTCTGAATAAGACTCTTAAAAGCAAGGTCTTGACTTCAAGGTAGTTTTTCTTCCATGACTTATCTCAAACCTGGGTTTATACAGTATTCTTTCCAAAGACACATTCTAAACTAGGAACTTATAATTTATTTAAATGTTTGTTTGAAGAGGGCAGAGATAGGTTTAGCGAAATGAAGCTTACAAATGAAATGGTTATAGACTGTGGTATTTTCAGAAGCTCTTGTTGGTCTGTATTCTCCCTTTGAAGGTAATGATAGAAGTCCTCCCTGAATTCATTAAAGGTAGTTACAGGAAATTTGTGTGCTTTTAAAATGCCACTGAAAAGGCCTTAGTAACCAGCTTTTTACTATTCTAGCTTTAGGTTCAGCTTAGAATGCCTTGTAAATGCCTTTTAGAGAATACTGGAAAGATTTAAATAAAAGATGAAGAAAAAGTGTTGCACTTGTGTCTATTTCTGTCGCTTGAAATAATGATTTTTTTTTTTTTTTTATTCACATAGGCATTTAAGTCTTATCATTAGTAAGATCTGTGCTGAAAAGGTTGGCACCACCTCAATGAATGTGTTGAACAGACAGTTCATTTACAGACAGTATATGTCTTACTGGAAATGGCTTTACATGTGTATATACACGCATTTTATCATATTTTTTTGATGTCCTGGTAGATACATAATTAGTTCTGCCTCCTAAAACTTGTTGAACATCAGAAGTTACTTTCAAATTATGCTGTGCATTTCAACCTGGGATCCTACAAATGTTAACCAGGCTTGCAAATTGAGATCAGTGTGGTTTTGGTGTTTTATCGTGCTTAACTTTCTGTGCTGTTTGTATCAGACACACCTGAAAGTTTGAAGTGTCACCATGTAAATCAAGGTAAGGGGTCACCTTAGTTTCATGAAGAGGATGAATCAGGAAATAGAGATATGTTTTCGTTACAAAGGGAGCAATGAGCAATGTTTCAGTATTGTATCATAAAAAGATTTCATATGTTGACTTCTTTAGGTATGGATCACATAACAGTTGTTAGCATAGAGTTTTGTTTATATTTCAATGCTGTTTCTATTTCTAAAAGTACTATAAAAATGAAGTACTCATCTTAGGGACAGTTTAGACTTTGATCTCAACTCACGTGTTTCTAGTTCATGCTACCAGTCTATCGTAAGCTGATTTTGTTATAAATAACCAAAAGGTGTACAGATACGATGTAAAACTATTAGTGATTTCCCCCACTCTATTGTTGTACTCTGGTTTCCAACTCTAGTCTTCAGATAACTGTTGATCATATGTCATTTTTCACCCTGCTGATCAGAATGCAAAGGCTAAAAAATTAACAATAAGTGCTTTTCTAATGTTTTCTTTATAAACAATTTGTTTAATTGCTGTAGGAATCAAATGTGTGCAAGCTTAAATTGCAAGTCATTGGGTTCGTGGCAGAAGGCAAGTCAATGCAAGGAGCTTAATGGGTTCGGGGCACTAAATTTGTAATAAACTTCTACGATATGTCTAATATGTCTATTTCTGACGGTTTTATGTACAACACTAATTTGACAACCTTTTTATCTCTACGTTCTCTTTCAGGAGGTAGGGTAGAAAACTGGGATGATTAACTATCCTGTATAAATTCAGTAGTGCAAAATTACCTTTCAACTTCTCAATTTTGTTTTTCCATATGTGTAAAGCTTTCAAGCCATTTTAGAAGCGGAGGATACCAGAAGACACTGACCGTTAGTTTTCTTAAGTGCAAACTTTGATTAGTCCATTGTTGCTTATAGTGATCCTTGTCTAAGGGTTAGAATTGTATATAGAGTATACAGTGGGGAATGTTGGCATTGTGCTATAACTTCACCTTTGGAAGCCGAAGAACTTCTAGAAGCCAAGTCCTCTGTTCCTTCCAAGCTACTAGTGTGAGGAACTGTCAAATCTCTGGAGAAATTATGATCTTCAGGAATAAAGAGATTTGAACAGGAAGGGATCAGTTTTCTGCTTTAGGGACTTCCTGTTAATCTTAATACATCATACTGCAGAAGAGGAGATTGCCCAGGTGATTTGCCATCACTAAAAAAAGAAACATCGTTTAGCAGCTTCCTGCTGCTATATCACTCCCTTTCTTTAACTTGCTTGTGTAATTTATCTGTCCTCAAAGTTACAACAGTCTGTATTTGGATTGTCTGGAAAGGATCAGTTTCAATAATACTGCAATTGGGGTGTCAAGATTTTCAAATCCAAAAAATCAGTTGCAAGTTCTCCAGGGCATGAAACTGTCTTGCACAATTCTGAGCCAAATGTATACAGTTAACAAGATACTGTAGCTTTGGCCTTTCAAGACAGTATGAGCATGCTGCTATGTAATAACATCCAGCTGTATACATCCAGTGATGATATCGCTCTGACCAATTGCAGGTGAATTTACATGTTGAGTCCTTACATTTATCTACTGATGTGTGAGTGGAGAAGAAAACATGAGGCAGCTACTGTGTGCCTCTCTCTGGGAATCACCAACAACTTGGTATGTGTTAAAGCCTATTTTGGGGGTCATGCTCAATTTCATAAAGCCTTGAGAGCCTTAGTTTCTAGCTAAGAGGTACATCGATACTGATCCCACTCTGATGCCCTGGGTTTTCCTTTCAGGCTCTTGCAGCCCTAGAGCTTTTGAACTTCTCTGCAGGAATCATAGTTTGTGCTGTGTATAATTTATCTATTGTCTTTATTGTGTAGTCTTAACTTCATAAATTAAGTCTGCGCCTGCCAATAGCATGAAGCCACAAGCTTGACAGGCCAGTTCTAGCTTATTAAAAGTGGAAGGATGCAAAACAGCTTTACTGTGCCCACTGAGCTGATTACAAGGGGCGGACGGTCCATGACACCTTTAAAGAAAGCAGTGATTCAGCTCTACTCTTGCATAAGGTAATTTCTAAATCTGTGAGATTTTGAGCTGAGTCTCAATCCAACAGTGTGTTCTTAAAGTCATATTACTTCCTTTAGTGTTACCTATTGGCTAAGCCTCACTGATACCTATGGCTGCCCTGCAGGCCCTCAAACTTGCTGTACTGTCTCTGTGCAATGAAATATAAAGAAGGTGTAGGCTGGCAGTTGGGCAGCTCTGGTTCTGCTTTGACTTGCTGTGTATGTTTGAGCTTGATTCTGTGCATCTAAATCACCTGAACTACTACATTTCAGGCTTAAATTACAGGAAAGGACACTTTGGTTAGAGCTAGGGAAAAAAATTAATGCTAAAGGTAACTAAGTACTGGAGTGTCTAAAGAAGTTGGAATATCTTTCTTGCTGGATGCCTTCTGAAACAGGCTGATCAAATGTCTGTCAGGAATGATACTTTTGCTGTGGATTTTGCTGTTATGAAGCAGATGAACAAGATGACCTGGAGATCCCCTCTCTTTGATGATATGAGGGATCATAGGAGAACTGACTCAAATTCAGTCTGCTGCTTCTGATACCAGAATGGTTTGTGACTTCCTACAAGCTGGCATGGCTTGGTTTGTAGCCAGATCTCTTTTCACACCCTTCATGAATAACCAGCCTGTCACTACTATCCCATCAAAAATCCCTTCAGAATCAGTCTATAGAAACAACTCGTGTGAAGGCATAAGAATGTGTGGTTTGGGGTAAAAGCACATGGTCATAAGGAGAGTTCAAGTTGACTTCAAGTTCTGCCAGAATCTGGTGCAGATAGAATCACAGAATAATAGAATGGTTTGGGTTGGAAGGGAACTTCAAAGGTCATCTAGTCCAACCCCCCCCCCCCCCCAGTGAGCAGGGACATCTTCAACTAGATCAGGTTGCTCAAAGCCTCCTCCAGTCTGACCTTGAATGTTTCCAGGGATGGGGCATCTACCACCACTCTGGGAAACCTGTTCCAGTGTTTCAGCACCCTCATCCTAAAAAAATTTCTTCCTTGTGTCTAGTCTGAATTTACCCTTTTAGTTTAAAACCATTACCCCTTGTCCTATCACTACAGGCCCTACTGAAAAGTCTGTCTTCATCTTTCTTATAAGCCCCCTTCAAGTATTGAAAGGCTGCAGTAAGGTTTCCCTGGAGCCTTTTCTTCTCCAGGCTAAACAACCACAACTCTCTCAGCCTGTCCTCCTAGGAGAGGTGTTCCATCCCTCTGATCGTTTTTGTGGCCCTCCTCTGGACCTGTTCCAACAGGTCCATGTCTTTACTGTACTGAGGACGGTACAGCTGGATGCAGTACTCCAGGTGATGTCTCACCAGAGTGGAGTAGAGGGGCAGAATCACCTCCCTTGATCTACTGGCCTGTCGTGGTTTAACCCCAGCCAGTAACTAAGCACCATGCAACTGCTCACTCACTCCCCACCCCCCACCCCCCCCCCCCGTGGGATGGGGGAGAAAATCGGGAAAAGAAGTAAAACTCATGGGTTGAGATAAGAATGGTTTAATAGAACAGAAAAGAAGAAACTAATAATGATAATAATACTAATAAAGTGACAACAGTAATAAGAAAAGGATTGGAATATACAAATGATGCACAGTGCAATTGCTTACCACCTGCTGATCAACAGCCAGTTAGTCCCCGAATGGCGATTCCTCTGCCCCCATTCCCCCCAGTTTATACACTAGATGTGATGTCAGATGGTATGGAATACCCCTTTGGCCAGTTTGGGTCAGCTGCCCTGGCTGTGTCCCCTCCCAACTTCTTGTGTCCCTCCAGCCTTCTTGCTGGCTGGGCATGAGAAGCTGAAAAATCCTTGACTTTAGACTAAACATTACTTAGCAACAACTGAAAACATCAGTGTTATCAACATTCTTCTCATATGTAACTCAAAAACATAGCACTGTACCAGCTACTAGGAAGACAATTAACTCTATCCTGGCTGAAACCAGGACAGCGCCACACTTCTTTTGATGCAGCCCAGGATACGGTTGGCTTTCTGGACCGCGAGCACACATTGCCAGCTCACATCCAGCTTTTCATCCACCAGTACCCCCAAGTCCTTGGGCAAAAGCACATTTTAGGTCTGGGAGCTGCTGTATTTGCCCAATAGCCTTGGTGCCCTTGGGCATGGCACGGTTGGCCAGCTGTCTGGGCAGCTCCTAGTGTGTGGCAGACTCTACCTCTCAGGAACGGATGGTCAAGCATTCCTTGTGATGTGCCAGGTGACATGCTTTTCCAGTGATACATTCAGTAATGTCATTGACAAAGGTGTTCATGATGCCCATGGCCTTGGTTAGGATACTGGTCTCATGATGGATCTGCTTCAGCACCTGGTACTGATGGATGCAGTAACCCTCCTTTCTGCTATTATGTTGCTTGTAGCCGTTCTCTCAGGTTTTGGTGACAGCATTCTTGGAGTTCTTGTTGGGAGCAGGAGCTGGCGTGGTAGACTCAGGCATTTTGGCAGCAGCTTTTCTCACCAATAAGCAACATGAAGGTGGGCAAAGGTGGAGGCAGTGTAGCTGCAAATGGCTTGAGTCCACTGGTGGCATGTACCTGAGCTCTTGAACTACATACCTCCTTTGCAGCCTGAAGGACTTGTAGCTGTCATGATCGTGTGAAACTGAGCAGCAAACAGCGTTTGCTGAAGCAATTGTATCTCAATGAGCTTTGGCTGACTTTAGCTGTTTTTATGATGTTAATATTCTACATTGCAATTAGAAGTAGGAAATGCAAATGCAAATGTTGGGTCTTGCTGGGAACCAGATATGACCTTTGAGATGAGTCTTTTGAGTTAAAAAAAAAAAATCAGAAAAATATCAGACTCTGCCAGTATTAGCTTGTATTCTAAAATGCTGAAGTGTTATCTACCCGTAGCTGGAAGCCTTCAAAGCTTTGCACAGTTGCTTATGTCTTTAGGTTGTGTTTTCAGTTAAGTGGATTATAGTAGCAAAATGGATAAACTGACTAAAGGAACATTTACGGAAAGATGGTTCTGTACACTGTGTTTACTTGTTGTTTGACTTCTAGTGAGAGGGTTTGTACTCTTTTGAGGTTACAAGTATCATTCCCTTCACCCTGGGGTTCAGTGCCTGAAAGCTTCAGTTATGGTAAGTCTGCTGTCCCCTACCCTCTATGCTACGAGTAGCAGAAAATGTTGAAATTACTTGATTGGTAAAGCTAAGGGCTGTTTTTTATATAGGTCCCTTATTTTTTCTTTACTAAATTGGCAGCTTAGCAAATTGGCTGAACACCATTGTGTTAATTATTGAGAAGCCTAAATTCCTTTGTGGATTTAGTCGTGGTAATTGGAACAGAAACTTAATACAGAGTGCAGAGGTGTAAAGCTGGTCTGGCCATAATCTAGTGGTTTAAGAGTGAGCAGAATGGCATTAGGCCTTGTGCACTCTGTAACATAAATCTTTGTGAAGTGAAAGGAGGGAACTGGGACTTGTGTTTCATCTGTGAATTTCTTTTGCTTTGCATGGACCAGCTAGCTTGAGACTGAGAGTAGCAGCTGTGCACAGGAGCATGCATGGCCTCAGCCTAGTGATGGCAGTTCTCCCTTGAGAAGGGGGCACAGTCTTATCAATGGCCAACTGTCAGAATGTGTTAGTGTTTCAGAGTATATTGTTTGAGTGTTAATATTTCAGAGTAACTGGAGGAGAGGTAGTCACTCAAATTTTCCTTTCTCCTTGGTAAATTCTCTTTAAGCTGGAGGGAGAGAGTCAGGCTTTTGCTCTGTGAGCCACATGAAGTCTGTAATTAGTCTATGAAAGAAGGGCTGGTGTCCTCAAAAGACCAGACAGTAGCTTGATGCTAGTATCCTGTGTCAGCGAAGTGGGAGATGTGACTGTAAGTCCTTCTGGAAATTTAATCCAGGTTTTCAGTATCTGTGGCAGATGTTTTAATGACTATCAGTACAGTGTTTTTTAAAAAAATAAAATGTGGTAAGGTAACACCATCTTCCACAGTTTTTATGAAGAGTGAAAATAACCTGAGAATGTGATGGATGTTTGGGTCTCAGACACAAGGTTGATAAAACACAAGTTTGTACGTGGCAGCTGTCACCAAAGTGGTTCCATCAGGGTGAGACACTGCTTGCTTGGTCCAGCAGGAGAATTTCAGGTAACTGGGAGCTTTACTCTTAAAAGATATATAGATGCTGAAGAATTTGCGTTTTTGTAAAATGGGTATTTTAAAGATGGTCACTTTGTATTTGGGCTCAAAAATCCTTTGGAACAGCTAGTTCAACAAACCCAGTCATTTGAGTTGGTAAGTCACGATAAGCATTGCAGATCTAGAGTCCTAGCTTGTTTACATGTCTGAGGTTTCAGCCTTCAGGGAAACCCTGTTCCCTAATGCCCCCATCACCCTCCCCCCAAAAAACCCCACAATCTTACACAGTAGTTGAACACATTCTAGAAGAAAATTAGTCTGAAAGACAAATAACCTTGTACAATGTTCTTGAAACAATGGACTAGTGGTGTGTATTAAGAGCAAGATAAACAATAAGCTTCTGTTCTCCATTTCCTGAAAAGGCCTTTTCATACTTATTTCCCCATACGTTTTTAACTGTTTACTCTTGGAACAGAGGAAGTTAGTTTTACTAGCAAAATAGTGCTCTTAGCAGGCATATCATTCTCTTGGTCCAGTTTCATAGTGATAGCTGCAGTGACTGTAGTGCTTTTCACATCATTAGGAGAGCAGTTACATGGTTTGCTGCTAGTTATATGAAATTGGCATAAGCACTGGAATTGGTTACAACAGGTGACCAAGAGGGTCTAAATATTTAGATAATATGCTTTTAATAGTTGGGGTTTTTTAAATACATGTGATTTCATTTCAGGCTTGAGAGTGTCATGTTTTAATGTATTTATTTGGTGCTCATTTAAAGGTATTGTAATTTTTAAAGGATTCTATATTATATAATGCTGTTATTACACATACTAAAAATTACAGCCATTTCAATGACTCACAAAACATTGGGTTTGAGACCTTAGATACCAAACTAAATCTGCAGCAATGAAATTCAATCCAGTTTTGCCAAAGGTGACTGGCAGAAAATCTGGTACTAGCCATCTTTCCAGCTTCTATTTAGAAAACAAATTAATTTTCCAGAGATGTTTTGTCTTGATAAGCATCTTATGTTGTTTTGGTTTTAGTATATTAGATCTCAAAGAAGTGTAAAGAAGGTCACAAGTTCATAGATGCTGACTCTATATCAAAGCCTTTCCCGTCTTCAGAAACATCTAGCCATAAAGACAGTCAGTGACACTTTGTAGCTTTTGTAGAAGTTCTCAGATACATCAAGATTCCTGAAAAGCAAATTTTAAGTCATATGGTAAACTCAACTTAATGTGATGGCAGAGCTGCTTGTTTACAAAATGTGTTTCACAAAAATCTGGCTAGGGTTTTCAGTCTCATAATTTTTTTTCTATCACCAGACAAAATTTTATTATAATCAGGCGTGGGGAGCAGACTTAACAAATTCCAAAGTAAAAAATGAGAACTGAATATAGCTAAAGACAGATGGTGTCTTTTAAAGAGAACGCAGATCTGCTGTTCTAGAGAGCAACAGCAGAGGCAACTCTTCATCACATATCTGCCATTTTGTACAAACATCAGTTGATGTTAATGAAGTGAGAGCATGATTCTTTGTACTTGATGTCTTGATCTGC
Organism: Harpia harpyja; assembly: GCF_026419915.1. Taxonomy (NCBI): domain Eukaryota; kingdom Metazoa; phylum Chordata; class Aves; order Accipitriformes; family Accipitridae; genus Harpia; species Harpia harpyja. Next base: position 54,199,792 of record NC_068941.1, on the reverse strand, counting down.
GTCTTTCAAAGGTGTGAGTTAACAGTAAAACACTTCTGTAACAAATTCAGGCTTCTTAGATATTCTGCTGGATCAGAGATTGCCTGATAACTCTTGGCTGGCTCTTGAGTGCTTTCTGAGGAACGCAAGCCAAAAAAACCCACAATTCCAAGCTGCTTCTTTTTGGTCTTCCTTCCCAGTTTCCAAGATTTTCCAGTGAGTTACAGAGGGATGAAACATTCTTATACCAAACTTGGAGAGAAAAGTTTAATAACTTTATTATTCCCTAATGACATTAGTGAGGTGGGCCATCCACCATTAATTGTTTGAAGGAAATGATGGAAAAAAAAAACCTCTTTAGGCAGAGTAGAGCACTCTACTTTTTTAGTGCGGAGAGCTATTTTGGGATATACTGAGATACTGGAGAACAAAATTGCTTATGTGGGAAACCAGTGTGCTAACAGAGCAATAAAAAAAAATTCCATTGTATGGGCTTCAACAAACTTCAGTCTCCTTTGAAAGTTTCCTTAAAGATGAGAGTTCTCTAATCAGAGCTTCAGTATGGGAATTATGAAGCCATAAAGCAGCGATAAATGCTGTGTGTGTCACTTCTGTACTATTCACACAGGTTGCAATTCATTGCCCCTGAGGGATGTAGATAACTTCCCACTTCTTGAAATGTCTTGACCAAAGATTCTGTTGCCATGTGTGCTGGGACAGATACATACATAAGAGCAAGACTGCTTTGTAGCCACTCTGGGAGAGTTTTTGAATTTTAACATAATCACCATGAGTAGTTCATTGAGGTGACTTATGTTTTTTTAGGGTTAAAAAAAAGTGTCAGACGTAACTGTCACAGTAACTTGGCTGCCTACATATTCTTTCTTGCAATGTGAAATCCTATGTTTTGAAAGTTTGAGTTAATTTTTTTTTTTCAGCAGATGATCCACCTTTTTCAATGTGTAGCTGTAATGAAACTGTAGTAGAGACTGACATTCAGGGTTTGTTGTTCATGTGGGTTTTTTTAATGTTGAAGGTTTTTCAGGAGTTCTTCATATGATGGTCTAGAAAAATTTCGAAGTACCTTTTTATACGTAGCTGACTGAAGAAAACTGCATGTGTATTTGTACGCATTGTTATATGTGCTGTCGTTCTAATATGACAATTCTTAAGCTATCGCCACTACATGAGGCATGTATGATGACATAGGGCATCGAGATGTATTTAGAAGTAGCCTGGATAGAATGCCAAGTGCATTTAACAATAGGGGGGAGGGCAAGAACTGTTAATACAGAAGGCGGCTGTCTGCAGTGCTTTCCTACCTAAAAATCTCCTACCTGTTAACCTCAGTCAAGTCTTGATTACTGTGCTTAATTGGAAGTTTAGCGTGACTTTCGATCAGTGCATAGATTTGCCCTAGTGAGAATTTAAGAAGCTTTTATGGCTAACAAGGCCCTAGAAATTTTGGAGCAGGAGAAAGGAGCTGACCTAATTTTTCTTTTATTCTTTTCCAAAGAAGTTTACATATAAAAATGTAGCTCTCATTGGTGGGCAATTTATACCAGGTTTCCTATGCTAACACGTAATGATTGATCCTAATATATTAAGTAGGAGAAAAAGTATAAACTGACAATCAATAACTAATTTTTTAGTAGATTTGTGGTACTTGTAAATATCTTGTCAGATATGAACGAAATAGAGCAGAAATGTTCCAAGTGAGGTGTTGACTATTTCTATCAAAGAAATGAACCTCAAACCAATTCTCAAGAAACAGACTGTTCAGGTATTTGTTCTGATCAACTTGTGACCATTGTCACCCTTTCATTGCTGAGCACGTTCATACTGAGCATAGGTGAAGGCCAATTACAACACATCTGATGGTGCCAACTCTAAAATACTAACATCTAGCTGAACTTTAGAAATTAAACTGATGTCACTGGAGATTAATCTTTTCCCATCTATTTTCATCCTTTGGCTTTATTTGTCTGAAGGCAGGCATGCCTGGCAGTAGGTTCAGTTAATGCATGTGTCCATGTGTGTTTTGTTTATTTTACATTATGTAGGAACAACCACAAGTGATGGTTTATATGATCTATGTATAACTAGGTATTCCATTCCATCCAGGAGAATGGCCACCCTTCTTCATAGCTCCGTTGCTTTTTAGCAGTGAAAGCTACTGAAAGCACACCTGAGACGTTGAAAAAAAGTTCATTCTTATTTGTAAGATCCTTCAGGATCATATGTGTCTAAGATGTGCAAGACTAGCTGAAGTCCAGGACAAAGCATGTGGTTGATGGCTTCCCTCCTGCCCTGTAGATTTTTTCTGTAATATGGGAAATACTCATTTCAGAGATTGAAATGGTCGGTTCTATGAATGAACTCTCTTAAGAGACATCTGCAAATGCGCAGCGCATGCATTGTGCTTGTGTTCTCTAATGTTAAATGCATTTAATGTTATCTGTCATAGTTCAGTTCAAATTCAAGAAATGTGGTTATTCGGAAAAAATAAAAAATGAAAAAAAAATTTTATCCATACTCCTCCTTTCTTCCTGGGGCAGGTAACCTGTAATTCATTTAGACACATTATCATATTACTAGAAGATATTCCACTGCCATTAAAAGATCTGAATAGAAACATGTATAGAATAATAAAAAAAGAAAAAAGTCATTACACCTAGTTGTATAGTGTTCATGTACAGATCTTGAAATGTACACAGGGAAACTTCTCAAAAGGAGGATTCTTCAGCCATTCCATGTGAAGCTTCAGTGAGTCAACTGTGTTTGAAAGGTTAGGTCTAGAAAAGTTTATATTTCCTTTATATGAATCTGTGCAGTGGAACAGGTATGTAGCTTTTTTGTCTATCAGCAATTTTCTGTATCTCTCATCTGTAAAGATTCTTCTGGTTTATCAGAAATCTGTCCTGTAGCATCTGGTCATGGAGCTCTTGGAGACTTCCACCAAGTACCCACGTTAGTAGTGTGAACTGTACACTTCTTGGTCATGTTTGAATTGCTCAATACCAACCATTGATTAAATTGCAGTGCAGTGTGCCACTAAAGAAATTATACGCTTGATTTTAGCATTGCTGATAGCCACAAAATAGGAGATAAGATTATTATCAGTCTCTGAAAAGCGTAAGGTGGTAATCTTGGTAGTAGTGACATATTTGTCTGTTTTACTAATAAGCATACAGATACATTTCTCTGAGACCTAGATGGCATATGTGAAATTTATGGCATCTAATGATTCATGTAGATGAAGATCATCTGATTTATATCCAGTAGTTAAAGCACATCTCAGCAACAGTGCTTTTGTCATGTTTAGTAAAGGCTATAAATACTAATGGGTAAATTGTTATTTACACAAAAACAGCTGCAGAAAGTGTATGAAGAAACAATGTACCAAAATAGGTTAAGAGCCGATGGTAAATCTGCCTTCTGAGAAAATGCTTCAGAAAAGAAATGCTGTGCTGCAAAGCATTGTGCATTCAATTACTTCAGTAGTAAATTGATACTGCTAATAATGATTTTAACACATTCTTCAATTTTCATATTTGCATAGTATTACTATTTGGCGTACAGATGTTTGTTGATTTAGCTTGTAACCACCAGATGGAAGTGTTATGGATAGCAAGGTAATGTAGCATCTTGCACTAGTGGTCTGGTACATACAGATCTTGTATTTATTTACAAACTATACTGCATGTTCCACCTGACCATTACAGCTCTCAAGTTGGCTATAATTGACACAGTGTCTGAAATTTAAGCTATGGGAGTTCTTAAATCTCTTTATTCATGGATCTCAAGTTAAATATAAACTGAGGTTTTTAATGTCTGTGAACTAGTTTTGTGGTAAAATAATAGTCCTAAACTAGCCATTTGGAATGAAGCAGCAATAATGATTAATTTAATGGGTTGGTATTTAGAGTTTGTGGGATTGTGTTTTTTTGTTGTAGCTACTTTTAAGTACAGTAATACTAAAAATAGCTGGGATCAAATGGAAGGGATGCTTTTGAGCTAATCCAGAAAGAATTTGTGCTATATTTTCATACTCAGCAGCTTTTTCATTATTGTTATAAGTTTATTATAGCAATGATTTTTATATGAGTCTTCAGGAACAAATATGCTTTTTGTTTGGTTTTAAGTGAGCATTGCTTTACTATTTTAATAGTTTACTAAATAGCCTGTGTGTCTGGCATCCTGTTTCATGTGTCAGTATACCTTTCAAATAGTTACTGTTCACAAATAGATTAGAAATTAAGGTGACCCATGGTGTTCTAAAACATTTTCAAATGAGTGTGCTTAAGTAGCCTTGATTGGAAATCTAATAGATACTGAAACATTTTGTAATTTTCTCACACCAGCCTGTTTAAGGTTTTGAGTAGAGAGTAACTTCAAATCTCATAACATTTCCTTGAACAAAAGTAACAAGTTTTTCAGTGGCAGTGCCTAACCGTGTGGACAGGTATGAGAAGTTGTTACGGTGAAGCAAAGTAAGTTGTGTCTGTCAGAATTGCTGAGATATATAGAGGGACGTCTTGGAAGCTTCTTCCTGTACCAAAAGAAGCTGCAAAAAGTTAAACAACAATGGTGCTTTTTCAGTGACTTAGTTTACCTGTGTTGTCTGAAACTTCAAAATAATTAGCTGTTATGTACCCATCAAGATGTTTTGGGGTTTTTTTTCTGTAGTCATTAATTTGTATTTGTACTTTACATCTCCCAGTATTTTTACGTTATGGGAGGGTAAGCTGGCTGGTTGGGGATGTGGGAGAAGAGGGCAGCGAGATCTTTATCATGTCACTGAATGGTCCTGGTAGAAAAAATGGAGTGCCAGCAGCTTCAGGTCACTAAGCATCCAAAATAGCACTGGTGCTGAAACTGGAAACTTAAGATGCAAACTAGAAACAAACTACTGGCTTCAGTCTTGGTAAACTGATTTGTCCTGTGCTAAGATGTGTATACCAGCCAGCCAGGATGCACTTAAATACTTCCATCTCAGATGAGCCCTTGTGTAAAGAAGGCAAAGCATGTTCAGAGATGACCAAACTCAAAATGTGGTTTTCATATAAAAAAAAAAAAAAATCCATGGTGGTTCATTTCCTGAGCTACAGGTAATAGTCTTCAAGGTCCCAGATTTCCTTTTAAGAGTATTTTTTGTTCACCATCCACAGTGGTTGTTCCCTGCTCTTTCTGTTTCTTTAAATAAAAAATTTGGACAACAAACAAAGTTTTTTTGCTATGGATTTCCTGATTTTTTTTTTTTTTTTTTTTTTAGCTTGGGTTGAGAGCCTGGTTATTCTGTATTGCATTTTCATTTTGATTGTAGGCAAGCCCATTGCTGCTGGAAATAGCTCAAATGTTCTTAGAATAAACATCAGCCAGCAGCTCAGATTCTTTCTCTCTTCTTTTGCAGACTCTTGCATGCAAGTTAAATTAATTTCTTGAGAGAAACCTTCATAAAGGGCTAAATAAACAAGATCTGCATACACAGAAATTTCTTACTTCCTCTGCATTTGAGACACAGCTAAACTTGTCTGTCTGGTAAGTCATATTTTTCTTAAGGATTTGTCTGTCTTCCTGCCCTTATGACTTGCATTCTTGAGTTTCTAATTAGTGTTCAGAGAAAACCAGCTTCTGTTTGCTAGTAGTTCTGCTACATGCTCTGTATGAAGACTAATCTGCAAAGGCATTACTGTGCTGCTTTTACAAACTTCAAAATAGTACCTATGATTCTGTATGGTACTTTGGTATAAGTGGGGTTTTAATTGTTTATGTAGTAGTTTGTTCTTAGTTTGCTGTAATGAAATCATTAAATGTTTTAAAGCAAAACTGGGGATTGTTCTGTCTTGAAATTATTTATCTGTTTGAATGTTCTGAATTTAATGAATTAACTTCAGAGATTGTATTGCAGAGTATATTCTGTGTCAAGTCAGTGTTTAAAAATAAACTTTCCCAGCAAACCATTCATGTCTCATTGCTTGCTGATTTCATCTTGTGTGGATAAAATAGGTTCATGTTATTGATGCAATGGCATATTTTTCTTGGTGATGTGCCTGTTTCATAGGACAGTAAGCATACTTGTCAGTAGTCTTTAATTTGATAATATAATTCTGTAACAGTTCTATTAAAGATATTTGTGGCTTACAGTTTTTTCAGGTTTGATTGTACTGCTTGAAACAAATATTTTTTTCTTTGTTTATAAAGTGTTAACTGAGTATAACCCAAACAAAAGAAAGTTTTGTCCTCTACCTTCTATTTTTATTTTTTATTGCAATTAAAATGAAGAAAATCTTGGACAAGCGAAAAATTTTTTTGTTCAGTGGTGTGGCTTTTCTAAGCAATTGGCTAGCATTAAATGGCAGCCTAGATATACCTAGTCCATCTGATCACATATGCTGTGGCGCTTTGGCTTACCACAATTACTGTGTACTTACACACTGCATGCCCTGTTTCTGCATAGTTCATTTTGCAGACTTTGCTGTAGCCCTAACGTTAGTTTATTTAAAAAATATATTGAAAACCCACATCATATTTAAAAGTAGTTGTATGTTTAATGTAAAGCAGTAGTTATGAGTTATATTTTCATAGGGAAAAAATAGATCAGTGCTTTTACCTAAAAGCTGTTTGGGGGCTTTCCAATTCATTTAAGTTTTAGTAAGAAGCTTTCCAGCTTATTTTTGGATAAAAAGAGAAAATCTGAAGTCTATGTATACATTTCATACAGCATATCTTTTTGTTAAAAATACAGAATTTTGTGTTAAAAAGAAAAACCAACACGAATTTTCTTTAACAGTTTTTCAGAAAAAGTAAACCCAAGTCTGGTTCAGTTGTAATGTTTGCACTAATGTTTTATTCTGATATTTGAGAGTCATGGATCTAATTCTGCTTGTTCTTCCTTATAGTAGCAGATATTGGTAGTGTAATGTATGTATCCACTTGAAACTATGGAAATTTCGGTACCAGGCATACTTTGTTTCAAATGAGACAGCTTCTGTTCTTTTTCCCCTCTCATTTTTAATTAAATTATATTCCTCTTGGTTTAAGATCTTCCCTATTCCTGTCTTGCTGTCACATACAAAGCTGCTTCCCTGGTCCTGCTGGGACCTGTCCTTGTACTTCCTAAGTTCTTTTGACCACGTTCTAGTGAATACTTGTCTTACATTGCTGGTTTTCATATGAAAAGAATTTGTCACCTGAGAGTTACTTCAGAAGAAGCTGAAGCTTCTGAAAGAACTTAAGACACTTCAGAGGCCATACTGTAGTCGCTGTTTGAGCAATGTAGAAATTTGTGATCCCTTAACATGTACAAAAGACATAGCTGGAGAAGAAATTACACAAAACTAGGCTGCATAATAGGTAAATGTTTTTTTTACCAAGTATTTTCAATTAAAAGCAGTGCTTGAATTGTGTAAAGTAAGGGCCAAGGATGGTCTGTTAATGGTCATTTTTTAATTCACGTGACTTTTAAGTTACTATGTAAGACCAAGTTTTTGCTTGGCACATGATTTTTGACTAACAGACCTGACTTACAGGAACTTGCATCTGGCATGCTAACACAACCCAAACTTTAGCTAAGTGAACTTGGCACTAAATTCAACTAAAGGGAGGAAATCTCAGGAGAGCAGTGGAATTTCTTTCGTTAAGTAAGTATACCTCTGCATTCATGGGCAGCAAACGGTAACATTTTGTGCAGGTTTCTGCTTTTGACAGTGTCTCTTTGTTCACTTCCCAAAGGTGGTGTCAAATACACTGAAAAAAATAAACTTTCTTATTTGGATTTTCTATTTTACTTAATGATATGGTCCCAGGGAACCCATTAAGTCTGGAATGGCCTAACACCATTGTTTGTAATTATTTGTGTGTGAAGAATAAAGGCTCGCTTGGAACAATTTAGGTTACATTGACGTGCTCCCTCCTTATTGTCCTTGTGAGCCCAAATAGAGGGGTGGGAGGAAAGTGTATCTATAAGCATTTTATGATGGAATTATTTAATCAGAGCGTCTCAGAAAATGTTTCCTTTTTGGAACTTAGTGTTTTCCAAACAATGTATATTACTGAACTGTTACTTTGAGAAACAATCGATTGTGATAGCTTTGATTTCTTGTCAAAAGCTTCATGCTGGTAAAGATCTTAAATTAATATGCTATTTAGTCACAATGTGTCAGTGTTGCTTCCACTGTGTAGTCTAAGTTCAGTTCACTTACTGATGGCAACAGGGTTCTATGGTATCTGTTCCGTACGGGATTCTGTACAGGATTCTGATCCATGAGCAGAATTCCAAAGTGACAGGATTATATCAGCAGATCATAATATGCTGAAACTGCATGGGTTTAATATGTGACAATGCTGGAGAAGAAAAAGGTGTTTTGAAAACTGAAGAGCAAGACCTGGTGATAGAGGAAATTAATCTGAGTGAAAGGCCATCATGCAGGTGCCTCTTCCCTTGCATTAGCCTCAGATTGGGAGATACCAAACTGGAGGTGCTGAGAGGATGTGTATTCTTATGCGAGACCTATGAGTTGTGTCTGCACTGGATTTACTTGGCCATGTGCTATTCTCAGGTGGCAATAGATAGCTCTGGAAAAAGTTTATGATGTGATTCTGTATATAACTAGCTGCTTTAGAGGGGTGGATTTTTATGGCATCCTGGTTAGCTCCTGTCTGCAGTAATGAAAGATGGCAGTGCCTCTTTATTGGCTCTGGTGCTTAGGCTGTACTTGACCTTTTGATAGATCCAAATAAACTAGGAACTGGCAGGATTCCCAGATTCTCACAGTAGCCTCTGCTCTTCACATTAGCCTGTGGTTTCAGGGAAGAGGGTAAAATTAAATCACTTTATTAATAATCAAGTATAGCAATGAGCATCTTCTGTCAGGATTACTAATTTTAGCTGTAATGTCCAAGCTTTTAGTTGCTTAACCTTTCTAAAAAAAACCCTGTCTTTTGAGATAAATGTTTTTCAGATTCTGCAACCTCAAAAGTATTCCTTTTCCATCTCAAAAAAAAAAAAAAGTAAAAGTTGACAGTCAAAATCAGGTATTTTTTGCATATGAAACATACAGGAGTGGTTTAATTTTCACTTCTGCCTTTGAGTTTCATTTGACTCTAACTTGTGTTTGAGTTTGAAAAATACTGATTTGTTAATAAAGTTGCATGATATGTAGTAGAGAATTTTCCTGTTTAGCCACCTGTGCGCTTGTACTTAAGAGAAGAGCATGCTTATGCACTGTTTCTTCTTAAGTAAGCACTTAACCATATAGCTAATAAGTATGCTTTAATCTGTTTTCAGGGTGGCTCGCATAAGGCGTTACCTGCTTATGTTTGTATGTAAGACTGCATTTGCGTCCGTATATTAGTGGCTTAAGAATTAGTATGTTTCATTAGTGGCTTAGGTCCCTAAATGTTTAATGCTGTTTAGAAGGCTGTGCCATCTTTACTGCTGGAGGCAACTTGAGCACTTAGGCTGCTTCCACACTTGAGACTGCTAATGACTTGTTCCACAGAAAGGTTTTTTTGTTCCCTATTAAAAAATCATTTAGTATAAATACATTTAAAAAGGAACTAACTTGGTGCAAAGGAGACTCTTAACATGCATATCTTCCCTAGTCTGTGCAAAACCAACGGGTAACAAATGTAGTAGCGGCTCCATCCTTTTGAAGCTAAAAGTGTGAGCAACAAGTTCCTGTGTGCAAGAAGCCTCTCAACTTTGGAAGTGCTCCATGAGACACCGGTATAGGATTCACTCACTTGTGTAATTCGTCTCAATAGATATAAGTGAACTAAGAGGTGAGGTGGAACTGTATGTGTGACCCTGAATCTCTATCAGGTCTCTGGATCTTCTGGAAAGCAGTGGATTTCTTCTCCAAAGTCAAAGGAAGTAGAAGTGAGAACAGTGAAGATAAATAGGATATATCTAATAAGATACTATTGTCTTATTTACTTCCTGGGAGGGAAGGAAGCACAGGAGGCAAGAATGGCAAGATAAGCTATGTTGCTCATGTGAAGGGACAGTTGATTTGGAGAGCCAGTTCCTCAGTCTTGATAATGCTTAGTCCTTCAGTGGAGTTGAGTTCTTATCAGTAGAAGGAATTCTTCAATAGTTTTCATAGCCTTCAATATATAGAATTAGCTAGTTGATCTTTCCACACTGATGGTTAGCCAAATAAAGGCAGTTGGAGCTTGCTGTCAGAGGTCCATTGGATCTCCAAACAGTGCAAAATCACTGTTTTGTTTCTACTTCCCCTCCAGGTACTGCACAAAGCTTTCCAGTGCTGAAAAGGGAAGCTGATAGCTCATTTTTTGAATGTTACAGTTCAGGCCTAAAGTAACAGTTTGAAAGTGAGAATAAAACTTATGTAAGACTTTGTTAAAAATGAGGATATGAAATGTGTGCCTTACACAAAAAAAACTTAGATGCAATGTCTTCAAGTCTGGAGACATTCTTATGTACTGAAAGACTCTGCTTTTGCCTGTGACAGAAACAGTGATTAAAAATTACCTTAGACTGCTGGAAGCAAAATTATGCTAATATTGACAGCTTTTCAAAAATCTTGCTTAAAGTATGTCCCAACTGTATCTGCCGGCAGGTTCCTAGAAGCCTACCTGCAATGTAAGAACTGAGTGTTTAAAGCTAGGTCACCACTTCATACTGATACCTCTTGGAGTAGCTAACAGCAGTACATTCACACACAGCATTTTACAGTAATGGATTTGTATGAAATGAAAGATGCTTTATTAAAATTGAACAGATGTCCAGTTTAATCTACTGTTTGAACTGGAATTCAATTTTGTCTTAAGGGTGATGCTTCTGAAAAGCACCATCATCAACTGCCCATTTAAAAAAAAAAGTTTAGGGTTCAAAGGCTCAAAAAAATGTAACTAGGCAAACATGTCTGAATTCCTTAAGAGTGTATAGATGTACACAAATGGGCTGTACTGAATTACTTCGCACTCCAGAACTTGATGTCCTGTGAAGTTTGTATATGCTAGTGGCAAAGGTTGCTACACATTGGCCTCCCCACCCATCTGGATTTCCCTCCTTTATGTAAATAGGATAAACGTAAATCCACTGACTTGGAATAATTGTGTGGTTTCTTGCTTTGTAGCAGCTGACTGCATGGTGGTTTTCTAGCAAAACACTTAAGTGACAGGCGGCAGGTCAGCGTGGTGTTGATCTGTCTTCCTGTGATCTTGGAATTCTCATCCAAATGACTTACAATGCCTGGATTTCTGTAGTGAGATGTGCCAAATATTTGTAAAACCAAATGATTGGTCAAGAAACGTTTGTGTCTGTCTAGATATGTATTAATATATATATATAGTAGTAATAAGGAATGGGTAGAACAGCTGAAATGAACCAAGAGCTGACTTCTAATCAGAATTTGAACAAAACCTGTCAACTTATTTCAGACTGAGAATACTGTTATTATGTGACATTGGTAAGGAGCATGCTTTTGTTAAATTTTCAGATCTTTGTATTCATTCGGTCCAGGTAGAATGAAAAGCAGTAGTATCAAAATAAAGCTCTAAATTTTGAAGTCTCTTGCACTCCTAGCAACAGTTATATACTTTATATATACTATAGTTATAAACAAACAAGATGTTTATTTAGAGTTGGAGAACTGTTTCCAGTGGAAATCTGGGCTCCTTTGAGTAAGTCCTTTACAGGCCAGCAAACACAACAGTGCAAGTTTGAAAGACCTTTGAGTCAGCTGGTTGAACTACTTATTACAAAATGTTTATTCATTGAATTTAATAATTTGTCTGTCAATTATCTGGCAAACCCGAGTGACCTGGACAAAGGTGGTTCTTATTCTTAAGGCTTTAAAAGATTCATGTACATGTCTGGGCCTACTGAACTGTCACAAACAGCTCCTACTATGTACTTGCAGAACACTTGAGTACTCAGTGTTAGAAACTATGCAAACTCTCTACCTATCTGGTCACAAATTACATGACCCAATGTTTAGTCTGATCTTTGAGGATGAATAAACACTGGCGAAATCAATAGGACATGGACAAAATGTTTGTTGGAAGAGAATCACACTAGGTGATAGGTAGTGTTAAATGTTTTAAGTTACTTTAAATGTTATTCCCTTGTTTTGTATGAACTCAAAATACTATTTTTAGACTTTTGCGTAAATTGCCACATTTAGATTGAGAAAAAGTTTAGACTGATTAAGAAATTCTAAATTTGTTTTTCTTTTGAGGTTTCTGGATTATTTTTGTTTCTGCAGTCAAAGATGCACTTTCCTTGATCACATGCTCTTCACCAAATAGAAATGAGGCAGGTTTTAAAATGTCTCTTTCTGCAAAGAGAACATCTTTTCCATCTGTTGTACAACTGTAATAATATTGGAATGAACCACTTAATAAATTTAAAAACCTGGATCCTTCATAAGTAACACCTCTGGTTCTGGCACAGTAGGCACTGAATGATACTTTGTGCTTTGTTGAACTAATGGAGTTCTTATACTCAGTTTTTGTTCATTTCCTCCCCCTTTCAATTTCACACTTGGTGCTCTCATGCATCCATTTGAGTTACATGTAAGTTGTTATATCCAAGTGTGTCGTCATGCACAGTAGTGGTAGGCTGGGTTCTACAACAGAAGAGGAAATCTCAACAGAATTAAAAACACAATATCCCGCATGAAGTGCGTGCACCTCATCTATTCACTGATTTTTCTGGCAATAACCTTTCTGTGTGTAAACGTTCCTGTTTTCCTTTTGTAACTACAGTATCTTAAGCAGACATGTTTGATGTACAGTTCTTTCTCTGTTGTTACCACTGTGTAACTTCACAATTGCTGTGAATAACTTTCATGTTCCATTGCATGAGTTACACAGGGTAACGCTTAATCCTTGTAAATACCTTTCTGAAAACTCACAGCAGTAACTGTCTTCCTCAGGTTGGGGGGGTGGGGGGGAATGATTGCATGGATTAACCTTTCCTTGAATTGTGTAATGAGTAATCATGATAATATCTACTAAATGCACTTCTAAGTCAATGGAAATGTATTGATTCTGGCATAGTTATTCAAATTATACAGAAATTTTCATATCCTTTACATGAAACTGATAGAAATTATCCCTGGAAAATTGTAGTAATACACAATTAAGGAAAAGTCAATCCTATCTGTCACTGCTATAAAGGTGATGAACAAAGAAAACTGGTATGCTCTTGTTTGGACAGTACCAAGTATAACGAAGCAGTGATGGTAGTCCTGGCACTGAGAGCTACTAGTGCTAGCAATCAATATCAAGATTGCTAGCATAGCCATGCAAATCACTGTCCTGCTTTGGGCAAGTGGACAAAGAAAGAAAACAAGCTCAAAGTTCAGTGTAAGACAACCATTCAGTTTAGACCATGGTAGCTGGCTTGGTCCTTCAGATATAGCTGTGCTACTAACATGAACTGTGACATGTCAAACCTTAGTTTTTCAGTCGGTTCTTTGACAGCTTCTTCCATTTTATGCTGTTATTGGCTAAGTACTATTGCCTTTCACGCTGACACTGGTAAAAGTCACTGTGTGATTATTTTCTGTATAATGTTTGCATGTACCGTATGATAGAATTGTGCTATTCCATATAGAAGAAGCAAGGAATGACAAATCATGTTACTTTGATTTAGACACCAAGGGAATTACTAACCATAGATTGCTGCATTTTAATTAATAAATGTTTTGATTGTAAACAATGTGTGGGGAAGTGATCAGGCCAAAAAATAGTTAATAGCATATATAGGCCTAGGTTGCTAGTTTCAGTGTAATCCAGGCAAGTAATGATCACACACGGTTTACGATAGCATAGCAATTTGGTGTACGTGAAGTCAGTTAAATTCTTTAGTCCATTTGACGCAGGCATTTCTCTGCTGGCAAAGCAGTATCTCCTGAGATGAGACCTCATGGTGTTCCAGTCTGGCTGTGGCCTCTTCTGTGTCTGGAATAAGCAAGGAGTTTGAACTACACTCTCCCTCCATCCCTACAGGGTCAGCCCAAGGTATATTTATCAAGTGAAGCTAGGATGGTTTTGTTTTTACTATTCATTCCAAACATTTTATGTGGAATAAATACAGCACTTAATTTTTTTTTTCCAGGCAATGTATGAGGCATAATTACATTTCAAAATCCAAGTACACATTTACAAGACACATGTTGGACTAATTGTGATTGAGTAAAGCTTCACAGTGGATTTGCACACAATTGGAAGAGGTGTGTAGGTACAGTCAGAATATGGAGAATTAAGCTGATGTGTCATATCTCAAAATCTGCAATATAAAGACCTCCTTTTGAACCAGATGTCTTTGGATTTTTGTAAATAGGCTTATTTCTGACCATAATGAGCTGCATGAGAATTACCTGATTTCTGAATTAGGGTATAGATTTAGCTATTGATATGGATTTATGGGAAGAGAAAAGGACAACAAGCTATAACAACAGAAACAACAACAAAAAATCTCTTTCTTCATAAGAATGGGGTTATCTTGACACTTCAATTCAGGCTGCTTATCAAATACCTTTTTAGAATAATTTGCCTTGACAGCTGCAATAGATATAAAACTGACAAATACTGGGATGTTTTGTTTTTCTTGCTTTCCAATGGACTCCAGAACTTGATGACCTTTGCTGAAAATAACTTGACTAGCTGGAGCCATAACAAGACAGAACTATTTGAGGGCATGTGGTAAAGGCTCAGCTGTTTGGACAATGTTTATCATTCCATTGATATGATAGCTAGACGAGTAGAGGAAATAGAAAATCAGTCATAAGGGTAAAATATAAAACTAAAAAAATCTTCCCTAAATCGTTATTTTTTTCTAACTACTGATGAACTTGAGGATTATTTCCACTATTAAAATATTGTTACTCTAATGCATGCTGTGTTTACTCATCTGTATTGCAGGTGGGTATTGCAAGATTGATGCTTTGTTCTTTGTGTTTATGCTGAGGGCCATGAGAGGTCAAACTATGTCTCTAGATTTCCCAGTCTAGAGGCAAGTCAGTGCCCTAACTTTAGTGCTGACTTCATAATTTTCTCTCAACATATTACCATTATTGGTCAGTGTTCAGTGGCAGTTTCAGTCCTTGGGTTACAAGTACATTACCTGCCAAGAAAGCCTACCATAGATCTTTGCTTGTTAATAATTGGATTTTTGCAATTCAACTGCCAGTGAGGGCATGTTTAGCATTCTTTTGATCATTTAAAGGGTTTCCTTCACTTTCATATTTGCTGTGCCTGCCTACTAAGATTCCAGTGAAAAACAATTTTCTTGTAACTGAGAAAAAAATCTACTCTTCTAATAAAGAATTTTACCAGAGGTGTTACTACTAGCTGCTTTATTTAAATGTGGTAGAGTGTTTCAGAACCAGGTGAGTAGGGAGCTGGATCCCAAATCTTTCATTTGGCAATGGTATAGTTAGCTAGTAGTTCATTTCTACCAGTGTTGGATTATCACTGGAGAGGTGGTAGGAGGGACAATAAACTTAACCTGTTGTAGGTCAAGTTGTCTAAATACGCATTGTCTCTACTACTTGAACTGGCTAATGAAGAAAGTTGACAATGATACTGCTTATTAGCAGATAATTTTTTAGAAGCTGTGTCTGCTCTTTTTGTTCATCTGATACGTTAATTCTGTTCTGTTTGTGAAGGAAAATACACAAGTGCAAAATCTGCTTTTTTGCTTAAACATGCTAAAAATTACATGTACTTATCAAAATAAAGGTGGATTCAGAGTCTTTTGAAATATGTATATTTGTAACAAGAGGGTCCTATAAGAACTTAAATCTTTATTAAAAATAGAGTCAATGTTGAGAAAAACTGTCCCCTGTACTTGTGTGATTTGACAGACTTGATTGATACTGATGAGGTTATGAAGTAGGATGAATGTTGATCAAGACTAAGAAACTTTAGCTGCTTTTGTGGCAGAGGATGTTTCTGTATCTTAGACTATTTGAGGTTTTGGGCTAAATCATCTTTAATTTTGGCATAATCCATTGTTTCTGTAATGGGAGCCTGCCCTAGGAAATATTAAACTACACTGTCGTGGTACCATCAAATATTCTGCTCGTTAATTGCCAGAATGCAATTGCATTGCCTGAAAGCGTGGAGAACTTCATTAGCTTCGTAAGACCTTTGGTACAGGCATCTGTTTTTCTGTGCTGATGTTCTGCCTGTCAGCCTGAAAGCTTCAGAGTGGTTTCCCAGAGGTGTGCCTTGGAGAACACTGGGACGCTGCAAGCTGCTCTGCAGAGGTGAGGAAAGGGCAGCTCCCTTTGCGGTTGTGGTGCGGCAGCTAGCGGCTGGTGTGCCTCAGGATACTAGTGTATGCTCAAAGGTAACCTTGTAGCTATGCCAATAGCAAGTCCTACAAAGCCATCAGTAGGTGTAAAGGGTGAAGTTTGTCATGTGTGGGGGAAAGCCTAACTGAAGGAAAGGAAGGAAGCAGGAACTTGTCTCAAACCTCTTAATGGTGCAAATATTTCAGTGATTGTCAAATGGACATTTACCTCTGTATGTGAACACAAGCCTCTGTACATGCTAAAGAGATTCTCATAGTATTGATGCAGCATGGGTTTTATGTATTATTTTTTTTTATTATTCCATTGCCTGCCCCACCCCACCCTCTCCCCCTGCCTTCAGCACAGAGGGCTTTTCTGAAAATAAGGCAGTTTTCACCTTATGGTGGACGTGGTATCTCATCTCAGAAGGAATTTGTCAGATGTTTCAGGGATACTTGGATGAATAGAGGCACAGATGCAAAGTAGACTTTGTCAGTTAAAGCTTGATTCTTGCAGGTGCAGTATTCTGATTTTCTGCCATGTTTGTGTACTGTGCTGTGGGTGTCCTGATACTCAGTCTAGAAAAACTGACCCTATATTAGTCAATATTTATTTTTCAACAGTATTGCCTTTCACATTGGCAGATACTTAATACTGGGAATTAAAATAGTCTTTGTGGGGAATTTGTTCTGTTTTGACCAGGTGGCATACTTGAACTCATTCCTTACTGCTAACTCTGCAGCTTAATTTCAAGTTAGCTTTTAAATTGGACCTTATTTGGTAACTTGTTAGGTTTCTTGTTACCGTATTTTAGAGATTGGGTGTAGCTTTACTGCAGTGATGAGGCATCTTCAGTCAATACCAATAGTGAAAACAGTTTTTAAAACTGTTACTGTTTTGTGCTTCATACTGCCCTTTTCATACAGAGCGTAGTGTTTGTAATAAATGGACAGACCATTCTGCTTTGAAAGTGCCAGGTGGATTTTCTTGACTATGACTGAGTAATGTAGTTTGTCCCTGTTCCTAATGTAAGAATTTATTTAAATACCTTCATTCACTCTTCTGCCTGTTTCTCAATCTCCTCCTTTTGCTGTTACAGAGCAGTAGGAATATTATTGAAGTTAGTGTCTAGAGCAGCATAAAGGTTGTATAGCTAAGAGCAGAGTTTGTCACCTTTATTACTGTTTGTTTGAAACTACAAAGCTACAGAGCATTATATTAGAAAAAAATATTAGAATATTCTGGCAGGAGATGGTATCATTTGGTATATTAAGGAAAACTATCTTTCAGAATTTATTCAGTGGTATATCACTGTGTGAAGCAACTTATGTGGCTAATCAGTTGTCCTTCCTAGGCTTCCTTAGCTTGCCAGCTCTTTGCAATAATGAAGTCCTTCTGACCTAGACGGAAATACTAGATTGACAGATTTGAAGGTCTCAGACAAGCTCATCTGACTAGTTGCTTGCTTTCAGTGGTGTGATTAAGTACATTAGGCTAGAGATATAGTGAACTCTTAGTCTTTCAAAATGACTGGCTTATGTATGAAGTCCATATGAACTGCAGGCCAACTATGCCCGCATTTTCACATTTTTGTCAAGTCAGTATAACACCTAACTGAAAATGTGTGTGCAAAAATGGGTGTTTAGTTTTTGGTCTTACTTGCAGGATTAGTTCTTATTTGGACCAGTAGATGAGTCCAACTCACCCCACATCAAGTGATCAGTAGAGCTGACACAGGGGAAGCAGAAGTGACAGGGAAAGGAGATGCACTTTTCCCATGGTGAAGGCAGGATCCTACATTGGGTTAAACCAACTTTAGAACTGGGTGACTTGTCCTTGGTAACCTTTGTAGGAAATGGGAAAATGACTGTTTCGTTCACAGCCTTCAGATTTAATATACTCTAGTAGTTTCAGATCAGTAGTTTTAACCATGTGTATACACCATGGAGGGTTCGTTGTAAGAATCCTCAGAGATGTACACTTTAACAGAATCTGCTTCCTGAGGAATAAAAATTAGATTCCAGTAGCATTTTAAAAGTGCGTCATACTGCTGACTTTTATAGCAGAAGATAAGGGTGGTATTAACAAATGAGAACTTTAGCCTACTTGGGCTGTTCTCAGTGGCTGCTTTAACATGTGAAAGAACAGTGTTGTCAAAGGGCGAGGCAGGTTTTGATGTTTGTCCGTGGTTGCCCTCTGAAGAAAGCTTTGTTTGTCTCTTTCCATAGACAGGGTTGAAACTTGGGGAAACTAGCTGTCCTCACCAAAAGTTAGCCAGAGTTACTTCCTTTCATGCCACTGCATGGCCCACACACATGGCCCTTTTTTTCACTTTACCTGAGAAAGAACAGATGAGTTGAAGATTCAAAGAAATCACTGTTATGTGGTATACATTACCATGACTGTCATGCAGAAAATACCATGTTTGCCTGGGCCCAAGCAATGATGTGAAGTTAAAATATGCAATATGAAACTTCCTTGCACCTATGCAAAGTAGTTTCCTTGTATGTTTTACTATCTGGACATCTTTACTACTTAGACATCTTCTTCAGTCTGAGAGGCTTTTTCTACACTGTGGGGCAGGGTACTGCATGAGGTGCTTCGTAGCTGGCATATGAATCTGTAGCCATAGTGGTGGGACCTGCCTTGTCCCTCCGTTTGCCCATGTCTGGATGACCTGGGGACCAGGGCATTTCATGGAGAATATGCCCTGTGCTGTAGAGACGCAGTAACTTGGAGGCCAGGCTCTTCGCTCTTCTTGAGCTATGGAGTCCCTCTCACCTGAAGTCATTAATGACTTTCAATTAGTCCCAGAGTAGTGTTTGGGGGGCTTTTTGTTGTTTGTTTTTTTTGTTGTGGTTTTGGGGGTTTTTTTGAAGCCTGTTATAAGGTTATATTTTATTTTTCTCTCCTGCCAAAGCTGTATCTGAATCTTCCCCTTTCCTCCAAATTTTTCAGTCATGTTTCAAAAGTAATCATTCTTAACGTTGCTAAAGTTTTATAAGTAAAAGCTGGTTTGCACAGTGTAACTGCTTGTGTAGTACTTTGAATGCAGCTCATTTCAGTGATAAGTTTATAACATGATTTCATAAGAAGTTATGTTACGCCAATTAAGAAGGTGATGAACTCTAGCACTGGGATTGGAATGACAGAGGCGGCAGACACCTCTTCAGTAGTTCTTCTGCCAAAATGAGTCCATTATTTAACCATATCTCTTTTTCTTCTGCTGGGAGAATTTTTTTCCCAAAGGACTGTATTTAAGGAAATATACAGTAAGTTGGTTTTATATAGGGTGCGTTTATTCCTTTGTTCCCTTCAAGTGGGATCTAGTTGGGTGCTGATGACCTCTACTTCTTGACCTACACATAAATAAAATTGCCAGCACAACTCCTTTCTCTGTTTCAGCACAGGCAGCACAAGAGCAGTGCACAGATAAAAGCAGTCACAAGGTACAGGATTACAGAAAGTCAATAAAAAGCACACTGGAATAAGTAGAGAAGTTCCCCAAATAAACCACATCTTTTCACGTTGTTGAAGTGCCCTGGTTTTTCTGCTGTAATTGTAAATTAAGAGTGATCAAAGCCATTGTGTTTAATATAAAGTGCCGTCTTTAAGCTGCTCAGGTGAACTCTGAGTGAACTAATACGATGGGAAGAAAACCTGGTCTAGACAGTAATTTTACATCACTGCACATTAAAAAATAGTAGACATGTGGTAAGCAATGGGATATTCATTGCATTAGGTAACAGATAATTGTCAGGTTTCCCAGTCCCCTGAGCAGAGATAAGTATCCGTTCATTGTTCTGTCAAGACAACTGTATACTACCCCATATACTAGGTTAGTTAAAAGGCTGCTATTTAGTCATAAATGTGGTCATTCTTATGCTGCTTCCTTAACAACAAAGTTTTAGCCAGCTCTTGTAGCAAATCATAAAATAGTGATGCAAACCCATTCTTTAGCTGTATAGTTTCTTGATATATAGCTCACTAATGCAATAGTAGCTTAGCCATTGTTTTGTTTAAAAAACAAACATGCACCACCATGTCTTCTACCACCCTAAAAAGTAGAATGGGTTAAATATGAAATTAAAAAAACCCAGACATAGCAGTACATTTCAAACCCCAAACTAAATTTTACTATGCAGCAAAAACTGGAGAACAAACAGGTCCAAATTACTGTTTTGATAATTTTGCACTGGAGTTTTAAAAATCAAGAGTGTTCCTAGAATGTAAAATATCCATAGCTTATGTGGCCTTTTTGGGATCCCTTTCTTATCCCTTTTTGGGATCCCTTATAGAAATTGGGTACATCTTGAATTTTACTGTACTCTAGCATGTTCATTAAACATTAAAGTGACTTCATATATTGACTTCACAAATTACCTTTAAAGTAGTGTCAGATACCAAAAATCAAAACTTTTTAGACTGGTACTATGCGTGCTGAATTTACTTACTGATATTAATCATAGTAGTGTTTTCTGCTGCAGACTTCAATCCTGGTGAGTTTAGAAACTTTGATGCAGTAAGTAGGAAATCTGGCATGTTCTGCAGTAGGTGAAAGATTTAACGTGAGCAATGACAGAAGAAAATACATACTGAAAATGTATTAATAATGTAAAACATCCGAAAACCAGCAAAGTAGAAGGAGTTTGGCAGTGTTGATTTTGTTAAACCACAATATGGTACTAAAGATAGTGAAGGGAATTCCTCCGGTGTTGTTCCTGCTTGTTTCTTTTAAGTTCTGCACAGGACAGTATCCATGCTGGTTTGTATCCCATCAGGATCTCAGGTGTATCTGGCAAGAGGGGATGCGCTCAGAGTTCATTGTGGTATCAGGCTGTTAGTTGTTGTGAAGTTTTCTTTTTGGTTTGGGGTTTTTTTTTAGTGAAAAGTAGCTTCAGTTTTCAATTTTAGGGAACAAAGAGAAAAAAAAATTGCAATGTTCTAGTGTAGACACCTACCTTGTGAATATCCTAGGGGAGGCCTGTTTTCTTACATGTTCTAGCATATAAACACCTACACTTACTTACACTATTGTCCAAGAGATGGTCTCAGCCACTCTCTTAAAAAAAAAAACAAAACAAAACCAAAACACCTCATAAAATTAAAGATTTATTTTTTGCTGGATCATGTGTCTTAAAGGCTAAAAATTAATTACATCCCTCCCTTCCTCATCTTGCTTTTGTAAGTACTAATAATTACTGTCATTACTTTTTTATTTTACCTTATTTCACCTGTGAAGTGCAGCAGTTCTACTGATGTAATAGCTTCTACCTTATGAATTCTTTTTTATTAGAGATTTTTTTTCAGATTATTACTGTTTATTAGCAAAACACCTTCCCGTATGAATTTCAGTCATTATGCTTGTGTTCTGAGCTCTTGTTAGTACCAGAATTCACAGCTCTGAAAGCTGTACCACGTCTTGGATGTGTAGTCCTACTACAGTTGAGCTGTACACACACAAAATAACCATATACCGTGCACACAAGGAGGCAAATGCATCTGGATTCTCCCATGCAATGCAAGCTAGCTTAGCATTTACCCATGTCCAGTGTTCCTGTTGGAAGATTACTAGCAAAACCAGCAATGTAGTGGATTACTGTTAAAAGCAACAGTCTGTCAGGGAAAGTGAAATAGGGAGGTAGATGCTGTCATTGTGAAATATTTTTTACTGTCTGTTAGAAAAGCACAGGTGTTCAGGGAGAACTAAGGCCAAGACTTCAAATTCTCCTAAAGGAAATCTTCTGGCAGTACTTAAGTGATGTAGGAACTTGAAACCTATTATATTAACCCTTCAAAGAAATGTAAACTCTTCAAGAATCAGATTATAATGATAATATGCATTCAGGCTTGGGGCAGATGAACAGTAGGAATTTCAAAAGCATTAAAGCCTGTAACTCAAACCATTGCAATGAGCAGAGATGCTTCTTGAAAAGGGACTGAGAATCCTGTGAAGTAATGTTTTTAAAATTGTACACCTGAAATTCAGTATTTAAGCAAGACTCAGGTTGGACTCACTGAACTTTAGGCTCTTCACTAATGTGCAGAATTGGGATTCCAGACGTAGTCAACAGCAGCTCAGTCAGAAGGAAATTTGATATGGAATGGGCTTAATCACTCCTTGAAAGTGCCTATATGACTTGCTCAAGTAAATAGGTGTTCCTAAGGAAATTATTCGAGTCTAAATAAATGCAATGAATCCAGACCTTAGTCTCTGTTGCTATCTCTTGTCATTTCGTGCACAAGTGTCTATTTGGGTCGCATGAAGTCTCACTTCTATATCTCCTGGTATTACCTGAGAATTTCAGCTTTGTTTAAATTTGAAATATCTAGCCAAAGCTTGAAAAGACATTCCAGTTTTCCCCTAATTAGAAGTTAGGTTGGCTCTAGATACAGAAGATACAGTATTTCATTTAAATTTCTTTTTAAATTTTTATTTTGAAGTTTTTAACTGCTTTTGCCTAAATAGCTGATATTGGCAATACTGCTGAAATGTGCTGTTTCTGGAATTGCTAGATACATGTGTTAAAATAAATTAGAATTCCTGCAGGCGTCTGATGAAACAGTTTAGAATGTTCAGTTTAAACTAGTTTTGACCACTCATTCTTACTAGTATTACTTTACATAACTGTTTAGATTCTAATTTTGATCTATGGGCTCAGCTTGAGGGAGGAATGTTTGCCTCTGATTTTTCTTCCTTAGTTGGCGGGAGGAAAATGTGTGAAATACACCCTCTTCAAAGGGTACAGGGTTGAGTCCCCAAAATAAAAGTTATCTCAGGCAGCACCAGAAGTCACAGAAGCATATGATCCTTCTCCCTTGCAATGACACGCTATGGAGTGTGTTTCAGGGGAAACTCTTTATCTAGACAAGCATGCGAATCCCTCCCATGCTGGGGCCACCAATTAGTGCCAATTAAGACAGCAATTGTTTTTTTGATAGCTAGGAAATAAGCTGTGTACAGACAAATCCATTCCACAATTTGAAAACACATGAATACTTTCAAGTGGGGAAAGTGTCAGTAATTGTTCAAAATGAAAGGTTCTGAACCTGAGTGTGAGGTATAAAAATAATAGCAAAAGAACAGCTGTGAAATTAGCTTAATACATGACAGAATATTTGTTGCAATATATTTGACTTTAGGGTGCCAGAGCCATCCCTGGGAAGTGTTCAAAGCAATATGTTAACATTTCTTTTGGTAGAAGAGAGAGCTTCAGGCCCTAGAATTTCTTTTCCCCACTGCCACCTCCAACAAGCAGTGCTGGCAACCCTAAATCCTGTGTGCCTTGTTAAATTAACTTTCTAGTCTTAATGGTAACCTTCCTACTCCTAAGGGAAAACGGTGAATTTTCACAAAGCTGCAGCAAAGCTTTTAATTTAAGAAAAAATGCTATGGAATATGCTGTTTTTAAAAAAATCTTCTGTATGCAATGGTAGAAGTCTTTAAAAAGAAAACCTCCATAATTTCCTGATTAAATAGAACACTGAAAATTGCAAGTGAATGCTAAAATAAACATGCAAACATTTTTTCCTTAATTAAAAAAATAATCTGGCAAAACAGCTTAAAGTAACAAGCTATCTTTTTAATTGTAAATGTGTAATCAAGTATAGAATATGTTGAGAAATTATTGTATGTATGAATACTTCGATTTCATTTCAAGTGGCCTGGGGTGCTGTGTGGCTGTTGGTTATCAGTTACAGTTTTTTTGGTGACAGGGATGTATCTAATGCAGTCTTCTGGAAAGCAACACGGTTTGCATAACTAACTTTCCCCTTTTAGAATCTCTTGATAGAGAAAACACATTTTTTCCATGTTCACTTATCTTGAAACAGAATTCACACCAGGTTCTCAGAATTTTGCTTTTAAATCAAGTGTTTTCTAAAAAAAGTCTCTTGACCTGCAGCAGCATCTCAGAAGCAGAGAAAATCATTAGGTTTAATTAGGATCAAATATTTATTAAGCACTTGTAGATGAATTGAGTGTATTCAGTAATGGAGAAATTGTTTGTGGGTAATTTGCTGTAGTATTAACACGAGGCACGCATGATTGAATAAATTTGCACGGAGATTTTCTCTGTGTGGATTCTTTTTCATCTAGAGTAGAAGTTTTATTTACATAGTGTATCATTTTTTCCATCATTCTTAGATATCTGAATCAAAGTTTATTTTTAAGACTATCTTGTTAATTGATAGATTAAGGTGCCTGAGGGTATTGTATCTCCTCATACGTTCGTAAGTGTCATTTTTCACCTGTAGTAAATGAAAGTATGAGGACATTAGTGAGATGAGAAATGGTTTTACCCATGAAGAGCTTGTGCGCTGCATCTTTAGTGTCTGAGCATAGTAGTCTGTGATAATGAACCAAACAAGAAGCATCTAAGAACCCAGTTAAGTAAAGTAAATATGAATTGTAGCCTATTGGCTAAATTCTGTCCCTTACCATTGAGACATGTTTCTTGTTGATTTACTAGCAATCAGTCACTATTGAGAATAAAACTTTATTCTATAACTTAAAGATGTGACCTAGAATGTTGTTCTCTTCTTACTGAGGGCTGGAACTATCACTCTAGTTCAGAATTGTCTCATTTTCAAGCTACAATGCTTTATTGCATCTTTAGTAGAGACAAATAGATAAAATCAAGTATAAATGCACAAGATGGTATGGATAAGCTGAATGGAGCAAATGCTTCAGCCAGCAGTGGTCTGGACTTACTCATCAGCTGTATAACATTCTCTAGATGGATGCCAAAGCTTTACCTATGTTACAAGATTTCAGAAGGAAGAATTGCAATCCATTTTTTGTCAAGTCTTAGTTCTAGAATAGTATCTCCAGGTTCATAACAGTAAGCAGTAGTCGTAGGGCAATCTGACTTCTTTTTAAAAGGAAATTTCAAAATTAGGGCTGACCTTGTCCAAAAACCAAGGAGCACTGCTCAAGGGGAGTTGGTTTCTGTGCTTAGTCTCCAAACCCCAAAGAAGTTACTTTTGCAAACTAACAAAGATAAAATGAAGCATCGTAGCCTGGGGCACCCCCTTCAAAGCTTTAGATGTAAATGGAAGGGTTGGAATTAGGTCAACTATTTTCTGGCTATATTTTTCTAATAGTTCTTGGTATACTACTGAACCTATAGAAAGCAGTTGTTTCTGTCCCTGTAAAATTGCTGAGGAACAGTGGAAGGAGAAAGCTGTCTGAGAGTGACCTCGTGTCTGTGAGTGCAGCATGTTGATGGCATTTCAGTTTCAATCTGTTAGTTATCATTAAAAAGGTAATGGGGTAGTTTCATCCCTGCTGCTAAAGTGATGAGTTCAAAAACTAGAGGATCCACACATGAAAGACACTGAAGTGCTAGCTGTTAAGATCTTCTCTGGGTGACATCTATGTTTGTCAACAACCCACACTGATTAGTGCTTGTGATCCTAACAGCAGCCCCGTTCAGCATTTAAGTAACAAATGAGAAGAGACTGTGGTTTTTCAAGTTTAATAAGGGCACTGTAATCTAAGTGCTATCTTTGAATGGACCAGTGCGTACAAACCTTTAGATGTTTTCTCACTGGGCAAATGCTTTGTGTGATCGGTTCATGACAGCAGCCTAGCTGTTCGCATTCAGATCACCCAAACCCATGCAGTCTGGTAGCTGATTTAGCACAAAGACAGGCATAATATTAGCACAAGGTGATTGTAAGCAAGCCAGAATACAAGTACTTTGCAGTGTTAAGTCACTGAGGATTCTTTGTTAACTAGGTGTTCCCAGATGCTCAAGAAACCCCAACCCAAGTTTTTGTGTAGTGCTTTTGATCCTGTTGCATCTGATTCTGGAGTGCTTTCCAGTTAATTGTATAACTTTCTCTTAGTGCACTAGGCTAGTGACATTAAGACCTCCTCAGAGCTAATGGGCATGGGAAATTTTTTGTGGCTGTTGAAGGAAAGGTATTTCCAAAAAGTGTTCTGTCACAGGATGGGAATGTTTTTATTAAGTTTTATACAAATATTATTCTGCTTCGCAAACTCTACCTGAGAGAGAGCAGATGCATGCTTTGTAACTTAATAGTGATGCCACACAAAACAGGGTTTAGGAGTTTGTCTAGGAGACAAACTAAGAAAATGCAGAAGCTGCATGAATGCTGATAGTAGGGGTAGAGATTTGTGTGTGGAAATTTTCATCATATTTGGGGATAGTATTCAGGTAATACAAAACAGCAGTTACTCAGAAACTTGCCACCTCCTCCAAGCCTAGGCAAATATTTCACGGTTACAGCCAAAAGGTGCATATGTGTGCAGAAACAGGAATTTATTGTTAGTCTGTCAATGTTTTAAGTTCAGTGAAAACAGGTCAGTGCAAAGCCTGTAGCTTTTTACTAGTAATGGTAAGAATTTTATTTACTGGGCTACTCTGGACCTGGCAGGACAGGCATAGAAATTTGAAGTTTCCTGTGCCTTGTCTACCATTTTCAGTTTCGGGATGAAGGGCCTATTAGGAGATGCCTCAAATCTTAGAATTTCTTGTGTGCATCTGGAAGCTACTCCCATTGGAGTTGTTGGTTGCCTAGTGCTATATATGACCAGATTCCCTTCCCTTTCATGTTTACCAAAGTGAATCTCCTAAGAGATTTTCTATGTCAGTTATGTTTGTTACCAATTTCCTAATTCCTTCTTGTGAACATTTGGTTATGAGGCCTCCAGTTCTCTCAGTGATTTTGGAAACAGTTCATTTCTAATTAACCTTTCAACTGAAACTTACTCTCGTTATAGCAAACTTGAGATTGCTGTGAGCAGCAAGGTGATTGCTGTTCAGGACAGTAATTCTGAGGGAAGTTTAGTTACAGACCTTATACGCTTACTTTATGGCATACTGTAAGCCAGCTTTAATTGTATTGACCTTTAAAAAGAATTTAAGTGAAAAATCTACGATTTTTACCAAGGAGGAAAAAAAAATACAAAATACTGCCCAAAAAGTACTTTTAAGTAGAATTATGTACAGGTAAATAACACTGAGACTGTTGTTATGGTGAAAGTTTCCCTTAGTAGATAATAGTATTAAGTATTCTTTCACCATTAAAAAAAAAAAAAATTACATACTGGAACTGCACAGTCTGTCAAAAAAATACTATATCCCTGTGTAAAATTAAGATGAAATTGTCTTCTCCACATTTGCAAACATACTTTTCTCTCTTCTATGTGGGAAGAGTCCGTGTTGAAGTTTCTGACATTGCAGCCTTAGGACCAGAAAAATCTGAGAACTAAGACCTCTGTAAAACTGAAAGCAGACATGTCAATTTTTTCTGCAAGAATGTCTTTTCCATTAGAAATATGGACTTAATATCATCATTGCCCAACAGCTGTGGCTTAAAAACTCCACACTGAGGACAGCAGCTGAACCACTCACTCTGTAGCCTAAATTGGAATAAGCATGTCTGATGAGCATCTGAGAATTGATAGCTGGAAGGCAAAACTCATGACAGCTGGACCAGTGAATGTAAAGACACTGATGCTTAGTGCTCTGCAAATATCAGCACTTGAGGTCCTGGTGAGTAGGTAGGGTGCATAGAAGCATGCAGAAGACACAAGATGCATTTTCAAACATGGCCTATAATTATACGCACCATTTCATGTATGCGATACTAATTGCATACATAATTTCTGGCATGCTGGTCCTCATGTTTACACAAGTAGAGAATTTACATGTGGCTTTTCTTTGTGCGTATGCAAATTTTATCACTTACTTTCACACACAATCATCTGAAAAACAGTGAGGGCACATTGTTGTATGTACCAGGGTGTATTCATCTATGGGCTGGGTCAAGGCTGTCCCAGAATCATACTGAACTCTTGCAACCTAGGAAGGGTATGTGTTTTGGTTATGAAAGAAATTGACAAAATATTTAGCATGGTCAAACCATAATGTTTTAATTGGGGTTTTTTTTCTCAGTTCTTGTGTATTTCAGAAAGAGTAGTTCAGATACTGCATTGATTTAAAGCAGATTCTTCAACTAGGTATTGGTAATATTCTATACAACTCAATGTGGCTAATGAAGCACTGCATGCTACCTTCGGGGCTACAGCTACGGCTTGGCATAAAAATACGACCTTGACATGCTTTGAGCTGCACAATGAACTAGTCGATAGGAAATTACTACAGTTTGTAATCCTGTATAGTCACAGAGACATTATGTTCCCAGACAAAGAGAAGTAAAAGCTGAAGAGTAAAGTCACTTATCGCTCTTAAAATGTCCAAGTAAACTGTACATTTCTATTTGCTACTGTACAAAATACCGTTTGGTGGCAAGTTACATATAAATGGAGATGATCAGACAATCCTTTCAAGTGATTAATGGAATAGATGCAATCATATGCTAGATATTCAAGTAAAACTTGATTCTGACAAGATATGGTTCATTGAAATGCCTTTTACCTTTGTGGGATAACTTCCTGGTCATCTCAAAGGAGGTTGCTTCAAATTTTGGGGAAAAGAGCAACTTTGATGTTAAAAATTGAGGCCTATATCTGTCATAGTTTTGTTCATAACTTACAATAAACAATGGGAACAGCTCTGAAGTAGTGCATTAACTTTTAATTTCTGCTTTTCATGTGAAATTGCTGACTCATTGTAAAACTTTAAAACTGTTTGAACCAGTCTTTTTACAAGTTCAGTTCTGAGATACTTTTGTAAATCATATGGATAGTTTTGAAATAAAGTATACTGATCTTTTTAAGTATGCCTCTGTTCCTGGAATGACAGGGTAATACATTAAGTGTGATGAAAATATATAGTTTCAAACAAAATTCTTAATACCACAGTGCAGTTTATAGCTGAATTAACTTTAAATTCTTAGCACTCAAAAGTTATATAGGTCAAGAAGGTAAAGACAATCACTTTTTAAACAACTTGCATCCATTTACATGCCTCCCTTCAGTTTGTGTGAATGCTTTTGATTCTTAATCTCCTTTTCAAACTAGTAGATCAGTCAAAAAAAATCCAGAGGTGAAATCTTCCTCCGTATGTTACTTGTCTCCATTTTCAGAATTGAATGTGTATTTTGACCTTAGCTGTGCTGTTAGTAGAGATCTTGGAGTTTGTTACAGTAACAGGTAATGTCAGTGGGTTTTGCCTCTGTTTTAAGTGTTACACCTCACTGCCTTCTGGGTGGAAGCTTTAGGTCTGTGCTTCTTTCATGGCAGACAATGGCTTTAACTCTTCTGCCCAACTGGATGTATTTGAGATGCTCTCAGGGATAACTGTTGAGCATGTGTAGACTTCTGTTATTTTCCCAGAAAGTGCTACAGCAGCAGAGCTCTACCAAGGCTCTTAGTATACTACTGTACTTATATCCCATTATGTGAAGTTAAATATGCTCTTAAATGTTTCCTGGTCTCAATAGGGTGCAGACATAGCCCAAGAATATATAAATCTGGCCAAAATGTCTGCAGGCCTGGCCTCTTCATCAGGTTGTTCCCCAGCCATCTTTTTGTCTTAGATAAGGTTCGATGTCTGGTATCCCCCTTTTGTAACAATCTGGCTTTTCCAATTTGTGATTTCTTTAGCGAACTTTTTACTCCTCTTCCTCTTTCTGAGATCTTTCTTCTAAAAAAGCAACTGAAAGCAATTCTCACTCTTTTCACCAGTTCACTAGGTGACCTATTACGTTGACTTTTTTTCACCACTTTTATCTCTCAGCACTTCAGAGGCAGAAGAGAGGTTAATCCAGAGCTTAACCATCCCATGAGATTTTATTTTTCTCACCTGAATGTGAGCTATCAAGTGTTAGTGATTGTGTGTTATCCCTGGTCTGGAAGATATGTGACATGTTAACTCATTCTATCCTGTAAAAGTGTTAAAACCTCAATTAGAGTTCCTGATTGTATCCAGAGATTTCCCTAAGGCAACTGGAGAGTTTTAGTTTCTTTTCTCCAATGCTGTGCTACATGTGGCTTTGTCTTCTGAATAAAAATACCACGTACATCGTAGTAGGTAAGTCATGACCATAGTCCTGATCTTTCAGGCAAGTCTGATGTTGGTATGCTGTGTGTAGATTTATTTTACTGCTTATATGCACGTTTCCCTCAGAAAATGTTTATAAGTGGTTTATATACTTAGAGTTGCAAGGTGCATGTAGATGCTGTAGTCGTATGGTTAATTCAGTTACAGTGAATATTGCGTATAGTTGTTAAACACAAACTAGTTTCATTTATACTTTTTAAGGACACCAAATTTGAAGCCCTAAGATGAAATCTTGCTGTTATGAATCCATAGAATCATCCAATTAGAGCTTGTTTACATTCCCACAAATTCTGGTGTTTCTTCTGTATGCAGGGAGATGCATAATTTTCCCTGGCTTCAAAAAGTCATGCAGTGCAAGAAGATAGGTGAGCTGTGGATTTTGTTTGTTTTAAAAACACTTGTCCAAACTCATAGCTTTGCCTTTGATTCTACAATCTTAGTGAAGAATTTGGCTAGACATTGAACATCTGCATCTTTAGCCTTAAAAAAAAAAAAAGTAAATGAAGACAAAAAGGAGCTCTACAATTTAGCTGTGATGCATTTGTGTGCTTTTTGCTCTTAGGCTACTGTGACTGTTTAGGGTACAGAGACACTTTTCCCTGTATGACATAGTCCACACCACTTCCAAAATGTTACAGAGCCAGGGTCCAAGTCACTGCTGCTGTAATTTACTGCAGTGTAGGAATCCAGCCTCTGCTGTATTCTATAGGGGAAACTAGATGGGACAGTGAGCTTGAAATTTCTGAGTCTATGGAAGTAAGGTGTATGTGCAATGAGGATTCAGATACCTGAACAAGCAGTGTGGAATTGTGCTAGTTCTAGAACAGGCAACGTGTAAACATGGCACCATACCTGAGCTAGTAAGATGTACTTGGGTAAAATGTTGGAGCTATGCTACTCTCGGGATTAAATTATCTTTTATGCTGTAGTATGCTTTAGAAACCTGGGAGTTTGGAGTGATGCCACCTTGAGGTTTCTATGCCATGGCAATTGGATATGCTAAACTCAGCAGTACAATTATTATATTTCTGGGTTCTTCAGGTGACTTGGAATCCCAGGCTAAAGATTGTATCCCTGTTCTTCTGTTTCTGGGAATTCTGCAAGAAATTGGATAAAAGGTGTTGGCACTCGCACACACACATCTCATTAAAGAGAATTTACTTGTACTCTGTCGCATTAACAGACAGCACTATATCTCTGTTACTATTAGTTAAAGTTTAGTCAAATACTTGTCTGTCTACTCTTGTTGGCTATTATGTTCTGAATTTGATTTTATTCAGCAAGGGTTTTTCTATGTATTTGTTCCCCTTGGTTTCTCTCGCAAGCGTATCTGATACTCATGACATTGATCAGTTACAGAAAGCAGTACCAAAAGAAGATATATAAAAACTCAAGCCACCACCACCCCCAGTTTTAAAAGCTGATGCACAAGAAATTGTCCAATTTTTAGCTTTATAGATAAGTATTTGTTTTCCTTTTTTAAAATGAACACTCCCTTTTGTTTTGATTTCTCTTCTTTGAGCAGCTAGTGAAATACTTGTATGCAATACAAAAATACTAAATATACAGAAAGAGCTGTGTCCATGTGTATTGTTCCCACACATACTATATACTGCACATGATACCATCATCTTGTTCTCTCAAGGGCTTGAGTTTTCCATCATCTATATTTTATAAGTGTTGTTACTTAACCCATTGCAGAGGGTAAAGGAGGGGAGGGTTGTCTGTTCTTGGAGCCATCAGGATGCTTGCTCATCTCATGAAAAGTATACTGCTAACAATTTTTTTAACTTGACATAGCAGTCAACATACAATTGTCTATAAAGCATGGCATTTAAATGTATAATGAGCAATTCCTGTATGTAAGATAGGAAGGACAAATTAAGAGGCTGGATAAAAGTGAGTGTATCAACAAAATCTGGCATTTGGAATTTATCAAAGACAGAGAATATTAAATCTTAGCAAGCCATCCCTGTTCGGCCCTGAGATTTTGTCACTTTGTCATTGATGTGAGTTTCTTGGTATTACAGATACTTTGTGTGTGAAATAAGGTGGGGAGAGGGTCTGAAGAAAATGATTTTTTTGTCAGCTCTTCAAATGAGCCAGGCACCTTCTTCTATAACTGCTGTCTTCTTTTCCTATTACCATAAATACAACCTTTAATGTACCTTATAAAGACAGAAGTGAGGCAGAACCGTGCAAACCAGTAGCAAAGGGTTTTGTGTTTGAGAGTCTTTGGGCAAAAATATACTAATAAAAGAGTCTACGTAGTATTTGGTATAATTTTCCTTTATTTTCTTATGTATCTTAAATGCTTCATTTCTAAAACTACTAGTAGTACTTTGTCAGCAGAGAATAGCTAAAAACGTGTAAGTAGCCCACAATATGCATGACATCTGGCTTTAGAAACCATTTATTAGGCTGTGAAATATGCCAAATGTTTAACAGCATTAAAAGAAATTACTAACTTTTTAATGCATTACATTTTTATTACTATGAGAGGAAGACTGTCACACCCTTCTGGGTTCAGAGGTGCATTAGGCTTGTTTTAGGTTTTCTAATTGCTTATAATTTGCAATAGATGCAGTTTTTCAATATTAATATAATTTAATCTTTACCATAAGGCATGATCTGTAATGCAGTATCAAATGGTAACTGCTATCTTCTTAAATTATTCTTTTTATTCAACTTGACAGCTAATTTGCAAGCTCCCTCCCCCCCACCTCATGTGATGCTACAACTTTTAATATTCTGATGGCTGAATCCTCTGACTCCAGCTGGAAATGCAAATTTAATATGGTATCAACAGGATTCTTTTGCATAAGCAACCATATTCCGTATATTAGAGGTCAAAGATATAAAAGAATTCTCGTTTAATGCAAACAGGAAAAAAGAGAAAAGAAGCAAAAGGGAAAATAATGTTGTGGTTTTCACTGGAAATTTCTGTAAGTATGACCAATCAGGTATGTAGGGAAATCTGACTTTATAGGTTCCCCTTATAAAGCCCTAATAGGGCTGCCCCTTTGTAACCACATACCAGACAAGAAGGCTTTGAATGCTTTTACTATATAAAGATATGTTCATGTCAAGGAGTTTGACTGATGTTTTTGTGAACTGAAATATTGTTTATTCTTAGAAAAGAAACAACATCTTGTGGCTAGATATGGAAAAAAAATTTGGAGTGGACACTTTTGGAATGAATTAAAGAAAAGGAATAGTGTGTATAAAATGCTTGACAAAGTAGAAAGTATAAAAATACCCCTGAACTTGCTTCATTGCAAAACTGCAGAGTTAAAACTGCTTTTCCAGTTCCTACAGTAGCCAAAAAATTGTTTAGGCTGCTTTTAAGGTAAGCTAACTGTGCTCAGTTAACTGTGTGCAAGAAGAACATGTCTGCTTTCTAATATGCAAAATCAGTGCTGGAAATCTGTTTAAGAGGAGGTTTTTTCCTTAGGCCTAAATCTAGCAGATTTCTACAGTGCATGCTTAGTTCTAGCTTGGGAATAATCCCATCCTTATACAGAAAAGTAGTGCTTATATCTCACAGAAGACCATGGATTTTATGAGCATATATTCAGGACTTTTGAATCAGAGCCCTAGTATTTTAAAATGAGAAAGCGAAGAGTGGAAACCTGCTACAGGTCTGGTATTAGCCAGTATTACAACTTCAGGTATTTGAATGAGAAAACTGAATTCCTCCACAGTATGCACAGCATCCATGTCTACTAAACACACCATAGTAATGTCTGTAACAGGGAATACATCGACACTGTTGTTAATAGAAAAAAAAATTATCTGAAGGCAGTAGTTTTCTTCACCTTGATTTTCTTAATTTCTCAACTTCTTGCAGATTGTCTTATGTTAGAAAACTGTTGTGTCATATGGAATAATTATTCTTATTTCACTCTAAGCTTTTTTAATGGGGCTAAAACTGATAAGTAGGCAGTTCTTAGGCTGCTGATTCTATTTACCACTTTGGCAACAAAGCTCACACTTGGCCTTCTTATTCTGTGTGCAAATTCCATGTATTGTGCCTGAACAATTGGCAGCCACAGTGGGACCACAGGATGCCTAGCAGAGGGTGCACAAAGCCCGAGACAGTACTCTGTTGCAGTTGCTTCAGAATAGATGCAGCCTCAGTACTGTGGTGTTACTGTAATGTTGTGGCATCATAATGTAACAAGTAGCATGACGTAGTATTAGGACAAAGCCTTGAATCTAGTGTCCTCATTTGAGAACCTGTGAAAATCAAAGGTTATTTTGGGACCTTTGCATCCTTCAGATATGGCTTGTAAGATGTGTAACAGCCTCATCTGTCTTAAGACAGCAAAGGAAACTTGCTTCAGGCTTGTCTTACCACCCAGCTTTCAAGTACCCTCTTTGCCTACCTATCCTATTAGGGGAGTGTGGATTTGCAGTGAAGATGACTGTAGTCAGAGCACTAACATCAGCTGAGGCTCCTGTGCTTTTGAAAGGAGATAATCCGCCTAGGTACTGCGCTGCCGGAGCTGTGCAGGCTGTGGGCAAGGCAGGAGCAGTGTTTTACTGCATTTCGCTTCAGCTCATCTCTCCTTGGCCAGTGTGTCAGAAAGCATTGCATTGTGTGGCCAATGCTTGCTTATGGAAAATGTCTGGTGAAGTGGTTGTATGCTGTGAAACAAAAAAGTCTGGAATTTGCTACAATAGTTGTAAATTATTCCATTATTTGAGGCAAAGTCAGGTGACACTGTAGCATTTCTCTAGTACTTGGAATTTAATACCTTTTCTGTGATTCAATATTTACTCTGGGAAGGAAAACAAATGATAAAATAGTAAGCATATGTATCTTAGCATGGCTACTAATCTTGCTTCTGGTGCCTTGTGGCCTTCCTCTACATTGATTTAATTTCTGCTTTCAAGAGAAAGAAGAAAATTCAAAACATGCTTCCCTGCTTTTTCTTGTGTGTACTTTTAAAATTGTGGAGGACTGGGACTTTCTGATATACCTTTCTCAAGTATGATCTGAACATTTCCTCTTAGTACATGCAGGATGAAAAGATTTTAATGAAAGGGTTTAATGAATCTCAGGAAACAATTGTTTACATACAAAAAGCGATTTGCACATATGCGGGCTGGGGATGTTTCTGAATAGGTCCCACAGTCATCTAATTAGACACGCATGGTATTAGTAGGCATTTGTAGTACTCACAGGACTAGTCCAAGGACAAGGGATCCCTGCTGAAAATTTTCCATTAAAAAGATAATTGCATAGCACAAGGCCTTTCTAAAAAGCCTGCCTAAAATTTTTCTTGTTTTTAATTAGGTGCTGAGATCTAGATCTAAAAAGACTGAAAATAGAAAAAAAGGTTTTCTTTCCTGGGTAGTAGAACTAATCATGCTGGCAGTGACTGTGGAATTGTGAAAAATTCAAAACAGAGGTGCTTTGCTTATAGTTTTATGACATGTTTTATGATCTGATGATCCTGGTAGAATTGAATGTTTGGTATATACTGATGAATTATTTCATATTTTATATTGCAATATGACAGACCTACATCTGGTTAGTTAATAACTACAGTACCTGGGTGTATGTTACCCGTATCAGGAAGTTCCAAATGTTATTTTTTCTTAAGGTGAGATTTCTGGGAATCTTAATTCTCTATCAGCACCCTATTGGGCTCAGCTGTGCGAAAACATGACAAAGGGTGAGAACACTGTCCACTCTGGTATGCCCCTCAACAGGAGCTGATCAGAAAACATGGCTGGTTTGTGTGTTAGGTGGAAAAAGTGTGCTCCGTTTACAAAAAAATCCAGCACAGACAAAACATCAGTTACTGTGAAAGAGGCTGTTAAATGGATTAAAATGTTGTCATCACTGTAACTGGTAACATCAGTGTGAGTTACTAAAACTGGATAAATAGTTAAAGAGGAGGTTGCACATTTTCAGTCAGAATTGGAGAGCAACCAAAGGAGTGATTACTGGGGTACTTTTACCATGAAACTTAGGACCTAAAAGAAGAAGTATAGTGAATTTCAGGAAAGTCAGAGGGGCTCAGTGTAGGGAGTACAGGCTATGTTGAAATAATCTATTATTCTCTGTCAGCCTAATGAAGGAAGAGATGTAAAGACTTAGCTGTAGCCTAGTTACGAAGGGAGTGAGAGAAAGATAGTGTGCACAGGTGAAGATGTTCTGTTATAAGCCTTACACGATTGTGAGATGGTAATGGCAACACATGATACCAGGAAGAAGAGAGAAGTTGGAAAGAATGGTGTGAAATATGCTTGGGCTCTTTATATTGCCTTTCTGCTGACTGTGTAGCATACTTACTGAAATAGTAGGTTTTACTTTTTGATAGGGAAAGCACCTCCAGACTGAGGAACAGCAATGGATCTCAAAGTACATTCAGCAGAATTGTAGGATGGAAACTAAACTTGCTTCTCAAGGCCTTAGCAAGGACTGGAAGAGAAAAACAGAATACATGTGATGGGGTGTTGTACGGGTTCTCAGCCAAATAGTTGTTGCAGATTGGACCTAGCAAAGATACGTGGTTCTCCCATCTCTGGCCAGTACAATAATGGCAAGGTACAGTCATAGTACTGTTCCCCTTGGGCTGGGGTTGGGGAGTCAGATAGACAGTCTCTGGACTTTGGAAGTTCTGGTCCTTGCACAGGGAATGGCTGACAGCTGATGATTCCTGCCACATGCACAGCCCTGCACATATATCAGTGCATGTGTGCCAAGTACGATTTTGTGCTTTTTAGGGAGACCAGTTCAGAAGACAGCCCAAGAACAGAATAAAACTTTGGAGAATTACTGATAGTTGCCTGTGGTATATTTGAGGTTTCACAAAGGTTTATTCTGAAATGCTATAAACAGGGACTGCTATTTCCAGATGTGTAATTAAGTAAAGACACAGCCACACAATGGGATGTTCAAAAGGTGCCTATCTTTCTACCTGCCATTCATGTCAATGTTCATGAGCTTTTGAAAATCCTAGGAAGGTACTTGAGTAACCCTTAAGTCGTAAGAAGCAAATAATACCCGTATGTATCATTTTTTACATCTTAGAGTGTAGTTCCTTGTAATAGTTTGCTTCCCCACTAATTTTTAGGTAGCTAGGTATAGATTTAAAAATAGAGATGTCAAGGAGATTTGGGATGGCCTTTGGATGTTAATTTTTCCCCTCTCTCAGAAGAGAGATAACCTTAGTCACAACAGAATGCAAATGTGAAGGCTGAACATATGGCAGCAAATAGGTCCCATGAAAAAAACAAATTAGGTGAGACATCAATGAGCAAACTGATCCCAGCTGGTGGGTAGAGGAACTGTGAGTTAAAGCATTTCACAATTCTGCTGAGAAAAAGGAAAAATAGTTAAACTACCTATTTCTGTCTTTGCTGCTTTCAAATATATGTGATAACCTGTGACGTGTTTAGTTTTCCCTTAATCTTAATTGGAGCATTGTTTTAGCAGATTGAAAAAATGTGATCTCCCCCATTAAAAACAGGCTTAACGGTCTCACTTAAAAGCAAGGCAAAATTAGCTTCATAATTAATAAGTGTTTTAGATGTGTTTACTGAAATGAAGAGAACAACTTCAGGCCTGTGTTTTATTCATGTTTTGCCTTGACTCAAGCCTTGTATCTATTTTCAGCTACCACTTTGTGAATGGGTGGGGTGGGGTTTTTTTGCTACTTCTATTAAGAAACTGAGAAAATAGTCATTGTCAAAAATCAACCAGGCTCCTTTCATCACAAATGCCCAGTGAAAGTGTATAGTGAAAAGCTAACTAGGACAGTTTTTATATCCCTGGCCATTTGCCTTTCTGTGGTACTACTTGCACTGTGAGCTGTTTACATGATGTGGTAGCTTTGGTGGGTATTAAATTAGCTATAGCTGTTGAACACAAGTCTCAAAAGTTATTTGCCAGTGTGTAAGCATGGCCAATGTTTGTATGTATCTTTACAGGGGAGAATGGGAATCTTTCTGAGTTTACTCTGACTGGATACATCTGTATGGCCTTTCTATGAGAAAGGCTGGAATACTAGAATTCCTATAATGCTCAGATTGGTCTAGGTGGGATTGTATATGTTGGCAGAAGCCAGTAATCATTTATCAAAAAGATAGTCTGTAATCACAGATTTTCAGTCTTCTGCTTCGTGATTTTTCAGGGACATCTCTGTAGGAACTTTTGTTGGCCAATGCAAAAACAGCTCTAAAAAAAAAAATAAATCTTACCTACCGTAGACTTAAGCTTGTGCCAAAAATGAACTTGTGCATATTAAAATTTTGTGTCAACACACTATAAAGAGATCCCAGTACAATTTCTTGTAGATGCAATGTGGAAATAATATTATAAAGCTGAGCTACAGAAAATGCAATTCTCCCTTATCTCTGCAATGTTCACTTTCACTCTACTGATGATATACAATGCAGTTGTTTGGGATGCACTTTAGGGAATGGCTAAACCCATTCTTCTTCTGAAGGTCATTAATTTCTGACTGCCATTTTCTTGGTGAGATTGTCAAGGTCATTTTATGCCACTTCCTCCACTCCTGCTGTCTTTTGCTTTGTATTAAAAAAAAAAAAAAAAAGAGCACCACCCTTGTTTTTAACACTATGTGTTTTCTCTTGATGTTCAGAGTAATGCTGTTCAAACCTGAAGCTCTGGAACTTCCTGAGTTCAGACAGGCTGCCCACCTGTATTTCCAAAGCACAAAGGTAGAATGTGCAGAAGAGTTAAAATGTGGCTGTACGCCCAACCTGTAACTTTTATTAGTATGTCTCATTGCTGATCTCCCGAAGCCCCATGATTTCAAATGACTACTCAGAAGATGTCAGTTAAGTTTGCCTAATGGCTGGTGAAATCAAAGTTTTTTTCAAAAGGTTTTTCTCTGTGAATGGAGCTGAAGTATAATTGAAACTGACCTATACACTTAGGGTACTTCCTGATACTCTTATAATCATGCATCTAAAACTGAGGTAAGAACAACAGTAAAAATATTTCACTATTGTATTTTAACGGGTTTCCTTCTGTGTATTTAATAAGATTAAATTCTGTTTAGACTATATGTCTTAAAATAAATAAAAGGTGAAACACTCAACAGTAGTTGCATATTTCACTCGAACCATGAAGAGAATCACATCAATCATAGAATAAATTAGGTCATGTGGTACCTCTGGAGATCATGTAGCGCCATCTCCTGCATAAAGCATGGCTAATCTTGAAGTTAGATCAGGTTGCACAAGACTTTGTGTGGCTCAGCTTTGACTGTACCTAAGGATGGAGACTGCATGGGTGGGCCCATGTTCCAGTGCTTCCCTGCTCTTGTGAAGCTCACTTTTCCAAGTACAATATTCGTCATCCCCTGTGTTGCAACATGTCTGTTGCACCTTGTCCTTTCACTGGCCTTTCCAAGAAGAAATGTGGCTCTTGTGTTCTTTCTAGCTCTTCTTTAAGTGATTGAAGACAGTAGTTAGATCCCCCGGGCTTTTTCTTTTCCGGGCTGAACATCTACAGCTCCCTCAGCCTTTCTGCATGTGCTTTGTGCTCCATGCCCTGAGCCTGTTAGTCCAGGCTCTGCTGGACTCACTCTAGTTTTTCAGTATCCATCTAGTACTGGGGTGGTCAAAATTTGATGGACTCTACTGCAAGTGTGGCCTTGCCAGGACATGATA
This sequence comes from Harpia harpyja, assembly GCF_026419915.1. Lineage (NCBI taxonomy): Eukaryota > Metazoa > Chordata > Aves > Accipitriformes > Accipitridae > Harpia > Harpia harpyja. The sequence goes on along the minus strand of NC_068941.1, from coordinate 54,159,882 downwards.
TGAGGGAAATGACACTTCTGTTGACCTGCTTCTGATGCTCTTGCTAGCATAGCTCATATGTAGGTAGCCCTTATTGCTTTGAAGGCATGCAGCTGACTTGCGTTTGGCCTGATGTCCAGCATGGTTCCTGGATCATGTTTTGCAGAGCTCCTCCCCAAGCTGTACATGCTGCATGGAGTTATTCCATCCCTGGTGCAGGACTTTGTATTTGTTGAATTTCACGAGGTTCCTATCAGCCTATTCACCAGCATTTGAGGGGTCCCTCTGCTGTAACAGCAACTTCCTGAGTCTGGTGACCTCCATGAACCTGAATTTGTTTGGTACTATTGCCAAGGTGCCTAATGACCCATAAAAAAACAGGTGTACTTAGTTTCAGGGAATGTTTATTTTTTTTAATAAAGAGCCAAACTTATGAGTGGTAACCTGTCTTTTTGTGCCATAAGTACATGAAATTCCAGAAAGTTCAATGCAAAATTTCTGGCAAGCATTTTTTCTTGCTCCTTTGCAGAATATTTTGTTTCATATATTTAGCAAAATGACACTTTGCCAGAGTTCATACTGATTCTTTTTTCTCACGTTGAGAAATGGGTCCAGGTACCCTGAGGTGCAGTCCTGTACCTAAAACCATATGCTTAATTTACTCTGAGATCCTTTATAGATGATTTGTTTGAAGGAAGCCTTAGCAGTCTAAATTAATACAGTGAAAAGTTCATTAGTATGTGCTCCATATTGTCCCTTGTGGCTACTGTAAGTTAGTTCATGTCTCAAAATTACCACTTTTTTCCCTTGGGAAGAATTTTCCAGGCTCCTCTCAAATGCCTTTTAAAAAGTCTCATCAAAAGCAGTCCAGAGAAAATGACTCCTATAAAACTACTGCCTGCCTTCTCTGTTACTAAACACTTCCTATGTCTGTCTGCCTGGAACAGCTATAAGGTCCACAAAGATGAATCAAACACGCAATGGAGTAGCACTGGGCAGCTAGCGGAACGCTGTGACAGCTCTGACCTCTGAACGACTTGCTAACTCTGCATCCAGTGGAAGCTTGAAACAATGAATGCCTGTCCAGCTACACCCAGTTTTGTTTCCTGCTGTCGTACTTCAAGGAAATCTGCTCTGCGTGGGACAGCAGCTTGCAAAATGTTCTACAGCAGCCAAACAGTAGTGGCTGAAAACAGTGTGACTTATCGGTGTTAATGCCCATCCTCTTTGTGTATGAGTCATACATGCAAAGCTGTGTGAAATGAAATAGTTGGTAAACGTAGTTAGCTGAGAGGTGTTGGAGTGTAGCAATTCACTATAACTTAGGTTTATGTTCACCTAGCCTAGCATTCTTGGAGAAAGAAGCAAGTGGTTTGATAACCTTCTCACCACTGTGGGGATGAATTACAAGTCCTGTGGTGTGTAACTTTTTATTAGAAAAATTTCAAAGGTATTGTTTTGACAAAGGTAGGACTGTTTTTCTGTGACTCTCTACATCTTTCTTAGAGTCCTCTAGCTTGGTAGATGTTGTGAGGCTTTTTGACGTGGTAACTTTCTTCAGTAGTTTATCAGCTCATATATAGTACAAAAATTCTCACAGATAAGAGATGGAGATCAGTGGAGGGGGGGACTCTTCATCCTCCCATGACTTAGAACAAGGCTTGGGGCGGGGGGGAGGTGCTTTTTACTTGCTTATGTGGTGATGTTTATGTACCAGGCAACAAGATCAATCTTGGTTGCTTCAGTAAAATAATGTTTTTACCAGTGAAGTCCTCAAGACCTGGTTCAGATTTATAGATATACTGATAACAGTTAGCTCTTAAAAAGAGTGAATTTATGTATTAAAAGTACAGGTGAAGTTCCTTAAAATAAGCTGCTATGGTTAGGTTTCCAGAGCGCAGAAGTTAATGGAACACAGCAATGCAGGAGCCTTGGTCACCTGTTTCAAGTACCTACTTCTACAACTGTGCTCACTGCATTCAGTTAAAAACTGCATTGTTTGCTCTTTTAGAATATAAGTCTTTAGTTGTGGAATTATATATTTAGTGCAGAAAAAGGGGTAATAGGTTTTGTTGCTTTGAGATAGCACAAACAAAAATGCTTTGCCTGCGAATCAGGCTGTGTTCATGTGAAGTCGGGAAGCCATTAGATATACTTGGCAGTAGAGAATAGTATTTCTGTAACAGGAAAAGATTAAACCAGCATAAGAAATTTGCATGGATTTGATAATCATTGATACGTACAATGTATTTTGCTCTTGTAAACTATACTAAAAACTTAATTGATGCATAGGGAAAAAAGGTGACAAAATTGTTTTCTGATAGTGGTTGATAGTTGCAGCATTTTTGTCACAGGTCACTTGAATTTCATAATAAGGTGATACTTCGGAGACTTTTGCATAAAAATGAATATAGATCTTGTATTAAATTACTGCACATGCTCTGTGTGTGAGAATTTTGGACAAATGCTGGTCCCTTGTTGTAAGTGTATTTATCACAAACCAAAATTGTGAATTATGTGAAATGACAAAACCCAAAAATTATTTTAGAGCCACTGAACAGCTTGCATCTGCTTTGTGGTGCTTCTACAAGCAAGGCCTCATATGGCAGCTTTCAAAATATTGCATGTAAGTCTTGTATCTGCTTTCTATAGGCAGAAAGGTAGAACTTTTGTACCTTAATAGTTGTTCTGTCACCTTCCATTTGCTGTATGGTAATGCAACAATATGTATCGGTCTGCATTAATGTTGACAGGCCACTACAAATTATGATTTACCCATGAACATTAAGTGTAGCCATGTAGCTCAGTGGGTACTTGTAGATGACTTATTAATGCGTAGAAGTAGTTTGTATTTCCATAGTCTCTTAAGGCTTAAATTAAAAAACAAGAAAGCCTGTATTACGTTCAGTGTCATAAGTGGTGAAAGAAATTCTGTAGCATGTGATGTCTATTTACACAGGGCTTTTTTGTCTGAAACTTTTTTTAATAAATGTGCGATGATTAAGGGGTTGGATCCTAAACTAGAGTAAAGGGGCACCCTTGACCTCAGTTGAACTGCACTGGTTTATAAGAGCTGAGGAGATAGCAGGAAGTATTTACATTCTTCACGATTTCTAAGACTAGAAGATAAAGAGCTGCCACTAGAGGACAAACAGAAAAATTTATACGAGTGTTAAAGACAATGGCTCATTTTAGTTTGGGGTAGGACTCTTTCTTATTGCTATTATCCAAATAGACATTTATTAACTCTGATGACTTACTTTTTACTCTCAATTCATTTAAGCATTGATTGGGTACCATTTAGACAAGGCTGATATACTACTCTTGTGCAAAACTTTTGAGGCCATCAAGTTTAAGCACAGTTTCCTTACTGCTTTAGCGGAAAAGTAGAGGACTTGGTGCTGCACGCTTACACTAAGTGCAAGGTTTCTCCTTGGAGGAATCTAACATGCAGCATTTGGTTCTATACGCTTATGGAAATGAAGAGGTTTTATGTATGCATGGGCAGCTTTTGTCCAAGTGCTGGTATTTAGAAGAGGTTTGCCTGATATTGACTAGAAATGGGGTGCATAATAGCGGCCTTCTACAGCCACTTAATTGTGATGGAGGATATCACTGAGGTACGTACTTGTCTTTCTTGCTCATTAACTAGGTCATTGCTTCATCTGGTATCAGTACTTCTAAAATCTACTGAACTGAAGCAAATCATCCAGTCTCTAAAGGTGCTGGATGACGCGGAAGGATGAATTGTATTTGCCAACAAGCACTGAGGCCATGAGAGACAATAGGATATTCAATATAAAATAGGAGTGTCAAGGGCACAAGGGAGCAGATAATCATTCTTGAAACCTACGGTTCTGGTTCACTTAATATTCAGAAGCATTTGCTGTTTCAGAGTTTGTGCACTTCATAAAAATTCAGTGTTTTTTGGACGGCATGGCCTTAGTTAATAATTCACTGCTGATATATTCATAAAGCCTTATCTTCCACTCTACTTTTTGTTTATGCTGATGTCACTCAGCTGAAGACAGTACGGAGCAGTCCTGCACTAGAGCACAGCTCCAGCTTATAGCTTTCCTTACACATCCACAAAGGGTATAACCACATCTACTACCGTGTCTAGTAATGGAGTGTTCTTGAATGTGACTTTTGTTTGAGAATTGCAGGCTTTCTTGTGGGGAGAATGAATTAATAAATCCCAACGCCTTGAACTGGTGCTAAAGATACGCTAGCATTAGGAAGGGGAAGGATTTGTTTACATAAAGACTCTTTTCACTAAAATGATGTAAAACTTGATTTTGTGCTCTTTTTATTTTTTTAAATTGATTATCTGACTGGTTCACTTTCTGAAAGCTCAGGACGTACAGTAAGTTCACTGACCTGATCGCTAGAGAACATTTTATGAAGCCTGAGAAGGCCTGCTTCCCGTTATCATAGGTTCTAGGTAGTCTTGGCTGTTGTTGCCTTTGTTTACTTATTACAAAGGAGAGAACCCTAAGTTTCTCAAATTGTCTGTTGCGTCTTTTCAAGGGCAATATGTGTATTCAATATGCATGATCCTTTTGCTGAAGCTATGTGAATCAATTCTTTAGTCTATTAAGGGGATCTGTCCTGCAGCTGTATTTCACCTAGGATCAAGAGAAGTTTAAAATGAACAAAGACGACGACCATTGATAAAGACTTGAGAACTTAGTATGACTTCCACAGTCACCCCTTCCCCCACCCCTGATAAAAGCATAAAAAACATATTCATTATCTGTTATCGCTGTAGTGCTTCCATCCTAGAATGCCAAAGGGTAAAATGGAAATGCATACTTTTCCATCCTTTTCATTGCGAGGAAGGTGTAGGACTTAACTCCAAACAAGCATCAGTGTATACAAACAAGAATGCTGATGCTTTGGATCAATTCCATCTAATCACATGCTGTGTCTGTGACTTTGTCTAGGAGTGAGTGTTTTACGTAGGTGTAAGACAGTGCTGAAGTGATTGTTTCACCAGTATTTCCCATGGACTTCCAATTACCAGTAGCTTAGGAGCCTCTTACAGCAGGTTTTGCATCTGGACTGTCATTTCTAAGAGCTGTTGATGGTTTCATTTTCAAATGTGTACTTACTTATAGTTTATGTAAATTTGGAACAAATTATTATCCTCTGCTCAGTTTTTACCCACTTCTCATATTTTTACAGATCTGTGGTCCAATTTAGTACGCAAAATGTTTGTGTATAGCACAAAAGTTTGACTATATATTTGGTCGTACAGAAAACTTCTTTACCACCATAATGACTTATTTAACAATTGCAAAAGATGGAAGTATCATTCTCTTTATCTGGCACATATTCCACTGTCTTTAATAAGATAGAACAAATGTTTTAAAATACTGAGTCTTCACACCACAGTAAGAATTTTATGCAGCAGTGTTGTTTGCTTTTACAGTATGACTAATGGATCAAATTTGGCAGTTGTCAAGGCAAACTAAGAATGCATGTGTTCCCCCTTTTTTTTTCTTCTTCAGTTCAGAGTGACAGTGTTGATGTTCAAAATACTCCCTGTTTTGTGGTGTTAGCATTGGCTTACTATGAGATAAATAATTCTTGCTAGAAATTTTTATATCTGTTGTACTGTCTTTCATTGTAGGGGTTGTGTTGAGACAGCCAGTTTTGCATTATTCTGTGAAGTAGTGAGCACATGTGTCTCTTCAGTAAGAAATAATAAAATAATTACACTGAAAAACAGTGTGACAGATACTTGCAAATGAGTTAGAAAACACATAGAAAGCAGACGTCCCTTCCCCAAGCGACTGAGTTAAATTAGATTGCTATGCTGTATCAGAAAATACCAAATTCAAAATGGTATACCACAGGTGGAAGCAGTGTAGAAGGTCTTTAAAAATGAAGTATGGACATAAAAAACAATCTGAAGCAGCTGGTTTCAAGGAGGTAGAAATTATTATAAGTAAAAGATAAAGAGCAGAAGTGAGTAGGAGTAAAATACAAAGCTTATTTTCGCTTAAATTTGGTGTTTGCCTCACGTGATTTCTCCAAGGTAACTAATGCTACATTAAAACATGCTTGAAGATACGGTACTGTTGCTGTATTAGTACTTCAGTTGAGGTGAATCATAGGGCAAAGCTACAGAACTGAGTGGAATTGCATGGGAAATTGTTACCTTGCTTTACAGGACTTGTTTTGAAATTTCAGGAAGTCTTCCTGACTTCCTAAGCAAATCAAACATTGGGGGCGGGGGGGGGGGGGGGTGTCAAAACAGGGCCTCTCAACAATTTTGCAACTTATGCGCAAAACCATTTTCCAGAATTGCTACTCTTTTTTACAATAATTTTTCTATGAAACGGCATTTTTCTACAAAACATTGGTTTTGGATGATAATTCTGGTTTACAAGAGCGATACACATAGCGTTCGTTAGCAATAATCTCACAAAGAAGAAGCGTCCATTCTTTAGCAACAGAGGTGATAAGAAAGGGATTTTGAGTAAGACAGGGAGGCTTCCAAGGGGTAGGGCAGAATGGGATGAAATTATAGCCAAAATACCAGAAAGTAAAGAGATGTTCACAGCTGTACCTTTGAGATGAAAGGAGGTTTTTTTAGGAACTGCTGAACTCATGCCATTGATGGTACTTAAAGCAAGTAGAGAGGAGCAAAATTATCTGAGATCAGTCTTCAGAAATGAGGATAACATGTCAGGAAAGTGAGACAGAGTGGGGTTAGAGGCGTTGGTGAAAACTGAGTATGAATAGGATTACAGCACTGAAAGAAGGGAAGTAGAGAATTACAGCAAGAGTGTAGAAGAGGAAGAAACAACTAGCATCAGCAATAATACAGGTCATTTATTCTCTAAAACAGTTTCTCAAGAAGTAAATTAGTTCATTTTTAATTATTTGAAAAAGAAATCAGAATATTAATCTGTCTTGGTCAAAAATTTCCTTTCAAAAGCAAATTGATTCTTACGTACAATGTTTTGCTTATGCATGGCCTTTCAGAATTAGCTCATTTTTTGATTAGAAGTGCTCTGATTCCATTATATTTAAATGTGGGAAAGAACATCTTACTAAGTCAGATGTTAACCGATCTTCAGATGAAGTATTTACGTCATCTGGGACCAATTGTAAGGTGATGGCTTTGTGGAGATATTAAAATAGCTTTTTACATTTTAAAAATTCCTCTTTTTTTAGGCTTCTGAATTCTTGTATGCTGTGTTTAGCAAGCAGCACCAGCAACTGTTGTAAGGAATGAAAAAGCAATTGTGTTTTCCGTTTATTAACTTTATTAATTTGACAGCTTTTCACAAATAGCCATTTCATGACTTCAGGAAACTTCAAGGCTAATTAGCATAATTTCTTTACTGGAGGAAAAAGGTGGATTTTTAAAAATAAGTACAGTGTGGTTTTAAACCATTTTCCCTTTCCTTCAGAAAATTCAGGTGAAATATCAGTAACTTAAGTCACTCTAAATTCCTTAGATCTGATTTAATGTTGGTCCTTCAAATGTTGAGTAATTGGTTTGATCCTTTAAGAAAGGAGAAGCTTATTTCTCTATCCATCTGCCATACAGTTCTGTCTTACTGTTTCATGTGAATGTTTATGCATTTTTAAATGCAAATAAAGTTCAAAAATGTATTTTTGGAATTGAATGATTGTGAAATAACAAAGTTCTAAATAATGTTGCTATAAGCCAGACTATTAAATATAAAAATCGTAAAAAAGCAGAAGTATAACTTATTGATGAGTTCCACGGTTACCATATTTTCATGCCTATAGTCCCATGATTTTAAAAAGATGTCTAAAAATTTATCAATCTCCTATATAGGACCACCATTTGCAAGATAATAAAAAATTTACCAATTACCTCTGCTAATCTTGGCATTACTCTTCTGTCTGCAGAAAAATCTGGAAATGGTAACTCTAAAGATGCTGTACTCCATTTTGAGGATTGCTGGGCTGCTGCTTCAGCTTGAGATCCTTTGTAATTTGAGTGCTGAGAAGCACCCCAGAAAGCTGCTGTGCAAACAGAGAACTGCTAGAGCACCCCAACACTTCTTCCTGACAGAAATCTCATAGGTTTTCATATGGCTAAACTGAAAGGAGGAGGTGACAGGCTGCCATGACAATATTGAAGCAAACACTGTTCCCATCACTGATCAGTATAAGGAAGGTCTGAATCCTGTTTAAAACTTCTGATTTTTATACAGCTGGAGGTGAAAGCAATAGAAAGGTAACAGTCTTACCCATCTTACTTGGTCTCTCTAGTTTCTTGATAGAGAGATTTGTTTGCAGTTAAATTTCCATTTTAAAAGCTGTTTGAAATAGCTCTTCAGAGGAAAAATCGCTGTAACTTGTTATGCCACTTAACTGGTATATTAATTAAAATCACAGAATGTCATTTACCTTAATGATATTTTCTTTTTCTGAACATTCCTAAGCAAAATCAGTGTGCCGCCATGTTAGCTTGTACACATTCATGTGAAATACATGTGTTAAAGTTGAAGCCTGTCTCCTTGTCACGTGAGTGTGGGTTGGCATACAGTTGAAATCAGTTGTGCTCTGTATAATAGAGGAATTTAATGAGCAAGTAACAGTGGCTTTTAAAATGACACACTGCAGTGCACTGTATGGTAGGTGACTGTAGTTATAAAACTATAATTAAGTGTGTGGGAACTGAGAACATCTGCTAAGGGAATGGCACTTACTGTGGCCAATTTAAAAAAATAAAAAAGCCTAATGCTGTAAAAACAGCATTAAAATATTACATACACCAGATTAAACTGAGGACATAATTTTAATAATTATATGAAGTAAACTCAAGGGCATTTCATGAAAGAAAATATTCTGTCATGCTCCGTTATGTTATCTATCCTCTTTTTGTTACTCACGCTGCACTTGATGAGGTTGAATAACTGGTATTACAGCAAGGCATGTAACTGATCTACACATTTTTGTGAAATACTGTATTGGTTTTGTGTGGCAAGGTTTTGGTAGCGGGTGGGGTTACAGGGGTGGCTTCTGTAAGAAGCTGCTGGAAGCTTCCCCTGTGTTCGACAGAGCCCATACCAGCCGGCTCTAAGACAGACCCGCCGCCGGCCAAGGCCAAGCCAATCAGCGATAGTGGTAACGCCTCTGTGATAACATTTTTAAGAAGGAAAAAAGTTGGGACGGCGGTATTTCGGCAGCCGGAGAGAGGAGTGAGAACATGTAAGAGAAACAACCCTGCAGACACCAAGGTCAGTGAAGAAGGAGGGGGAGGAGATGCTCCAGGCGCCGGAGCAGAGATTCCCCTGCAGCCCGTGGTGAAGACCATGGTGAGGCAGGCTGTCCCCCTGCAGTCCATGGAGGTCCACGGTGGAGCAGATATCCACCTGCAGCCCGTGGAGGACCCCACGCCGGAGCAGGTGGGTTCCCGAAGGAGGCTGTGACCCCGTGGGAACCCCGCGCTGGAGCAGGCTCCTGGCAGGACCTGCGGATCTGTGGAGAGAGGAGCCCACGGAGCAGGTTTTCTGGCAGGACTTGTGACCCCGTGGGGGGCCCACGCTGGAGCAGTCTGTGCCTGAAGGACTGCACACCGTGGAAAGGACCCATGCTGGAGCAGTTCGTGAAGAACTGCAGCCCGTGGGAAGGACCCACGTTGGAGAAGTTCGTGGAGGACTGTCTCCCGTGGGTGGGACCCCACACTGGAGCAGGGGAAGAGTGTGATGAGTCCTCCCCCTGAGGAGGATGAAGCGGCAGAAAATAACGTGTGATGAACTGACCGTAAACCCCATCCCCGTCCCCCTGTGCCGCTGGGGGGGTGGTAGAGAATCCGGGAGTGAAGTTGTGCCCGGGAAGAAGGGAGGGGTGGAGGGAAGGTGTTCTGAGATTTGGTTTTATTTCTCATTACCCTACTCCGGTTGATTTGTAATAAATCAAGTTAATTTTTCCCCAAACTGAGTCTGTTTTGCCCGTGACGGTAATTGGTGAGTGATCTCTCCTATCCTTATCTCGACCCACAAGCTCTTTGTTATATTTTCTCTCCCCTGTCCAGTTGAGAAGGAGGGGGAGTGATAGAACAGCTCTGGTGGGCACCTGGCATCCAGCCAGGGTTAACCCATCACAGTCTTTTTGGTGGAGAATGCGGGCAAGTGAGGAATTTGAGATAAGGATAGTAACTGAGAGAGGTAACGGGCAAAACATGGACTGAACGCAGCTAGAGAGTTAAGAGCTGCATGACGAGCGGGGAATTTTTATTGTTGTAATTGTCTGATGCAGTCTGATGCAGAGCACAGTGCTATGAGGGCTGCTATGGGGAGTATTAACTCCATCTCAGCCAGACCCAATACAAATACATACCATGTCATGTGCTAGCACTTCATGAATTAGTTGAGTGATGCTTACAATGCAGAACAACGAGCCCTGAATAACACTTGAGGTGGCGTTAGAACTCTGGCTGCTGTAGGTACATTTAAACTAATCTGATAACCTCAAAGTAACATTTCATTTGGGAAGCAGTACTAAATGCGCTCAGTCAATTAAGGATTCCTGTTGGTGTCAGTGCTCCTGGGGACGTTCCTTTGGCAAAATTTCACTAGGTGGTTTAGAAAGCAAAACAGGCAACATACCATACTAATGAAACAAACCTTGTCTTAAAACTTCAAAATATTCAAGCATTTTGTTTAGAACTGCATTATTAACCTCTGTAAACTAGCTGGAGGGGACTGATAGTACCTATTACTAATGAAGTCATTTGTCATTTCCTGTTTTAAGATCCTGTTTCAAGTTTCTTGTCAAAAGCTAGAGGTCACAATTCTACAACGTAATCATTTTGTTCACATTAAAAATTCTGGTCACCTATAGTTTAGCAAGGTTTGGACTCGGTGGGTGGAATGCAGTTGTGAACTTTAACACAGCTTTGTTAGGAATGTGACTTTTACCTCCCACTACAAAAATTGTGCGCCACTGAAAAAATCTGTTTGCAGGTGCTCAGTAGAGATTTGGCAAAAGCAGAATATCTGAAAATCCATTCCCATCGCATGTGAACAGAAAATTAGAATTGAGTACTTGATTGCTTCTAAGTGCCAGGGGTAATATAGGGAATGAGTGGTACTATTCATGTAGTTGCTACTGCAATGAATGCTAGAGCAAGCTGAAAATAAGGTGATGGTGTTTGCTATTCTCTCAGACCCACTATAGACCAATCTTTGCAGAGGAAAAGGCTGCCTGGCTTGAAGACTGAGGGAATAAAAGCAGTAGACTGTGACAAATTGCCTCTGGCAGGGGAAGGGGAAGTTTGGTTTGGAGTGTAGTGGCAGGAAGACTGGGATTTAAGTGAGTTAGACAAAAGGTAAGACTGGCTAGGAAGGAATCTGGGGCTGAGAGCTGAAAGCTTGCTGCAGCTGCCTAACTTCCTTACCTGAAAAGGTGGAGGTTTGTCTAGTGATTCTAGAGAAGTGATTCAGGTGTCCCTGTGGTGCCAAATAATGAGACTCCAGTATTTCCCTTTACTTTCAGAAGGAAAGAAAATCTAGAAGGTGACATGAGGAAGAATTACAGTAGCTTTGTGAAGGCTATGGGTAGGAAATGCCAGTTAAAGCTACCTTTGCTGCTTCAGTTTGTTCCCTCTGCGGATGCACTTATTTCAGTAGTTGTATATCTGCTTGTTTCTGCAAATCTGTGGCCTCATCCAGAGCACAAAGTGGATCTCCTGATGGGATGCGGGAGTAGGTTTGGGTAAGGAATGGACTCAGTAGACTTTTTAGGATCCTTCTTCCATTTGCTGACATAGTTTGTGTTGGTAGTAGGGAATGAAGTAGGAGACTGAATACTCATCCTGGTTTGTGCCCCTGCTGCTTCATTCCTGTGGTAGTGGGTGCTGTACATTATTGTGGAAGAGCATGGAAAGCTCCCGCCTGTGCCTGGCTGGCAGGCAGCTTGTATTGCACTGTGTAGCCATGCTTGACAGTGCTGTACGGGTGCCCAGGCCCCCCTCAGGTGATTCCTAACTTTGTTCCGTGTTGGCTGCATGCCTGGCACAAACCTCTGATCTGTGAAAGCTAAGCATGCATGCCCACAGTTGCAATGAAGGGGGAGTTTGATTACCACTATTAATGTTCAAAGTATTCTGACCGGTTGGACCCAAAGTATCTTCAATTCAGTTACCCAAAGTTACTGAAATCTTCATCTTCAGTCTATCTATCACTTCAGTGAGGGTACAGTGGCTTTCTTACCCAAAGTTAATTTTTGGCATGCATAGCTGTTACAATGATCAATGTTTAAGGCAAACTAAGTTATAAATAAGGTTTAAGGCTGCATGCTGGATAATGGTCAAGCATGGCGTAGCTTCTTACAGGGAGAACATCATTCTTTCTGTACACAGGCAAATTAATTGTGTTTTGGGTTTTTTTTAAAGTATTCAGAAGTTTTATGTTAAACCATTAAAATTCTTTAATTGCAGTTTATTAAAAGTTACGTGTATGTGTTGATTGCAGGTGAAAGATACAGGCATGTGGGTATGTATGTATATGTACAGGTACTTTCTGTATGTGTTTTCCCTGAGCACATTTTCTCACTAAGAAATACTGAGGGTTATGCTAGGTTCAAAAAAAGGCTTAGAAGTATTATTCCTTAGAGATAGGTCTTGTAATTTTGTAGAATGTGTGTGGTCAGTACAATTATGTCCTCTTTGAGCTGAATGTGAATTCCATTTAAATGTTCTTGAGGATATTATGAATATAAGATAAGGCTCATAGAATTATCTATTATTCAACCTATTGTTATTATACAGCCAGAACTGAAAAGAGGCAATCTTGTATTGATAAAGGATGATCTTGTTTCTGACTTTCACTGTCTGGAATGCTGAACTAATGCATTGAGTGATTTCTTTCTCATTTAAGAGCAGGAAGAATAACAAGAGTGAGAGTCACAGGGTAGTGCTTTATCCCCACGCTGGAAAATCAGGTATTGGAGTAATATGTTCAGATAGGTGCATATAAAAGCATGAACTGAGCAAGGGGTAATGAAATAGCATGATTAGTGATTAACATATTTAACCAAATGATTTAGTATTTTACCCCATCAGTAAGAATATATTATCATAATTCCTGGAGCAAACTGAGAGAGGGGAAATCAATCCTCTGGTTACTAAAGTTAAATCTGATAATTGTCAATTTGGCTGTTAAAGAAATGAATGCTACTTGCAGGCAGAAAATACAATCTTCATAAATTCTAATAGGTAACAGTTGTATGGTTATATGGATAACAATTTCTGTGGTAGAAACCATATACTGTATAGGTAATGGTTTAATGAATTCTTATCTAAAGAACTGTAATAGTAATAATCCTGGGAAATATTAGTTTTAAAAAATTGTTTATATTGAAGTTTTGTTTCAATGATGTTGGCACAGTTTTGTGGTTGTAGAATTTTGCAGTCATTTTATTATCAACTCCTTAATGTCTTCTCTTAGCAGCTGCTATTTATCCAGCGATCAAAAGGGTGAACAGATGTAGTTAGTGAAACTTCAGACATTTCCTGATGGTATTTGATGAACGCTTCTAAAAAAATCTTCCTAGAATTTACTGGTTTTCTTTGTTGCTTTCTTCACCACCATTGCAAACACATGGAACTCATGTTCACTGGTTAAACAATCTCTCTTGGTTTGGCTGATCTTTTGATATCTCCTAACTTACCATTGTTTGCTATAGTATTTTTTACTGTGCCTTATTATATATGCATCACAGTGCTTAAGGACTTCTAATCAAGGACTAGCGTCCCATTACTCTCTAAAGCATACAGAGACAGATCTAAATTAGTCTCCTTTCCCAAAAATTTATAATCTAAAATGAAAAAGTTATAGATGAAGGCAACAACTGAAATACAAGGAATCAATGTTCATTGGTATTAGTACAAAGCAGCCTCCAGCCATTGAGGAAGGGCTACATCTTAGCAGAGTGGGATCCCATCCTGGTATGTCTGTGGAAACAGCTGCGTGGAGACAGTCCCTCTCCAAAAGTGACAAAGGAGGGTAAGAGAAAGATGAACTCACAAAGGTGAAATGATCTGTCAAAAATCAATGGCAGAGCCAGGTGTAGAAGCCACATGTTAATGCCCTATTACAGGGGATAATCTGCTATACCATATGGCACCTGGCCTAAAGAAGCCTCAGAGCATGTAAGTAAGACTGCATGAAAAAGTAGTTAAGTTCTGTCCTTGAAATGTCACTGAAAAGTTAAAATGACAGGGAAATTATTAGAATTCATAAAAATAAGCAGGTCTGATGCCTATTCTTACAGGTATACGAGTAGGTTTGATTGGCATGTGAAACAAAGAGAATGGCTGTAAGTTTAATAGGTTTAATATTGCACCCATTTCATGAACCCCCCTCCACAAACATATCTTAACTTGCAGCAAATGGGAATATAAATATCCTTTGTTTTCCTGATCTTTTTGCTTAGTGGATCATTAGACAGTTCTGAGAAGATGGGACCTTTTCCCATGAGTGGTTTTCAGCAACAGGATTTGATAACTATCAGTCAAGGGCCTGATAGTCTCTCTCTCACTGTATAGGCAGATTCCATTTCCCTTTCAAAGTTTGATTTTTTTTTTTTTTTTTTTTTCCAAGGTCCTCAAGTTTTCCAGGTTATGTCAGTGACTCCTGCTTCATGATCAGAACCAAGAATGCTAGAACAGTCTGCCTTTGGAATTATAATTGCCAGATAACTGACTATCAGTAAAAGAAATCTCTGCAATATATTTTGATAAAATGGATTGACAATTTAATATAATTTTGAGGTGCAATTGCATGAAAGGCATGTGGAAAAGAACTATTATATTTTTTCCTTCATGTTCTTAAATGTGTTCCAAGTTGCTTTGTAGATTCACGTTTGCCTTTGAGTCATTTGTCAGCCCCTTGGATATCAGACAGTATCATTTAGATTTCTCGTGTGCTTGCTTGTTCTCTTTCCAGCTGTTTCTGTTAAATACTGTAATTTTTTTCCCAATCTAAAAATTACTTGTTTTTTTCCCACGTTTCTGTGAAGATGGAACCTTTTTGTATGCCTTCTCTCCTAACTGTTCTTACACCATTCTGCTTAACCTTTGTGAGTTTTAATGTTATACTATTTCTGACTTGCTCTAGGGTCAGTAAAGGATGAGCCAGAAGTCTTAAATGTGCTGGTGGACAATTAAGAATTGAGAGGGAGAGAGAAAGATAAGCATCCAATCTTAAAGAAATTAACCAAATCTCTAGAACTTTTGAAATTCAATTAGCAGGTACGGGTAGCTAATATTAACAGTTCTTAATTACGTGAGTTTAACTGTGCTCACAATTATAATGGTTAGTAGTTCTTTCTTTGGCTATTCATATTAAGAAGAATCGTAGTTTTTTTGTTGCATATAGCCTTGAGGCTTGTTGGACTTCATTAGGTATGAAACCGGCTGATAGCGCAGTGTGCGTACTAGTGTTGTAAACAGTAGGAGTTGAGTTATGTGTATTATATGGAGAAGGGGAGTGAAGCTATTTGATGTGAAAATTGGTGATTGTGACCCTTGGGAAACAGCAAAATATAGTATCAGCAAAACATGCAAATGCAAGCTTGCGAAGCTGATTATTCAGTTTTTCATGTGTTGTACATAAGGAGTTTTCCTTTGTTTTGAGAGCACGTAGTATTGCTGCTGCTAAATGTTTTCTTTCCTGCAGTTAAGTCTCTAATGGGACTACAGTTATACAAAGCAATGCTAAGATTCTTCAGAAATGGTAAAATGTGCTAAGAGTTAATGAGATAAACAGCATGGTATAAGACAGGCTTTATAGCAGGGAGGGAAGATAGAAGTTTAAAGCATTTGACTTGCTTTGAAAACTCGTAAATGCCGAGTGATTTAGGTATCGAGGTATTGAAGTCTTAATATTAACAGAAGCTGAAAGAACTTACTCTTCCAAGAGGCAGCTGTGACTTTTGATGAGTCTTACTTGTTTATATTTGAGTACAGTGTCACTTAACTTTTACTTGATCTTTCTGTCACTAAAGTCTGGTGTATGTCAGTATGAAGATTGAAAGGCTACAAGTAGTTCCTCAAGCAGCAGAACTGAAGAAACCTTATGTCTGTTCATATCAACAGTGAATAAATCTGCTCTAGCTTTTGCTTCACAGCTATGCTTTTTAATCTGTACTAAAATCTTTTGATCATTCCCCATTTTATTGCTCTCTAGTTCATGTAATTGTGGGTTCACAGGGTAGATCTGCATACCAATCAACAAAGCTAACCTGGAAGATGGACTCAAGGAAGGTGCCTGACAGGCTTCCTCTGCTGAGAGGCACCTGGTCTGCAGGGCCAGAGTATAGCTGATCTGAAGTCAAGCCCCTCTGTGGATGTCAGGCTTCAACACCTTTTGCTGTAGAAAGTCAATCCTACTTCCTGATTGTTGACACCCCCTTTGGAACTGAATCAGACCAAGGCTGTTCTGTGAGTTCAGATTATATTAGTCATCAGAGAATCCATGCAGAGCTTGACATGAATGCTTTCATAATGGGAAAAGCTTGGGTTCAAGTCTGCACCTTCTTAGGCAGCAGAAATCTTTAGGTTATTTTTGTTGATTGCCTGGTGTCTAACAAGGCAAATGAAATCGGGGGGGGGGGAAGTTTTGTGGCTGGGATCATAAGGTATGTGCATTTATCCACACACAGCTCCTAACTCTTCCTGTATGAATTCACTTATCTCTAATAACACTAGGATATATTGTCTGTTTGGCTTTGATAAGGTCTGTATTCTCCATGGGAATTCCTCATGAAACTTGTAGGCCTTTGATGTTATTGAGACCTCTGCATCTCTGTCAAACTTAGCCAAAATTGGCTGAAAGTTTTAAGTACTTAGTAGGGGTACTGAAAGTTTCCCTGTGTGATCCTATCAAACTTTTACCTTAGAAAATAATAAGGATTAAAATATTCCAGTGAATATCTTCTTAGTTAATCTTTTAAGTTATAGGTATTCTTTTTGTCTTTATAAGCATGTTATAAAAAGTTCAAAAGCAAATCCTGCTGCTTCAGCTTACTTACTAAGAATATATTAAGGAGTCTTATATCACCCCACACATTGGTCTGACTCTGTTAGCTAGATGTAACATTACGTAACTGTAGTTCAGGGAAGCATATTTTTATATTTAAGACAAAACCAATGGAAGGAAACAGAAGAGGATTTTTTTTTTTTGATGAATGAACACTATACCCACTGATTATATTGGGAGTGGCATTGACTCATGAAAAAAAATACCTATTGGAAGGAATTCTATTTAGGTGGAGATTTGGGCATGTTTAGTTTCAAATTGATACATAATACATACCTAGTAGAAAGGAACAGGAATGCATTTTTTATCATAATGTATAAACATGGAAAATTTTATAATACTTGAAGTATTCAGGTGACCAGTAATTTGCAAAGTCCTGGAAATGAGTGATGAAACTAAAACTTGCTTATGTTCCTAATGTCTTTGGTAGTTACTGAAGGCTAACGAACCCAAATTTAAGCCTCAAATGATGTATTTTAAACAGGAACATATCTCTGACTATACTTGTTGTTCATGTCTTGAGAAAGTTGGAGAAAGAGTTGGATATTCTGGGAATATTTGGATTTTCTGGGAAATAAAAATGTGAGGTAAAATTTTAAAGAATGTCTAAAAGATTGACAGTCAGGTGAATTCTGGGTACCAATGCTAAATATTGTATTTACTAGAAGATAGATACTTCACCTTGGTGAAATGGTTGGCACTTCCTCATCAGGCTTTTTTTTCTGTCACTAGCTTCTACATTTCCAAAGAGTGATCTAGAAAGCTGGTGTGTTGCTAGTGCTACATAGTTCCCTGTTACACTAGGGAGAAAACTGGGCAAGTTGTGTATACCAGAGTACTAAGCTAGGGGGCACAATGAACACCACTGTCTTCTGGGGTTCCAGGTGTTGAAATCTCTTCCCGAGCATCTGTACTGGAGCAGAACTGTCTTGATACCCATCCCAAAGTGAAGTAATATGTAAATGAATGCCACAGGCAATCATCTCCTGTATGGGTTCTGGCTAACAGACGGGGGCTTATTTGTCCACCTGTAACATCTAAGCTTACCTGACAAGGGAACTTTCAGGACTGAGAAGATACATAGTGCGTTTTAGGCACTCTGTCTTGAAGGTGGATTTTTTTGTAATTTTGTCCGTGGACACTAATCTACTGCATATCTACTTCAGTGACATGCTCTCATACAGTAATCTTAAATCATTTTCAGCCTACAGAATGAGTTAATTTGAATAAACACAGTTCCTGTAAAACAACAGCAAAGGAGGAAGCCGCAAGCAGGGAATGAAAATAACCACCACTAAAGGCTAGAAATTTACAATTTTCTATTATTAAAAACAGTAGTAGATGCCTGGAGAAAAGGGTAAGAAATGTGAATTGCAGTCAGGAGTTAATGGGACTTTTTTATTTTAAGCAATAAAAATAATGAAAAAAAGTCACAAACACTACAAGCATGACTGGAATTATTAATAAAATTTCCTCTAATGGTAGAGCTTTAAGGAGATGCAGAATATAAAAGCAGCAGTTTGCACTCCCTTTTGCAGCTGTAAAAATAACCAGTAAAATGTACAAAATGTTGTCAGCCTGAACAACTTTCTTGGTATCCTGTTATACTTGCAGTTACATTTTAGGAAGAGGTTCTGATATTGAAGCGTCTGAGAGGTATTTTGAGATGACAGCAAGTACTTATTTAGAATTAAGTGCAGAAGTTTGATTTAAGTTTGTTTTTCAGTACATGGCTAGTCAAAAGCATACTTATCTAGTAAAAATTATGCTACAACAGGAGAAATTTTAAGCTTCAAGTTTTTCTTTTGAGAGAAAGACTTACTTTTAAGTTGATACCGATTTAAATACAAGCGTTTGAACTTTTCTTACTGATGCTGTATGCAATAACGAATATTGCTGTAAGGAACCTTCAGTTTAGAAACATGTAGTCTTTGCTTTTCTCTCTCATCAGATATTTAGCTAATTTTCTCAGTTTCATGAAGAAACAGAGGGAAAGGAGGAGGTAATAGCACTTTCTCTTAATCTTGCATTTATATCATTCTCAGAAAAATTACATTAGGAAAAGAGTTCAAGGTTTGGAAGGAAGTTCCTGAGTCATCAGATTTATTCCCCTGCCTTCAGACAGCCACGTTTTTCACATACACTTGTCAAGTTCAGGCTCTTAAGTTTGACCACAGCATTCCTGATAAGTGCTCCCGACCTTAATGACTGTCATGGATAGAAACTGCCTTATGATTTTCTACGATGTCTTCACAGACCTGTAAGCAAAATTTAAAAATTAAAATTACAGAAACTATGATGGCAGTTGTCTGCCTGTGTTTTGTTCTTTGATGGTCTATCTGAAAACACTTTAATTAGAAGTGGATTATTCAGCTCTTTATAGGGCGAGGCAATGTGATCTGGGGCAAACAGTATTTATGCTTATGTTTAACATTAAGCATAGAAATAGGTCTGTAGGGCCTACATAAAGCATATGCTTAAGCATATGCTCAGCGTGTGCCTTGCTGGGTTGGGTCTTTAGTACAGGCTCCCTGCCATTTTGTCATCTTGTTGCATGTTAATGAAATTGAAACATGGTGGAACCTTCTTCAGTACCTTCTCAATTTTTTTACTACAAGCACCGTCTACCTGTGCTCCATCAAACATTTTTTCATATGAACAATACATTGGTATATATGCCTTCCTTCTGCTTAGGGGCTCAAAAGGAGAGACCTCTGCTCCCAAGGAAGCTTTGGGACAGTTGTTTCTTCAGGTGAGTCACTGTTGCCACAATCTAAACATTTTGCAGTCTGTCAAGCTCTCATTGCATTCTCATTGCCATAGTCACCCTGCTACAGCTAAACATCTGAAACATTTTCTTTTAAAAACAGAGAAATAAAATAGTCACCTTCACCATTTTCCAGAACTAATGCTTCATACTTTTTTTCCCCCCTCCTTCACTGAATGCATGAGTTGGTATCTAAAGTATATTGGCCTGTTGCAGAGATAAGAACAGGAATGCTCTGCAGAGTCTTAATGATTTGGGTTAAAAGAATTTACCACCACATGCAAATTAGGATATGGAATCCTGCCTGGTAACAAATATGTGTTTGTAGATTACCTGCCATGTTTAAACTGACTGAATAAACAATCCTTGGAGTAAAATCACAGGCTGATTTGTCTCCTTAATTTTACAGATATTTTCTCAAGTAGATTACTGTCTCTAGCTCAAACTGTGAAACTGGCAAACAACATTAATGCAAGTCTGATGCTCCTTCTCGCGCAAATCTGGAAAGCTGCTCTCCTCTCCAAATATCTGGGCACTGCCATCTACCTAAGACCATGAAAATCTATCACTTTCCAGCCAGATCACACACACATCTATCCTGCTGTTGATCCATCTGCACTCTGTATTGTAAGCCAATTGCTCCTCTCACCAAAGGTCCTTGGGGTAGAATTCATTACAAAGGATGGTAACTGTAAAGAGCACATACTAGAATTAGCTTTAAAATTAATATAAATACTGTATCAGAAAATTACATTTTAAACCTTCTTTTTGTAATATCTTTTGTGAAATGGCAAGAGTAAATAACAGGTAACTTAGAATCTGTTAAAAAAAAGTCATTAGTCAGTTAACACTGTCTGGTTGATCTCTGTCATCTTATAAAAGTTGACTTGATGAATACCTTGGGGGAAGATACTTAGTTGGTTCAAGTCAATCAAACTCAATTTACCCTACAGTACTCAGCACCAAGAATGCCTGTAATATAACTGTAGGGACTGCTGTTGGTGGGGAAGGGGATTGTAATAATAAATATTTTGTCTTTGACCCTCTTTCATACTTTGACTAAATTAAGTAGAATAGGTCAAAAATATTTTAAGACACAATCTATGTGGAAACTGCCAGCTTGTTCTGAAACAGCAATAGAGTCTGTATGCTCTGATTCAAAACATACCAGACAAGGTAACTTACCACCTTGTTCTTCAAGAGCCTTTCAAAACCTGTGTAAGCAAGCGAGAAACTAGCATTCTGAAGTTTGCCCCCTGGTTAGCTACGCAGCTAGCAAGCCTGGGATTTCAAAGAGGTCTAGACTACATGGCTACAGAGCAGGAGGCAGAAAGACCCCAAAAGTTATCCATGAGCTTGGATGCCTTTGATCTGATACTCCTATGTGGCATTTAGTTTGCAATATGTTAAGTTATTAATAAAGCTGTAATGATAATTTTGGGGGTTTCTATATGTGCTTCTACAAGAAACAAACAAACAAACAACTCCTTTCCTTTACAACCCAGTTCTTTCCAGAATTTTACATGGAAAGGATATTCTAACTTCTGATGGTCTCTATCCTTAGGTAGTTATGGATTATGGTTATTAAAAATGATTAACTTCATTCTTTGAATGAGGTGCAAGGAGATGATAGCATGTTATTACTCATTTAGGCTTTGATTCACAAAGCACTTGCTCACATTTATTTAGTTGATGTTTGGTTGGATGTTAGAGCTCCTACCTTACGGCTGTAGGTGTTCTAACATCTGATCAATAATGGAATTAAATCTCTAACAGTGAAGACATGCGTCTTGTATTCATGACTAAACTGAGGGCGGGGAAACCTTTCTTGACTTCTCACTAACCCTTTTTATAGCTCCATATAAATGTGGAACAGAAGGGGTGACAGAATGGCTCCCTGCAGCACCCCACACTTCAGAACTTACCAGGAACAGAAGCAGCAATCACAACAAGCTATCAGGGTCTCTTGGAGAAAATAAAGCAGGTGTCAATGAGATTCCCTCAAGTCTTTTCCGTAGCCTCTCTCAATGCAAAGTATTGCTGAGCTGAGGTAATCTTTGTAGCGTTATCAAGAAATACAGGGAGTTATCAAGAAATAACACGGCAATATCTATTACGAATTTAGTGAAACTGTAGCAATTATAACTGCAGCTGTATTCAACCTGACAGACCCATTTCTGTGCATTAGTGCAGTCGTTCACTTCCTACTGCATTACCTCTGCCAGATGAAGCCAACTACAGAAGAATGCCATGAAGATTAATCCTGGATCTCACTCTGCAAAGTTTAGGCATGCTACTGTGGTAAAACTTAGTGTTCTTTTTAACTCAGCATCTAAAATCAGATGTGAGCTTAGTAGAAAACCTGCCTGATCTAGGTGACTGAACAGCAGTCTGATTTTGCAAACTCATGCATTCCACTAGCGCTTTGTATCTGCATAATAATTACAGGTATTCCTTCCATCGCGGCGTTAGCTATCTAAGAGCTGAGTATCTTAGCTGATCATCGGGCATCCTTTTTGGCAGTGAAGAGTGTCTGATTCTTCCAGTGGAACATTCATCTTTCCTCTGTCGGGGTTTGTATTAGAGCTACTTACAAACCCATTCACGAAGAACAATTTGCAGGAGGCAATGAAGTAGGAACAGAAGTACAAAGCAAAAAAACCCCTTTGCTCCCCCCACCCCTGCCCCACACACGCACTTTATTGAAGTAAGGATCTTAAAGACTGCTTGAAACAATGCTGAGTAAAATGCTTTCAGGCATATGACTGTTAAGTTCATTGCATTCGTTTGGATCATACTGCCAGTATCATTAAGTATTTGAATGCTACTTCAGCTCCTTAGAAGCAGAGAATTTCAAGTAATTTTAGTATTTAAATGCAAGGCCTATTGTTTGCATGAGTGTGATCTATATTGCCTTATTTACATGCATACTTTTCAGGTATGCAAGACTAATTTGTTCTTCAGCAAAATGAGATTAATGTGGAAATGTTAGTGGTTTGTATGCAATCCCTTGCTGAGTGTCAGCAATGCAGCCTAAGCTGTTCAGATAGAAGAACTCTTAGGAGGACAAAGCTGTAGTGCTAAAACTGAGTGTTGTCTGTTAAAACTGGAGTAAGAGTTAAGCACGCTTCATGTAAATATATCAAAGCCACCTGCTAGAAATCATTTTGGCTCTGCAGTGTTCCAAGAGTTCTGTACTTGTTGGGTCTGAAAATAAATATCATGTTGCATTTCGTAGCTTGCATGCAGTACCATCAGTGATTCAGTTCCAAGCTAAAAAGAAGGCTTGAAAATGGTGTCTCCTCTAGCAGCCTGAAAACACTGTAGGAATTAGAGGCTTTAAGAATATTCTGTAGCTGTTATAGAAATCCAAGATTTCATTCAAAGATAATTTATCAAAAAATTAATAAAATAGTTTACCTTAATTTTTAACAGATCTTTTAGAAATTCTCAGAAATTCTCAGAGGTAGCTGCAGCATAAAAAGAATGTAATAAAACTTTATGCACTGCCCCATATCTATTTCCATAGTTCTCAAGAAGCTTAACGTGCATCTTTTTTGTCACAAAACTGACTGAATAATAGCAGCAGAGTTCAGATAGTTTGTAAAAAACAGTAAGTTTTTCAAGCAGTAGAGAATCTGGCCTCATGATGAATACAAGAGAATACAGCAATATGCATGTTGCCTCAGAGGTACAGTTAATTCAGGGTTCCTGCTGAGTTAAGCTGGAATTCTGTTTCAGTATTTTGTTTACTTGTGCTAATTAGTATCTTGAGTCTCCCATTATAAACAGGGACCCTCATGCACACATTCCAACTTCTTCCAATGTAGTCAGGCAGTTTATATTTTTAATTTATTTTTTGAAGTTGTATTATATTAAATATTCTGATTTTCCCTTTGTTTTATCCTGAACTTGATGTGGGAACAGTGCAGAGGGAGAATGACTTTTTTTAGCCTTTGGTATTTTGGCCTCCAGTGTGTCTGCCCACTTAGTAAAGTAAATTACAGTGGGCAGCATATATGTAACGATATAGCTGAGATTGGCCAGTACACAGAATGCCATTGGAAACCTTTTCTGCATTTATCTTTTTATCTCTAAAAGAACCTGAATAAAAGAGCCATTAAAGCTCCTGATCCTAAGATAAAGCTGTGACATAAACTGTCAGTAGATAGAAAATACTGTCTAGTTTGTCCTGTGACATACCATCAGTAGGTTAAAGTTGCCTGTTAATGTAGGATGTCGTGCTTTTTCTACAGTTGTAGTTTGGTTTTGTGGAGTATTACTATTCGTTTTTTTGTAAGTATTGTAGAGAGTTGGAGTATCTAAATAAAGAGATTAAATGTTTGCATGCTTTTACATTACTTTGGTGTAACTTATTATCTTTAAAAAGCACATTGATATATAGTGACTTGATTCCCTGCCTGTTGACTCCATCAGGAGTTTTGAAGTGGATTCCTATGGATGCTAAGACACATACCCTGATGCTGTGCATAGCAATATAGTGAGCAACGTTGAGTGTTGGTGTTGTCTGTAGAGACACATTAAATCACTGGATGAAAACAGCCACATCTCCTGCTTATAAACTGTTGAAAAAGACCTGCTAACTGGCTGCTTAAAAAATATTTGGAGAGACCTACTCTTTATATCTTTCAGTTTGCACAAAGGAGTGAATAAAGCTTATAAGCAGCCTTTAAAAATATTTCCCCATTCCTGTACAGGAGTAATTTTTAGTTTATAGTTTCAAGACCAAAAGTCAATCACTAGGTTTTTATCCCAGAGCAAATGTTTACAACATAGGTACTAAACACTTGAAAATAGAGTAGCTTATAATGGAAGCGACAGCTCATCTTTAACTTTGGAAGGACAAGCAGTACCAATTTAATTAAAGCTGTGTTAAAATAGGACTGTCATTTGCATCACAGTGATTCTCCACCCCTCCAAGAAGTCCTGCTGCCATTTTGTACCACACATTCTTGTCTTGTGCAAATTAATAGATCGTTTTATTTTCCACAGGAAATCTGAAGACTTTTATAGCAAATCCTCCAGTGTCAAAATGAACACAGGTATGCTGCTTCTGTGAGATTTTTCTTTACTCTTATGTGTTGTTTAGTAAGCAGAGAAGGTCCCAAATTTATTTAAATTTCCATGAGCAAATTGTACTTTAGTTGGTGCTGAACTCAAATTAAGCAAGATATTTTAATAGTATGTCTGCTTACGTGCATTTGTATTCCATATATAAAATTTACATACATGTTTTTCTATGTATGGATATATATGGATATGTGAAATATACATGCATGTTTAGCTTTCTGCACTTAAGTATCAGTTTTGTATGTGTATGTTTTATGTAAAAATACATAGTATGAGGACATAACAGCTATGGAAAAGCAGTGTTAAAGCATCACATTTTCCTAAGAAAATGCACATGCTTTAAAAATGCTTTGTTTTCGTTCTCTACTGTTGTTAAATTAAGGGGCATATAAATACTACCCTGTATTACTAGCTACACTTGCATAATCAGATGAGAATAACTATTTTGTACTTATAGCAATTTGTATTTTCTCTTAAGTTGCTGTGGTAGATGTATTGACTAATTGAAGTACTCTACAGGAAGTTATCTCCATGATCTGTGACAACGTACTAATATTTGCTCCTGAGTCACTGAAATCAATAGATAGTGCTGCTGGTTTTGCTGGAAGTGGGAACAGGCCTGTCGAAAGCAGACTGGTGAAATCCTGGCCTCACTCCTGTCAGGTGTAAATTTTCAGTTGTAGTCAACTCTTTATACTCCATGGGCGAACTGTCTGGTTTGCAGATTAACTATGGCATGAGGATAGACATATCTATCCTTTCCAAACCAGTTGGTTTTATCATTGACCGTAGTGCTGCACCATGACAACTGACATGACAACCTGAAATAAGCAAAATGTGTTATGTGGGACCTGAGGACCTGAACAACCTTTGAAGCCAGTTTGGGTGTTTCAGCAGCACGCGCTAAATCAAAGGGATTCGTTTTTCCATGGTATAGGTTGCCATTGTCTAGACCACTGTATTAATCAGGCTTCCTGGCTTCCTGTTGTCTCAGACAATGACTGGAACTCAGTAGGACCATGTTCTTGGACAGCTCTTTTTAATACAAAGTTCAAATATATTGTCTCACTTGAAACCTCTATGTTTGTAAATATAATAAGTAGGATAAATTAAATTTCTCAGTTGAGTTTGTGGGCTTTTTCCCAAAGTTTTGGTTGTTCTTAATTGTTTTACAGATGCTAACCAGGGCGGTGTGTTTTTTTCATTTCTGGAAATAGTATTTGAAATTCGTCCTATCCTCTTGCATTTTTAGTGAAGATGTCTTTCCTAAACATGTCAGTCTGTATGATTAAGGTAGTACTGAAATACTGCTTACTTCATAGAACTGTAATTTCAGAAGTAACTCAGCTAATCATCATGCATTTGACTGTGATTACATTGTGCATTGCAATCATGAGAGTTAAAATCTTATGATAGATGTCATTTTATAGCTTCTACTTTGAAAAATGTGGATAGAGCGGTAAATTGCCAGTTTGTGCTACTGCAGCTCTGAAGTATGGCTTTGTTCTATGTTGTACTAAGATTTTTTCATGTAAACTAGAAATTCTTGAGAGAAATAGACGTAAGATATAAGTAATCTATGTGGCTGAATGACTTCTGTTGGGGATTGGGAGTCTTCTGATCACACAGGAGCCTTGAAAACAGACTTAAAAGACCTGAACACACCTGAAATCCTTTCCAGTTACCTAAGGATATCATGATTCTAAGCTGAACTGTAATCTACTCTGCACTTACACAGTGAAAACATTTTTCAACTTGTGTGTGTTTGCTATTAATGTGCATGCTACCAGCTGCACTAAAAGGAGGTGTTGACAAAAAACGTGGTATTATCTGTTAGTTCTATTGGTGTATTGTTTCCTAACTGTAAAAAAAATAAAAATGTCCACTGAGTAGGGTGTATAAGTGAACATCTTGCACCTATGTGTTAATAAGGCATCTCTTCGCTAAGGAAGAGAGTGACTGAGGTGAAAGCTGTTCTGCATGGTGTTCTGGTCTAGTTTCTCTTTTTCTTTTTCTCTTTTTTTTTTTTTCCACTGTGTTGTCTTTGAACATAAAATGAGTGCCCCCCCCCTTTTTTTTTTCATATTTCATTGCTTTATAACAGGAATTTGTGCATGATGCATTTGGAGGTTATCAGATACAATTGACTTGCCACTAGTTTGGTTTAAAAATATACATTTCATTTATTACTCTTGCAGATAAATGAGCACCCCAGTTTGATGCTAGTAACTCCTGAAGTGGCAAAGCCAGTCTATATGCAGCTTTAAAAATAAAAAGTAAATCTACTGCTTAGAGTGGGCTCCTCTAATCCACTGTTCCCTGTGGCTGCGGACTTGGCAGTCTGTCTCGGCGAACCCTGTGGAAGATATTTTTGTCTACAGAGAAAATGTTTTGAAGAGCTTTGGTTTTCAATACTCTACCATATATGGGTAGGATTTTTTAGCATTTGATGTTAATTCTGTACCACATGTTAGGAAGGAATATTCAACAGCATACAGCAATGAAACATATTAGCAAAAGCAAAGAAGCAGACGTAAGATATAGGGGAGGTTTTCAGAAGTACCAAAGGTACTTTGGCTCATAGTTCCTTTTGGTGTTCAAATGCTGTCATAATTTAAAAATAGTAGTGTAATAGAATGTGTGCCTTTTTAAACCCAGACTAAGCAATAATCAACAGAATAGTCTTTTTAAACTATGTATAGGTTTTCATCAACAAGTCTTCAAGTACTTTACAGATTTGATGAACATCATTAACTTGGTGAGACATTTTGAGAAACTAAGTCATAGAAAACCTGAGCTACCCATGAAGCTCACATCAGATTGAAACACAGGATAAATGTGCTTATTGTTCATACTATATATGTGCATGCATAGCTGATGTTGGGGGAGAGGTAATTGCATTGAGGAATAATGAATGGATACAAGTTAATATGCTAAAACAGATTTTTAGTGTCCATCCGTAAATATTTTGGCTGAGTTTCACACAGATAATTCTTGATAAATGCATCTAATTTTTAAACTATTAAACAAGTTAGCTGTTTGCATTAGGTGAAGCACATAAAGAGCAGCCAAGAGTGAAAAAGTATGCAGTTCTGGAAGACTGCAAATATTTTGTGTTTGTTAAAATTATTAATGGAAGTCATCACATGGACTAATCTCTTACATTTTGTCTGGGAGACAAGAATAGAAATTCTTGAGTCCCTGCAGAGTTCCTGAATAGATTGTGAAGCCACTTTTAGATCACTAAAGCAAATTAGATGGGCTTGAGTGTCTCAGGCATTCTACCAAAAATTTACTTTTTTGATCACTATTTATTGTAATTTAGCAGCATCAAAGAACCAAATAATAGTAGGTTCAGGTTCACCTGTGTAGTCAATGTCAGTATGTGATAAGTAGTCACGTGTGATAAAAGCTTGTCTGCACACCCACAAAGGAGCTCAGAGAAACAGTGGCAGGAGGGGAAGCCCAAATAATAGCCTGCACTGCCAGGCTACTCCCAGGCCCATCACAGAAGCCATCAAAGACCCATCTCCACAAGCCTAGAGGAGTGTGGGGCACAAGGGCAGGCAGGAACCCAAATTAAGGAGTCCCAGGGAATGAAGGGAGGCACAAGGGCCTCCCTTGTCCAGGCCCTTCTGAGGACTGTCCCAGGAGAGCCTCAGCCCTGGGGTCCAGGCATGGAATGAACGGCAGACTCAGTGTCTGAGCCCAGTTGCTGGAAGGATCCACCGTGTACGTGTGTGTGTCTATTTTCTCACTAGCGGACCTTCGTCCTGCTCAGCCAGAGAGGGGAGGGGGTGAGGCCATTGTGCCATCTTGTGTTAGTGTGAGTGCTCTGAGTGTCTGTGATCTCCATGGCCAGCCATGTGTGTATGTGGTGTATACATGTGTTCTTGTGCATGTGTCTGCTGGGAACACATCTCCAGACTCACTACTGGTTGGACCTGGGGACATAGAGAGGCAGCAGCTTCATCTGTCTTGGGCTGTTGGATCCAGCACTATATATTTGCCTCAGAAGGCCAGAATGCAAATAGGGAGTAAGAATCCCTGATCTAAAGACTTCTAAACTTGAATTCACTGTGCAGACAAAGTGGAAATTGATACCGTTCACAAGTACAGTGGATAGAATAAAATGATCAGCAAACATGATGTTTGGGTGCCATTTTTCTTTTCTTTGAGCTGTAAGAGCTTATTAAAAGTTTCCTGCCCCCTGGCTGCTCTCTCTCACCTCTTCACAAGAGGTCACCGTCCTTTCATCTTTGCCAACTTGGTTTATGCCACTGCTTTTACTGACTCTCTGAAACAGTCTTTTCAAAAAAAACCCACCCCATGTTCCTAAATGAAAGTGGTGGTGTTTTGAATTGGCTCCATTCTGCTTTGGAGCAGGACCTGACCAATAGACTATTTGTCAAATAGACCTACAGCTCACTTAGGGTGATGCTGTCTGTAGTGGGAGCAGTTGCTGGGATTGCAGATTTAGGGGGACAGGGTTAAAGTACTTATTTGTGGAGAGAAGCACAATTAAGGGAGGGAGAGAGAAAGAAGTGAGGAAAGGTGAGGAATAGAGAAAGGCTGAGGAGAAAAATTGTAGGAGAGGAGCTGAATGGTGAGCTAATAAGAGGAAGAGAGCATCCAGAGCCCCACCGCAGAGCGCGTTAGGGTACATAGGCAGATACACACATCCTCCGAGCTGGAGGGCAAGCCACCACCTTGCCTGTCTTTTCCAGTCAGTGAGTGGCTCTTTTCTTTTTTTTCTCTCTTTAAAAGTAAGTCTACAACATTGATCCTAGCATTCAGGAGTTCGTCCCTATATGGCCCTTGCTCTGCAAGAAACTGTCAGAAACATGTCTCACCAGATAATCCTTACCTCCCCGTCTCCTTCATTTTCTTCAGGACCTGCTAAGGATGCC
The DNA here is from genome assembly GCF_026419915.1 of Harpia harpyja. Taxonomy (NCBI): domain Eukaryota; kingdom Metazoa; phylum Chordata; class Aves; order Accipitriformes; family Accipitridae; genus Harpia; species Harpia harpyja. The sequence goes on along the minus strand of NC_068941.1, from coordinate 54,130,096 downwards.
TATTTGTCTTCTCTTGATTTGATGGGTGTATGTAGGGTTTGCAGAAGAATATCTAGGCACCAACTGTGCTAAGTCATGATTTGAGCTGGACTTGCATTTTAGGCAGCTGGTTTGATTGTGAATTATTGCCCAACTTCACATTCTATTATTGCCTGCAGACCTTAGCCGATTCAGGTCTCCTTTGCTTCAATGTTAAAACAATACCTAGGAAGACAGGACTCTCACTCCTGAAGAATTTGTCATGTCAAAAGCATAGAGAATTGTGTGTATGTGTATACATATTTGCGCACACTTCATTTTATATAAATGCATACATTTTGTATAGATTGTTTCACATATCCTCATTTGTTCCTTTAGTAACAGCTGTGCAATATTAATTCCTTATAGTTTGCAAGTGAAATGAGCAGATGATCATTAATTCAGCCTCCCTTACTGTTTTCCAATTCTCTGTTCTCTAGACTTCGAGCTTTTTGGTGTCATTTGGACTTCAAGAATCTGATTGAATATAGTTAGTATTTGCTGGAAATTTGATAGAGATATGAAAAAGAAATACAGGCTGGAATAAGCCTCATGAAGTTCAACTGTGTAAGGCCATGCAGATTAGGGAAGCAGTTTGAAAACTGCCTGTTTTGAGGCAGTGTGCAGATTCTTCTGATCCTCATTCAGATATGATGCCCTTAACTTAATGGGAGCCTGGCCTGAACAAAGATGGGAAGACAGAGTCCATCATGCATAAATACGTGCTTGCCCACACACATTCATATTTTATTAGAAATTTTGCACAACTCAATATAGTATATTTGTGCAGTTACATCTTAACTGAGTGCTAATTGACTCTCATTATTTTGTACAGATACTGAGAATGTTATTGCAGGTATGGGCTTCTATATATAGGGGTAAATGTTGTATGCATATATGTATATAGTCAGTTACAACATCTGTTTTAGCTATCTTGTGTGAAGTCATGTCAAACACTTTGCTAGATAATGGGTCCACTAAGTATAAAACTCTGATTCAGTTCAGTGACATTAAAAACTAATTTGAAGCAGAATTTCTTGAAGTTACAATGATAAAATATTTGTAGTCAGTTTTCTGGTCATCCTCCTTTCCTCCCACTTCAGTTTCTCTATCCTGAAATTCAGGAAGGTAGCTCTTGAAAAAATACAAATAAAGCGTCACTTTGTTTGAATAAAAGATGTGACAGTATAACAAAACTGCCTGTTAGCTTGTGTTAATCAAATAAAGTATGTTGTCAAAGTCTGCCAATATTCGGATAAGAACAGAACCTCAATATCAACACATCATCAGATCACCTTGGAATTACTTCTGGTGTTTGTCACAGGGGGAGGGAATGCAAGAATGGAAAATGTGGTTTTAATTACCATTACCATTCTATATTTATATAAGCAAACTAAAACAAATGCACAGATTTGATAGCCATTGTCTTTGTTTCACATGTACAGCACCAATAATTAATTGTGGGTAATGCATTGCTTTTGACTATTGCTTACTGAAATCATTTGGCCTTTTGCTTTGAGACTTGGAATTGGCAATGAGTCTTTGGAACTGCTTAAACTTGGGGCAGTGGCTCTGATGTTTGCCACCATTAACAACTACTTAATGCACATCCTGCCAGACCTGTGGCCAGAGGGCTCTGCTATTTCAGGGGGAATACTGGAATGGGCAAAGAAATACCAGGAGCTCACTTCTCTTGCAGGTGTGGGCTAAAGATGTCTCTGTGGCCCAAATTACTGCTATCATAGGAAATACTTTCTACTAATAGGTTGCACATCTTCCTTAAGCATAATTTTATAAAACTCCCTGTCATAGGACGCAGATATAAAAACCGTTAGGGCCTCTATCGTAGTTCTGGTTCTTCTTTAGTTCAGTGGGGCCCTGTATGAAATTTCGGTAATATCGGATATGAAAATTAAAATAATTATTATAGTGAAGAGCAGAAAAATATTCTAGTTAAATATAGTCAGGAAGAATATTTATTAACTTGCTTTTACAACTATGATAGAGTTGCTAAAAAGCTAAGTTGTGCGAAAGCTACCTTCTAATAGTAACAAAGTATTTATAAAACAGAATGAGAGCTCCAAGTGAGAGAAGAGCAGAGACTGAGGAAAGAAAGGAGTCATGCAAGGTCCAGAAGAAAGGTTTTTTCCATTCCTGGTTGTTCAGAGTGATTTTAAATTTCTAGTCATTCCCTCAGGATGTTATTGGGTTCCAGACATATATTTTTTAATCTTCCGTTAGATAAAAAAAGAAGAGGGGGAGGGAGAGCAAGGGTGTTCCACCAAAACAACGAAAAAATTATAGCATCCTTAGTAATTTTGTTTCTTGAGCTTAAAGGATCCAAAAGACTGAAGAAAAGCACTTTGTCAGCTGATCAAACATAAGCTTAGTTTATGAATGATGTCTTTCTAATGCATACAATGAAATTATTTTACAGTGCAGATTACTGATTAATATTACTCTGGAATGCTTAATCCTTCATCTTGATTACTTGTTTGTTTTTACTAATTAGCTATAATTAAGCAGTCTTTCAGGTAACAGAATGTATATATTTCCCTAGTGGATTAAGTATTAAATATTGCTTTCTTTACTTATTTTCTGTGAGGTTTATTGTTATTTAAAGCTTGTGAAATTTTATGTGTTCTGCTAATCCGTGAACCTTGTAAATTTACACGTTCCTGCAGCAGTTCCCTAACTGCATGCTTATTTTCACGTATGTTTGGTGTATCTCACACTGTGATATGTTGCATGTGCTTGCTCCCTTTGTCTGGGGCTGCTGTCTGTATTGTTTTGTGCTTCCAGATAGCGGTGGGTGTGCTCGCAAACGTGCTGCAATGTCTGTCACATTAACAGCTGTGAAGAGAGTTCAGAGTTCTCCAAACCTATTGGCCTCAGGTATAACCACTAACCAGTGAGATAATACTCCTGAATGGCTTTTGTATAGTGTTATGCATTCCTGCAATATTACTCTGCGAGGAGGAGAAGGGTAACTGTATTTTCTGTTCCACTGACAGGTCTGTTACTTCTGCGATGCTCTTTAAAAAGTGGTCTTAATTTCTCTCTGCCTATGCTTAGTAGCCATTAATGAAAAAAATGAGGAAGACTTAGGAAAAATCAGTTATTTATTAATTAATTTTGCCTTTGAGTCCTATGTCCCCTGGTTTTTTTTTTTCAAGATAACATAGCATGAAAAGTAGGTTTTGTTTATTACAAATTTTGTTTATTGCAACTTGCTTTAAAAACTCTTCTCAAAGGAAAAGAATCTGAGTGTTATCGTAAAATGATCGTCAGAAGCCAGATTAACTTAAAAAAAAAATGTATCAAGCATGTTTTCCTAAAAATGTTTAAAACAATAAAAACATGCAGAATATTCAGGACACAGGCAGAACAGCTTCTCAGCAATACTCATGTCTGGTTTTGCAAAATTTAATCTTAATGGCTATCAGCTGCCCAGGTTCACTGGTGAATTAGGTAGTTGTACGTATAAATCAGTAAGGAATCTTGAGTGGTGTAGACTAATGTGCACCAATCTGAACATGCAGTGTTCACACCAAACAAGCGTAATGCAGGAAGGTGAACAAAGAATGACCCAGAAAATAATTGCAAGATAAAGTCTTTGTTTTGTAGATCTTCTCAAGGGTAAGACTAATCCCCAGGAATAAGAACTGTTAGAATTTATGAAGCAAATTAAAAATTTGGTTGCTACTCTTTGTAACAATAGTGGAAGTGTTATTGGGATTACTGCATGTATGTAAACTTAAGAAAACATTGGGTTCTTATTTCTTAGCAACCCTTCTAACAAATTTTTATCATTTAAGCATGTGATACAAACCTCTTAATGTCTTGCTTTGTTGCAAGTGATAAGGAGTGCTTTTAGTACTATAATTATTGTACATTAAAAATATTTTTAATTTGTTTAGAGATGTTGTTATTTTAGTTTCTTTAAGGAGAAAAAAACACTAATATATCTACAAGTAATTCAAAAAACCACCAGAATTTAAAATCTTTTCTGTGCTGCGGTATGTACGTATCGGTTTCTGTGTTTTGCTTTGAAGTGATGAAGAAAGCATCACACATTCTGTTGTGAAGGGGGAGAAAAAATCCTGACAGAATCTGTAGGCATTTTCTTGGTTTCAAATTAAACCTTTCCAGCTCATCTTAAAGGGATGATATTTCTTTTTGCTATCTAGATTTTAGAAGATAGTATATCGCAGTATTTACTAGAAAAAAAACCCACAGCAAATGTTTCTTTGTTACTGGCTGTCTGAAATAGCAGTGATTAAATAACAGTAACTCTCAGCACACTATAACCTGTAGAATTTGTGCAGTGAACATTGCACAGTCACCTATGGTCTAATATTCTGAGGTGTGCTTAGGTAACAGGAGGGAATTAGGTAACTAAACAAAGGGACTCATATTTTTCAAGTTGTGTCATGTTTTTATTTCTGACACAAATTAATATTGGATGTTTCTTTTTCAGGCTCTGATTCTCAGTCTCCAGATTCAGGTAAATAAAACACTGTGATATTTATGCATCCATGTAGTACCATGTAAGTGGATGAATTATAAAAATCTTCCATTTATTTGATTTCATTACTCCATACATCCACATTCTTTAAGGAAAGCATCACTGAAATTGTAATAATAATTGCAAGTGGTTAAGACCTCAAATTCAGGTCTCATTTGGAAGCAGTGTTTCCTATAACACCGTATGTGTTGTCAGAAAATGAATTGTGTGGGAGAATACAGACTGCTAATTTGCCACCTTTAGCTTCAAGTGGCACTTGCTATTTTATTTTTACTCCCTTACTCAGGATTGCAAGTTCTGCCCACCTCACTTAGCAGCCTGCTCACATAATGTGTTACTTTTCCCAGCCTCTTACAATGTTTTGTCTTCAAATCTGTAACTTGTTGAGGTAGGATAGTATCTCCCTCTATGTTTGGACAATGCCCTGGGGGCCCTTCAGCTCTGAGAATAGAGACAAAACATGGTTAGTTGGTTGGAAAATTGAGCTGTCATTCAGATTTGGAAATAAGATGCATTATTGGAACAACTAATCAGGTATTGTGGTGAAATCTGGTGAAACTGCCATGACCAACTAACTTTAAGCAAGCTGGAATGTTTTTCAAAATCTGATGCAGCTGTGAAGTTCAAGAACCTAATCTGTGGACGTACTTCAGCCTGCTTTATACGGGGGCTGAAGCACCAACATCTCAAAAGGACTCCCAAGGTTAAAATCCATAGTATGTATGAATGTTGTGGGGAGATATCATATGGCAGTATTGTCAATGCTTGAGTTTTCTAAATTTTAAAGATAAATATTTTGTGAAGTGGCAGCTTTAGCCCTGTTCTTATAACTTCCATGATTATACCAGCAGCAATGTCAGTTGTGTAGTAGCTAAACTTTTCCACAGTTTGTTTAATAGTGGAGTTGCTATGATGATAGCAATATAGAGATCTACTAATCACAAAAGAAAAAAAAAAACCATTTGATTCTTTTTTCCTTACAAAAGCTTGGAGATCTTACAATGATGGAAGTAGAGAGACACTGAATGGAGATGCTAGCAGTTCATCTCTTACAGCAAAAGGGTTTAGGAGCGTGCGGCCAAATCTGCAGGATAAAAAATCACCAACTCAGGTAAAACTGAACACACCAAGTTTCATGCTTTGGTATTTGTGTGTGGGTTGTTCTTTGGGGAGAGCATATATAGATGGGATACCTCAATGGAACATCATCCTGATGTCTTCCCAATAGTGTAAATCACCTGTTCATATGGGGCGTTACAAACTGTTCTACTGCATAGATAAAGTATACTCCACACAGGATGTATGCCTCCAGGTTAATTACCAGAAATTGCTTTCAATGAACAAGACAGCCAGCTAAATAAAAGTAGGTCATACACCAATAAAAGCTTTCTAGGAGTGTTGTCAGACTTCAAAGAGTATTTATTAATATTTTACACTCGGAGAAATGCATCAGTCATCAAAATAATATCTGAAGATAAAGGTTTATTAATTATAAGGTAAGCAACGTTGCTGCCTGTTTTGCAGAACAATATAATTAGAGCACAGTAAAAAAAACCCACTTAACTTGGAAACATATTTATCTGTCCAAAAAAGATCAACATACGAATGTCAATACTGTCTGTTACTATTTTAATTTAATTCTGTGTGTTTTATGTATGTGTATTACCTGTGAATAATAGCTTGTTATCTAAGATCATGGAGTACATTTTGGAAGTTACTTACATATCTGAACAATTTCGCAGTAATAATTCTTATTCAGTGTAATAATTGTTTTTTTAAAAGAAAATGGACTATTGTGGGCTCCCTTCTGATCCCAGTTTACTCTGAGCAAATGGAACATCTGGCTTTCTAAACACAAGCCATACAGTCCTGCACAGCAAAAGGTGGTGGGAACCTTACCAATTCAATTTTCAATTGAATTGAGCAATGTTGGGATGAAGCCCCTTAAGTTGCTAGTTCCTTTATTTAAAGATAAAAGTCAAATTGAGTTATATCTCCTGCTAACATTTACTTTCTTTCTGTTTCTTCTTTAATGTTATTTTGCTGTGTGTGGATGCTTTTGGCAAATAAGGCACCTCTGCCACCCCCTAGAAAAGAAAGTTTTCGGAAAGCAAGAGTAACTAATCACAAGAACGAAATTAATCTTGAGGCAGTAACAACCAGTCCAGCTAAACACCTTCCCACAGATACTGCCTATTACACTAACGAGAAGTCTGTGCAGAAGACAATGTCTTCTCAAATATCTAACACAAGTGTGTCCTATGCACAAAAAATCATTAAACCACTGACCTCAACCTCCAGTGCAGGCACAAGCACAGTAGCTGGTATTAGTACTACTCTCCATCACGGCCAAAGGCAACAGTCTCAAAAACGTAGGGTATCAACCCTGAAATTAACCCGGACACGTGACCCAGCGAGTAGCATTCATTGTAATACACAGCAACAGCTCAAGCCTGTTGAAGTGCCAGTATTTCCACAAAGGGCTGTCTCACCTGCCTGTAACCCTGTGCCTGAGGTACACACAGCATCTCTTTCCATTCAGATAGCTCCCATCCCTGACAATAAAGCAGAGCCTGAAATCCAAGAACATCCACCTAGTATTTCTCCAGACACTTCAAAGATGTCTTCAAAGGATTTGGGACAAAAGTCTACAGTTCTTCCTTCTTCACAGGCTGCAGAATGCCATGTGGTATATTTAATTTTTCCATCTTTTATTTTAGATCATTCATGAATCACTTAATAACTGTCTGTTTAGTTATACTTACGTTATCAAAGTTAGACCTTGTGTTTTCTGGGTAAAACTACCTATCACATGGATCAAAACGTCAAAACAGAACTGAACAAAACGTGAAGTTTTTGGAAGGCTATTGCAAAAAAAAAAAAAAAAAGAAACATTAACCCAGCTGAGCTGGAAGGTAGACTTCTTTGTTCCTCTGTGCGCACTTTATAGAGTGCAAATGCACAATAGGAAATCAGTGAATTGTAGGTGATGCATTTGCTTAAGTGGCTCTTCCTAGAGGGGGTTGCATTAGTGTTATGCTGCCGCAGGTGCTGGAAGGATCAAGTATGGATAGAAAACACTGGGGTTGGGGGGTTTCTATAAATGCAGCTCTGCCAGTTTTCTAGGGCCACCAAAAAATATATTTTGTCAGTCAATGCTTTCTGCGAGGCTAATCACTGCTGTCTCCTATGTGTCCTGTGCAATAGCGCTTTTTAAAGAAAATGGGTTGATAAAATCTTTTGTCAACCACCTCTACACGAAGCATCACAAGGCACTGAACTTTTAGTCCCTCTTTCCCCTATACCCTATGCCTACTGAGATGAGAATTCTTTGTTAACTATACTGATGTCATCTAGGAGAAATGGGTGTATCGAGCACACAGTATAGGACCAGAGGAGTCTGAGCAAGGTTTATCGCCATTCAGAAAGTTACTGAGTCAAATAAAATAAGCCTGGGAGCAATAAAGCAGCAGCAAATACATACTAGGCAAAAGGAGAGCTCTGAATAAACTTTGTTATTTCTACTCTGCTTTACCTAGTCACGTTAAGATTTTTCTATTTTAAAAGTTAATTATTCTAGTATGTCTACCAATATAACAGCTTATCTGAGTGTGAAAGCTTTTCAGTTGGAGGTAGGGATTGCTATAGGTCTAGGCATATCTGCCTCAAAGCTTTGTCTGAGTGAGGATCCCATCATGATGTATTTGTGTTCATCTAGTTCTGCTGAAATCAGTGGGGCTACTCTGAAGTAAATACAGCACAATCTTGCAAGCTTAAAGTCCGCTGACAGCCCTATCGTCAATCATAGTAACACATCTGCTCTCTCAGACTGTGGTTCCCTCAGAGCATCACATTCAACCAGGTCTTTACTCTGGAAGCCACAAGTGTCTGCGTTAGCTACAGGATAGTTTTACAAATTGTAATATGTCAATTCCCCCCTTCAACTCCTAAATAAAAATTTTGATCAGAACAAAGCTGTGTGAAATTACACGGCAACAATTTGCAATGCTCCTTCTGAATTCACTCCATTAACAAATGGGAGCAGTGAAGAATTAATCACATTTGTCCTTTTCAAGATTAGAGACAAAACTATCATCTTAAACCCTTCTATTAGGCTGCATAGAATTTAGAATATTTTGAGAAAAACAAGTTGCTTTACCCTTGAGAAGAATCAGTGATTTTTGTCAAGTAAAACAAGTCAGTTCAAGCAAGAGCCACAGTAAAGAAATCATGTCAGAAACAGTAATGAAGGCTGAGCAAGAGCTTTTTCCGGTAGAGAGGGTAGGTATGAAGATTATAGGAGGCAGGCTTGCAAGCCTTTTAAATATGGGCATCAAGGGATACGGTCAGATAGTAGAACAGGTGTGGGTGTGGCCAATACAATTCTGTGTCATATGTTTTCTTTTCATTTAAAAATAGTTGTTCAGCCTGTTAGCAATAAGATTCATTTATATATGCTTAGATAAATCAAAGTGTCTCTCAAACAGAAAGTGGTTTTATGACAGCTAACAAGAATTGGGGGAAATACCTTTTTTTATGATCCAGAAAAATATTCAAACTCTAATCAGAATAACTAAAAATAATTTATCTTCTAGCTACTTTTTTTTTTTTAGAATTTTAAAAGTCAAAACTCATTTTTCAATTTCTTTTTATTTTAGAATCTGTTTTAGTTTTGCTATGAGCTGACAAAAGTCAGAAAAGTAGCTGTGAATTGTTTGGCAATTCTACACTTATTTTTCTGCCTTCACCTTGGTTTCAGTGTGTGGGAAGAATGATCAGAAATTTGGCAACTGGGTTTCTTTGAATAAAATGATAAAAATTTCAGTTGATCACAGGGATCATTAAGGAATGTAGCCAGCTTTTCAAACTGCATCCATTTATTGATCTCTTGCCTGCAAAATTCAGCTGACATCCTCCCTGATGTTCAACTTTGAAATAAATTCTAAACATTAGTATGAAGAGTTGTATCTGGCATCACAATCAACTCATGGAACCAGTGGGTTTTCCTAGCTCTGTGTTAAAACACATAGCTGAAAACACATAGCTGAAAGTACAAATCACCATGTGAGGTGGTATAAAATTCTGCATCAGGTGAGGTCCCAAAGCCGAGATGCCATGGGCTACAGTTAGCAATAAAGGCTACAGCTATATGTCTAAAAAGATTTCTTTTCCGACTCTCATCTCTGGTTGAAATCTTGGAACTGTTCTAACTAATGCCAAAAATTATGATCCCCTTTAGTGCTGTATCTCATGGTATTTGCAAAGTTCACAATTTCTCTCGCACAGACAAATTAACTTTCAGTATACTATGCGTGATAGTACTTTCATTTTTTAAATTGTTTTAGATTTGCAAGCGCTACAGGGCTTTGTGCAGCAGTTAAAATACTTTTGTATATGGAGATCATAGTATGTTATGTTAAGCTATATCCTCTAGGGATGGTCTTAGACTGCAGATCTGGCCCACCAGCAATGTTCAAAGCCACCACGGAAACCCTCAAAACCTAATCAAATACGTTTAGAAAGGCTCTGTAAGAACAAACAACTCTCCCTCTGCATCTGGGTTTATGTATGTGGAGGAGAATGAGGTAAGATTGGCTAATCATCACTTCTTAAGATGTGGTGAATGAGAAATACTGTGCATGTGGGGGTATCTATGTGTGTAGGGAATATGTACAACTATATTATGTCACAAAGCATGGAAAAATACAGCCAAAAGAGAGCTTGTATGCTCCAAGTTCATGCATAACAATTTTGCACTATTCTTTAATTTATCTTGTTATGTTTGTGCTCCTATTTGCGCTTCATTTCAGAGCTTATCTGCTGAAACTTTAGGAGCAAGCAGAAGTGTGCTATGACTCACCAAGTGACATTTTTTTAAACACTCCTACTCAGAGAAAGGTTAAACCCCTTAAAAGTATATATGAAAAGAGAAGTATTCAAGTTACTCAATATTAAATTTTTTACGTTATAGTCTTGAGAGTTGCTGCTGTTCTGTACCATACTGCAGATATGGGAGAAATAACCTAATCTATTTCAGCAGAGAAATTAGTGTTTGTTAGTATGAGACTGATGGAGGTAAATTCTGTTGTCCAGATTTCTTAATAAGAAAAAGTTACAAACTGATGAAGAATTCTGAGCTGCATCTTCTGAAATAAACACCTAAGCGTCCTCTTGTTCTAGATACTGCTCTATAAAACTGAGGATGCAAAACATTTGTCCTGTTTGTTTGAATTCCATAGATGAGTGAACACTTGGTTTAGTCCTGGTGTCCTGGAGGAATAAAATCTACGCTACTAGATGTTTATGAAAGTGTTTCTTTTGCCAGCCTTATAGCTGCAGACAAGTGAATCAAGGAAAATAACCTGAAATTAGAAAAATTGTTTCTGAATTGGTTTATCTAATACATTACTGTTTGTTAGGTATTGACAATACATTGAGTGATGTAGAAGGGAGAGAGGACAGGTTTCAATGTTTGGGGGACAGATGGCAAGCAAAATCGAGCACATAATTTTCATTTTAAGTTCTGTATCACTAGCGTGGTTTTGCACAAGGGCTGAGCTCCACCTCCTTGTAATGAGTTTAGAATAAGAGGACTAGGTAGTAAAAATGGGCATAGGATATAACTTGCAGCATCAGTTTGGAGATTTTGACATCAGCTTTTAACAATTAAAAACAGAGGTATTTTTACCCATTTGTGCAAGCGTATGGGTGTAATTTGATTGTTGACTACTAAACTCTGCTATGTATTAACAAAATGGATTTATTCAGTTATCTCTGAGTCTCCTTATCTGTGTCTTGACTGTTGAAGCAAGGCCAGCACTTTGGTGTCATTAGTAATCTCACATCACTCCCCACAGATCTTGCATTAAAATGATAGATGACTGGTTTTGAAACCCGTACTAGGGTCACATGTCTACTTCATGTGAATTGGGTAGCAATTGTATTCTTCAGGCCTGACATTTTACTATTTGATGGAAGGTGAACATTTCTAAGGACCAGCAGGAAGGTATGCTTGAGACCTTCAGTTCACTTTAAGACTGTGATGACATTTATCTCTCTCTCTCAAGCGTTGCTCCACAACCCAAGTTAATTATGTCGTCTAACTAGTTTTTCATCATTCTAATTGATTAAGTACTTGTTTGGCATTTAATCCGCCTGATTTCTGCTAGCGTTTCTTGCGCTATAACAATAACAAACCTAATCTGAAGCACACTGAATGGAACTGGTATTAAAAGTTTTCTGGAATGCATTCAGCCTTGTCCTTCTCATAATTTTTGCAGTGATGAAAAATATGGATTAGTAGTAGCCAAATGTATCTGTTTAGAGATTACCAACATTACATGTTTTTTAAATGGTGTAATCAGTTTTCAAAAATAATGCTGTTTTAAATCACCATTTCAGCCACTCTTTCCCAGAGTGATGGTTGTACCTATGACAGAATTCTAGAACTAGGCAGAATATTTAAGTTTTACTCTACAAAGCTGAGAAACTTCATGTTAGGAATCAGTACCTAGAATTGCTGCATTCCTTCTACCCACATTGTAAGAATGATAACTTTATATTCCAAGAATTTGGCTTGATGAAATCAGCTATTATTTGCCAAACACAATGAATTTTAATTCTTTAAGAACTCAATTTCACTAGCTCTCTGGATGCACCCTGAATATCTGTTCTTGTGTTGTCCATCCCTTCTTTTCTCAGGCAATCTTCTCAGTTCAAAGCCAGAAGGCTTACTAGGTTTCTCAAGTCTCCAAAATTTCTTGTTATTTTAACAATTTAGAGATCAATTTACATATTTTGGCTCAGTCATATGTAACTTTTCCTCTGGGGATTCTGAGAGGATAGCTGGTCTCAAGAACTTGGCTCCGCCTCATAATTGCATTATGATCTCCTGGTTCATGTCTTTTGCTGGAGATCTTGAATTATGACATGGATGATGAAATTCATCATGAATGATGGTTCTGTCTTCCCTTTATGTATCTGTGAAGTGAAATTACTGTTTCTTGTATGTGTATGTAAATGCACACATCTTAAACACCTGATATACTATGCTGTATAACCAGCTGTCTCACATCTGCGTGTGATTGCTTTTCATAAAATTATTTTAATAGTATTCCATTGTTCTTTTGAAGTTTCCATTGTCAAATTAGTTATCTCTAAAAATCATATCTCCTTTTACAGTCATACAGTCAATTATTGATTTTCTGATTAAGAAGTAATCTGTTCAGATTTACTCTATGGAAAGGTTTAGGGTTTTTTTCAGTTGTAGATTTGAAACATTGCTGTGACTAAGATTTGGATTTTAAGCTGCTTGACTAAGTCTCATCAGTGTTTTAACTGCAGATTTTAACAGCAGCTTCTGGCTATTTTTGTGTACCCCAGAGGTCCAGTAATGCCAAAGAGTTCTTTTGAACCATTTGGAACAAGTGATGGATATCTGTTCACATGCTTAAGATTCTTTTCTGAAATGCTTATTTGTAGGGATGGTCCCGTTGACCTCAGTAAGGTTATTTGGGTAAATTCTAGTTGATCTCAGCAAGAATTATGGAACTGGACCCCCAGTGACCTCTCATAAGTAGCACAATCTGGGTTGTGTTCCAAGTCTTCCATAAGGGCTTTAGAAGATATTTTCAGATTTTGTATTAAAATGCCAAAATGTCATTTTAATCTGATGGCTTGAAACATTTTTTGAATGATTAAAGACATCTGCCTATTCTGAGCATAGAAAATAACCATAATATTATTGGTAACAATGTGATATCTATGAGTAAATGTTGCTTTTTTAAGTAGTAATTACTGCATATAGTATATTACTGTCCTGTATTTTACATAAATTTAAAATCGCAAATGCTCTTTCCCTGCAGCTATTCCGGAGTTCCTCAGCCCTATCAAGAATGAAACCATTAGTGCTGAAGTAGGCAGGATTTTGATGTACTTCAGGAATGGATTGAAAGCTTGTGGCTAATAGGCAGTGTAGAAGAATTTGTGCAGCTGTTTAACAAAGATTGGATGCCAACATGCTTTCCATGTATCTTTAATTCAAAAACAAGTTGTAGATGCAAAAAGCCAGTGTCAGGACTAGTATAAACCTGGTGTCCTGTGACTGATTTGAAATAACAGAACATAAAGCTCATATATCATGTGGCAGTTTTCAGAAGCCCTCTCATGAGGATGTTCCCTTATACTTTTAAGGAATTACACTGAAGCCAAACAACTAGTGTGTTTTGTTTCAGTATGAAGTCATCCCTGTCCTGTTCTTGTGCTCCCAGTCTTTGTTGTTCCTCAGATTTATACCAGTTACCCTAACTATCCTTGTGTCCTCTAATGTCGAAAAGGCTGCTATGCGTACACCTTATCCAGTAGGCTGACAGGGTGCTTCCAGGGTGCTTGGAAATTCTAAGATCATCCAAACATTTTTATTAGAGGCAGTGGAGAAGATGTATTCACTCACAAGAGGCAAAGAAGTCCCCAACCTATTGCTTGCGGATCATATGAACATTCAGTATTAGTGTTTCCATTTAGCTTGCACTCCTGCCCATCTGTATATTACACTTGATTTCAAAATGATACCTGCCCCTTGACAAAAAAGAGAGCAACATTTACAGAGATTAGACTTGCAGGTCCTTTTTTCCTTTTACAAACAAAATGAACATGACGTTCTCTAGCCTCATATTTATGTGAAGTATAAAGTAGTGTGAACCTTCTCGATGCACAACTAAGATCATTAATATATGCAGTACATTATGGATATTCATCCCCAGCACACTATGGTTTCTGGCATTGCTTCCACTAGTATTTGATGCATTCATTTCTTTCATGTTTTCCTACTTTAATATAGAGCGTGGTTGATTCATTTCCTAATCCATGTGAATGTGAACTTCCTCGGGCTGCTGAAAAACTTACGCTTTTGTAATTCTCCTACACACAGCAAGAGGCAAAGGGGAAAGTTTTTTATTCATTTGGTAATCTGTTTCTTTTCTTATTTTTTTTCCTCAAATCTCAGCTTGGAAACCAGAAAGTAACTGCCCCTGTGATGGAGGTAAATGCTTCACAGACACACAGACAAACAGCAACAGAAGCTTCTCCACTGCCTCTTCCTCCTCCTGTGGTACCAGTTAACAGAGCCTCTTTCTCACCAGACAGTGGCACCCATCTAGTACCATATTCTTTGCCAACGCTTGATGATTTTTTGCCTTCACGCTTTTATAAAACCCCAGCCCTTTCACAGTTTTCATATAAATGCCCATACCTAGCTTCTGAAGGTATTATCCACAGGAATGAAACAGCCTCTGTAAGCACAGATTCTGCCATGAGTGAGTGCTCCTCCCGCACAGTGAGTGAGTCCTCCACAGCCATTCTAGATGAGCTGCAGACTTGTAGCTATGATACTACTGACTGCTCTGAAACACCTTCCCCAACCTTGAGCCAGATGTCTGCTGTGTCAGATGGCACCACGTTAACCAACACTGCTGCCACTTCTCATGTAATTATGCTTCCTTTTTTCCTCCTCCATTGTGTTCAAACAGGTTGTCAAAGGGGAAAAGAATTTAAACTTGTCTGTTATCCTGTTACACAGACAAGTATGCCATTAGTAGTTTTCTGTGTTCACAGTCTGACAGTATGTTTTGCAACAGTTGTTTAAAAAAAATCATTGGCATAGCAGATTTGGTAATAAGAAAATGATACTAAGTTGTTGCACAGTTGTATGGTCAGCTACGGTGTATCAAACACTTTGCTTAAAATAAATGAAAATAAATTCAATAAATATCTGTTCCAAATGCATTAAAAGCAAGCGGTCTGTAGAGTTTTAAGAGATTTGTTTAAAATATTGTTAGCAACGTACAGGTTTGTGGAGTTTGTAGCCTCAGGGCTACCACGATTTTTGGTTTATACTGAGGTACAGATTTCAGTAATATAACTTGTAAATTCGTAGTAAATGTTTGCAATATTTAACGCATTTTTTTCCCCAGCCATGACCACTGACTGCACGAAACTGTTTTTCTCTCCTCTAACTAACCTTTTCCTCTCCTAAGCACGGTTTCTTACAGGAGTGAACTTCATAAATAATCTTGTAGTACCCAAGTGTCTGTTATTTTTCTCTTGGTTAAGTCAAGGGAAAAAACAGCATGCTATTAGACATTTTATATGTACATTCACTTTTCTGTACCTTAGTACACTCCTATATGGTAGAAAGAAGGTATGGAATTTGGGTCAAATCCAGATCACTACTTATTTCTTTTGAGATTATCTACATGATTAAAATGAGTCAGAACAAAGCTTTCATTTAGATCGAGCAATTCATTGCTGAATTACAAAACAGAGAGATGTTCTGAAACCAAAGTTTTACTGGGTCACAACAGTGTTCAAACTTTGTACAAATACTTCAGCATGCCATCATTTTCAGGTCTGAAAAGAGCAAACAGTGTATATATTTTTAAAGTTTCATGTATATTTTATAAAAAGTATTTTGAGCCCAAACTTGCACATAGTCACCTGGAATGTCAACGATCTGTTGTCAGGGCTCTGGATGCTGTTTAAAAAAATAATATTAATAACAGGCATGTAAAAGCTGTCATTCCTAAGTCTTGTAACACAGCTCTGAAACTTTTTTTTTTTTTTAAAGAATCAGTACTGTGAATCTGCATACAGCCCAGTAGTTGTAAGCAAAGATACCGTAATCAATATAGGCTGGTCTGTGTAAATAAGGCACAATCACTACGTGACTGTTTACTAGCTATGGGAAGCATGGAACATTTATATTTTCTTCTAACCTAAAATAATTAGCTAACTGTGTGTGTTTTCTTTGAGCACCATTTTTGTAAGCTGAAGTGAACAGTCCTTCCTTCTTCCATTTTTTGGGTAGTCTCCCTGTAGAGGTGTTATGGTATGGTCAGATCTGACTACCACTTTCTCTCTTAGACATGGCAGGGATGAGCATAGCAGTTGTTCACCGTTAATGGACAAAGGATGAGTCTCCCACCAAAGGACATAAATGCCCAAACAGTCCTAAGAGCCCCACAGAAGTTAAACTGCTGGCAAGACCCACCTCTACAGTGTAGAAAAGTCTTCGTCTCCCATCCTCTGTAGAGGAGGGCAAGATGACTATAAATCTATCAGTGAAATGAGAAAATGATGGGGAAGCTGGTGGCACACACACATGTGCTGCTAGTGGCTCTACTTCTATAGTGATCTTCATTCTCAAAGGAGACTCCTGTTGTTTTTGTAGATGAAAACTGCTGAGAAAACAATAAAAGTAATACAGGATTGTGCCATCCAGCAGTGTGCCCACATAAGACAGAACCACGCTTGCAAAGACATTGGGGTTGTTTCTTTATTCTTGAGGTCCTTAATGATTGCTTAGGCAAAAAGGTTTTGCAGCACATCTTATGAGAAGAAGCAGCAGCATCAAGAAGAGCTGAATCAACAAAATTGTAAAATATTCCAGGCAAAAGGCAGAGCTAAACATAAAACTGTGGTTAATTGGCCATACTTTTAGTCACAGATTACAGCTTCTTTGAAAAACAGAAGTATGAGAATTTTAATTCTTACTTGGGCTTATGCTTAGAATTGGAGTTAAAATCAGAGAACAGCTGGTTTTGGAAACTATTTTTTCTGATTCTATTCCAATTATGAACATTTCCCTTATAAAGTAATTTTCATGGGTTCTTTATGTAGTTTAAAATTGTGGAATCTAATGGAAACTTGGAAATGGAAGTACACACTAGGTTTTTGCCTTTTCCCAAGTTCCAGGACTGTCTCAAGCTGCAAGAATTGATCCTGAGTATTTTGGCCTAATTCAATGTCTTGAGGCCAGGGGTGTGCTGTGCAGCGTTGTTGCACAAAACTGCTCAGACCTCCATAATGGGACCTCTGTCCCTTTGCTGCCTGCCTCAGCAGAAAGTTAGAAAGCAGCTCCAGTCTCAAATAGATGTTTTTCTCTGCTCTGATTCAGAAGTCCAGAGAGCTGCTTGTTCTGATGCTCAGGCAAATTAAAGGAAATGTAAATGTGGTACCTAGGAGGAATCTTTACAAGAGTTTGATTACCTAGCAGGAGAATTAGATGGCTCTGCTAGTAGTGGAGCACAGGTGAAGTATACTGGAGAAAAAAAATAAATGTAGGAGCCTAGGGAAATGAACAACAGAAAGAGATGAGGATTATCTTCCCACTAAACTGGGAAATAGGTGTGTTTTGGTGAAAGAGTTTCTCTATCACCTTATTGTCCCACAAAGGAAATTACCTAGGAAAGTAAAAGGTCTAATTCACGAATAGTCATCTTAAAGATTTTACTTCCTTGTAAAATCTGGGAACAGACTCTGTCACTTGGAACTAAAGCATCACATTCTCAGATTGAAATGTCAGTAGTTCCCAAAACTTCACAAAACTATCTTTTATAGCTAACCTTCTCACCAGTGCAAGATGCACCAGATAAACAAATGCAATAGCCACCTTCACAGAAACTTTCCTCAAAGAGAAGGTCATTAGGAACTAAGAAATTATAGCTGAGCTGATATCCTCTCTAAAACCTTCAGAAGCAAACCCAATAATGTCATATATGGACACACCACATACACATTTATGACTGATGTCCATCAGCTACTTGTGTGGGTCCTGTTTTCATTATATTGTGTACTACTTAGTTGTCGTGGTTTAACCCCAGCCAGCAACTAAACACCACGCAGCTGCTCACTCACTCCCCCTCACCCAGTGGGATCTGACTGCGGATCAGAAGATTGTAGGGTTTTTTTGTATGGAATACACCGTTGGCCAGTTTGGGTCAGGTGCCCTGGCTGTGTCCTGTGCCAACTTCTTGTGCCCCTCCAGCTTTCTCACTGGCTGGGCATGAGAAGCTGAAAAATCCTTGACATTAGTCTAAACACTACTGAGCAACAACTGAAAACATCAGTGTTATCAACATTCTTCACTCTGAACTCAAAACATAGCACTGTACCAGCTACTAGGAAGACAGTTAACTCTATCCTAGCTGAAACCAGGACATTAGTGTAAGAGCCTTACTGTCTAACCAAGCTATTTGGTAAAGCCCATCACAGGAATATTTTAATTTTTTATTACAGAAATTCATAGGAGTAGCTTTCCACTTTACAAAGAACTCACACTAGTTCTGCTCCTCTCTTCAGAGAAACAAAAGCCATAGTAAATGAGTAAGAAGGTGTAAGGTTCTGTATGTAGTTGCACCCTGTCTTCCTTAGAAACAAGCTTTCCCAAAAAGACAATAGGCAGGAAAAGAGAATGAGTGAATCCCTGAAGTAGGGTAGAGATGGCTGGCCTCATCTAGGAACCTGATCTGAAAACATGGCTTCATACCTCTTGAAATGCTATCTTTGAGCTCCTGTAGCTTTTGTATTCCCTACAGCTCCAAGTTCTTTTGGAGGGGAGGATGGTGTGAGAAAAGCCAACTTAGTTTACATTTTGGTTCTTGACTTTATTAAGAGAGGAAATGTTTAAACATGAAAGTTTTAATGGAGACATCACCACAACACAAACTTTTCAGCTCAGTTCTGAGAACAGGCATCCTTGAAATGAGAATGCCTTGGATTCATCTAGGAGTTCACATGATGTCTGCATAGGAGCCAGAATTCATTTTACTCTCTCAGCTATTGGAGGCAGAGACGTTAAAAATTTAAAATCAGATCAGTAATCTCCAAAATACAAATGTATACAAGAGGTCATGAACCATTTCATTTTTAAATGTAGAAATAACATACTTTTTAATATGTTTTTTATTTACGTGTTGCTGCTTCAGATAGTCTCATGTTTTACATTTACAGCATGTTTCAGTTCTTCTCTTTTGTTCTATAAAATTGAGCAAAATTTGTAGCACATCTGATTTTGTTCAGATTTAAAGAGGCGTTGTGCATTAAAGGAGATGTTACAGAGAGCTTCCCTCCCTTTTCTGCTGAAATATTCACTACCCGCTCGTTTCATTCAATGCTTTCCTAGTATCTGTTTTAATCCTTGCAATACTCCCCATAAAAGTGCTACAGCTCAGATGTGGGGATTCTAAGCTGGGGGCAGGGAAGCAGATTGTTTCAGAAGTACCTCTTGTGACTAAAGCCTAAATGGCTTGTGATGCTGCTATACTGCCAGTTTACTTAGCTTTCCCATTTTACTTAGTTGATTTTGTTCTGTTGTTTTGTGGTTGTGGGTTTGTTGGTTGTTTTTTTTTTTACAGGTGCTATTTATTTTTATTGTGATAGATTACATATCAGCATCCTGTAATCACTCCAGCTGGCTTCCATTTTTAAAGAAGCTTTGGCTCACTCTCTTTAGCTAGTCTTAATGAGACTTCTCCCTTCGGTCTGCACAGAAGTTCCTATTAATATCGGTAGGGCTTGAGCATGTGCATTAAGGGAATAGTGAGTGATCTGTGGCAGGCAGTGTTTGTTGCACAATGAGAGGAACTTTTACTGCCATCTTCATTTTATATTGCTGTCAGACCGCTGCAGACCTTGTTTGTGCCGTCTTCGTTGCCTTGACCGTGGTCTTTCTGTCACCTTCCCATGACTTCAGCATGCTTCACAGACAGCACATACAAGGAGAGAAGAGGGGAGGTACAAGGTACATAAGGAACACATTCTGCTCCCCTTGTGATGAGTTTTGTATTTCGGTGAATGCAGATGCCATTATGGCTAGGTACCTGACAACTGGTAATTGTTGTGTGGATGACAGTCTTGCATCACTCTTTGTTTGGGATGGCAGTCAGAGGGCTTTGTGTGTAGTTTAATGGGATATTGTTTTGTTTCTCTCAGGCTCAGATCACAGTGAATGGGAACTCTGGCACTGCTGCCAGCCCAGTGAGTCATTTTCAAAGGCCTTTTTCCCCTTCTTCAGCTTACCCTGCACCAGCTTCACTCAATTCCAACATTGTTATCATGCAGCATGGCAGGATGATGGGTAAGCCTCACACAGAATGTTTGCTTTATACATTACGCAACATATTCCAATTCATGTGGCAAAGACTGCAAACAATTGCAGAGTGCTTCACATCCGTAATGAAGGTATTGTCTGTTCATCTACCTTGGGAAGTAAATGCAAAAAAAAAAAAATAGCATTTATTATTAGATACAGTACTGATCCTGAACTGGAGTTAGTATTAAGTCTTATTACTTATTTGTGTGAGAGTGACCTCTTGCCACCTTTCTACTAGCTTTACTGAGGAAAGAGCATATATCAAAATAGCTCAACCTGTGCAGGCCCTTCAGGTTTTGCCTTCTTTAAGAAACCAAGGGCTAACTTTGTACATTGGTTCTCCCCACAACTTCTGTAATCTTCAGTAGAAACACTGCCAACAAAGGGAGGGGCTCTGGGCTTTTAAAAACCTAAAGCCATGTCAATCTATAATTTGTCTATGGGTTGGGTTTTTTTGTAGGGCATTGTTAATTTTTTTTTTAATATGTGGCCAGCCTTAGAAAGGCACTTTGCCAGTATAAACCAGTTTTGCCAGAACAATCATTTGCTTGCTGCTTTATCTACCAGTGTTTTGCATATTCAGATAAGACTATACATGCAAAATAATTTAAATGTGATGCTGGGGTTTACTTTTTTGTTGCGCATGAGGAGTTATTAGGTGACAGTTCTCGCTCTAAGACTTACGGCCTAGACAAATGCTGCTATTCCTATCATAGCGATAAGTACAAAAACTGTATATATGGGTTTCTCCACATCCCAGAATTCTAGATTCTTTAATTGCTTCCAGTTCGCTGATCTAAAGGCCTATCAATTCTGTTTTGGATACACCCGAAATAAGTGAAGTGTTTTCCCATGACTTTTACTCTTGTATGATGCTGAAGTTCTGTGTTCCACAATAACAGCCTGATTTAATTCTCCTTGCTCATGTAAAAATCCCACTGATGGCCTCAGTTTGAGGCCTATGAAGAATGAAAGATTAAATCCAAAATGTTTTCTAAATTTAACATCATGCATTTTGGGAAAAAGGCCCAAATATTCAGGCGTTTGCCACGCAGAGTTGCCCCTCACCATATATGTGTAGCACTGGTTTATTTACAGGATTTCAAACTTGAGTAAACAGCTGAAACAGCCATGCCAAATCCAGCTCTCTGCAGTAGGAGTGAGCAGAAATATTCAATTAAAATTAGAGCTGTCAGTCACAAGAGCTTCTTTTGCTGATTTATATTACAATTCAAATATTTTGCTTCAGGAGAATCAACGGATGTTAATGTCACATGAAAGGCAATTGTAATCTTCACCAGTAGTGTTAGAATATTTATTTTTACTCCCTATATTCATTTATCCTGCAGTAGAAATGTCTCACAGGCACTGTACCTGCTCTTGCAAAAAAAAAAATGCTTTGTCATAGCAACCCACTAATTTACTGAAGCATGCTGCATGTAGGACTCTTTTCCTGCATACACAAAAGAAGTACATCATGTGCAGCAGTACAAATTTTCACAGGACACATCCCAGCAGTGGGGTGGTTTTTGTGAAATAAATGACTCTGAATTTTAGAGGGAAATGGTAATAGTGACATATTAATTTCATTAATTATAAAGGCAGATTTGGGGGAGAGGGGTAGAAATACTGCAAGTCACCACAAACCAGTCCAGCCTGCACGATTCACCTAAAGTACTGTAGGTGGATCATCAGATTGCTCTACAGATACCAAGTTACTGAGGTCCATTTTTATGAATTATATGTAGAGGCACTCAAACATACCAACGTAACCTTGAGGAACAAAAATTCTACGTCGGAATTTGGTTTTTAAAAATATTCATGTATCAAAACTCAATGGTTCTAAACAGATAACATATAAGTCTTTGTGGAGGGCTGTTTGGAATCTGTTGCTGTGCTTACAGAACATCAATTTTCTATGGTTTGCCAGACTGGGGGGCGGGGGGAGAAGTTTTGAAATTATATCACTAGTTTCAAGGAATGGATAGGAAAGGTGCAAGAGTTTGGTTTATAGGAAAAAGGCTGCTGCCACTATTTCTCAATAGATTTTTGCTGGGTTTGTGGGGTTTTTTTCTTTTTTTTTGTGAACCAGATGCTGTGAAAAAGTACCTCTAATCTAAGAAGATCTGAGTTGAATAGCCTGTCTGGTCCTTAAATAAGTTAATAATTCTGTTAATGTAACATTAAGTAGGGCAAAGCCCCAGCTAAGATTATTTTTTTTGAAGTGTTGTATATATACGCAGTTAAGATCGTTGTCAGTCTTTGTACAGCATACTGAAATGGGGAAGCGTGTTATAACTGCCAAGTATGATTATTGTGTCATTATACAATATTCTGTCGTGTTATCTTTACAGAGTCCACAGAGACATACTCACAGCATGTTCAGACTGTTGGCAGCACCACCACCACGAGTACAATACCAATCTGTAGATCCTCAGAAGAAGAAAAAAAAATTACAGTCATTAAAGCTCCACATTATGCAGGGATTGGCCCGGTAGATGAATCTGGAATCCCTACAGCAATTAGAACGGTAGGAAGTTCTGGGGAATCTGTGTATGAACTCATACAATGAACTAATTGTTGGTAATGGGTTTTTCACATTCTTCTAGTCTTATATAATGCGGAATACAGTGTGCGTAATCAGCGAGCTCATGAATATAATATTGTGTGTTGACGGAAAAGGAGAATGCTGATGGGAGCATAATTGGGCAACCTCATGTTTCTAGTTTTAATTAGAAGTAGCCAAAACTTTGCGTCTCTTTCTTGCTCCTCTTGTAGTTCTTACCTTTTGGAGATACGCGGTAATTGCATTTGTTTTGTTATTTCCAAAATAAAGTTTATACATACTATATGTATGCATGTATGTAAGTATACATATATACATATGTGCATGTATATATAAAAATCTCACGCTTCTGCGTTTTTGGGGGCAGTGGTTCTCATGTAATCAGAGTAGCGTAGACATGAATAGTTTTGTTCTGATAATAATCTAAGTGACTAGCATTTTCGTGGAAGTGCAGTATATAATCATTGTGCCCTTGAGTGACATGTAGACGAATAGCGTGGAAGCCCTTTCATTGTGACTAGCCCAGTTTTGATCATCTGCCACTAGTCGCTGCTTGAGTGGTCCCAGAATGTCGAACTGAAGAGTTTTGTTTTCACTATGCTGAAGCATTCTTTCCACTCTGCTGTCAGGGCAGCCTCTTCTGGCTGGTCCAGAGAGCACAGTGGCAGCTGCGCTAGGTCTGTAAAGGAAATGCTTACTGGCCTTCCCAGCCAGAGAAGAAGTGCTGTGCTAGACGGAGAAAGAGTAAGAAGAGTGGGAGCCAGGATGAAAGCGGCAGAGCCCTTGCAGGTGAAGTCTTTGTGAGGTGCAAGGATGTAGCAGCTGTTGGATGTATCCTCTCTGCCAATACTGACATATGGGGCTGTGTTGTATTGCTAAGAACTGCTTCAATGGATTGAAAAATTAGGGGGGAAATCGGGAATTAATGGAGAAAAGCAATAGGAAAAATTCAGAATAAGTGGTAAGATGGGGACGATTTTTATAAGAATGGGGGGAAACTCTGGCATTTCTTGCTTTATTTGTGACATAAAAAGTAATACGATCACAGTCTTTTAAAAATGAAGACATTTCTTTGCAACAATGCTCTAGCTTCCTACCCCCTTTTTAAGTAAATATGTCCCTATGCTTTATATAGGATAAAGTAATTATTTTTGTTCTTTTTTTTGTAGCAGATTGATCTAATAGGGTGTATACCAGTTATCTAAGATTTTAACAGAAATCACCCTCAAGTGTGCTTAACAGAGTTGGCAATCTGCCAACCTATATTTAACTTTTGGATTGTATGGTCTGAGTCTCTCAGATTTTTTCCTAAAAACATAATGTAATTTGAATTAGGACATTTTTCAGCTGGATTTGCTCTGGGTTTTGTTATGTTTCAATTTCAAAGTATCTTATAGCTTGTAAACTTAGTATTATAGAAATGATTCTCACAATGAGATACGAGTTAAAAGATTATGCTAGCATGCGTGCGTGAGTGTGTGTCTCGTGTGCCACTTTGTGTCCTTACTCTGCTTCCTTAGGACTTACCTGGAAGTCAGATTGTTTTCAAGATATTGATTTGAGATTACCCTTTAAATGTGCGCAGGTATATCTGAGCCCTGTGTACCTCAGTTGTGTAAGAACAGAGGTGGTGTAGCTGTCAGCAGAAGACTCAAATATGCTGCACCTTGACACCTCTCAGAAGTGCAGTACTATGCAGAAACATGCAAAAGTGCTGTAACTGCATTTCCCATGAACAGTAGAAGGTAGGATATATCACTCGCTCTTTCTCCAAGGTCAGTGAGCAATCCAAATAGGCATCTTCTCCCAGAAAGTTCAGCCTCACTCCATCTGGAGAGAGAAAGAAGTTTTTGAATAAGTTGAGTTTATTGTTGCATGCAAAGTTTAAAATTTTCTTATTCTTCCATCTTTATGAAAATGGCAACAGTCTATCTATCAAAAAAGCAGTAAATGCAGATTCACGGGGGATAGGTAACATACACACTGTGTTCTAAAACACTATGCTACTCAAAGGTAAGCTTGTAAATAAGAACTTGGGAGTATCTGTATTTCAGTTCTGGAGTGCTTTTCAGGAGTAGAGAGATTTTCAAGCTGTGGTTATCTCCTCCAAGTTTGTCTTTACTCTCAGAACATGGTTTGTGACAGCTGTTTAGCCAAGGAAAGCAGTGATGTTCTCTTCTCTTTCTATTCCTGCAAACCCTCTCTGTCCAAAGCTGCTGGGAGGGGAAGGATTCCTGTAAAGCTTTCCCTTCTCTCAGAACCTCCATCCCATGTTAGCATGTTCCCTCCATACCACTTGAGCTCCTGCCAGCTCTGGGAAGTGCAAGTCTGAAGCCTGAAAATAAGTTTTGCCACCATGCCAAGCCCTGCCCCAAAGATGGTGAAATTTCAAGGCATTAAAAATGAAGTCTTTGGAAAAGAGAGGGTAAAATGCTGTTCACTCAGAAAAGCATTCAGTCAAATGGCACCACCGAAGTTTACCACCGACAGGGTCCTAGGAAAGGAAGAAACAGAGTCACAGAAAGCAGTATGACTGCACTACTTTAGACTATCCAAAATGATAGCTTCATGTCTAACTATCAAAATTAATCTGTAGACTGAAAAGGTCTTTATTTACTAAGAATGGAAAAAAAAAAATCAAGTCCCACCAGATTTCTTTTCCATAATTCGTGATGTAATATTTCAGCTAGAAGAAAAAAACCACAGAAGGTCCACTGAAAGTCATAAATGCCTCCTTTAATTGCATACTTTCTGATGGATTATTAGAATACTGCAATATTTATGGACTCTCCTAAGTACCAACTGCAGATACTTCTTATGTCCTCTTCACACTATTTGGCTGATTGTTCATTCACATATGATGATACCATGTTCCAAAATTGAATTGCAACTATAATGTATGCAAAGCAGGATGGCATCTGAATGGCTTGGTACAGTGTGAATACTGCTAATTCCTCAAACAAGTGTTGGTATGTGGGATTAGTGAATATAAATTGAGAAAATGTATTTTTAAATGAATTTATTCTATTCCTTAACTAATCCTATCTGGTTTATAATGTAAAGCCAAATTATTGGCTGAGGCTTTAAACCCCAGGGTGGGGGTTAAGGGGGAGATGATGAGAGAAAAGCGTTCAAATGTCCAGAAAGATGCTGGGAGACCTTCTTCTCTGGTCACGTGGGAGCTTCTCCATACCTGATCTATATGTGGAAGCCTCCTGTTGATTTGTGGAGGACCTGACTGATAAGGAGGATTTGGCAAAGAGATATCTATGCACCTTTGTCCCTTGACAAACAGTAGGGTCATAGCAGTAACATTTATGCAGTTTCCAATCTATTCACCTATCACTGATTTGAGGTCTGCTGGAAGTCTATTCTTGGCCCAATACAATCAGAAAGGCAGTTGCGGTATCATGGGACCATCGCAGGTTTGTAGTGCTGTAGGAAATGTGGAGTACCATGGAGGTTATGCCCATCAGCATGAATTCTTTCAGACCTTCTGGACTTCCTTGTAAACTTTTGAACATACATGATCTTGGAGCACCAAACAGCATACTTGTTTCAAATCCAGCTAAATTATTCTTACCAGAGTTCCGCTACGGTACTGTTTAATACCTTAGGGAAACAATGTTAAAATGGTCCAAATCTGCTTCTGAATAGCTTCCCTTTGGCAGAAGTCAGGAATGTTGGTAGGTGGGGGAAGGGATCTGATCTTGATGCAAAACTGTATCTCCTTCATCTCTTGCAAGCAGGTCTGGGTAAAAACCATAACCTGCTGCTTAAATTTCTTCCTTCTCCAGCAGATCCCTGAGTTCTTCAGTTGACTGTCAGCTCTTCTTTTAAACAATTTTTTTTTAATATGTCATTTAGTAGCAATTCTATGGGAACTCATATTGATTCCTTAGAAGAAGGGAGCACTTTCTGCTTAGTCCCTTACAGTAAGAGCTCACCATTGCTAACAAAACAGATTAATTATGTACAGTAACTGTAACAAGTATTTAGGGCAGAAGTGTGATTCAGTAAAGATGGCATGGAGCCAGGGGAACACACTTAGATCTGACGGTTATTTTGTAGAGGAGAATTTGTAGATTTTCACTTTTCATGGTAAAGAGGAATGGGCAGAGTGATTGCAGATTTAGTATTAGGTAATGCAAGATAATGCACATCAAGAGGGGTCTTTCGAATTGTCCCTGTGCACCATGAGGTTTGAAGATAATTTTGTATGTCCGCATTAAAACTTTTGCTTTTCTGACTACTGTGGAACAAGTAAAATTTTAGGACCCAAGAATAATAATACTGAAAACATGTTTGCCTTTGTGTTATCTCCTTTTCTGAAATACTGTCATCCTATCTCAAAGAAAATTGCAGCAAAAGAGAAAATGCGGAAGGGTAGGAGAAAAGAATAATTAGAAGCACGAGCAAGTGTTGATATGAGGAGAGTTTGGGAACTTTGGGATTGCTTAGTTTACAAAAGTAAGGATAAGTATAATTTAATGAGTGGTTATTAAAAGGTATATTGTATTCACTTTTCTCAAAATAGAAAAATAAGTTAAAATCAAGTTGCCTGGAAAGGGAATTTAAAACTGATAAAAGGAAATACTGTTTGTTTACAATCCAAACATTAACTCTTAAATATAGTGTTGTCTTAATTCTTTTCTTGGTAGTATTCCCAAGTTTTTCTGCATTACTTAACAATTACATTTTGAAGACATTTTAAGTTGTCAGGAGTTCAAAAGAATCTCTTCTTACACACTCGTAATTATTAAGGTGTTTGTATTTTCCTGTAAAGTATCTAGCATTCATTGTCGTCAAATATAGGGCACTAAGAAGATAAACTCTTGATCTGGCACTAATTCCTACGTTCCTCCTAACCATTGTACCCTCCAAGATCAGAGTCCAGAGCTGACTCAGTCTTCAGTGTTTTCCAGAATACGTTACAGGAATTCCTAGATGAAAAGCATAAATCCACCATTTGAAATAGATGGTATGAAAATGATTATATTAAATAGGGGACAACAGATAATAGATTTTGTGTCCAGAATAACATTAAATGTCTGATCACATCTGTGCACACAGGTTTGGGGTTGGTTTTTTTGTTAATTGCTAAAACTGTATTTTATTTAGACAGTTGACAGGCCGAAGGATTGGTACAAGACAATGTTCAAGCAAATCCATATGGTTCATAAGCCTGGTAAGTATACTTTTGTCTTGGCTGGGTGGTTCTCAGTGGTATTAAAAAATGTGCTTTTCTGTATTTTGATTGTCTGCTATGTGAAAATACAAGTGTTCACCAAGTGTCAGATAATTAATCAAATCAAATGGGCAAATTGGATGATAGATTTCACTGCAGAGCGAGCTATTTTCCTCTGCTAAGGCTGAAAATTTCTAATGCGTTTATTTTATTACTAAAACGAAATAAAAATTAAAGTGATTAGAATAGGTATGCAACCAGTACGATTCCATGTCACTACGGAGCTTAGTGAAGTGATCCTTGTCTCTAGTTTGAGGAATGAGAAATTGGCTACTGTAAATCTCCAACATAGCAGCTTGCTTTTGGAGAGCTCATGTGTTAGAACAGCATGGGCTAGTAAGCAGACTGTTTTGAAGATACGTTTTCTGTCTGAATTGCATTTTTCTCATAGAATGTCTTATTTGGTTTTGTTGAAATGGAGCTTTGGTGACATTACTAGCTTTAGAGTTCATGTCCTTTATCATGATTGTCACCAAGGATGTCAAGAAACCGTATAAATGGCAATTATGCTCATTACACCTCTGGAAGGAAGGAGATTATTCACCTGAGGTAGGGCTTGCATTCAGTATGGTCATACAGAATTAGTGGGAGAATAAAAAATGTAAGCAGGAAAACTTTGGCTTACAGGATCTATTTTGAACACTAGTCACGTAGTAGATATTTGAGGTTGCTTTTTGTGATAGGGACAACTTAATAGTCTCTAGCAGAGAATTGCTGACAAAGGGAAGAAATTGAGCTTGGAGAAAGGAGAACAGACAAAAAGCAATAATTTGCAATTCAGTGCTAACCAGCAAGTACACAATATGGGTGACGCGACAAGAACATACCATTTTACCAACAAGATAGTAAAGATAGCCTATGGTAAGTATAATGGGAAGAGAGAGTCTTCAGAAAACACCTATGAGATGAGGAAAAGAAATACAGCCAGTGCTTGATTGCCTACTAATCTTCTGTCTCTATTTGCAAAAACAAAGCTGCGTTGCTGTGATAAACTGGCATATATTGCACTAACCTAACATGCATATTTCTTTTTGTAGATGACGACACAGACATCTATAATACTGCATATGCATACAGTACTGGTAGGAATTATTCACTTCAAAATGAGTCTTTTGTTAATGTCAGCAAGTAACAGGGGTAGTTAACTATTCATGCTTGGTTTTATAATGCTTATATAAACACTTTTTATTGTCTTGTTTGATCTCGGTGTTTCTTCATGCCCTTTTTTCCCAAATGAAACAAAGTTTAATTTTGGTTTCATTCTTACCACAGAAATGAATTGCAGCTGTGGGCCTCTTACTGCAGATGGGATACATTGTAATACTGTAGTTTCTGATTACGTTGCATTTATTTTCACTAGTGATTGTGAGTAATGCAGCCTTTCCTACTACAAATGCTAATTACATAGATGGGAAGACAAAAAGGTTGTATTGAAAACACCATTTTAAAATATGCAGTAAGAGTGCCTAATAAAGATGACTCTGTTTTATGGTCTTGTTCGGTTTTGCTATAAGCACTGGTGTTGACGTTATTTAGCTCCAAGAAAGACATATTCCTCTAATAGAAATATAATTGTTGTGTCTTTCAGAAGATTATAACCATGTGGTAAAATTATTTAAAAGAACAAAAGTGAAAGTGTGAAAGACTATATGTGCAAAAAAACCCCAACATAGTGCCTTTTGTGAAAATACCATTCAAAATTTTGCCATTTCAGTGTTTGTCGCATTCGACATGCTCTCATACTGCATTTTGTGTACTGTTGAGAGCATTTGTTGTGGGTCAGTTGTTCAAGATCTGTTTGGACTCTTGTGATCCTCTTCAAGATACGCTATTGCCTAGTTGTCCTAGACTAACAATAATTACTAAAACAAGGGGGAAAAAAAGTGCATTTCCTGTCTCTTCTCTTCCTTCTAAATGTAGAACAACTGAGAGGCAGGATGAGCCTGGGGATTAATAACAGGCTGTCATTAACAACTCTGATGGATACATACAGCCATTAACTTCCCCCCCCCCCAAATTAATCATTAATTTATTTTAACTATACTGCACTTTATCTGTGCATTTGTACTTTTATGTAAAGTATATAAAAAGTATTCTAATGAGCTACATAGTATACAGCAACGTACATTTAAAAAGGCATTTACATATTTTTGTAACCTTGCAGCTTTATTGAGTAACTGTGGGGTTCTGTAGCATTCTGTGTTGTGTTTTATTAAAACTCATTCTCATGCTGTGACTGTTTCTGGGTTTGTTTTATATTAGGTAGCTACAGTCCATCCTTCTCTGCTCAAGCACACCCAGCTGCAAAGACGCAGACGTACAGACCATTGTCTAAAAGCGCTTCTGACAGTAGCTCCGATGCCTTTAAGGTCTCATCCCCTTTACCACCTCCACATGTGCCACCTCCAGTACCACCACATCGTCTGAGGGAAAGGTCTACACCAGAAAAGTAAGTTAGCATAGTTTCAAAAAGTGTTCTTGGTATGTACAGTAATCCAATTACAGGGTATCACAAAGGAAAAAATAGCAGCTATAGAATAATATGACTTCAAGGGCTTTATTCAAGGGACAGTCATGTGATGAGGGGTAATCTTCATCAGTAGCGTGGGTATCATGCGTGGTGCTGCCATTTTTTCAATGTGCTAAAGAAGTGCTTATTCTTACAAGTGATACCACCACGAGCATTCGTCCTGCTTGTTGTGTTTCAGAACAGACCGCGCTCTAGCAGCTGTCCCGAATAGTTAGTCTCTGAGTCGGAAATGCCATTTATGGTATCCAGTAGCAAAGAGAAAGGATCTGAATGATGTTGTAAATTGAAATTCAAGGAAGAGCAAAACTGTAAGAGCATGGCAGTCAAGCCATGTTTCCCCAGAACTCAGAAGTACTTTACATCCCCATTTTTTAAAATCTGCATCTCCATTTTGGTAGACCAAGAAGGTGTTTATAGATTAAAGGAGCATTTCAGTTTTCTCATG
This sequence comes from Harpia harpyja, assembly GCF_026419915.1. Classification (NCBI taxonomy): domain Eukaryota; kingdom Metazoa; phylum Chordata; class Aves; order Accipitriformes; family Accipitridae; genus Harpia; species Harpia harpyja. Next base: position 54,098,833 of record NC_068941.1, on the reverse strand, counting down.
GTTTTCCAGCTTCAAACTTGCTGCGCAAAACCAGGTCCCAGTGGTTAGAGTCCAGTCTGGAAGATGTTAATACTTAATAACTCAGGAGAGAAATGCTTATCCTTCTGATAAAAACATGCAGAGTGCCCTGTGCACAAACTCTGTAGACTCTTCAGCAAGCAAAAAGCTTTTTCTTTAGTGTTTACATTCATGAATGCTACATGTTAATATAATACTATGTTATTACGCTTTTATATATGTATGTGTATCTATGTATGTATATATTTTATACATGAAAAGGGTCATTTTTTGTTCCATTTGTGGCTACAAGACCACCTCTCTTGGTTACACTCAAGCAACAAAACAGAATTTGCCCATTTTGTCAGCTTGGACATTGTAAACGTTTTTGTATGTAGGAATTGAATTATATTAAGCAGTTTCAAATAATTTGCAGTTTGCATAAAAGATTATGAGAAAAGAGCATACTAAGTGTTTAAGAATATGACTATGGCTTTTTAAAAAATTTGTAGATAGTGGCAATCCAAAAGGTAATTCAGCAGATACACATATTCCAGAGGAAAATGAGATTGCTGAATGGTTACTGATTTTGGCTACTCCTGTTGCTGAAGGCAGGTTGTCAAGAGGAAATGCTAGGGGTTAGAGTTGGGCTACCTCCCAAAGGCCATGAGGTTTAAATTTTGTTAGCAAGTCATACGGAAGTGTGGATTTTGTTATCAAGGCACCAAAATGTGGATCTGCTTAGCTTTGATCTCTGAAGTCATGTGAGTCATCATCCTGTGCTCGGCCAACTGCCTTGGTCACAGAAACTGAGGCCTGTTACCGTTCCTTTTGTCAAGCTTGAAAATAATTGCTTCAGCACTGAATTTTGATGTAGCCTCTCCTTTTAATCTCCTGCATGATAAGACAGGCAGTGGAAATCTATGTTCTCCAGGCCAGGGGACGCCAAACATGTTAGTTATGCTTTGCCTGCTGCTGACAACTATAGCTTGTCAGTCTTCTCCTGCCATTGGGAGAGTCTTTTTTTTAATTGCCTATAAAGCCTGAGTATTTAAAATCTCACATAAGAGGCTTAGGTCCACATGTATCACAGTTTTATAACTGGGAGGCAAGATATGGTTTGCATTAACGTATTCCATAAGGGATTACAGGCTACATGTTGTAAATTAAGTGAACCGAGTGTGAGTCACAATTTCAGTAGCATCCTTTTTTCTTCAGTGACTCCCAGGATAATGCAACTTTATCAGAACACTTCCATTTTCCTGTTCATTCTCAAAAAATACAACCTTTTCTGCTCTGAAACTGATTTTTGCCTCAGTGAAAGTAAACAATAGAGCCATGTAGAACTACTTCCCTTGAAATGTAGGGCATTTTATAAATAGATGTGTCTGTGCACTCACAAACATACTGTAAACAAAAGCTACCCCATAGATTTTTTTTTTTAAGGCACGTGATGTGCCTTATGTCAGGTCACATCAAACCAAGTCACATCAGAAAGGCTGATAGAACTGATAGAATTTAATCAGTGTACGCTCTTTCTTATTGTAAATGTAGACAACAGCTGATAGGATTTCCCCTTTCCTTTCCCCCATTCTTTGAGTTACTAGTGGGTCATTTTACACAGAGCTAAATAAAAAGATGTGTGAGCTACAGTTTTCCAAATGCAATGTGAGTAGTAACTACAAAAACTGCCACGAAAAGGTAACTCTCACTGTGATAGTAACTAGCTAACTATCCCCCAAAAGTGTGTAGGTAGCTATTAATATAACATGGTAAATTACAGAAAAAATATAGTAGGGGTTACTTCTTATACTTTGCATAGCACTTTTAAATTTAAAGCAAATTTATAATTACAGAGAAAATGGATAAATTTCCCTCCCAAAGTCAACTGCCAAATTCTTGCTCTTGTTTACCTATTCAAATTTCCAAGGAAACAGTATACTGTTTACAAGGATATTCAGGAGCAGTTCTACTACAGATCAGGATAAAAAGCATCCATTAGATTTTCACACTGTCTTTTAAAATAATTCCTCATTTTTTGTCTCAGAAAATTTTGTAACTTTTTCAATATGGACTTGCTATCTTACTGTACGATACCAAAAACATCTACCACTTGCCTATATTAGTATAGTGTATAAAACAAGTATAGAAAATTTGCAATTTGAGAAGGCACGTCATGGTATTTTGACACAGTGTCTCAGGGATGTTTTTAAACTGGTCTACCAGTTATAACAGAAGTGTGAGTTATCACATAGGCTGGACATCCCTAGTATTTTTCCTGCTGTACTGAATATACCTGCTGTAAACAGGTTAAGATGATATAGTGGTTAAAACATTGGGATGCTAGGCCAGACATTTCACAACTGAAATCTGGAAAGAGAAACCGTGCTGAAATTCATTTGGTTTTGTGTGTTTCTCTAGCATGGAGCTGTAAAGCAGATGGCGATGACAGTAAATTAACTCAATTGCTTGTATTTGTTATTTAGAAATGACTGGGATCCCCCTGACAGAAAGGTCGATACCCGCAAGTTCCGTTCTGAACCAAGAAGTATTTTTGAATATGAGCCAGGAAAGTCATCAATCCTTGAACATGAAAGACCGGTAAGACACATGAGTGAAATGGGTAATACAGTAAGAGGTTTGGTGAGAGGTCATCTTTTTATTATTTACTACTGATATAACTGCTTAGATGAATATCGAAGGTCCTTTTTCAAATATGATTTTGCAGCAATTTGTCTTTGCTCTTTCCTGACAGTTGTATTGAAAATGTGGGTTTGGCTTATTTGCTAAACTTAGATCTTCTGGTATTTCCAAGAAATCAAACCACCACTCTGCAAACCTAATGGATGATGAACAGAACTGTGAATTAATGGAAACTGTTTTTTTCTAATTGGCATGCATCTCCAGCACTCATTTTCAGTAGTATTAACAGCACATATGATATCTGATTAATTAACATATAAAAATAAACTATTCGCATTTTCAGGATGTGCCTAATTGTACAACTAAGGAGATTTTGGTCAAATACTGGTCAAGGTTGCCCAGAGAGGCTGTGGAACCTCCATTTCTGGAGGTGTTCAAGACTCACCTCGACACAGCCCTGAGCAACCTGATCTGATTTGACCTGCTTTTAGCAGGAGGTTGGACTAGATGACCTCTGGAGGTCCTTTCCAGCCTCAATTACTCTCTGATTAGTGAGTATACATTAATGTGTAATTAGAAGTCTTTATTCCTGCTTTCTGAATAATGATTGCAATGGTGGAATTTTTCACAAGTATGTCTGATAAAGCTATGCTTAATGCATACAAAATGACCATTAATGGAAGTTTTCCTTTGCTGAAAGACACATTCACCCAGCCTTTCTAATTTACCTTTGTGCTATCTCAATACTTCCTTGTTTTAGGAAAACTGTTATGTATCAATGGCAGTATTTTCTTTTCCTGGTCTTTTACTTTGAGGTTGAAATGGTTGAGGGAGTCAGTTTTAAAGAAGGGGTTTATATAATCAATACTGGATTATTATTTACTTCTGTGTTACTGCATTACATGCTTGTACACAGAATTTATTTTACTCATTTAAAATAAATTAAGGAAATAATTGAATTCCAGAATATGTAGCATGTCAACAGTGTGAAACACCTGTACTAAGCACCTTTCCCTTGCGTTTTGTGGTCTTCACAGGACTATAATTTTCATTAGCTAGAAAATATTAAGCTGTGTTTCTGCCAAATTAAGTTCTTGCAGAACTGATGCATTTTTCAAGAGGAAATTGGCATTTCTATAGGAAAGGCTAATTAATCAATATAATTAAATGGGATTTAGTATTTTTTGTGAAGATGAACTTAACAAATAACTTTATTTAAAAGGTGATGGCATTTGTTCTGAGCACTTTTTTGATTGCCGTGGCTGCATTATACACGGTGAGGTCATTTACCAGACTTTCCAATGCCAAAGAATAACAGCAGATTCAAGTTAAAAATAAGAAAATTAAAGTGATGTTTCAAGAATGGCCTTGCTTTTCTAATAAATTACATTTTCTACTAATGTAATATGAAAAAAATAATTCATATAAGAATTGCAGTGCTAATGAAAATGATCATAGATACAATTTTTCAATTTTAGCAAACTAATGAAATGACAAAAAAAGTGAGCTTTGCTGACTGTTCCTGAATCCTTTTTTTTAACTTCCTTAGGCATTTTATTTTTTATGTTCTCAATCAAGAGGTTGGGTTTTGAGCTTTGTTTGGTCCTTAATATATTTTCACAGAGAAGAGCCTTAGTCACGTTGTACTTACTGAGCAGCATCAGTCAAGGACAAGATTACACTTTATCATCTGAAGCTTAGACTAGAAGTTTAGACTTAGCTGATGTAAATACAAGGAAACATCTCTTTGTAGAATAAATTTTAAAAGCTGAGGAAATAATATTTGTGGACAGAATGGAGAGATTTTATGTTTATGTACGATTCAGAGCTATAAAAGATCAGAAAACAGGGATTAATGTAGAATAAAAGAGATAAAAGTTGGGCTGACACTAGTGTAACGTTATTAACTGATATAAAAATAGTTGAAGTTTTACCAGTCTGGAATTTCTGCTGTTGATAAAGATGATGTTTAGCTTTATGTATTTAGATACTTCCTTTGGACCGTATTACAAAAAGAAAAAGATTTGGTTTCGCTAAAGCATTTGCTTTCCTTGTGTTTGTTGAATGGGGTATTGAAAGCAAAACTCACAACTTCTTAAAGGGAGATCAGCAGAGTAGGTCAAAAGATTTTTCTGTGTGCGTAGGAAAAGCTGACATCTGAAAACGATGCATTAGTTCCAAATTCAGATGAAAACTCCAAATTCTCAACTGTGTCAGTATTGCATGAGTTAAGTCTTTCATCTTGATAATCTCAAAAGATTTTATTTTTAATGTCTGAAAAATTGTTCTGATGATACTGAAAGAAAATATTAATCAAAATATGGAATATAAAAATAAATATAGTTCATTAATATTGTGAAAGATGGACATTTATAGCACCTGAACTAGAAATTCTTACTTTGTTAGTTTTGCCAAAACCAAAAAAGTCAAAGAGAGTTTCTCCAACACTCCAAATCTTAAAATTTTTTGCTGAAATTAAATCATTTCCATGTCTACAGGATTGCAGTTTTGTTGGCAAAATGATCTGGGAAAAAAAAAAAGAAGAAGAAATACTTACAGCTTCCTTGTATGATAATAAAAAGGGCAGATGAGGTTTGAAAGATAAGCATTTCCTTTATTGATGTAGGTACTACATTGGAACCAGTTGTGATTAATGTGGAGATTAAAAACATGGGAAGAATATTATAAAATGAGATTCAATGTAAAACTAACATTTAGTGGGAAATATTATTCAGCAGATCCTATTCAGTAGGTCAAAAGAATGTGAGAAATAATAAACCTAAACAAAAATGACCTAGTAATAAACATTAGATGGATAGATTGGTTAGGGATGGATGATTATCTTTGTTATGGATATAAAAAGATGAGTGTAATTTCAAGCTGCAGTATCATGTAGCAGCCTTATGTCATGAAACAGGAAATTAATGTGTTTTCTTCTGCAATTTGTAAGAGTATAAAACATCAACAAAAAGGAGAGGCTTAGGATTGGTCCTTTGAGACTACAACTAAAAATAAGTGACATTAAGCTGTTGAATAGTCTTCCAAGCAATGATGTGGCAGCTCCTTTCTTTCTGTTTCAATAAGCCCATAAAACATTACCATTTATTCTAATAACATAGCACTGATAAGGTGATACATAAGTTGTCTTGATGTATGTTTCCATCTCCAATGACTGCAATTCAATAAAACACTCTTCTTTTTCTCTAATATCATCTGAACCATGGATTTATTTCCTAAAATGGATGTTTACTTTCAGTGAATAAGTAAATTCAAGTGTAATAATTTAATCTTACTTGTATGAATATGAAGTTAAATTTTTATTCTTTACTAGCTTCAACCTTGTATATGTGAAGTGATTCCTTCATATGTGTACATTTCTCTATTTCTGCAGTAAAGCAAGTAAGGAAAAATCTTAGTGTTGCTGTAAGGAAAGACTTTGTAAAATTGGTTTTTCATTAGGTGTTTTAGTCTAAACATGAAAGTACACATGTGCTAGTCAGATAAAACTGTCAGGTTAAATTTTAGTTCTAGATTTTTTTTATATATGTTCAGTGTACAAATTTTCTACTGAGATTATATGCAACAGGATTTCATGATGAGTATAAGTTAAAAAACATTACTGTTTTGTCAAATACCAGAAATAGACTGGGCTTGCACCATGATGTACATCTGTTGATTTGTTTGGGGTTTTTTTTACTGTAGTGGAAAATTTGAAATTTTCTTTAGAATATGCAAGTTTGGTCAGCTTTGAGATCTCAAGCTGGTTATCAGAATATTCTGCTTGGTGCTAGTTGAGTTACTTGAGTAACACTTTGTCAACTAAAAAAATTTTCTCAGCGTGTTTTAAAAAGAAATCAGAAATTCTACATACAGGTATGTTTTGATATGACATTAAAAAAATGTCTTCTCATAAAGATATGGAGAGACTAAGTCAATCTGGTAGTGGACTTGGAGCTACAACAGCTATTTAAAAGTAGTCCGAAAAAAGGAAAAGCAAAAGCAAACTCTAGAGCTAATGAAATGCCAAAGCCAAATTTACAACAGACATCTCAGTCCATTGTTCCAAAGAGGCCTCAGTATCATGTCTGAACTTGCAAATGCAAAATATTAATTTGACCATGCAGATTGTTGTAAGAACCATTTAACTCACCAGTTTAAATGCACACTTTTGATTATTACCTGTGAATGTCTAGTTGTGTATATCAAATCAAGCACAGGCAAAGCTGCATGCAACACTATAGATGTAATTTTTTTTAAATGACAGTGTTCTTCTATACTTGAGTATGTTGATGCAGTGCTATGTTGACCATCTGATGCAAATGGCAAAAAGTTACTTATTGGTGTTTAGTAGTATATTTTCAACAAGTAATGAAAATGTTACTAAATGACTACATGAAGCATAGAGTATAGGAACATGACTTGGTTTGACTGACAAGTCATAAAAAGGGAATTTAATTTACTTTATTGCTTTTAGCTTCTATTACTTTGTGAGACCAATCAGAGTTCAGTTTTTTAAATCAAAATGATTTGTTCATTCATTTGAAGTCTCTGAGAAGAGGAGATAATAGAAAAAGGTCCATCAGCAAAATTGAATCCGAAAGGCAAGCAAAATCGATTGCCTGTGTATTGATCTTGGTAGCACAGGGAATGCAGAGTCCTCTCTAGAACTGCCAGGCAGCAGTGAACTTGCAGACTTCAGTGCTCAGTTTCTTTTTGTTTGCTGCCCTCTGCGGTTCAAGCCGTAAATCAACGTAGGACTTGTATGCATGGAGTTAGCTTTACACGCTTCCTTACGCTCTCATTTTATTTGCACACTACTACATGAGGAGAACTCAAAAACTTAGAAACTACATAAAATACACTATTCCTAGCTTTTTCTTTAAAAGCAGAAATGCGGGGACTTTTAAGCTTTCAGCTAATTGCAAGAGTATTTAAAGATAAAAGGGGAGCCAACTCCCATTCTCGTTTTTATCTCCTTGGCTAGCTGGGTGGAAGCCCAGCTGGTCTGATGGTGTGTTCTGGCTCCCTGCAAGAAAGGACACCGGTCCATCAATATGTAGGTGTGGGGCTGCTGCTGTCCAGGGGACCTTGAGGCTCACGAGGCTGATGCTTGCTACCCAAGCAAGTAATGTCAGTAGGCCTGGATTTGTATTGCCAACAGCTCCACAATTTCAACACCCATATGCATTTCAAGGGGGTTATTTACTTATTTATTTAATGTTGATAAAACCAATTGTGGATATTAAGATTTCTGTGAAAATTCATTGGTATAATATAAAGATGAAAACATGCTGTAAGTATTTCAACACACTGTAACTGAGTTTGGAGAAATGATGAAAAAAGCAATTGTTTAGTGCTGTCTTCTCAGATTATCCAGATCTAAATTGTGGATCTTTTTTAACGTAAGGAAAAAACTCTGAATATGCCAAGCATTCTCTGTAACGGCAATCAAGTTGATATATAATGAAGTTATCTTCTGCATTGTGAATCTGTCATTTTTTGCCTTCATGCCTTCATCTCTCTGTAGAACAGAATCACGTGGTTTTTCTTAAATCAATTACAGTCTCTATTAAGGTCACAAATCTTAGTTCATGAAACTAATTTCAGTGGTGCTTTTCTACTAAAGACGTGGGTACATATAGTTGAGTTGAAACAGTTGTCATTAGTAGTGCTGAATTATGGCTGGTGGATGGTGGAAGTGTAAGGGCAACGCTCCAGAGCAGCTTCACTTCCTAACCCTGCTATGGAGCATAGCAAGTTGTTCATCCCTGGCATTCACTTCCCACTCTGTTCACAGGAATGATACCTCCCTTACTTGAAAGGGACATTGTGAAGATAAATCTGTAAAACAACAGTTGGTGCCCAGATATTGCATGAACAGCTCATAGATATGTGAGCACCAAGGTAGTTCAAAAGGGTTGTTGACCTTTCAATAGAGCAAAGTTGGCAGTCTGCTCCAGTAACATCAAAGGCAGCAAGAAAAGTGCTGTAAGATGTTTAATTACCTGAAATGGTCAAGAGCAGGGTGTTATCTCTTGCAGAAAACAGAAATAGCTCTATGTGATTGCTCTGGTGTATTGGTGACAGCTTGACTCAGGATGAAAAAGTGTTACATACTTAATCACCAGTATCATTCTTTATGCAGGACCCTGTCTTCATCTTTGAGGATTGCTTTCTAGGTCACACCGTAATTAGTGTCTAAGTTCTGATAATTACAGTTGTGGAGGACCAAATTTTAAATTCAGAAATATCTTTAACAAGAGGCTTTCTCTGTTTCAGAGATCTTTAAGCCAACAGTTCACTGTAATTCTGTGCTGCATGACAGCTTACATCAGATCCTACAAAGGACTGGAGCTATTTAGAAAATAATTAATGCAGCCAAGTTTACAGTTGATTAGATATCCCATTGCGAGCTCTACTGTTTTGCACTGTCGTGTTTTCATGCTACTTGAATAAATCTGTCAATTATTCTTCTGTTCATGGAGGAATTTTCTTAATACTATCTTCAGTTGCTACTTTATCCCTTTGCTGTGAGAATTTTCAGATGAAAACAGTGTATTTCACTGTGGAAAAAAATGCTTCATTATGTCAACAAGGCTGTGGGAGATAAAGCATTACAAAATACTGCTAAAACGAGTATTATGGAATGCATAATTTTTTGTTCCCTGTTTTTTGACCATAGGATTTAAAATATACCAGTTCCATTTCATATGCTAAAGTGGCTTTTTAATATAGTCATGTCTGCATGATGCATATTCCTTACCTCTGCTCAGCACTTGCTTCAAGACAGCAAGATCCAGAATTAACATGCTTTGTGAGAAGGCAAGGAAGGACCAAAAGTAATACTGATAAAGTTATGTCTTTATTGTTGATCAGATAGGCAATTTCTTGCCTATGCTGAAGATGACAGTCATTTAAACCATCTTCTTAACAAGGAATCTTTAATAGCATTAAATGTACTTAAGTAGTACAGTGATGTTTACGGAAGTGGTCAAAGAGCTCTCTTAGCTTTTAAAGAGTAATTTTAAAATGTTTAACATCTTCCAGTCATTGGAATAACAGCAACAAAAAGAAAAGTATTAAAGCTACCAGTCAATGACAGCTCTTGAACAAGAATAGTCTTTATCTTAATTACCATCTTCATTCTTTGATTTTATTCCATTCCTTTCCCCATATTTGTTTTGTGTTTGTGTGTGTGTGTTGTTAAAGTGACATGGCATTTCTAGCACTTTGCTCAGTGTGTGCCTTTTCCTTCCCTTTTCCTTCACAACTGCTCCAGACTGATCGCATAAACCCAGATGACATAGATTTAGAAAACGAACCCTGGTATAAATTCTTTTCAGAACTGGAGTTTGGACGCCCGGTAAGTGAGGACAGAATATTAATATTTAAACATTAGGGAAAATAGTTTTATAATGAGGAATTTACAAATTACCAAATTCAGCAAACATATGCCAGTAAAACTAATATGATTTTTTTTTTTGAGAAAGGTCAGTAAAGTCATCTCATACATATGACTATTATTTTTCAAGTGGACCCTTAACTTGCCAGAACAGTGGCTTTACTAGCTTTAATACAGACTATACATTAGACAAATAGTAGTGTGTAAATATTTAAGAACACAACAAATTGCATGTTAAACAGGGATGTTTACTGGTCTCCCTAAATCTTTTGCATTTGGCTGGGTTATTTTTGAACAATCTTTCAGAACAGAAAAATATGTCAGTTTGTGTTAGGGATGCTAAGTTACAAATCATATATTTTACTTGAAGGAATGTGTCTAAATTTAAATGCACGCAGCCATATACAAATTGCTTATGGCAGTAAATACTGAGATTTTTTTCCTTTTTTCCCCTCTCTTATATGCATACATGCAGAATACGTATTTTGTACCTGAACACAGAGATACAGGTTTGCTCTGTTTTCAAGCTGGGCACCTGCTTGAACAGACAGACTTCAGTTCTGCTCCGATTTTCACAAATGGCCAGGTCCAAAAAAAGGACTTGGGCAAACAGATGCTACCTTAGTCCTACTGCAAGCATTTACGTTTAAAATTATAAACCTGAAAGCTCCATTTGGTTGAAACACCTAAATGTCAGAGATATCTCAGTTTTTCACCTTTGGTTGCCTCGGCACTCGCAACTCTTCTGCAAATACCACAGGCTTAATTGGATGTAAGCACCAAAGGCTGTTTATATTTTTTATACAAGGATAAAACAGTAACATCCTCGAAGCGAGACTGAGAACTAGGTTTCACCTCCTCCCTGCACGGTGCCTTAACGACTAGGTTGGAGATACACCTGCTCATGCTGTTGCACACACCCTCTCTGGCTCCATGGAGCTCAAATTCTTTCCTGTACACTCTAACATCTTCAGGAAAAATGATAACATTTCATCCCAGAAGACTGTCTAACACAGTGGTTAGAGTACTTTCCAGACAGGGAGTTCAAATCCCCTCAGAAAAAGGAGGGAAGTAAACCCAAGCATTCCCTCAGTCTGGTTAAGTATTCTCATAGCTCCCCAGGATCCTGGGCAGCTTGAGGAAAAAAAACAAAAGCACCTGCCCACAGGCAGAAAATCCCACATAGACATGGCTTGAGAGTATCAGGATTTAAAACATTCCCATTCTTACCTTTCCCTGTAAGCTAGCAGTTCTCCAGAGCCCCCGTCAGCACGCTAATTACTGACATGCCGGACTGCCTGAGGAGCCCGTGTACTTGACACAGGGCCCTGGAGAGCACTCTGGGAACCAGGTACCTTAGTCCCTTCTTGTAGCTAGCCGTAAGCCAAAATCAGAACTCCCAGCTACTTCAGGGAGAGCAGAAGAGAAAGCAAACCACATACATTCTTTTAAAACATTTTTAATCATAACATTTAAAAAATTACCCATTGAATACCACCTGAAAATAAAAAAAAAAAAAGCTAAATATATCTGGATTTAATTTGTTGTCTAGTGGTCTATAATGTATCACATTTTCACTGATTACCTTTTATCTCCTTTTATCTAGCCATTCAAGCTGTTTTGTCATTCCTCTCTCTAGGTGGGCAGAAGCAGTCCAGATACATTCTTCTGATGAACAATATGTCAACAATTTTTTACTGATAATGATAACCTGAGAATAGTGTCTCCTGTAAGATAAAATATATTGAGATTTCCCCAGTAGAACGTAACTGTGATGCTTTACGCTCTTCTGTCTCATCAGTATTAAAAACTTCTAGAATTGATTCAACCATTCCGGTTGTAAATTTTACCACCTAAAGTTACTAACATTTTATTAAGATGCTTATAATTTAAAAAATATTGTAACACATTCTTCCTTCCATTCTGCCCATATGTGTCACTCTTTGTATCTGACATTGTCAACACTTAGTTTCTAACTGTGTCACCTTCTCCATGTTTCATTCCTTGCTGCCATTGATTCTACTCCATTTCATCTCTACACTTCTGCTTTTATGATGCAGCCACCTAAAAAGGTTTTGGACTATGTTCAAGACAGTTCTTCTGGTGTTTCCAATGAGGTAAATGAATGATTCTTGTTCAGATGATTCTCTCGGGAAGAAGGGTTGGCGTGCTTGCCATTTATGTCTTAAGTTTGTTAAAATTTAGTGGTTTCCTTCTGATACCTGTGAGACATTTCTAATTCACAATCATTGTATCTTTGTCTTCATATCTTTCCAGATCACTAGTGCATTTGGATGTTGATCTTATTATCCTAGGAACTGTGAGTCCTTATCCCCAAAACTTCTCAGACATTAACACTCAGAATTACACAACAGCCCATATGTCTCTAACTCTTTGACAAATTCCCACTTCTTCAGAGTTGGGCAAGTGCATTGCTTTCAGACACAATTAATACATCAGCACAGTAGTACTTTTTTATTAAAATATCTGTCTGCAAATTCTGTATGTCAAGTGAAAGCCTTTGTGGCTAAGCTATCATTTCTCCAATTAAGTAATTATGTCTAAGGTTGCTAATTAGGTAAAAGAGCAATTAATAATCCTGTTGTAAATTTAACTGCAGGATTGACAGTCGCTGTCGTTACTCCAAATAAAATGCATCAAGATCAGGTAGTGGGCTGTCATTGCCCTACTCTGAGTGGGAGAGATTCAGGCTTTCATCTTTCTCCCCTCCCTCCCCATTTTTAGAGTGTTAGGGCAAAAGTCAGTGAATCCTGTAATGACAGCTTTACTTCATATGGTGGCTTTACTTCATTCATATTTGTGATTCACTCTCATCTTCAGTAGTCTCTCGAAAAATTAAATGCAAATTGTGGCCTTAAATTGTTCAACTGTTTGCAAGTTACTCTGGTTTGGTTTTAAGCTCTATAAGTACAGAAAAACTTCATGGTTGTGAAATTTGGGGCCAGTTCTCTGAGACAATAAGCTTCTAGGCCTTCACTAATATTTGATAGTACTCTATATATCGAGGAAGAAAATTTAAAAGCCCTAGCATGATTATTTGAAATATTATCATGCTCAGTAGGTCTGGGTAAAATGACTATTAAGTAATACTGGTTTTCTCTTTCTTTAATTTGCAAAGACATTTTTCTTTTATTCTGAAACTTTAAATCTTTGAATATGATGAGTCATGTTCACAAACTGCAGCAAATTAAATATTCTTCCGTGGGGCGGGGGGGGGAGCACAATATTCAAAATAACTTGTTAAAGTATTAAAACCATCATGCAAACAAGCCTGTTTGTTGTTTACAACTTTTGTCTGCTTTTCCTAACTTCATTTTCAGTCACCATTAAAGCTTGGATACATGAAAATATCTGGGTTTTTTAGTAGAACCAAATCAAAGTATTCAACAAAGTCTGTATTTGGTAGTTTGGGGTGGTTGTTTCCAATATTTAATTTTTTTTGCCAGGCAGCCTTTATCCATATAGGGAGGGCACTGTTGAATATTCTGGAAGATGCCTAATTAGCTTTGGAGATGGGGGAGTGGGGAAGATATGTTTGTTCTATTGGGCCACCTAGAAGTTGCCTGGAGGGATCATGGGTCAATAAATGCCCAAGAGCTGACAGGACAGCTACAAACAGTGGTACCCACTCTTAGCAGTAAAAAACCAACCATATCCACTGTTTGCGTTCACCTTTCCCCTATATGCCGTATCAGTGTGGCTCTACCTGTGGGTAGAAGGTACAAACTCTACACAGCCTATATATGATAATGTATACCTGTGGCAAAAATTAGTATTGTACAATATGCAACATACAGTATCTTTCATATAGAAAAAACTTCAAAGGCGGCATCAAATGAAGGGCAAAAGGCCAAGTTACATTCAAGGCGATAAGAGTATCTTAAAGGACGGAAAGCAAAAGCCATATAGTAACCCAGCAGTCAATTTTGGCATGACATACACTTCTTGCTGTCTTAGGCTGATCACTAACACACTATTTATGGCCTGGGGAATGCTGTGGATAAAGAAGTTCTCTCTGGTTTGTTTTCAGTTGTCTGATTTACCCCTTGACTTCCATAGGAGGCAATGGGGATCTACACCACCCTTGGGATTTACATCATGATCAGTACAGCCATGGAGCCATTACAAGTGGTGGACAGTAATCACTGCCTTATGGCTGTTTGGCCAGTATCGTGTGACAGATGGTCTTGGTCCAGTCTCTAATGGAAGGGGTTGGCACCTGTGCAAGAAACCCCACAATGACAATTAATCTGCAATGTTTGTATCACCTCCTGCAACAGCTCTAACAGAGCCCGAGTTTCCTTCCTCCACTGGTACTGGACTGTGGTGGTGAATGGTCAACGAAGATGAGGTTGATAGTTGTGGCCAATTTTGAAATAAGACTCTGGCGTTTTCCAGAACAGGCTCAATGTGTGTTTTGTGGATAGTGTAGGGAAGCACACAGACCTGAGACCTTTGCTTCGCTCTGTTGTGTAGAAACGTGAGGAGAACTGTGGTTACACTAGCTCTTGGTGTGAGCAACTCTGCTGGCTGGGTTCTATGGTTTTATTGCAGACAGACCTCATAATATCAGATATTTATCTTAAAATCACTAAAGTTGGGTAGTGGTGGGAAAATTGTCATAAAGTACTTTTCAGCTTTCAGAGGATGTAAAGAAAAACTTGAAAATATGAACCGTATGGACAGTAAAGAGTCAGGAATAAATATCTTCTTCAGAATATATTTTTAAAAACAAATACCATGATATTTTGTTTAGACAGAATAGGTGAACCATAATGCACTCATCATGACATACACATTCCAAATACTGAGAAATAAAATAGGGATAATTTCCTAAGTGCTAATAGCAGGTTTATTGTCTGTCTGAGAATATCTGATGATCATCAGCACACGTCCTCCCTAACAGAACTGGCTCCAAAACACAGGCTTCTATTTAATCTGCCTGTGGAAAGGAGGTTTGATTTTTGCTCCTTTCCCAGAGCAGATGGTATGGTTTTGTTTCACAGCATCCTTGTCTCTAATGCTTAAGTCCATTGACTTTATGAGCTAGGTTACAGTACTTAAAATACTTCGGTCAACAAGTATCTGTTTCTGTTCTTCACATTCAAATCCACAAATCAGTTTTTATTTTAAAGCAGCATACATAGTTTATCACCTAAGAACAATGCGATGATAGATGATTAAAAAAAAACACCAAACCTTGAAATCTGTGTTTTGCTAGGAAAATGAAACTTGTAAGAAATAACTTCACATTTGTTTGCAGAAAAATAGGTTGCTTTTAGCAAATACAGCAAATAAAAATCAGATGCTGTGATAAAACTTGATTGTATTTCACAGTCTTGTGTACTCTCCCATCATGGAAAAAAGCATCTGTGGCGCACCACTGCACAGAAACCCGCCTGGGAAAGGGATAGATACATCATTGTATGAGTGAGGCAAACCTTCACTGATGGAAACACCTAACACTGGGAGAAGCTGGGCACATGATCAGTTGGTAGTCTTCCAACAGGCCGTTGCTACAGCAGACCTGCCCCACTGAGAGCGCCATCCTCCTGACATCAGTGATGCACAATTCCCTGTTCCCTGAGAACAGGGTCTACATCCCGCTACCTTGCTCCTCTTGGTAACAGCTTAATTCCCAGATTGTGTGAAGATCTCTTATACACAGGCTGGAAATTGCAGATGAGTGTTGCTTGAGGACATGTTAATTTACAAAGAATAAACAGAATAGTAATTCCTAGCAGGTGGACATATTGCCACTGATACTTTTTTAATGCCACTTTCTCCTTCCTACTGTAGTGCACGCACTGTGGGTTGCATGTATGTCATTCTCTACTGTAAATGAGATGCAGATGAATAGAGGAGATCATGTCTCCTCTAATGTGTCTGGAGGTTGTATTGGATGAGCTGAAAATGACTGCATGACGAGTAGCCCTTTTTTTTAGCGTACCACTAAAGTAATTTTTGGAGCTTTTCTTTCTAGCTCCCCTCTTTTGTCCATAGCATAAGTCACTGAAGCACAGTTGTATATAGCCAGAAGCAGAGCATCAGTTTCCACAACCTGAAAATCCATGATCCTGTGCAGCAGTGGAAGGATAAGGATGAGAAAAAGAGCAAATCTATTTGTTTGGTTTCCCATTTTATTATAAAACAAAATATTTGTCATACAGAACAATGTAGCGCATTACAATAGAATCACATTTGTTGTTTGGAAGCTGTTTCAGAAGTTTGGGGCTAATTGAGCTCTGACAGGAACAATTGAACAGTATCCATCAGGTAAGAATTGCAGCAGCAGCAGAGAAACTGCCTTAGCTTTGCCTCTAATGGGGTGACAGAATATTAAAAAAGAGACTTTAAATTGCAAAGATGCATCACTCCTAGAGCACGTGACTCTCAGAGGTATTACCCAAGTCTTGCATTGCTTCCATTCTGAACAGAGGCAAAGACTAGCAAGTTTAAACACATAAGTGACTAAAACAATGAAGTGGAACAATCTTCATGGTTTCATCATTTAGTCCAGTAGTCTAATTCATTTCAAAATAAATTGTAAGAAAACAGAGAAGTAGTTATAACCAAAACCTTGGGTTTCCTTTTTTCCTAGACATGTGCTTACTTTGAGATTTCCCCCAAAATGAAAAGCATGTGAGAGTTTGTGGGATGAAAACATGCCACGTTGAACTGTCCAAGATGACCAACAAGCCTTGAAATAGGCCAGAAACTAAATTCCTTCAATTACAGACCAGTTCCTATGCTGTCCCTTGGTGAAACATCAGAGTTGCTGTAACCCTGTTTGCCCATGCTACAACCAAATGTTGTTTTCCAAATTTGTTGCCGTCAAAATTTCTGTTGAAATCAAGAGGAACAAGAGCTGTGCACAAACACTACTAATAAGATACAGCTCATACTCACAATGCTTAATCTAATAGAAATCCATGTTAGAGCTAGTTGTGCCACAGCGTTTTACAATTTGAGCCACGTACGACTTGAGAGAAGTATCAGGAACCTAGTTCTGCCATTTCTAGTGGTCAGGTTTATGTTACTGGTTTTTGCAGTGAGCATATTCTTTGTAGATCACTTACCAGATTTGTAGTCTCACTTGAGGAAGGGATTCTACCTTTGTGTTTATATAGCATGTTATTCTGATCCAAACTGGAGCTCATGAACATAACAGTATTTAACAGTGAGAATAACAGTAGTAATAAGTAGTAACACAGAAGAAGTACTTGAATACTTGTCCACAAAGCAAAGAACATACTTTTTAGAAGAAATAAACATTTTGAAACCCTATGCAGAGATCACCTTAAATAAGTTATAGAGGACTTATTTTCTCTAGAAAGTAACTTTAAAGTCTTTGAATTATTAACATCTTTTAATCGTTTATATCTCAGCTGCCATTCTTACCAAAAGCCAGAAGGTTTTTTTATCTGATTTTTAATGTGATTTAAATTAAACTACAGTTAAAAATTACTGAAAAACTCGGAATGATCTTAGCTCAAGTTTTAGATAACATTTGTTCCTTGTTGTATCATGTTTCTGTGGTTCTCCCTGCCTCACAGTATAATAAATTTCAGTATAATCCAGAAATTAAAACTTGAGTTAATGTCCTGATGGGATCACTTGGTATATGATGCAGATCTTAAATAACAAAGCCTACTGACAAATGAACTCTAACAGAACAATTATATTGTCTTTATAGTGCCCCATATGTAAAAGCAGTTTAAACAGTTACTCTAGAATGTCATTTAAAGTATACAGTCCCATGAAATCTGTTCCCAAATATTCTTAGACTACAGGGGACTTCTAGAAGTATACGTAAGTTAACAAATCTGGGTGAAGTCCTATTCATGAACTTACAATTCAAATCACTGGAAAAAAAGAATATCTAACAAAAAAAGCACTTACACAAGCCATGGGTGCTATTACTTCTGCAGTCCTTCTGTACAGAGAAAAGGCTATAAAGATTCTTCCATACGGAGAAAAAGTCTAGAAGGCTTCTGTAGAGAGAAAACTAGTTCCTGCAGCTTACAAATCTGTATGATAGTTCTATTTCTATTCTAGTTCATCAGGTTGACTCTGAAATGAAATGCCAGGAGCTTGTTTCAAGTTTAACTTTTGAACCACACTGCTTTGTACCCATGAAGAAATACCCCAGGGACCATGCAGTTCATTCTAGATTCATACCCAGTTATCAGAATTGTAGTATTACTTAATTCTGACTGCAGGCTTGAAATGTATGAAATGGTTGATTTAAAATTAGTAGTCATTTAAGGTTGATTTTGTATTAATAATAAAATTATGGAGCAGTACACCATTCCATCCTCCAGGGTTCATGCAGTAGCTACTTCCATAACTCCATAAGCAACAACTAATGTTCTGTGATAAGAACTGTTCTTACCAGGAATATAAGGTGGTCACCACCTGGCCACAAACATCACGGGATTTACAAAAGTTTCTGGCTATAATTGATTGTGGGATATTGGTGAGTAACTGGGGGGGGAGGAGAAGCTCTGCAGACCTCACTTGTGCATGAAGGAATTATTTTCAGAGTTTTATGTTTTTATAGCAAAAGTTCATTTCAGCTGTTCTGTATCTGTTTTTGAAAAGGGTATAGAGAAGAATGACTTTGGATCATTATTTAGTAGTGCTTTAAAAGAAAAAAACGTTACTGAAGTAGAATATGAAATGAAATCTAGTGATGCCTTTTAAAAACTGCCTAACTATTCTCATGAAACATTGCAGTATCTATGCTGGAATGCCTAGGATGTTAATCATCATAGGCTGTTTTATAGGATTTGTCAGAGAGTAACTAAGCATAATCAAACATGATAAGCAGAAATTGTCACCCCTTTTTTCAAATACAGACATATAACAGATTGATATATTTGTTTTCACAGACTTCCTTATATCATCACTATTCAACAGACAAAGGCCTGGACAGGCCCTCTAGGTAAGAAATACAATATATGATTTCAGAAGACACAGATTATACCGGCTGAGGGTTTTCTTTGTGACCTGAAACCGGCAGATGTTGCAAAGAGTCAGATTTTAACATTCACCTTGCGAGCTACTGACAAAATAGAGATATGCATGGAGAGGGTGTTCGTATTTTGATATTGAAGTGTAGATTTTACTTCTGTTTTACAAGGACTTATGTTCACATTCAAATTAAACCATACTGTATTCTGGGTCCTTCCACTAACATCTTTGAGCTTCTGTCTCAACTGCAGCTATCTGTCATTTAACCTTACTGCCTGCAGCACTTCCAGCGCTGTTTCCCTAAGCATGCTACCTCATCTGTTCTCAGTCTCTGTCTTTTTCCTATCTTTGCACTGAACCTCTAGTACCAAAAAGTAGTGTAAAAAAACTTGATGCATTTATTTCAAAGCCTTCACTATGAAAATGACATAGCAATTTTGTATAAAACTTTAAAACAATCAGCTGAAGAAATTCGGCTTTTCTCTCTGAAATATGCTGTAAGATGTCTGAGACCAGTGCTTCTCCCCTTTACGTGTTTTTGATTTATTTGTTCTGGCATTGTTTAATCTCTAAACCAATAACATAATTGTGAGCTTACTTTTTAAATTCCTGAATTCTGATCTCAGAATTAGACTGCTGCTAATACTGCTTATTTCTGTAGTTCTGCAAGTACTGCAAGTGACTACAGAAAAAGAAGGAAGTCGGAACCTGCTGTAAGTCATCAGAAGGTGCTCAGTGATCAGAACGCAAACAGGCCTAGCCTGGGCCGTACAGATATGCAAGGCCCATATACCACCCTTAGAAAGCCTTTAACTAGCTCGTCTCCTTCTTCTCCATCAAGAGCAAAAGGTAAGAGGAGATCATATTTGTTAGCAGAAAAATACTGATGATGTGTTGTACAATACATTGGTAGTAAATGCAACTGTCTACTGTTGCTCAGTGCACTTCACTGGGAGATTTACTATATGAAGCAACCGCTTTGGGCCTTTCATGAAAGGCTAACTTGTTTAGTCTTATGTGTGTAATTTTAAGCTGAAAAGCTGGATTTGTAACAAGGATTTTCCAAGGAGTTTCAACTCCTTATTCCAACAAAAGAAAATTGACTAAATGAAGACTATGATTTGTACCACAACATATAAACCTATAAAGTTTTATTAATTCCACTACTCTCTTACTATTGTGATTTTGAAACTGTTTTCAGTATATACAGAAAGTAAATCAGGACAAATAGCATATAAGGTTAAAGATGTGTTTCCAGGATAGTAGACCTTTCAAATCTATAGCTGATGTCTTAGACATTGTCAGTTATCAGGACCTAATTTAATCAAGCAAACATCCATAGTCTGATTTTTGATTTTATAAATCCTTGAAGTATTTAGTACAGCATATACAATCTAATTAGCTTCTTTTTCCAAGTAACTGGCCACTCTCTTACTGTTCTCCATGTCTCTCTAGAAAAGAGATAATTGAATCAGTTGTTGGTTTGGGGTTTTGCGTGGGGGTTTTTTAGCAAGACAAAAGGTTTCCAGTAAAAATTAAGATGGAAGTAATATACAGAAGAATATTGTATACAATATGTCTCCTGTTTAAGTTACTATTATTCATTTAATTGCTGTATTTTGTAGCTATACTGATCAGCCTATAGCTGTATTAGGGACTATATAAACCTTTGTAAAAGTAAATTCCCACTGAAAAGAACATAATATCCAGGCTGCAACAGAATGCGTCAGACAAAGAAAAGCGGGGAGGAATATTAAGTGTGAAGTGATGAAGGAGCAAATGTATTTTAAACCCAATGTTACAGCAGTAATTTAAAAAGTGGGTAAACTCATCCATTTGGTGTACCAGGCCAGGTAGTGAAAAGTTGGTAAACTCCATTGTCGTGGTTTAACCCCAGCCAGCAACTAAGCACCACGCAGCTGCTCACTCGCTCCCCCCCCACCCAGTGGGATGGGGGAGAAAATTGGGAAAAGAAGTAAAACTTGTGGGTTGAGATAAGAATGGTTTAATAGACCAGAAAAGAAGAAACTAATAATGATAGCGATAACACTAATAAAATGACAACAGTCATAATAAAAGGATTGGAATGTACAAATGATGCGCAGTGCAATTGCTCACCACCCGCCGATCGACACCCAGTTAGTTCCCCAGCGGCGATTCCCCCGCCCCCACTCCCCCAAGTTTATATCCTAGATGGGACGTCCCATGGTATGGAATACCCGGTTGGCCATTTTGGGTTAGCTGCCCTGGCTGTGTCCTGTGCCAGCTTCTTGTGCCCCTCCAGCTTTCCCTCTGGCTGGGCATGAGAAGCTGAAAAATCCTTGACTTGAGACTAAACATCACTTAGCAACAACTGAAAACATCAGTGTGTTATCAACATTCTTCTCATACTGAACTCAAAACATGGCACTGTACCAGCTACTAGGAAGACAATTAACTCTATCCCAGCCAAAACCAGGACATCTATTTACCTGCATTTGCCTTTGACTACACCACCGATAATGAGCACTTACCATGACTTAAACACTTCTTGTGTTTGAAAATCTTTCCCTTAAGAACATCTACTACAGCTAATTAACTTTTGGAAGGTGACCTAGCTGTCTCACTCCATTCTCTCCCAGCATTATGAAACCTACTAGAATGTTAATTTTTCTTGGAATTAACCATTTTGTTAAAGCAGCAGCACACTATAAGCTGTTTGATCAGCATGGATTTTGAACTCAAGTGTTTCAGTTTCTGATCCAGATTCAAGTTGTTCTAGAAAGCAGATTGAGCTGTTTGAAGCATGAGTCCTGAACTGAATGTTGCCACTTGAGACCATTTGTGAAAGTTCAGTGCAAGTATGAGAGACCACAGTCCCAAATTTGTGTCATAGTGACTTCTAGATCTAGCATCCACATAAAAATATGTCTTAAAACTTGCTTGAAAACTCAGGCTTTGTTCTAGAAGTCAGTCTAAGGGTTATTGTTTCTTTTATGTGCTGGTTAGGCTCAGTAAACTGATACATCTTCCTTTACACCCGTATAGCAGTTCCTCAGCCGCCTTGTTCTGCCCTCCATAAGCTGTAGAAAACAGCACACCCTTCAGTGCTATCACACAGGGGAAAGAACAGGCTACCTAGGAACAACTGGGAGAAGTTTCCCATTTGATCTTATATAAAGATTTATCTTTATCTTAATTATTTTAGAATATGCAGTTGCTGCGAACTCTCCAAGCATTATTCAGCTCAAAAATTCTGAACAGCTTGGTTCAGAATGCACAGGTAGAACAGTCAATATTTGACTGAGGTCTAGATTTGTTGTTTGGCTTCATCTTTAAATCCTTTGCAGCTTTTATTGTCTGTTGACCTGCTTCAAAATCAGTGTTAATGCTTGTTTTCTTACATTGCTTTGGCGGGGGAGGGGATGTGGGGGGGTAAGGTCTCCATAATTCATAAGGAATTCTTTTTGATGTTCAAATATCATGAGTACATTTCTACAGCTGGAAAATGACTTAATTACTAGCTGTAGCAACCTATGTACTGACCTAAGTTGATGGATGCATTAATTGCTGTCTCTTTTCTAGTCTTTCTAATACTTACTGATGTTAATTCCAACTTTCTGAATCTTTTAATTTCTGGCAATGTCTCTTTTTTACCATGCTGCTCTATGGATTATAAAGGTGGGGATATTAGCAAAGTATATCCATCCCTTTTAAGTTATTCAGTGCACAACCACAACACCTCAAATGAATTAGATTACTGTAGCACTTACAGACAACATTTAGCTGTTCCAAATGATTCAAGAAGGGCAATCAGCTATAAGAATGGCTGGCAAATGACTCGTCAAAATGCACAAGTCTGGAGCAGCACAGAAGAAACTGCTTCTCCAAAGAGAAAATCTCGTAGCTGTGATGATCTGTTAACAGATGATCGCGATAGCTTTCCCGATGCACAGGCCAAGTCTGAAAGCATGGGCTCTCTGTTATGTGAGGAGGACTCTAAAGAAGTTTGCTCAATGAACTGGGCCTCCCCATGCATTGAGGGTCGTGGTACTAGTAGGTCAAGAGTTCGTCACAGATCTGCACATGATGCCCCGGGTTTCCTAAAAATGTACAAAAAGATGCACCGCATCAATCGCAAGGACTTGATGAATTCTGAGGTGATTTGTTCTGTGAAGTCCAGAATACTGCAGTATGAAAAAGAACAGCACAAAGGTATTCTTCAAGGCTGGAGAGAGTCTTCTACTGAAGAGGTGCCCAGAGACATGGTGCCAACCAGAATATCGGAATTTGAAAAGTTAATTCAGAAGTCAAAATCAATGCCAAACCTAGGTGATGAAATGTTGTCAGCTGTTACGCTAGAGCCTCCTAAAAATGGCTTATGTCCAAAGAGGCGATTTTCTATCGAATCGTTGCTGGAAGAAGAAAATCAAGGCAGACATCCCTCTCAGGTACAACGGAGCTACAAGTCTAAAACCCTGGTGCCAATTCATATTGAAGTGACCAGTGATGAGCCACAACGATCGCATATGGATTTTTCAGACAGTGATCAAGATGGAGTGGTTTCTGACCTCAGTGACTTTATCCAGATAGAGGGTTCATCCTTTTGTAGTGAAAGTGACTTTGACCACTTTTCCTTCACGTCATCTGAAAGCTTTTATGGATCAGGCCATCACCACCACCACCACCACCACCACCACCGGCATCTCATCAGCTCCTGCAAAGGGCGATGCCCAGCATCCTACACCCGCTTCACCACCATGCTAAAACATGAAAGGGCTAAACAAGAAACCACTGAAGATCCAAGGAGACAGGAAGCAGAATCTGGCCTCTCTAAGATAGCATTTCTAGTCAGTCCAGTGCCTTTCCGGAGGAAAAAAAGTGCAGCTCCTAAAAAACAAACTGAAAAGAAAAAATGCAAGTCATCTGTATTTGAAGCACTAGATTCTGCACTTAAAGACATCTGTGACCAAATTAAAGCTGAAAAAAGACGGGGAAGCTTGCCCGACAACAGTATATTACACAGACTTATTACTGAGCTGCTTCCAGACATTCCAGAAAGGAATTCATCTCTTAAAGCTCTGAAAAGGAATCCCATGCACCAGCCTTTTCATCCACTGCCTCAAGATGGTGCTATCCATTGCCCACTGTACCAGAATGATTGTGGAAGATTACCTCTTAGTGCCTCTTTTCCAGACATGGACGCAACTAACAACAATGATAGCGCACTGTGTTTCCAAGGTGGATTAACTTTCTTCCTCTGTCCTTGTGATTTACTTATCCAACCTTACTCCCTGTATTTCCCACCCTTTCTCATTCCATTTTTATTTGTGTCGTCTGTAAGAAGCTTTCATCCCACAAAATTCTTAATGAAGGATGTCATTTTTACATAGGTCATGAGGATAGATAGATTTGCTGTCTATTCACAAAATACAGTAATCTGGACAACTGAAGTAATGGTGTATTTCAACTAATAGATTATTAGTGCTATAAATTACAGTGTTGTTATTAAATTAAGCAATGTGGTTTTTTTTCCCCAAGAAAATGACCTTACAGAAAGTGAATGCATGCATCATAAGATGCTGGTCAAACAGAAAACAATACGCAGATAGCCCTTTATTATTTTTAAAAAAAATCTGCATCTAAAACATGTTGTACTGTATAGTTTTGTTACATGTAAGTGATAAAACTGCTGTTAATTCTGCCAGTATCATAGAAAGCTTGATTCTGTTTTCTAATGAAAATACACTAATTCTACTGCTTTATATTACTTTTTGTGAATAGACCTTAAGGTCATTTTAGGAAGTTGCCATTTCCACTGTTCAAACAATACAATTTCCAATTTCTGTGGCAGTAAAACTAGTTCTTCTCATAGAATTTTAATGTATCTATGAAGTTTTGAGTAATTTCCTGTCCTCTTAGAAGGGAAATTCTCAATAATCAAAACTTGAATGAAATTGTCAGGGTGAGTATAACTTTTTTAAAAGTCTGTCTTGGCAGTGATCTGGTTTTAAAGTTACTGCTTTGAGTTGTTTGTTGCTCTGCTTCTCTTTTTCTCAAAAAAAATTGCTTGAGCTTAAAATGTTTTTAAAGTTTAACCTTGCAATGTTAGAAGAAGCAAACTAGATTCATCGCAGGAGTGCACAAAGGTGTATCCTAGATGATTTAGATTAATGTCTTTGGCAAGTCTATAATTTATTTCTCTTTTTAAATGGTAACATTTCTGTGTTAAAGCGTTCTGCTTCTAGACATACGGCCCTCTGATAGAGCATCTTTGAGAATTTAATGACATTACAAAGCTATTCTTGAAATCACTAATGAATGTAAGAGAGAATGTCTTTAATATATCAGTTATGCAATATTTGATCAGGCCCATCTTACTTATGTTTAATCTCACATCTTTTTCTGTAACTTTTGCAAGTACCACACTAGTAAATACATATTTCAAGAGAAATCAGAACTGATGCTGTTACCATCTCTTCTCAACTAGTTAAAATATTGAGAACAGAGAATTTGGTAAAAAAAAAAAAAAGCTATAAAATGCAGTTCAGAATTGAATTAGTAATCTTGAGGCCTGATGATGATTAACCCTGGCACGCAGTAACACACAATGAGACTGGAGTTGTGGGAAATTACACTGGTCACATATCACAGTTGCTAAATGAGAATTTTCCAGTCCCTGATAATAAGGAAATCCACAGTGCAGAGTAAACATGGATTCCTAATAGCTTCTGCAGCTATGAAAGAGCCTGGCATGCAGAAAGTGGTACACTCTGTCAACATTAATATCCCTAAAGTAGCGTGGAGAATGAGTACAGCAGAATATTCCATTGACTTCTATCAGCACCAGTCATGGCTGAGCTCTACTTCTAATGAAGTTACATGTTTTGTTGGATCTGTGTGTGTCTCTTACAGCCACCATCCACACAGAGACCCCAAGGTCATAGCAAAAAAACACTGAAAACTACAATATTGACTGCATAAGGAGCTGTATTGAAATAAAGGAAATTGTTCTTCCTAAAGCTTCTGCATTTTCACTCCTTCCCTCCCATGTCCTTCTCTTTCTGCTAGAGTTTAAAGGAAAAAAAAAAATAGATGTGTTTAGAGGCATTATATCTTTAGGTTTATACAGTGAGCATAGATCCTCATTCACAGACACAGGCCATATCAAGAAAGCTGTCCAGAACTGGGACTGCAATATACTTGTTGGTGTTGACATGCTTGCAACCAATGACATAAATAATACAATTATCTCACTTTCTGCCTCCGCTGTGTTTATCAGTAGCCTCAAGTTTTTGTGGGTTGGCCAACAGAGCCCTCTGGAGACTATTTACATCTTTCTTCTGTAAGACGCCAACATAACGGATGAGACGCTTTCAGTTCTTTTTTTTCCACTTGTACTTCTGTGGAAATGTATGGGCTTGGTAAGAACAGATTGTGTGAATGAAGTCAAAGGAAGACAAACATCAGTCATATGTATCCACTAGCAGGTATCACTGTGGCAGTAGGAGACTAAAATAGTAAATCTCAAAAGTCAAGAGGCAGTTCATTTCATCCTCTGGTCTGAAATAATTCCATTTTCATTTCACATTGGCAACTTGCAGAGCTATAAAGAGTGTAAGATTTTGATTTTATTCACCATCCTATAATAGACCATCAGTAAACTGTGCTTTAGAGAAAATCTGCCACATAGATTGGTGACTAATGATTTGTACTCCATTTCTTAAAACAGTTGGTTTTATGAAGCAACATCCTTTTAAATTCCCTTGTGCTGCCTAACATGTGCCCCTGGTAAAGTAGAAATGCATCTTAGATCACTTAGGAGGAAACAATTTTTCTTCACTGTTTTCTCATTGAAGCATGCTTTCATCATGTTTTGTGCATGCAATTATGTGTTCATATTGTTGGCATTCCAAAACAGTTTCATGCAACCTGATGAAGTCCCAGTACCGCTGTCACATCTTCCCTTTGGTCCAGTAGGGTTGCATCCCTTTGTACAGTGAGGCATAATTTTGCTCTCTTGATCCTCTCTCACGTATTCTTCTGCTGTGGATCAGAGGACAGCCTTTGCCTTTGCTTGAGAGTTAGTATCTCTTTTTTTCTGTACAGGTGCACTTTATTCATCATATCATGTGCTTTTCTTTCTATTAAAGGTAAAATAATAGATTTCAATATCTCTTCACTCTCCTAAATGAAACCAAGCAGCATCACAGATTTGAATGGTTTTGTTTAATTTATTGTAGTTTCACATAGTTTCTGTTTTCAGTAGACCAGGAGTCTCCTGGAAGCTATTCTTCTGCTTTCACTGATGTGGGACGATGTACTCCAAGGGAGAGAAGAGCAACTACAGACAAAGAGGTAGTGAAACAATAAATAATGCAGGAATATCCATATGGAAAACTGGTAACATATATGAGGCAAGATTTGTGTTGGTTTTAAGACACTGTAATGATACAGACCAAAGGAACAGTTACTTATCATATCATCAGATGAGACAGCATCCTTCTTTTTCATTAAGGAGATTGGTACTTCAAGAAGTTGAAAGAATATCAAGCTTTGTAAGATAAGCTGTATCTTCTATTTATGTTTAAATAGATAATGGACATAAGTTTACTAGTCAGTGACAGGCTCTGTCAAAGTTGACCAGAGTGGGTGATTAGGACAAAGAAGAATAGCAGATGTGACTGGGGAAAGGCTTTTTTTGAGAACCAGAGCATTGCACAGAAAATGCCTCAGTCATTTCAAAACTGATACAAAGAACATCTGTATTTCACCATTATTTTTGTTCAGAAAAAGCAAAAACACTGCTGTTAGTGTGTTAGACAAAACCACTTATCCTAAGGGCAGTCTCTAATTTCTGTAACAGTTGGTGATTGTGGTTATATACAGATAGCTTTATTAATGCTTTGGAAGAAGAAATGGAAGCAGGCATACAACCTTTAAAGTAACACAAAGAAAGTATCACTGAAAAGTATACACAGAAAAATGGAGTATATCAATCAGTATCTTAAGAATATTTCTAGATCTAGAACTATAAATGCTCTCCAAACAGGCTTCAGGGATTTTATTCAATCATAAAGTAAGTAAATTTATATTAACCAACATCTACAGACCATAGATTGTTAACATTTTCCATTGATTTTTATTAAAATATTGCACAAAACAATGGCAGCATAAGAGAGTACTGTATTTTAATTGCTAATATTTAAGTTTTTGCTCTGGGCCATCTACCTTGTTAAACGGTGGTACAGGTTAGAACTGGTTACAGGATCTGAATTCAGATCCACTTACACCCCACTGACGTGGTTATATTGCTGCAATTCGATTAAGAGTCTGATTTCAAGAAAAGACTGCTTATTACGAAATAAAGGTTAAAAAAGTTCCAGGAGCCATATTGTGTGTTCTTTTTAAAGAATTTTGTGACATTGAAAGTCATCTTTCAATTTGAAAATACGTAAAATACTTGCACAACAAGCCATTCTTAACATCACTGTAATTTAAAAAGAAAGAAGAAAGGCTTTTCTATTTCCAGTATATTTTGTACATTTCAAAGAATTTTGTATTTAATCAGCTCATCAGCTCCACTGTTCTTTTAACATTATCCCCCTTCTTCCATTATTTGCTTTAGTAGTTACAGTACCAGCTGTACCAAAATCAGGAAAGAGTGAAAAGGGCTTAGCTACAGTTGATGGTATGAATATCCCCTCCCATCTAAAAGACTATTTTTTAACAACAGCAAGGAACAGAAAAATGCTTTTAAATTTAGGCTATCTTATTTGAAGGAGACCTGTAATGGAAAATTGTATTAGTATTACAAAATGCAAGTTGACAGTATCCCTGTAATAACTTTGGGGACTTTTTTATTATAGTGAAGACAATGCTCTAGGTATGCTAAATTTGCTAGCCTTTAGATGACCAGAAGGGAGGGAACCCAGTTGAGAACATCTGGCCTGGAAGAAAGTAAAATGCAAAACTTACAAGTGTTCCTTTTTATTCCTCTTACAGAAAGATGTGCACCCTTACATCATTACAAATAGTATCTCTCAGAAATAGTGTAATCAGCTTGTTCTAGTCACTAGTATATCCTAGAGAGGTTTTTTTTTACATGTAGCAATCTCATTTGTGCAAGTAGTTGCAGAGAAAGACTAGATCACTTCACCAAATATCCTCACATAATACTGCTAATCACTTCTTGCACCTTCCTCTGAAGTATCTAGTGCTGGTTGTCTGTCAGAGGTAGACACTAGATGAGTGAGGCTCTTGGGTCAGATCACAGTTCGTGTTTTCAGCACAGCTTTGAAAGCAGTGAAAGTTAAGTGTCAACCACACAGGTGAGGAGAGGTAGGGTTGTTTTACAGTTTTATTTTTGAAACAGTATTGAGCTTACAGATACTTGGTGATAGAACTTTATAAATAAATGAAAGGAATGACATGATGTGATTGCCTGTGATAGCAAGAGCGCTGCACAGATGACTCACAAATTTAAAATATTCCCAACGTTTTCCAGCTGTCAGAGTAATTTTTCCTTTATACATGTATATAAAATGTGATGTAGTATTTGTAGCTGAAATTAGCCTGAAGATAACAAGTTTAACAGAAGAGGCATCTAAAGTATTAGAGAATATTAAGCATGTGAATTTCAATTGTACCTAGAGATCTAGTTGCCTACAAGTCACATTGGCATTTAGGTAACTTTTTTTTTACTTTTGTAGTTCTCTTAAACATAAAATTGCAAAGCAGTCTGTATTAAAATTCAGCTGCTATTTCTATTTTTAAAATAGAATATTTTTAAAATACCAAGTCGCAAACACCTAAACTGCCTTGAAAAAGGAAGCTCTGTATTTAATTGCCTATTACTGCAAGAACCACTGTAAGGCACACGTCCTTTTCTTTTTGGATCTTGGTCACCTTTTAAAAACTGAAACATGTTTACCATATAGTAATACTACCTGAATGTATTAATCACTTTGCCTATTTTTCAGAAACTGCCAGCTAGAGCTGTATATGACTTTAAAGCTCAGACTTCTAAGTAAGTACTAGACTTTTGTTCATTTAAGAATTCTTAATTCAACAAAACTTTTTCTAGCACTTGTGGCAGCTAACTGCTGTTCTAGCCAATTTCAACAGCAAATGCAATGGAAGCAGAGGACCCTGCTCACTGTCACAGTAGTCTCTGCATTAGCAAACTGTGTGAGAAGTTATTTTGTAATAAAAATGTCTTAAATTATTATATTCTGCATTGTATTTGTTTAAATACATGAATGGCTGTGCATCTTCAGCCTTCTAGAGCATGGGTCCTGAGGGTCACCTACTGAATGCTCTTCATTTTTTGTGAATTGTATTTAAGGTACACAAGGTACATTGCTTAAAATACCATCATAGATAGTGTGCTTATCAAAATTCTGTATAATGCTTCAGCATCTTCCTGTCTGTCTTAACACACACAGGCTCTCTGCAGGATGTGACATGTCCAATACCAACACAAACCACAGTGGTCCTTAAGAAAAACAAAATCAGGAAACGCTGTTTTAGGATATGAGAGAGTCCAAGTAGAGTGCCTGTATTTCATTCCTGCTGTTATTCTGATGATCCAGGGCATTTAAACAGTCTTTAGATATGGCCAAACATCGACACTAGAATTACATTAGCTGCGTCTGGTAGAAAACTCACAACTTGAATTATCAGAACAGCAGATGAGCTCTTGAAAACCCAAATGGATGATACAGCAATGAACTCGCAGGCCAGGATCTGAAAATACTGTTAATGATTTGGATAATTCGCTTTTCCGGTATCCAACATTAAGCATATCACAGGCCCTGAGTATCAGAAATGGTGAGAACATAATCCTGTGTTCTTCATGCTTCTGAACAGCTGTCTTGAAAGAAAAATGTGTAGAGCAGGAGCACACCAAGCTGTGCTGCTGCAAAAAGGTAGTAATAGACCACAGAGACGTGGGATATATTCTGTAGTTTTCCCTACTGATGCCATAAGGAACACCAAATACCCCTCAGATGCCTGTCATAAAACCAGCATCTAAACAGGCAATCCAAAAGACATGATACTTGTATGCAGACCCTATACTAAGTGTTCTGTTAATAACTAGCAATACTTCCTTGGAATCAGTGTAAAACAGGCCTCTATAACTTACAGATAGTACCTGGGATTCATATATGTGAATCATTTCATTTTATATGGTATAATCAACTGGTAAATGTACCACAGCTGTGACACTTTTTCTTCAGATGTTTAGTTGCTACATTCTGTTTCAGTTCTGAACTGTAAAGATCTCAGAAACTATGCAGGTAGAAGAGTTAAATGTAAAGCTGTAAACATCTGATCTAAATAAATTTGTTACAGAGAGCTGTCCTTTAAGAAAGGAGATACTGTCTATATCCTCAGGAAAATTGATCAAAACTGGTATGAGGGTGAGCACCATGGAAGAGTTGGAATATTCCCAATTTCTTATGTCGAGGTTTGTTCTCTCTTTTAATTCCTTGAATTAGTTTGGGTAATAGGTCCACAGACTGCATGAGAATGATGAAAATCTGTGTTTTTTCTTTTTTCTTAGAAACTTTCTCCCCCAGAAAAAGCACAGCCTGCCAGGCCACCTCCCCCTGCACAGATTGGAGAGATTGGAGAAGCTATTGCCAAATATAATTTCAGTGCAGACACAAATGTGGAGTTATCACTTAGAAAGGTACAGTTTAGAACTATCTTTATCAAAATATTGCTATAGTGTCTACTGCTACACAGAATTAGTATATAGGTAAATACTGTGCTTTGGTGCACTCTGCATTCAATATTTGCTATGCACAAAGCAATGTAATAGTAGGAAAGTACAAACATAGTAGCTTATTGGCTTGGTCTTTCACAGCTACCTGCAAATAGTTTAAATACGCTGTGCATGTAAACTGGATTGTGGTAGATTGGCATATGCAAACATCTGCTAACTGCCCACCTAAATTTCTATTTTCACTTCAATTATCCATTCCTTTTTTAAATAATTATTTCTTGCTGTCACAATTATCATGGTAAGGGTTTTAATATAGAAGAAATAGAAAAATACAGAAAATAGAAGATACAGAAAAAAAGGCTCAGAGATATTTTTGTGAATGTACCAGTTCTTGGAAATATTTCATTTAATAACAGTCCGCTTTTTATAACATTCTCTTATCTTTTCTATGCACATCCTGGTGGATATACTTTATTGCACAGGAGCAAAATAAATGTTTAATTTCTGAGGTTTGTGAGACACTGGAATATTACCACTGTAGAGGAACTTTATTATTGCAGGTATTATATACTTAGTTGTAAGTAGTATATACTTTTTATCCATGGGGAAGTTCTGCCTCTTACCTTTTTTTTAAGAATTAAGAGTTCATAGAAGTTATCCAGTGGTTTGTTTTTCTTTTGAAATAAGAGTAAGGATACAGTTTTTTGATGCTGACCTAGAGCCTAATCAAGCATCACTGAAGATAATGGGTGGTTTTCCACTCATCTGAGATTGGTAAACATCAAAGACGTCTACAAAAAAAATCAGGAATGGGAACTTAGAGAACTAGGGGTTGGGGATAGTTTGATGATTTATTTCTTCTTAAAATTATCTTTTGTGCTTATTGTGGTGGTCATAACCTTGACAGCCCAGTTTTGGTTTGTTTTCAAAAGTTACCTTGCACTGATTTTCTTTTGTTCCATCCCACTAAAGATCATTTTTGGGTACTCCACAAATCAACTACAGAAACAAAATTACAGAAACCCGAGAGAATGCAAAACTAATAGGGAAGGATTTGTTACATAAAGACACATGGTAAAAAGCACATCATGTAAAACAAAGAAGCGGGTAGCTCATGAAGTTTCACTACAGAGAAAAGGTTGAGTAGAAAGTTGCTATTTTCCATTTCAGGTGCTAAGCTCTCTAAAAACAGTAAGTGAGCCACTGCCCATCTTTTTTACACAGGAAAAGCACTTCCTTCTCTCATCTTTCCCATGAGCTCATCTTTTAACTTTCTACCTCCACTTATTCCAGTTTTACTGATAATAAAGCACTTCCATGGATTTCGTTGTTTAACTTTTATCACTTCTAAGGAAAAATGGGCATAGTAGTCACTATTGCATATTCCAGTTAGGGTATTAGCTAGTAGTTTGGCCAATAATTAGAACAGGTTATGTTCCAAAGAAAAGTTTAAATGTTAATGCCCCAACCAAGAGTAGGAGACTACATGAGATTCCCCTCTGATAAAAGAATAGCATTTGCAGTCCATGACTAGCCCCCCATTTTGCTGGAATGGTAGTTGTATATACATGGTTATTATAAATGGGAGGAGAAATGTGAAAATGAAGACAACTCTCAAGACTGATGGGAAACAGCACTGCAGGGAAAATAATACTGTGTGTTAAAATAATATCTACTATTCAAAAAATTAACTTACAATGTATCTGCTGGTAACTCATTTTCATAATGCGTTTCAGGGAGACAGAGTAATTCTTCTTAAGCGAGTTGATCAAAACTGGTATGAAGGTAAAATACCAGGAACCAACAGACAAGGCATCTTCCCTGTTTCCTATGTAGAAGTCATCAAAAAGAATGCATCAAAAAGTGTTGATGACTACCCTGATCCTCCAATACCCCAAAGCTATTCTAGTGACAGAATACACCATTTAAGTTCAACAAAGGTAAGGATTTTTTTTTCTTTGCTATCACCCCTAGAGTGGGCTTAGAAGGACCTCAGATTTTTTTTGTTAACATAAGATAATACATTATTTATGCATTAAGTACACTACATTTTCTTTCCTGCCTAGGTAGAATTGCATTACTAACTTGTTATTAAAGTATTTTAATAGCTGAGTGTGTGGTTTACATTCTGCCAGGACTTTTGCTCTTTTCTTCATTAGCTATTACATTATTGAGAGTAGGGCCAGGCAAAATTTGGGCAGAAGAATCAAGTTGACAGAACAAAATTTATTTGGGAATCTTAGAAAGAATTTGAGCATTTTAAGCATTAAGGATATGTCTAGCAGACTTTTCGTAGTGCAGTGTGAAACATTCCCATAACACAGTTGTCCTAAAAGCCTGCAGGCCCATAAGCATGCAGAGGGCAAGAGAGGGCAGTTTGCGTGGGGACACAGCTTGCGGAGACCGGTTCTGTGCCTTTCAAAGTAAAGGAGAACAACTAATGCTTCTGTACTATAATCTTCCTCCTTTTGCCATTCACACTCTAGAAGGAGGCTTGTTGGTACAACCAAGGTTCTTCGGAGTGGTACAACAACAGTGACAGTTTTGTTTCATTTAGTAGTGAGGCAAATGTCATCACATTGTCAATGAACTTCGATTCAGACCTTTATAGTTGTAATTTTTCACACCAAATGTCCATTGTAGGTTCTGAATTCTTTTCCTTCCTAGTCTATATAACCACCACAAATCATACTACAGGATGTTGCAAAAAGATTCCTGTATTCCAATTTATCATTCACTTGTGAGATTTCACAGTCACCTGTGCAGAGAACATAACCTCTTTGGCAGTGATAGAAACTAAGAAAGTTTCTGCATACAAACTGTGATTAGCATTAACATATTATCGATGATTTTGAATGCTCAAGATGGAAACTTTTCTAAATCTTCCTCTTTACCTTTGTTGTTTATCTCTTCAGCATGGGCGGTGGGTTTTGTCTGCAATTATAAACTTCTTATCCTGCTATTAATCTCTATTTGTTTCACTTGGTTTTGTCCCCTTTTCTACTTTCATATACTTGCATACTGGTGCTCATTTACGTGCTTCAACTTTGAGATAAGTTCCACATTTATTTGCAGCTTTGGGGACAGCTACCAAAAGATGTCATTTATAGACAACAGTGGCCTCTGAAAATACTGCTTATGACTAAACAATATTAACTGGTTTTGGACAGTTGCTAGAACAGGTCTTGTCTGGTTTTCCAGAACATGTCACAACAGAGAACTAGCTCCTCTCTCTTCCATTCCGACAAAACTGTTGAACTGAAGTAGCATCAAATTCTGTAGCTGCAGACTGAGGTATTGATAAGCTAGGGCCCCTTATTATTACAGGAACCTAGAGGTTCCTGAAGGCAAGTCAAAAGTATGAGGCAGCTTAGGTGCTCCATATTACAGAGCTGTCTCTCTCTCTTTGGAGATGCCTCTCTCCCCATTTTCTATGGAGCAGGCTTGCTTCCTGCAGCTACAGCTGGTGTTTGTGCAACCCCTATAACCTTTGTAGAGCATAGGTGATGCTTCAGAGCATTTGCATTCAGATTACAGAACTGTCCTGCCACTATTATTAGGTTAGTTATTACTAAATTAGTTCTCTAGGGCAGGAAAGTGGAAGAAGCCTTTTTTGTAACATAGGAAACTTTTGCAATCATCTGGTTCTAGCATAAGTCAAAAAAAAAAAGCTTCTACTGACACTCCTAAGCAGACATCTTGTTTCTGAATTCAGCTATATTCAGAAATGGCAATACCATGTAAGAAGACATCTCGTTCCTGGCTAACTAGAAGGACTTTAGCAGCCCTGAAGGTGTTCTGGAGTTTACCACAATTACTGATATCACTTTTCCTATTCCTTTGGAGTTTTTTAGCACGTATCACTCCCTGGTGCTAGAGCAATTGCACTAAACTTCCCTGGCCTAATGGCAATGAAAATAAATAAGTAACACAAGTCAGGAGCAAGCTTTGCTCTCCTTAATTTGGCCTAGACCGTCTATATCTTTAGCTCTAGTGCAGCCTGTAGTCACAGGAAACTAAGAACGGCAACATCTCCTCAGCAATATTATTGACCTTAAAACCACAGGTTAGAGGCCCTTCTTCAAGAGGAAAGATGAGGGAAAGAGATTAAGTATTGCTTGTAACAGCCTAGCTATGTTTTAGCAGACTGCATTGTGTCAGTCTATACTGTTTACCTTGGTACAGAAGACTCTGTAACAAAGGTTTTCCTAACTATAAAATAAAGCTATTTGCTTCAAGAAAACTCAAGCAGAAGGTAAGTAAATTAACCTTCCTATTCTGTGACATTAATTTAGTCTTTTGAAATTATTTTCCTATTCTAGAGTTATACTTAAAGTCTAAAGTAGTCCAGATTACTTAGAGAGATGTACATCTAATTATTCTGGATAATTCTAACAATGAGATCAAAATATTTTTCACTCAGTTTTAATTTTGAGGATTAATAGTAACAAAAATGCATTTTCAGTATTTATTGAAGCAATGGATATCTACTGATGCTGTGTACGTATGACTCACCAGTCTCTCATTCTTACAAAAGGACGTTTCTTTTACCAGAAGGATACTTCAATCAATATTATGTAACGGTACTCAAAATATACTGCTGTGTACTGTGCTGTCACTATTTTAAAAGCATTGTTGACTGCCTACATTCAATTAGAATTGAATGTAGCTTTCACAAATGTTGATGTCATTTTGAACTAATAGGGTTAGTTTTGAAAAAAAAAAAAATGCATTCTGTAGCTGCTCATGCCTTAATAAAAGTATGCAATGTATTAAAGATGTTTCTTAAACATTTACTCAGAAGTACTAAGAAAAAGTAGAAGTATTAACATTAGGATAATTAGAAATCACCTCTAGTTGTTATAGTTTAAAAGAAATACTTAATGACACCTGAACTGTACTTCTGAAAATGCTGTTCTCAAAATATCAGTAATGGTTTGGGGAAAATTACATTAATATTAATTGTATGATTTAATAACCTGTGACAGGCTCAATAACAGAGCACCATAAGTAACATAACTTTAGCAGGTCAAATGCAAGTTGCCTTCATGAATGTAATGATTCAGATCTGTCTTAATGTTTGACATTTAAGCCACAAGCCAGAACCTGATACAGTTTCATTTTTCAAATGTCTTTCCTGCTGTTCTGATTCATGTAGTAATGATTTCAGACACCCGTGCTCACTGAAATGATACCCTATAATCCAGATGATGGCACAGACATTTTTCTTTCCAGTCTACTCATACCCTGGTTCTCTGTCGTGCTTATTTATTTATTTAAATTCCCATATTTTTCTTATTTTTGAAGTTGCCTCCCCAAGCACTGTCCCCACTTTCCAGACACGTTTCCTCCTCTTGGTCACACACTGATCAAAAGATTCTCCAGGCTGCCACTAGTGACTGGTTTTCAAGGACTGTTGGTTTTTCACCTTCAAGCGTGTGCATCTTACCTCCTCCACCATTTCCAGACAGTTTTCTTTGTGACTTAGAAGAACTCAATTCTTTGGCATTAACAATACCCCAATCTGTAGCAATCTCCCCAGGTAACAGCATTCACCAAGTTAAGGATGATCACTTTATTCCAAATACAGAGGTCTCTCTCAGCTCTCCTACAGCTCTTCCTCTGTCCTTTCTTCTGTCTACCTCTGTCTCATCTTCAGCCAGCTCATCTCATGACATAGCATGTAAGCATACCAGCAACAATACCAAACCAGGAAAAGATAAAGATTTGAGAGGCATACTTGACTCTTCAGTTATCGAAGTACCTGGAGACTTGTCAGATACTACAAGAGAAGGTGAACATGTTGGCACTATCTGTAACATCCCTTCACCACATGAAGGTGGTTCCGTCTCCAGAGTGCTAGCTGCAACTGCTGAAAATGAAGAGGAAATCTGTACTGCAGATCTGTCAGTTAATACAGGGGATCAGTCAAAGCCTCAAGAACCAGATTTCTACAGAGGAGGACAAGACACAACAGAAGAACTGACAAGACTCTATATAGAGGAGGATCTGGGACAAGACAATTTAGAATTCCCAGTAGCAAGTGGAGGAGACTCCATGGTATGTTATGAAGGATACACTTCACCGAATATTGATAAGGTATTTCAAATTTGGAAAAACCTGGCTTCTGTGTTCAGATAGCTTACTCCTTATAATTACTCTCTGCCTTTTCTTGTATTTATGTTTGTATTGCACACAGGCACAGTTTGATACTATTGTATTCGATAAAAATTGCCAGTGTTAGGGGATAGTCCCTTCTCAGAAGCAGGCATATACACCATTGTAAGTTCTACAGTGTATCAATTCTGCTGGTCCTTTCCCTTCTGACCTTGCTAGCTGCCATCGAGCTTCTGATGTGAAAAGCCAGTGAACCATTTTCCTCACTGGCCCATTACATGCCACCCCTTTTGAGCCAGAGGCCCCAGCAAGCAAATGCTATGAACAGCCTTCAGAGGGAGGGACATGCTTCCTGCAGAGACTCAGCGGTTTGTACTTCACATGTGTCACTTCACCAGCTGATATATTTATAGTAGTTATGAGAATGCGGCTAATAATAACAGATCAGATTATGTTTGGCAGTTAAACAAATGCTTCCCCTAAAGCCCTCCCCAGTTCCTCTTTGGGACAGTACAACACTGAATTATCCCAAATGTGTGCTAGCCATGAAATGCCAGAATATTGCTACACAGTTTTTGTGGTTTCTAGGCAAAGTTTTAGAACAGACTTTTTCTGTCCAGCACTTATTTAAACAGACTCTTCAGGCAGTTGCTTTGGCTGGCACATGCAAACGTGTAAATCAGATGCTTAGGACAATATGTTTTAGGCCAAATGTAAAGCTAGTTAATTAGCAAGATTTTGCAGGCTGCCTCTACCGTTACTTGACCTGAAAAACACAGGAGAAAACCGTAAGAATAGAGATGAAGTCCACGGCCACAAATGGCAACTTGTTTTGATTTCTGAGGGAAGAATTTTCATCCAGAAAAGTAGACTGACTAATAATAAAATTAGCATCACATTTCTGACTGTTCAGGTTAGTTACATGACTCCTTATTGAGTATTTTATGTCCTTCACAGCTGGTTTTATAGTACAATTCTTGTTTTTCTTAAACATTTAAGCCAGCTCTACTTTCTGTGGGAACATCAGGAGACTCCGATCCTCCTTTCCACCTTTCTTCTAATCTTCCATTTCACTCTGCCAAGACACCAACTTCTCCCTCTGTTCCTACAACATCCCCGTCTACTGCTTCCCTCTCACACCCTCTCCTTTCTAAACCCTTACATCAGCAGGAGAAAGACTCACCAAAGTTAAAGGTAACTGCACATCTTGAGTATGGATTGTTGCAAATCTTCATGTATACTAAATTACTGCAAGGCTAACACTGAGTTTGATCTTTTCCAGTGTATTGTTTCCTTTACTAATATTAAATAACATAGTATTAAGATAGGCCTTCTTCAAATGAAACACAAAGTAAAGCTATAACCATTATGATACTATGAAATAGCTTAAGGAGATAGCAGGCAGGAAAGCAGAAAGCCTTCAACTCAGTTTCAAGTCCATACCAGGACATCAGCAACTCTTACTTAATTGAAAGAAACAGAATCATATTCAAGTACGCAGAAACTAAGTTTAAAAGTGTTTTCAATTTCAATCCAAAGCCTGGGAGAACAGTCGTAAATTTCACAGTAAAGCACCACTGCAGAGGGTCATGTTCTAAATACCAATTCTGTTAGTCAATGACTGGACAAAGATTATTCCCTCTTCAGGACTACACTTTGTGTCAGCATTGCAGCTCTGTGGCCGAAAAATCTGGAAAGTTGCTCTAGACAGACAAAGTCAATTCCCAGTGCTGACTTCCAGAGTGTCCATTTGCTCATGAAAAGAAGAAAAAGTCATGTAAAAAGTTTGAGGAACTATCCTAGAAGAAGTGATCATTACATTTATGGAAAAAAACCCACCCATATTTTTAAAAAAATTTACCACATCTTGCAATGTATGTTCATGGAAAACCCAGACGTAACGGACTTAAGGTCCACCAGATCTGCTGGTTTCTTTCTGAAGTAGGGGACAACCATAAGGATTCTTTCCAGGGCATGAATCTGTCATGGACTTAGGTATGTTTCACCTCAAAGAAGGGTTAAAACACAGTATGCATTCATTTCTGCAACTTTGAATAATTTATCAGCTGTGCAGTGCTTTTGATAGGTACTTTTTGCTTAGCCTAACCAACAAAATTCAGAAAATTCCTCATCTACACTGAAATTCTTTTTAGGTGACCCTGATACTACGTACCCTTGTTTGGGCAAGGCATGTTAATCCCAGCTGAAAAAAAAAAAAAAAAAGGAGGAATACCTGTTTTGAGAATTAAAAGATCTGCTCCTGGGAACCTCCTAGACAGTGTACTGCTCTTCACTGGGCATGGCAGGAAGGAAGACTCTAAGTAACCAAGGGGATGACTCCATCTTGCAGACACAAGAGCCTGAGTACTGAGAAGAACTAGAGGTCTGGGGCGGGGGTTGTTACAGAGTTCTAGCTCTTAATTATTGTTTTCAAACCTGGATTATTTTTTAAGTCTAGGGAACAGATTCCTTTGTAAACTTAATCAGTACAGACTTATCTATTTGAAAATTGTTGAAATTATTAGATACAGTCCTACTAACGACAGATTTTTTTGTACACTATTTCCAAAATGAGATAAAGATTTATTTCCTCCCAAGTGTAAGCAAACCGTTTTCAGCAGTCAACACTGACTGCATTGCCAGGATAGAGAGTTGGATTAAAATAAGTGTAGCCAGGTTTTGGCTGTCATCATTTCTTGCTCCTTAGTCTACAGGCTGGACTTGAGAAGGAAGGACAGTTCCTATCCTCTTCTCTTTGTGCATGTTGTCCGTGATTAAAGCCTGCTCTCAACTGCAACAGCAGAAAGAACATGAGACATTTCCAGGACTCAAGTATCACAAGTGAAGGGAGGTTCTTCAGAGAGTTCTTGAAACTGTATACTGATACTTTGGTAATTTTTGTTGATATAAAAATACACACATATATATGCATATGTGTATATATATATATTTGGAATGTGGCTCAAATCTAAAGCATGACCAGGGCTTTGGGCAGTAGAATACAAGGAGCTATGGGTGGGAAGTGTCACTTTGTTCCATGTTGATGGGAGGGATGTGTCCTCCAAAGGAAGAACTCTGAAGACACTTCCCAAGGAGAAATGCTGATGTTTTCCTGCCTCCTTGGCCTCCCTTGATATCTTTTTTTTTTTTTTTTTTTTTATTATTCACCCTCTCAGCTCCTAAGAGGGGGCTTTTCTGTCTTGTCACATTCTACTGGCAAACAGTCACAAATAACAAAGAAAAGGTTTCCAGTGTCAGCACTCCACTCCTCTCACATTCTCCCCAACTCACCCCTGCCCCTGAGAATTCACACTTGCTGCGCACACACCCTTAGAAGCCGAATTCTGACAATTATTTAGCTGATTTATAGTGATATTAACAAAACAAGGATTTTTCCTTGAAGTACTTTCCATCAAGTATTTACTTGCTTTCTAAATGCAAATTTAAGGTCTATGTTCTGTTTAACAGCAAGGAATTACAACATTTGTCATTGGCATCTCGAAAATAGTTTTTCTGTTATGTGCTGTTGAGCTTTTCTATATTATTAACTGAGCTACTTCAGTGGGTACAATTGCAATAACTTTTCTTACTCCAACTGCATACACTGTGTGTGATTAATCTTTTAACTGTAATGTGTAAGGGCATGTGCCAGAGCAGCAAACCCTTGGAAAAAAGATACAGTGGCAACAATGAAAATACCATAGACTAATAGTACCATTATTTGCACCTGTAACACAATTGGTTTTTGTTATCAAGAAAAGCATGTCCAGTTTGCATGTATGAATGAAGCAAGAAAAATCCCATGATGCTTCATCCTTAAACTCTTACTTGACTCAGTTTTTGTGGTTTTTCTAGGCTAATTTAAAGAGAGAGATATTTGTTATGGGTAAACCTCCTCGTAGCCCAGTGATGACTAAGAGATCCTGCAGCTCACCTGTCAGAGGTCACAACTATTCACACAGGGTATGGTATTGGATGCCCAGTGTGCAATAACAGCATTTCCATAGAAAAGGAGTTCAATGTCTAGTCTTTCAGTATTTTGCTTTTGCCCAAGTGTCTCAATACTATCAGTATGCCGTGTTTTCTTCCTGTTGTGCTTCTGTGCTATGTCTGAGTAAAGCCAACAGGTCTGCGTGTGCCAAAACTTTTTTCATAAATCCATTAGTGTATTGTATCTCTGCAGTACTGCATAGTATTTCCAGTGCTACAAGATTTAAGAGATCAAAGTTCTTCATATTTAGCCTGTTTTTTCCTAAATTACTCCTCAGTTTCAAAGCATTTCTAGTTTATTAAAATCACAGCTTCTAAGAGTCAAGAATTTATCCTTCATTGCATGTATACAGGCTGAATTCTTGTTTTTGAAGCCATGCCCTTCTTTTCAAAATGTTTTGTTGCTGCTATATTATGTTCACTCAGCACTGTCCCTCTTTATCCAAGCACTGTTATTCCAGACTGTCATACTCTTTAGCCTTTCCCTTCATATCTGTAGTATAACAGTAACATAACTGTAACAATTTTACCTAGCAAGAAAGTCAGATTGTGTAGAGTTTACATGTGTTTCACTCAAAAAGGTGATCTAAATTATGAAAAAAACCCAACCTAAACTGTATGAGAATGAGAATTTATGGGCTATGTTTTACTTTAAGTTTAGGACTAAATTATTCTTTGCATTGGTTTCTTAACATTTGGCTCTTAAAACTGATAACGGGATGAACTGTTTTCCATGCTGTTGCTGCTGATTTTAGTTTATTGTCTTTCCTGGTGGTTCCCTTTTTAAAATTTTAATTTTAATTTAAGATATGCAGGTTTGTGTAACTTTTCAAAGTCTTGGCTTTTTGGCAGGCCTCTGTTTGCTACCAGGTATGAGGGGACAGTGTTTTCTTCATTACTGAAGAGAGACAATTCAATCATAGGAAGGCCAGGATTCTTGTAGTAGCAGATCAACACCATCCCAAAGAACATCCAACTGGGAATAAGATCCATAAAAAAAGGGATTAAGCCTTATTTTAATTTTGCGTGTTGCCCCAAATGAATGGCATGTAATCAATATATCGAGAGGACTGTATTGGTCAATGTTTAGTGTACTTGTGTATTTAATTCCAAAACTACAAGAGCACATTGTACACCTAATTTGCATGTTCAGGACTATACAGAACTATTATATGCAAGCGCATATCTATCGTGCATGAAAATCAGGTGTACAACTGGGACCATTGACTTGACTCCACACTTTTTAATGTTTGGGGGATTAGGCTTTACATTTTTTCCCAGGAAACATGATAGTGTAGTGAACTGAGCCATAGCTGGAAACTAGAAACCAAGCACCAAGAGCTACCTACCAATAGGGTGATGCATTTCATGATATCTCTTGAGCACAATTAGCCAGACCTTGCAACAGTCCCCATTCTAGCCAATGCCACTGTATATGGGAATGAGAGCTTAGGGAAAGAAAACAGGGAGAAAGCTTCTTGATGTCAGCTGCGGTACTATTGACGAATGCATTTGCATAGAGAACAAGCTCCGAGGTCCCACAGATTACTTCACCCTAGCTTTCCCAGATTCTAATTCCATCAAAGTTTTCTCTGTAGCAATAACATAGAGTTGAAAATCTTCACTCACCTTGATTTTCTATCATCTG
Organism: Harpia harpyja; assembly: GCF_026419915.1. Classification (NCBI taxonomy): domain Eukaryota; kingdom Metazoa; phylum Chordata; class Aves; order Accipitriformes; family Accipitridae; genus Harpia; species Harpia harpyja. Next base: position 54,055,327 of record NC_068941.1, on the reverse strand, counting down.
TTTCTACAGTAGTTAACTAGCAATAAAACATTTTAAAGCATGGAAGCATATGCAGAAAAAGAAGATAATACTGACCTATCTAATTTCTTCCTGGCTTGGTATATGTTCAAAGAATTAAATCATTTGTAGTATTGTTTAGGACATTGAGTTTTACTGTTTGCAAGAAAAATCCTTAACCTCGGTTGAGTTCTCTTGCATCTCTGACTATCTTTGGCATTCAGCTCAGTTACGGACCTGATGAAAGATTAGCAGAGAGTAAGGTCAGATTCCAATCCAAATACCAAGCAATCTGCCCAGTGGAATATTCTCTTCTTACTTGACAAGCCAACTGTTGAAGGGGGTTTACTGAGAACTGTCTGATTTGCAGTCTTTATTATTGGATTCTTCAGTAAAAATTATCCATCTTTCTTGTACACTGGCAGAGGAGAGTTAAATGAGGGAGAGAAGAGAGTCAAAGAGTATAAAAGAAATTTTTTTTACTTTGAAAACCTCTTTCCCACCTAGCTGTCATTAATACTAATAAAATTCCTGTAATCTACCTGCCTGCATCTTTAGTCACCTTTTTAAAATTATACTTGACAGACTGTAAAAATGAAGTGGAGAATGTTCACAATATTCTCTACATGTACACATATAAACATGATGAAAAGAAATCTAACTACTTCAATTTCATCTGGAGATGTTATGGGGGAGGAGGGGGGAAAACATAGTGCATTTTACATTCAATTGATATCATCAGGCTGTAGGTTATTTACCACAGCCTTCTCCCATGGAAGACCGCATCATCTTCAACAGTAAACTGAAGCAATATGAACTGAAATAGTCAAACCTGAGAAAAAAGAGAACCATGGAGCAATAAGACAAATCCCATGGCTTCAAGATCAGGTTGCAGTTTACTCAATTCATGAAAGAAAGTGCTATGAACTGCGTTTGATATCCACACTCCCAAAACAGATATGGTTTCCAGACTTGTATCAGACTGTCGGTCTCTACAGCATGACCGTAGGGCATCCTCAGTCAACAGAGAATATGATCACTGCTCACATCAAGAGCTCTCCCGAGCAGCTGCTCCTGCACTGTTTCTGGCCCCAGCCAGATTCTAATCGGTTTAAGTCAATGTCTTTCTAATAAAGATATAGTTTCTGTAGGAGGTTAATATTTTTCACTTCCATTGCGTCCAGATTTGTTGGATTATTAGTGGTGGGTAATGCTCCATTAAGAAGGAGAGTAGTTGCTTTCATAAAGCTTTGCACTGGAAATACAAACTACTTTTTCCTCTGAAGTAAAAGTGTTAATTGTTATTTTCACATAATTACATGCTTTCTTTCAAAAATTCTTTCTGCTCTTTACCTCCCAACAGCCTGCATGGCTTTGTGCTCCCCCTTGAGATGAAACAGAATTAATTAAGAGCATAGCATGTTATGCCTGCCAAGTTAGTACTCTGTGTGTGTAATGTAAATTGAATTGGTATGTTGTTTGTCTATGAATATTCTAAATTCTGCCATTAAGTATAGGAGATTTTATTTCTGCTTATCTAAAAATATACTTCACCCAAGGAATGCATAATGTTCATCAGTTGCATCTGATTTTTCTAATGCTATTTCTCTTTCACAGTGAAGAGGCAGAAGGGTTCTATTCCAACTTTCTACTATACTATAAATAGAATGGACTGTTGATAAAGTTCACAGTTTTGTTTTAGTTTTTCTTATGTCCTCCAAAAATCAGATCTTTAAACTTGCCAAGATTCTGTTGCTTGCCATGTCTCTTAAGAATTTATTGTGAGTTGGGGGGGGGGGGCAGGAGGGAGTGTTGTTTTACACAAGGTAGAATATGAACTCTCAAGCAACTATGTATCATGCCCCTATCCAGCTATTTGGACCTTCAACTATAAATCTTTATTACATTTCAAATCATTTCATTTCAGCCACAGCGCCCTGTGCTTGCTCATGAAAACATACACAGTGGGGGGGAACCGTAAGTATACTTCTCGTCTACTAAACCAAAACCTAACATTTAAGCAATCATCAAATAATTTGTTAAGCTGCCAAGTACAATTATGAAGAGACTTCAGAAATTTACAGATAACCACATGATGTAGGAAGATATCCAAGACAGTCCCAGAGGGCAAAGCCTTGTTTAATTTACATCAGATTCAGACAGACACACCAACTTAGTTCTCCATCATTTATACTTAAAAGGGATAATAATTTTGTAAAAATAAAGTTTGACTTTTTTTATTCTCTCCATTTTTACATCTCAGCAGAATGCCAGTTAAAGATTTAACATTAATTCAACTCATCTGCTTTACTGACTTGACACAAATTATTCAGAAACAGTTCTGGATGTGAATAGAGAGAAAAAAACCAACTTGATAATGTTGATTATAGGAACACAGGCTCACACTTTTTGGTGTAATTTACATGTGCTATTTAAAAATTAGATACAAGAAAGCCTTTCTGAAAACTGGAGAACCTAGATCTCAAATCTTATTTTTACAAACAATGTAAGCACTTGGAATAAAACACAAAGCTATTTGTGCAAGATTGCAAGATTGTTTTGATCCCCCCCCAAGTCTTCCATTCAGGTCCTGCTTCAGTGATCATTGAAACCAGTAGCCATTCTTCCTCTAGCATCAGTGGAGTATGCCGTAACAGATGAATTCTCCTAAACATAACTCAGGCTTTGCATCTAAAAATGTTTAAAAGTTTACCTTAGTCACTTGAAGAAATGGCAAGAGAGGAGAGAGGGGCAAAAAGTCACCAAATAACTATACCACAGATAATATATAATGAAAATTGGACATTTGGGTTTCAATCTCAGTAAAACCACAAGCTCCTGTTGGTTTTGTTGAGCATACTGAAGCACCTAACTCTGTTTTGTAAGCAATAATCATCTAATTACTGTTGTTCAATATAGTTCAAATAGTTCATGACTAAATTCACTTATTCCTAAAATTAAAAATAGAAATCTGTTTAAATTGCCAACCAACCATTCTTTGTCTTGAATATGTATTCTGTTAGTGTTATAAATGGTAGTGGAGTTTTCATATTTAAGAAATTCTTAGATTAGCAAAGAAAGAATGAAATTACTACAAAGAAGTTATTAAAATGGACTCTCTAGAAATGACTAAGGTTAGATTTCTAAAGTATGAAGTGTGCTAATTGGGAAGTTCTTGTTACTGTATTTGAGTAAAGTAATTGGCTTGAATCTTATGCATGACACATTACATCTGCAACTCTTGTAGCTTTGGAAGCTGCATTTAATCAGTTTTGGAATATCATCCTAGCTCTGTTTTCCTGGAATAATGATAAGCATGACAGAAAATGCTATTGCCATTTAATTTTTTGCACAGATTGTTCTTTCTCCTGCTACACAAATTATGAGGGGTAATTGCTTAAATAACCAGTCCCGTTCCATTTTGTTAGTGTGATTAAAATATAAAATTAGACTTTTCAGATTTGGGGAGATAACTGCCAATCACAAGAAATTAAGTTAAAATCTTTTTTTTTTTCTTGGAACAGTGTCTTTTTTTTTTTGTTCTCCAAACCAGCGATGTGAAAAATAAGTGTAGCTTATTCAAGGTGACCATCGTTACACTAAGCCTAGCACCAGTCTGTATAAAGGATTTTCAAAGGGGACTTTCAGAAGCAGGATTTTTTTACTGAAATAAACATCCCATTTAAGCCATGGAAACTTTGCCTGAATGATACAGAGCTAATGGAAATATTCAGTACCAACACACCAAAGGGGGAGTTACTTTGTTTTTATTGGAGGAAGTGTAATGGCATTAAGGTTTTAAAGCCAGTGAACTGTTGTTAAGAGGGAAAAAAGGACATGATTATGTTTTGTTTTGATATTTTGAAATTAAAACTATTTCCTTTGTACCATTTCTGCAGTTGTACCCTGCATCTTACATGTGGTTGGTCATAGCTGGGGCACAGATGGTTAGAAAAAAGGCAGATTCTGATTCTGCAGAACTCACGGGCTTTTGCAGCAATCTTCCCATGGGCTGTCAGCCCAAGCACCTTCAGTTCCCCCTATTAAGAGTTTATTGCCATTCTTTCAATTCCAAGAAACTCAATTAAAAGCTGACAAGGAATGAAAGGTAATAGATTTAGTAATCTCATACCTCTTTCCATTTATCCACCTTACATCCTTCAATCTGCAGCCCCTGGCCGGGGTGGAGGTACAAGTCAGTGTCTGAATACTGTTTTGAGTTTCCATCCTTATGTCCCCTGATTCAATTCAAGCCTCTCCCTCACTCTCAGAGATATTTATATATATATATATATATAATCAGTTTTAACCAGGGAAGGGGTTACAGCTGTATGTTTCCAAATAGCAATTACTCTCTACCTTCCCCACAGAGGAAGGCACCTCTTTTACATGCAGAGCTCCTATAGTGCCAAGCCTGTCCTCAGCAGTTGCTACTGCGGAGCCCAGGGAGGTCCCCCCGTCACAGCGGCAGCGCGTGTGAGCCAGGAGAGCCCTGGGCACCCCGACTGCGGAAGGACGCCTGGCACCTCGCGAATGCTGTGCGGCACTTTGCTCTGCTGGGGCAGAGAATGCGAACACTAGGTTCAGCTTTCCGGAGCTTAAAGGCAGAGCCAGTTTTAGGTACTGATCACAGCAGGTTAAGGGGCTAGCGCATCTGCAGACTCCCCTCTAGAAGTCCTCCGTTTTGGTGACTCAACTATAAAATAATGCTAAAACAAAAATACTAGAATTCTGTGTTCAAAGCAACTGGTTGAGGAGCCATCAGGCTTGCCTTGAGTCCCCACAGCCTTTAGTGTCTGATGAGTTACCTTTCCGATACAGTTTTGTTTATTTACTATAATAAGTACCTAGCCCTGAAGTCCACCAGGCAAAATAAACCCTTTTCCCCTATATTTGCAAGAAGTGTTACTTACTAGTTAATGTTTAAACCAGCTCCTTTACTTCAGCAAAGGTGCAAAGAACTCTTACTTCTTTTTAAAATGCATCATTTGTCCTATTTAAGGTTTCAGGCTCTATATAACTATACTCCTAGGAATGAAGATGAATTGGAGCTCAAAGAGGGAGATGTCATTGATGTGATGGAAAAATGTGATGATGGATGGTTTGTGGGTATGTTTTAATTTGGTTGCTTTTTCATTTTAGTTTGGTTTTTTTTTTCCTGACCTTTGCTGCCCTCTTTGCTTGGTGCATTTTAGACAAAATAATTTGTGGTATTCAGTGTAATAAACCTGAACCTGGCTTTATCAGGAGAAATCCCAACCAAAATCCACTGAAATTAGTGGGCGATTTTACACTTGTATCTTTTGGAATTGATGGACACAAATTGACATGTGCCTCCAGTTTGTTGTACAGCACTGTTGTCATTCTCACATGACACAAAATGGACAATGTATTAAGGCTCTCTTCATAAAGACCAGGTAATGTAAAACTTAATCACATGAATACATCTACAGAATTGACTACTTGTGAGAACCAAGTATTGCTGAACAAACAGAGATTCCGTAACTAGGCTTAATCATTCCATAAACCCTCATGCACACGGTGGCTAACTTAATCACCTAACTAGTCCTCAGCATTTCAAAAATTCAAATTATTTAAATAGACTTGATGTTGTTGAAATTAAATGATTTCTATGTACCAAGTCAAAACTTTAGCACAGCTTTTAATCAGGCCTAACAATTTAATCAAATATGCATCTTTATTTGCTTTTTCCTTCCTGCAGTTATAATTGGTTAAAACTCACAAATGAAATTCAAAATAACTTCTTGAAGTTATATTATAAAGAACTGTAGATATTTCTGTTTGTGCAATAGTAAACATAAAAATTTAAAGGCCATGCTTACATAGTGATTTCCTGTTGTTATACCCATCTTTCATCTATTGCTTCTAATTTCAGGAACCTCGAGAAGAACCAAATTCTTTGGTACTTTCCCTGGAAACTATGTCAAGAGGCTGTGAATTTTTTTTTTTCTACTTATTTATGCTGCATCTCTGCAACACATCTGCATAAAGCTGCTAGAAAACATGCTACGCTGGCCTTCTGTTTTCTTGCTTGCAGTCTCAGATAGAGGCCATCTAGTTCATCCTCATCCCATCCCACCCGCCAAACCGTTCCAGCAGTATTACAGCAACGACCACAGTGTGAATAACTAAGCTTTTCTGAAACAAGAGGAATCATTTCAACATTTAAATACTCCCTGCTTTAAAGTCTTTTCATTTGAAACACAATAGGAAAAGCCTGATGACAGGTACACAGATGAATTGCCATGGGAGGGTGGGAAACTGTTCTTGGTTTGGACATTTGTGGTACTATCATGAAGTCTGATGGGATTTTTTCAGCATGCGTGTAATACAGGGGGAAGTTGCTGTTTACTATATTTTAAAAAAATTTTTGAGTTTCCACATTCTTATTAGCTCGGCAGCATTTGTTGCTTTCACTTTGCCGTATCACAGGTTTGCCTATTGTACTGGTTTACAATGTATGACAAATTATAATATAAATTTTTTGCCTGCACTTGTATGTTGTAACATATGCACAGTGATTGTAAAATCTCCAGCAAGCGTAGTGAAAAATGGAAGAACTGCAAGTGTTCTGAACAGGTGCAATGGTATTGGCTAAACCTTTTTTTCTTTTTTCCCTAATAAAGCTGTAGTGTTTTCTGTTAAAAGGCAAGAAATGCACGAGGTATAAAACCTCGGGAAAGAGGATTTAATGAAGAGACAGACAATGATACAAGCATAGACAATAATAACCTGCTACTGATGTCTGACATTAAATGATTGTAATCAAAATGTTGTAATAGTAAGCAACATGAAATTTGAGAGGTTAGTGTTTTTACATATCAGGAATTTTAAGAAGCAGGAAGTAAACAGTGTTAGTGCAAAGGGTTGTTGGTTTGGTTTTTTTTTTTCCTAACATAGCCACCTGAAAAATATTCACAAAAGTATCATGTACTGATTTACTTCACTATATATATATATGTATGTTAACGAAACCTGAGTTACACATTCTTTTTAGGAATTTAGTACAGAAAAAAAGTCACAAGTATTAAAACTGATACATTTTAGAGGTGGGTTTTTCTTTTTTTCCTGAATGAAACAAGTATTTGAAAACATACATTTTCCATAAGCAAAGGTAAGCATAAATAGCAAATGAAATTAAGGCACAGGATGATAATGACTATGGCTTTATAAAAATAAAAATTCAGATTTGGTTTCTTCAGCACCTTATAGATGGCAAAAGCTTCTACTGCATTTCTCATGGGTAAAGGATTGAAATTATCAAAATGTATGTAGTCTCTGTAGCATTTTGTACATATGTTTGCTTTTTTGTACAGAGCCATTTGGTTGTTGATTTAAAAAAAATTAAGTTCCTTATTTGATCTTTGCCCTCTTCACACACAGAACACTTCACTGCATTTTTCTTTTCTTGCTCTATTTACCATAAGCACATCTGGATAGTGCAATTCTGTAAGATAGCATTTTATGCAAAATTTTATTAATTAAAATATGGTTTACCAGCCAAATCTAAATGTACATATGTCTTTATTACTGAGAAATGTCATTAAGACAAAGGTAAAGAAACATCTTTGTGCAGCATACCTTTATTATTGCAGATTTCATGGCAAAAGCTTTATATTCAAAGGCTTTCAATTTTAAACTAGATCTGCATGCAGCTTTGCTGTGAGATTAATACCTATCTTTGATGCCATTTATGATTGAAGACTTAAATATCTGTTGCCTGTGATATTTAAAAAGTACTGTTTCTACTCTGTATCTGATTTTAGAAAAATACAGGTTTTTCATACCTGGCTTTCAGGTAACTGACTTTGAATTCCTACAAGCAAAAGGTCTCTGTGGTTTTTCTTCTTGAATAGACTTCTAATAAATTTTGCTTGGAGTACACAACTGTTTCCCCCATTATTTCTCAAAATACTCATAATGTATTACTTAAGTGTTGCAAAGCACTTAACTCTTCAAGCTTATATGCAAATAGTTTTGCCTTGTACAGAGATTTTTTTTCTACCACCAAGCATACACTGGTTATATAGATGGGCAACTAGCATTGCCCACACAGCAATCAGTTGTTCCACATCAGTGTCATCCCTAAAACACTTGACTGCAAGAGCAATATTACGGACTTCCTGCATTGACTGTGCTAATCTGAGATAATTTTTCTGTTACCAGAGCCACCCTTCACTCCAGCAGCACAAAGGTAAAAATGGTAAACCCTTTATACCTGGCAAAAGTTCCCACACCCTAATCCTTCAACAAAAGCAAAACAAGAACTCCTCTGTAAAGTGAGAGCATAGAAGCAAGATTTAAGGAAAATAGGTTATTCCTATCTCTAGCAGACTTCCTTGTCTCTAAATTGGAGAGACATGGATTTGACAGGTGGACCACTCTGTGGATAAGGAATTGGCTGGATGGTCACACTCAAAGAAAGAGTTGCGGTCAATGGCACAATGTCCGAGTGGAGACCAGTGACGAGTGGTGTTCCTCAGGGGTCAGTACTGGGACCGGCGCTGTCTGTCAGCGACATGGACAGTGTGGTTGAGTGCATCCTCGGCAAGCGTGCTGACAACAGCAAGCTGTGTGGTGCAGTCGACATGCTGGAGGGAAGGGATGCCATCCAGAGGGACCTTGACAGGCTTGAGAGGTGGGCCTGTGCCAACCTGATGAAGTTCAACAAGGCCAAGTGCAAGGTCCCACACATGGGTCAGGGCAATCCCAAACATGGATACAGGCTGGGTGATGAGTGGATTGAGAGCAGCCCCGAGGAGAAGGACTTGGGGGTATTAGTGGATGAAAAACTGAACATGAGCCAGCAATGTGTGCTTGTAGCCCGGAAAGCCAATCGCATCCTGGGCTGCATCAAAAGAAGCATGACCAGCAGGTTGAGTGAGGTGATTGTGCCCCTCTACTCCACTGTCGTGAGACCCCATCTGGAGTACTGTGTTCAGCTCTGGGGCCCCCAAGGTAAGGAGGACATGGACCTGTTGGAGCAAGTCCAGAGGAGGGCCACAAAGATGATGAGAGGGCTGGAGCACCTCTCCTGTGAAGACAGGCTGAGAGAGCTAGGGTTGTTCAGCCTGAAGAAGAGAAGGCTCTGGGGAGACCTTATAGCAACCTTCCAGTACCTAAAGGGGGACTACAGGAAAGCTGGGGAGGGACTTTACAAGGGCATGTAGTGATGGGACAAGCGGTAACAGTTTTAAACTGAAAGAGGATAGATTTAGATTGGATATTAAGAAAAAAAATCCTTTTACTGTGAGGGTGGTGAGGCACTGGAACAGGTTGCCCAGAGAAGTTGTGGATGCCCCATCCCTGGAAGTGTTCCAGGCCAGGTTGGATGGGGCTTTGAGCAACCTGGTCTAGTGGAAGGTGTCCCTGCCCATGGCAGGCGGGTTGGAAGTAGATGATCTTTAAGGTCCCTTCCAACCCAAACCATTCTATGAAAACAGATTTTTGGGGAGCATCCTACACTTGAGACTCTGCCTGCAAAACTGAATTACCCCATACTAATGTCTCTGTCTGGCAGGGAACAACTGTTCAAAGAAAAACAAAACCTGCAACAAGAAGCAAAGCAAACAAGCAACAGCTTGGTGGTTTCTGGTTTGTTTTTTTTCACTGGTTACTGCTGGTACCTCAGACTAGCTCTTTGGTCCTTCTGCTCCAAGCCACACTGGCTGCCATTGCTGGGCTGCCTTCTCCCAAATGCTGCATGTGCCGTACTTCTACCACTGAAAAATGCAGCACAACAACCTGCATTTGCACAAGAATTATCGATTTCCTCAAGTCTGATTCATGCTCAGTTTTGTCTTTACAATAGCTGGGCTGGAAAATGCAAAAACACTGACACCTCTAAATAAATACATGAGTATGTAGCTTAAAATGTTAACTTTGTCTACAGGAAGGTTAAGACCAGGGACTGCTGTTAAAACTCCAGCAGATGATAAACTAACTCCTTTGTCAGCACAAACACTGTTGGTGCTGGGAATGCTTTCAATTTGGACAAGGCCTAATTTAGTCAGTACTATTATCACTGAGGTAAATGTGCGCTTCCTATGCTAAGGTAGCTTAAACCCACTACGTGCATCTCTCCTTACAGCCCTATAACCAAATACTGGAAGATACAATCATCGAATGTGTGGTTTGTCCTTTCCATTTGCTGGGTGACCCAGTGTGGGATCTGGGACATCACTGAAGCACTGCTTTGTGCCATATACCTGTAAGAACTGCAAGAATTAGAAAGTACTGTGCTTTAATAGTCGTCTTCTATAAAAGCTAGGCTCCTAACACCAACTACTTGATGTAGTCTCACTAATATAAAGAAATTCTGGATGGTTAATGGTGTGAGTACCTAAGGGGTGAAATGGCATCCTCTTTGCTAATTGCAGAGGGAATGAACAAAGGGATGAGATAGGCCATTGTAGTAAGAATAACAAGTCATTGACACTTCAGGAAAAACTGTAGTGTTAATGTTTTAGTCAAAAAGTAGAGAAGTGTTGAAGTTATATCCAGGTAAACCAAATATATTCAAATCTGCTAAGTTTGCTGAAATCCTGCCTACGCTATTTAAGCCACAGACTGAAGGATTTTTTTTGAGCTTCCTTGTATACACCCCTATAAATCCATGAAGGAGACCCCACAGGACTAGGTGGTGCTTTGTCTTTATGGCCAGAGGAAAAGAGACCTGGGGAATTAGAGGCCACCCAGTTTAATATCTGGGAGGAGACCAGGACAAATCAATTAAAAGCCTCAGATATTGACAGACTCTTCTAGAAAACCATGTATGAAACTAATTTCCCTGCATCTTGATTTCTATTACAATTTTCTTTTAATGCTATGACATGGCAGCTGTGTTAGCAGACTAAGAAAAGTCTGTGTCAGTCCACATGAAATCAAGTTTGTTGCATAGTTGTGCTACATTACAGATAATAGGTAACATAACCAGAGCGTCCCTAAAAACCAGTAGATTCCAGTGCCTACCCTGCAGCAAGCCGTGCATTTGCTGTTGAGGCAAAGGCCTCTTAAAACAAGAAAGCCCATAAGACACCAGCAAGCCAAGGAGACCGAGGTATGAGCAGTTCAGGGTAATGTTCTATATCCAAAACTAAGCGAAGGGTCACCCTAGCAGGTTTAATATTGTCACCCGTGCCAAAACAAAGCATGTTGTCATTCTGCGATGCCTGGTATTCACTAGTTGCTTTTCAATGCTGATGTACAGAACCCCGACAGGAGCACGAGGTGCTTCCTGTGCATTTGAAAAAGCAATGCATGAGCCAATGGGAAGCTAGAAACATGAAGTCAGCAGCTCTCGAAGGACCTTAGGTCATTGCTAAGTATATTCCCTTACAGCATTTATAGTTACATGGTGGAACCCAGCCTTTGCTCCTGTTAACAGCAAGCTCCATTGAAGTCAACAGGTCCCACAGTATTGGTAATACAGTTTCTATGTTAGCTTGAAAAAAAAACTGCACAAAAGAGAAGCACTGAAGCAACTGAATGTCCAGTTTGGGTTGGTTTTATTATATTGAAAAGTATGAGTGCAGGCAGAGACCAGAAACCACTTCTTTAACTGCTCCCACTACACAGCACAGCAGATACTTCCCTTCTCTAGTACCTAACTGGCAAGTTAGCTTAAAGTCAAACCGTATGTGGCTCCAAAGTTGCAAAAGCATATTGAAAGGGCCAATAATTCAATTTTTAAACATGTTTACACAGCAGAACCCTTTGTTAATCCAACAAATATCAATCAGACCAAGACCTGAATCCACCCACTTTATAGAGCAGGGAACTTGCCAGACCAACATGTAGAAATTGGTACCTCGTCCATACACAGTATGCAGGGAAGATGAATTTAATAAGACTTTCTTCTGCAACTCTACAGGTAACCAACATCATGTTATTTATTTGACTGGATGCAAAAAACGCCATTTTACTTTTATCCTCCCCGCTCTGGCCAGATAGTTAAGTTCCTAAGTCCCAACTAAAAGTTGCCCAATAGATTCTGTTATTCTCATCAATATAGTGAAGTTACATTCCTTTGAAAATTAAAAATATTTTTACATACACCTGTGCAGAATATGACAGAGATCCACTGAAAAGGAAACAAAAGAATGAATGAATTCCTGCTTGCACTACCTGAGTCAGATACTATTTAGGCCAAAGAAAGTGATACTGGTGACATATAGGCTCTCATTCATGTATTTTGTGTCACCTCTGAAACATAAAAAGAATAACAGAAGTTTCTAGGCTAATATGCAGTTACGAAGCCAGGGAAGAGCCTGAACAATCCTGCAGGTACAATTTTTAGCATAATCCTGCTGGTTGGTTACACTGTGCACTTGCACCCAAAATTCCCACTTCCCGTTTCATTTGCATCCATGTGAATCCCATATATAAAGCATTACAAAATTATGCCTTCTAGTATTTAACTTCTGTTTCCAGAGTCATAGAGAAGGAGCAAAGTTCTGTGTTAACAGACTACTTAATATTACCAGAAAGTAGAAAGCATTCTTAGTATAAAATAGCTCCAATGCCTATAATAACTACCTTGTAGCAATTTTTTGAGCAGCCTTTGTACAGCGATGTCACATCTAATTACAGATCAGGTCCACAGAGGGTTCCGCTTCAGCAGAATGGCATTACATCACAAGTGACACCGGGGGGGGGGGGCAAAGGGGGAATGTTGACTGACAACCAGAAATGCGTTGCTAGGCTTATCCTCAGTACAGATACTCACACCTCAAAAATTTATGTTTCTTGCTGCCAACACAAACTTGGAAGCCATTATTTCATCACCCACATACATGCATAGCAAAGTAATCCTCCTACATTTTCCATCCATTGAGAAATCAGTAAACCACTTTAAAAAATACCCCAAGAATAATGTAATTATTTATTCTACCAGTGAAGAATTACCAGAGAGTTACACAAACTGACTCTTAATACTTCCCTCCAAAAAGGAGGATACACACTTCTCTGTCACAAGCCACTGTTCCCCTTTGCAAGAGAGGGTCCTGTATTCACGTGGGTCCACTTTGGGTGCCTAGTTCTAGGTCCAACTGATTTGAACAGTAGTTGGCTATTTAAATATCTTAAAGGATCTGATCCTTTATGACTTTTTTGGCTGTCTTACATTAAAATAAAATGCTTCCATTTTATTTCAAGACTTTCTACAAGTGCCACTTCAGAACCAAGGAAATGGACTGTCACGTTAAAATAATAATCAAACCTTCAGTCATTTGCATCAAGGGGTTTTTTTTCTTGACACAGAGTTAAGCATACAACTGAAACCAGCACTGCAGACGGGGAACACCAAAGAGACTGAACATGTCGTTCTAAGTGGGTCATCATGCTGCTTCTGTCGCTGTGATTTGCTAGATAAACTCCAAGCATGCAATGACCCAACTCATGCTTCCCTGGGTCAACGCTCCAAACTGTAATGTGAAACATGTACAAATACTGGCTGGCTTAAGACCCACTAAAGGCTTTTCTTACACTACCACAGATTCATCTGTTATAGATAAGGGTTTTTTTCACATGTAACTGGAAATATTTGAACAGGTGAGAATCAACCCCTCCCTCCTTAAACCATAAAGAGAACAAATGAATGTGTCCAGTACATCTGAGGTAGTAGAGGGCAAAACTTATATGCCATGGAAGAGTTCTAGGAACTATTTATAGATTCACTTCATCTGCTCCTGCAGCCAGCTCTGAGGTACAAGGCACAAAGCAGCACTACACACAATCTGAAGCAGAAAGTATGAAAGCCATATGCAATCAAAACCACAGGGAAACACCTAGGACACACAAAAAAACCCCTCTGCTAGCCACCAATCCATACCTATGTGCTGAAGCAAGCAGACTGCTATAGAGGGGTACAAAATTTTTGTACCTACCATTTAAGGAGCTCTAAAGAAGAGTGGTCAGAGAAAGAAACTGGCCCAAACCTACATCAGTCTCAGATAATAATTTCTGATCATCACAGTGTTAATTACAAAACTTCTGGGTTTTAATCTGCTACAGAAAAGTAACATTTCAGTAGCACACATCACTGATAAATGGTAGCATCCTGAAACTACTGTTTACTATCCAAACTCTCTCCATTTCTTGCAACACACTCTTCCTTTGTTTGTCTATGTCATTGCATGGTCATAAACAGTACAGGCTTTGAGACAGGAATCAGCCTTCTGCAGCTTATTTGTACAACACTCATGCTAAGAGGTCCTTGGTCCTTTAAGGTCTTAACCATTGCCTTAATACAGGGGGGAAAAAAAACACTAGATTAAAATAAATTGTGTCACTTATAGACACATATTCACAGGCACATCCTGTACCTCAGATACAGAAACAGCAGATGTTTCAGAAATATAGGTTAAGTTAGTCTTCCACCTCCCCACCACCCCAAAAAACCCCAAACCAACCCCCCAGTAAAACCCAAAAACAAAACCAGAGAGGCAGGGTGATTACTGGTGGAGAAAGAGCAATCCAGTTGGGACATCAGAGGCAGACAAGACCAGGGAGAGCTGTTTCAGGCCCTGGAAACATTGGCCTATTTCATGGAGCCAGCCCTGCCAACCTCCTTCCTTCACCACACACACCCTGTGCTTCCACAAATGACACCTCCCCAGGAAAGCCTTACAAAAGGCAACTGTTAGAGTCAGACCAGGCTAGGAAGAGCAAAGAGCAGTATCAGCAGGGGAAGATAGAAACTGCTACGGCAAGCTCGGCAGAAGTCGAGCCATTTCTGAAATTCTCCAGGCTCCATGGGCCTCTTACTGCCCACCCTGAAGGGCAACTGTCCTGCTTTTCCCTCCTGTTCTACTGCTCTTCTCTTCTGTCAGCCCCAGAGGCGAGAGGACTGTTGAAGGAAAGGCAGCTAGCCATGGAAGTATGAAACATTTCACAACTGAAAAACACTGCAATTCTGTTTTATCCCATTCAAGGTCTTGCGCTCTGGCTCTTGCCGTAACGTTATGAGAGGTCTACCAAAAGCATTACCTGTGGCATTTTGGTCATCATTACTGAAAATCCAGAACTTCCAAAGACGGAAGAGGTCTCCTGCATCAGGCCATAAAATGGATGCTGGCTAACAGCTCCCACAGCACATAACTACGGTGTTGGTTAGAGTCCCAAGTTTAAACATCCTGACATTCCCTCACCTGAAGAGACTTTGGCAAGTTACTTTTAAGCTCTGGCAAGTGCGAAATAGAAATTGCCAAAGTGCAATGGACAGGCAAAAGAAAAACTCAAGCTTCAGGGAGACTCTTTTTGTGTTTCTGAATGTTTTTTTGTTTTCAGTTTTTTTGGTGTGGCTGGGGGTGGGGGGGGTAAGGATTGTAAGCAAGACAGTTTCCAGATCTTTATTTCCAGAGAGATTTTTGTTGGGAGAGGTTTACTCACATTTCAAAGCACTAGCTGTATATACCACGATTTACCCGTCTTCATATTGTAGACAGAGGATTATCCTTTGAAAAGCTGTGGAGGGATTACACTCAAATTCTGGCCTGGATTTCTATGGTACTAGAAAACTTCAAGAGCAAAAGTTCCCAACTATGGTATGAATTATAATAACTCCCCACATGCTGGAGTATAGCAATAGTGGATGTATGAATACCAGCTTTAAGTCTGTTTGTGTATATGCATATCTGCCAGTTTTCACATTGACCATTTCAGACTGAGTAATTACACGTCAATAAAACTGAGAAGTTTGTCCTAGTTATGTTTCTGCTGGTTTTGTCCCTGCTGCAGTTGTATACTTTCTCACAATACAGCCAACTTTTGCAAATGTTTTCTTAAACCTGTGCACTTACTCCTACATTTACTAAACAAAAGCAAGCAAAAAGATGTGAAATGCATAATTATATACTTCCATTCAGTGTTTTCTTTTGCTGTTAAGAAACTAATTCATGGCCATGAACAAGCTGACAGTGTCCTCCTAACAAGCAGAAAGAAATCAAAATTGTAACAAGGAAAATACTTAAAGTGTAAGCTAAATTTAAGTGTTACGCCCGAGTAACTACAGTGTGCGTCAGGACCCTAGGATCCAGCTTTGTGGCTAGCTACATTCTGAAGCTGCTGATCTCTGGCTCCGAGCCCACCTTATACTTAAAACAGAATACCATATTTGTCTTTCAGCTGTTGCCGTTTGTAATGACCCAATAAACATGGCTAACTCTTCCATAGCAACTGCTGTTAAAATGCTAAACCCAAGCCTCAAGGTTAAAGAAAAATAGATATTGAATACAGTACTTTATAGAACACAAGACGACGATTGTGGCCTTACATGTGATCTCATCATTTGTTTGTGTATGAAGTCTCATCTCTTGGGAGACGACAAACTAGATCAAGGTATTGATCTAAAAATTTGACACATGCTTTGGAGAAACCCTGGACTACTCTGTACTTAGAAAAATCCATGTATTCTTTCAGGTTTAAGACAGAATAAACTTTTTTTATTATTATTCCTTCTAAGCTTCCCAGATAGAGGTTTTGGGTCAGTAGACTAATAAAAACAATTGTAAATAGCTATTACTAAAGGTATCTTTCTCTCACACACAGAAATGCGCACAAACACAGAGACAGCAGTTGACATAAAAACCTGGCAACTTCAGTGATACAGAATAAGCCACCATGGACCACACTCCAAGTCCTTACGGTCTCCTATTGCCTACATGCCTCCAAAAACCCGCAGCAAGCCCAAGGGAAACACCAGGCACACACTCTCAATGGCATTCATGCTGTGGGAGTACAGTTGTGTATAAGCACTTTGCTCTGTTCTGCTAAATCTGAAGAGCCCTATCAAAGAGCACTATTTTACAGCTGAGGATGAAGGTATAGACTAAAAAGAACTGCTTAGAATGAAAACTGAGACAAACTTCAGAAGAAGCCCCAGACAGGATGGGCAGCTTTGCCTCCTACCTTATTCTGTCTTCCATAAAGGTACTTTGTAGATAGCAGTAGCATCCCCAGACTTTTATTATCTGTTATTTACAATGGAAGGCATTCTCAATAAGTCAAAAGTAGGATAACAATTCTAAAATTATAGACAGGAAAAGAAAAAAAAAAAATCTGCTTTAAAGATCATCTAGAGGAAGGCTAAAGCTTAGACCAGGAATAAAGTACAAATCACAACCATACAAACATGAGTGTTTTCTTCTTTACCAAGAAATCACTGTTCTTTTCTTGACACTTCAGTTCAGATCTTTTTCCAGATATAAACTTTCACTGACAAAAATAAACTAGAAGGGAGAAAACATACACACACACACAAGTGTTTCCATGGGGAGAGACATACTTACACTACACACAGGATCTTAAGCTGACAGTTTTACCACTCCAAGAAGAGTAACCTTTCTCTTATCATCTGGTAAAGGCTAGAAGAAATGTTAATCTCTTCAAAAAGCAGTTTTTCCTAAAGTAGCACTGCTACTACCTCTGCCTGACAGGTTTCTCTAGTCACACAAATGATACTATGGGTTTGTCTTAAAGTCTTGAACTTAGCAAAATTCTCTGAAATTTTTGTCACGTCAAGTGCTACTGAATAAAATCACCTCCTTCTCCAGTAGCAGTATAGGTAATCTCCACACAAACATTCCTTTTCCTGTAATTTACCTTTTATCTTGATTAGTTAAGGAGTAGAAGGCAGCTAATTCTGCAGGGCTTGTAGTCACTCCATATTAAAAATCACACTTTTACAATTACAGCATATTTTCCTATAAACTAACATAGCAGGGACATACCACAGCATTCTGTACCAGTTTTAGTCTCTGAATAGTGTGGACACAGTAATTCACATCCCATAACTGAGACTTGGATAGCAATGACAAAACGCATGTCCAAAAAGAAAGGATGCAATCAATGTCTAAGCAAGATGTACACAGCAGAAGCTAACTGGGTCACATCTGACACACAGTCAGCCAACAGCTTCTAAGGATCTAAAATTACTGTTATTTTCTGAATTACAAGTTAACATATCCCCTCAGAAGAACTGATGTTACCTCCACCACTTCCACTGCCCGTTTCCCTAATCCTCATCACCTTACATCCTCCAGGAGGATGGCCGGACAGCCTCTTCTCTTCTGTGCATTGCCAATACTTGATTCGTATCATGTAACCCAGCACAAGAAAAGATGTATGGTTAGCTACTACTGGCATACCAAAAGCACTCATACATTTATTTTGGCCTACACAGACACAGCCACAGCCACCCCTCCCATTTTCAGCCCTCGCACCCAGGAAAAGCACAACGATAGTTGATGCTCTACAGTCTCTGCCTTCCCAAGATGTCCAGGGTGGAGAAACTACCCCAAGTACTGCAAAGTGTCTCAGACAAACAGTAATACAGCCACCAAAAAGCACTCCTGCTTCTACCAGGGCCCACAGGCAAGGCAGCGACATCTGCTTGTTAGTGGTATATGGGGCAATAAGCTGTCAGAACACACATTCATGCCTGTTTGTAGCCACTGCCAGAGAAAAGCTCATTTGTAAGAATCATCACCAGCTATTGGTAATAATCTAGTGGTAATGTTCACATTTTACCCCTATGGTTTGGAAAGAACATGAGATAAGTCTCTTGATCCCACTTGATCTCTTCACCATTCCTTTAATAAATATGATAAGCTTTTCTCCGGAAAAGACAAGGAGGTTAAAGTTTCCATGTAGTAAAAAAGGATTAAGCAATAGCTAAATGCATACAATCACAGATTAAATCAAGAAATAGGACTAATTATTGTAGAAATACAAAATGAGACTTTGCTTTTATTAGAGGCAATGCTGAGTGTCTGAAGAGTTATGTTAATGGTTCTTGTAGATACATGTCATTACACACCTAATGAAGTATTTCCACCATTTCCTGAATGCTGCTCTATAATATGTATTATGAAAGAGATTTCATAAATTACAATTTCTATGCATTATTTGTTCAGGTAATGTTGAACGGCAAGCACTTCAGAGAGTTGTTTAACAGATATATTGTTAAACATATTGTTTAAATTTTTATATTATTTAAAATTATATTGTTTAAAATATTATGTAAGTGTCAGCGTGCTAATTTATGAAGCATACTGGACTTACCTGCTGGCACAGAGCCTTGCTAACTTCATTCCAACTTTACTCTTTTGGAATGAGCTTATTCAGTTTCCAGTGCCAAAAACGGGCTTTAACTTTAAACCAAATAAGGCATCAGCTTGCCAAATTTGGAGGTGACGTTTGACTGTAGCTATTAAAGGGAGCAGAACTACTGATGAGTGAACGAGCTGAAAAGAAAAAAAACTTCCTCACAGTCAGCTTTAACATTCTCCATCAGAACTTATACAGGCTGTCAGAACAGAAGGGCAAACCCTTTTCCATACACAACAGGAAAACACATCCTCTCGGAAAACCTTCAACTCTCATAAAAGTAATTAAGCATGAAATTTGAGAAGTACAGCAATTAAGCACAAAATTTGAGAAGTGCTTTGCAACTTAGTTTTTGGCTAGGAACCACAATTAAAACATGAGCTGTCATTACATCAGGCTCACAAAGAAACCAATAAAGGACAACAAATTTCTTCCCTAGTCACAATAATATCTAACCCCTGTAAAATAGGCAAAGGCACAGTAGAAATACTATGACAGAAGCAACACTTCATGTAACCAATGCACTAATCACAATCTTAGCAACACAGATGGAAAGTCAATACATGCATATGTCAGTTTGCAAACAAGTTACAGACATGAGTTTTCAAAATGAAGGTGAACAGTACCTTCAATACCTTAATGTTACTTAAGCAGCTCATTCCATTCATTATGCTCGTTAGATTTTTTGAAACATCAGTCATTATTTTATATATGCCCAACTCCTCCTTTACATTTTTTGAAAATTAAAAGGAAAACAAGAAAATCAGTACACAAATTCCAGATAAGATGAAAACTCAAATGAAAACAAGCACATCTGTAATTAAACAAGTTCGTTTAAAAATAGATTTCAATTTCTACTTCCAACTTAATTAGAAGTTTATGAAACAGTTCTGAAATATACCATTTCAGTAAAAAATTTACTTTCCACTTATGTGCTTGTTAATTGAGATCAGATCCTTAACATAGGCTTTAAAAGGCTCTAAGACCTACTCCCCACTTACTAAGTAGGAAGCTTCTTGGAGAAGGTGAGAAGGTTCAAGTCTTCAGTTTCTGCAGTATTCTCAGAACAAATTTATCACTCTTGAAAGATTAAAAAGGAAAAAAAAAAAAAAAAACAAAAAAAACAAAAAACAGAACATTCCTGGCTTCCTGAGCCTGCAGACAGAAAATTTAAGATGCTTATCAGCTGCAGTTTGCTACTCAGAACCCAAACAGCAGGGAAAAGTACCAGAGCTATCGTTTTCACATAACAAAGTTTAAAATGAGAGGACTGTTGACCCAAATCACTGTTTTGAAACAACTACAAAGCTGGGGTAGGTGGGGAGCAGTTCTAGGAACGTCCTTCTCCACCTCCCATGTACTCCCACCCTGGAAATGTCTAACGCCTGGGAGAGGGGTACAGTACCAGAGCCCCACTCCTCCTCTCTCTGCCAGGTGCATGAGAAGAATACCAGAGCTGTTTGTCATACCAGCTAGGAAAAGGAAAGAGGATTTCTCCTTTGCCAGGAAAAACTAAGGGTACCGCTAATTTATCAGACTAACCAAAAGCTGGTATGAAAATTCACCAGGATCCAAGTTATTAACCATTCCTGCTCCCTGACTGTGCAATTAGGAAAGGCTTCAAACTGTACAAAAACAGTCATATCTTATTGCTTTGGGAAATTGTTTTAAAATAAGAGCATTTATTATAAGAAGATTTCCCATATACCCATGTATTTTGAAATAGAAGACAGGCTGTGCAGTAGGGAACACTCTGGCCTTTCACCTCTGGAGAAGCAGTTTAAGTACATGCTGTTCCACATGTGCAAGTGATTTTCAAGCTTCATTTAGTATCCTAGGCTGTTGCTGTGTGAACTTCACAAACAGTGGCCTAGTCCAGTACAGTTTATCATGACAGAGAGTAAGATCCGAAACAGGACAGGAGTTTTATGGCTTAAAATGCACACTCTGAAGTGGTTTGTTTGTTTGTTTGTTTCTGCCTCTACCAGAGTTTATTCTAGTTCTGCAGCCTGCAGCAGAGCACTCCATGAGTTTACAGAAGGACGAATTGGTTTTAAACATTTGCTACTTGTAACTTAGTTTTCAACTCTCAGTCTGCCATATTGTCAGGAAAAGAACATTTCCTTCCATCAAAGCAGGGACATACTGGGAGAGAAAATAGGAAACTGACATCCAGAAATATTCTGACATGAGTTAGGAAGTGTACCTTTCACTAACGCCAGGGGAAAATGATGCCATGCCACCAGCACAGGAGTTTGTCCGAAGCTAGTGAGGTGGTATGGTATGCAGTGACAAATTTGTGCATCATGCTACTACTCTGATGCCTAATTTGTGCCCCCACCTCCCCAAACCTCAAAACTTGAGTGATATGAAGAAAGTTGACACAGCTTCCCTCTGGGCCCTGGTTCAGTAAAACAAAACAAAAACAAACAAACAAAAAAAAAGGTGGTTGTACTCTTTCTGATTGCATTAGGTAGAAAGATAACATTTGGCACAAAAATCAAATGAAATACCAATCTAGAGAGCAAGAGCCTGCTTCAAACATGATGGTTAGTAATACTACAAACAAAGAGACTATATTACAGTTCTGAGGAGGCTACTTTATACATAAATTCATAGCACAGCCATTAAATTCAGAGGATGTATATTTGCAGGTACAAAAAGTTGTAAAACCAATGATCTTACAGTACAATAAACCAAGAAAATCTATTAAAAGTAATTGTTTTCTTATATGGAAGCTTCAACAGCACAAGAAAAAAAGAAAACAAAACGTCACACTGCTACATATTTACAAAATTCCATTTTCATAGCTAGAACTATTACGAAAGCTGAAATGATGAGCAGAGAAAGCTATATGGGTATGTAATCTGTACTATCATTATCTTAGAAGACTCACCTTACTCAGTTTCATATTGTTTCATTACAATGAATCCTTAATTTCAAGGTTGCTTATTTAGAAGCTGCTCAGTATGCCTAGCAAAGCCTGTCCCAGGACAGTATTCTTATATGTATGATGCCTTAAAACCAGACAGAAGAAAAGAAAATAGCCTTTACTTCACTAATGGGAATATACCTTTATTAAGTGGATAAAAGGCTCTAGCTTCAGTCCAGCTTAGCTCGTCATTTTGGTCTAGTATGAAAAAACGAAGTGCTTTAGGGAAGTAAAACAAAAAATGTACATATTCTGTAAATGGGTGAAGGACTTTCTTAAAAGTAGTCACTGAAAAGAAACTAGGAAACAGCTATGTCACAAGTATCAATTCAACATTGTCTTTCAAAATTTTTTTTTTTTTTTGAGAATTATAGACTTAAAGCTCAACCCATGATACATCAATAAAACAGGATCTAGCAATTGCTGTCCAGAGCAACAGCACCTTGGAGAGCAAGTCACCCTTCCAGTAAACCAGGCAGAAAAAAAAAAATCTTTGATCCAGAGCTCAGTCTCATATAGCCACACAACTTCCACTGAAAATAAGAGCAATCACCTGCCTAGAAAAATGTCAAGCCTGCTGTCCCCCTACATGCATCTAACAAGATTAGAAGGGACATATGAGCAGATGTCAGTAATAGTAAAGAGACGTGAACAACCTTTACAGACACTTAAGCAATCCCTAGGATTTCTTAAAAAAAAAAAAAAAAAGCAAGCCTATGTATTAAGATATAAATCAATAACTTACTAACAGGAATTTGGAAGAAACTTCTCAAGTGAACAAGTTATTATACAAGTATAATTTTTGACACTGGAAACTCAGAGCCTGATCATGGGTTCGACCTGATACAGAAATTCTTATATCTCTGAATCCTTTTCTACTGAAGTGCACTGAAGGATACACTATTTGAAATTGCCATTACTGAATGAAAAAGAAAACGCAAATTGCACATGAAGGAACTCTTTAAATGAATACATCTAATACGCTATGCATTCCCAGCTGCAAATCAAAAGACATTATGGGATTCAATAGAAAAAAAGAGGGGTAAAAAAGGTACCAAACATGAGAGTGTTTTCGCTCAAAACTGGTATCAGGGAGGAAGAGAAAAGGTAAGAAACTGAAGTACTACTTAGTGATAAATTCTGACCTTGGACACACAATGTAATCTGGCAGGATGAACCGCATAGAGCATCAATATATTGAAGGCATATATTGAATCAACCTCAAAACATGTCAGAACATATCAGAGTATATACACTACTCACAGGCAGTGAGAGGATTTTTTTTCCCCTCAACTTCAAAACATACAAAATATTTGAGCTACCAAGATTAAGATACCCCTGACCTAAACACCTGCCTTGCATTATTTCTTTAAATGTGCCTATTGTCCTTCACAACACCCCTAATATAAGCTGTGCCCCCACAAGCTCACAACAGCTGTTACACTGCAAGCTCTTTGTGATACAGATATGTTTTCTGGTAGTTCACCGTGAAAGAGTTAGTACTATTTATTTTATTCCAATCAGGGTGTGAAATATACTCTAATGATAGAGAAGGTCTTTGAAATATTCTGGACAAGAACGCAAATACAAAAACCTATGATGAATGCTACTATCTACTAGCAAGGCACAAGTAAAGGACAAACACAAGAAAAAAAATTCTGAGGCTAACATTCAGAGTGCTAAAAAAAAAACCAAACAAACAAAAAACCCCCACAAAAACAACCCAGAAAACCCAAACAACCACCACCAAAACTCCGGATATCTTACTGAGAAGGGCTTTAACTATGTACGCATTAGCAGCAGACACAGATAAGGACATTCAATAAGTCAGAGTAAGAGGTGGAAGCCAATTTTTTACTGAAATCTACAGATAAAGAAATTATCCATATCAGAAATTATATGAATGGTATGAACCTGCATTTTATTCTTCTATCTCACTTACTACCCTCTCTTGTCCAGAAACTCTAAGTAGGTGACAGCTAGTAAGAAAGGAAAGTGCACAGAGTGAACAAAAGTGGGTAAATCCTCTGCCATAAGGAACAAAAAAAATGAAACAAAAAAAACCCCCACCAAAACAAAAATAAGCCCACAAAACACCCCCAGCAAAACCACAACACAAACATCAACCAGAAACTTTCCTCAAAGGTAGAAAAGTTACATGCACTGTTGTTACACCAAAATATATATCCTCATCAGTTTTTATTCTTTCCAAGCTCTCACTGACTTGCTGTTGACTCATTTAGGGAGAAAAAAAAAAAAACCAGACAAAAACCCCCCAAAACCCCACACGCAACACACCACACTGTCTGATGAGAGCTGTAGATACTGTCCTAGAACAGGCCAAACTTTGGGCAAAGAGATGCTTAAAGGACATTACCCACGCCCATATTAACTTTGCTAATATCACATATAAAGAGAAATCTGTAACATCATGATAAGAAAGTGAGTGAACATGTACACCATCACTGCAAAATTCTCCATCTCTTTCTGAACAAAATGTAAGGGATACAGAAGTCCAAATAAAGCTGATCAAGCTGATGCAAGAAAACCAAAAGGAACGCAAAGCATTTATTCAGTAACACCAACAACCTACAGAAGGTATCTGCAACTACCTTAAAAACAGCTAAGATTTCTACAGGGAGAAGAGACATCATCAACTAATACTGCATTTCTCTTCCTCAGTATGAGAAATATGCATGACATCAGTCCAGATTTTTCAAGGCATTAGAGTTGGTGCATGCCATGGTCTCAAGTGACTGTAGCTGAAAAACTCAGCTGAAGGGGGCTGGAAGGACTTTTTGGTGCAATAAACTATTACATTGCAAATAAGACAAGATGTAAAGGCGGGGGGGGGGGGGAATCTCCTTATCGGTATTTCTGTTTACATGAAACAGAATTGTGTACAAAGTCAAGAGCAGTGCATTGCATTGCTGAAACAAGCACCAGCAATGCAATCAGCATGATATCAAATGAGCAACAGGGTTGCTTTAAGAAACCAGAAGGACACTGCATCCTGAAGCTTACTGATCGTCAGGCTGAGGGGACGCTGCAGCAGCAGATAAAGCTGAAGTATTTGTTGTAAACTTTCCAGCATTCAGGCTTTATTTGTCCGAGTTCGATACTCCCCTCTGTGGGTGGAGAAGCCGAGGGACTGGCTGACGTCACCCAAAGAGCGGGGATAAGTGCAGTGCCCGCAGCTGTGGGACGAGTAAAAGTTCCGAGGAGGTGTGTGGGGTCGGCTGCCCCGTCCGGCAGGTGCTCTGCTGACAGCACCCTTCCTCCGACAGCTTGGCTCCTCACACAGACCTAAGGAAAAAAGGACAGTAACCAAGGAAAAAAAACTGCCCACAATGCCACAAAATGTTGTTCTCCAAGGACCGGCACCCTGGGGATTCAGGCTCTCGGGAGGAATAGATTTTAACCAACCCTTAATCATAACCAGGGTATGTACTCTTTCCGTTTCCTTTCTATTTATTACATTTTTTAGTTGTTGCAGATTTTTGCCCTTCACTTTTCTGGAGTTCAGAGATGCAGATGAAGCTGTGAGTAGATTAGCAAGTAGCTGCTAGTTCTGAGGAGAGCCAGCTGAATGCTAACAGTTGTTACAAGTTTTGCGTGACATGTTTCTGGGATCGTTTCATCGGTCTAAAATACCTTAACTGCATTTCTACTTATGCCTCAAAAATTAAATTCAAGTGCCTTGGCTGCAAAAAATCTTTGTCGTGATTTCCCCAGGCATTCAGATGAGAAAATTACTTTCGAGCCTACTGAAGGCCAGACCCCACTTTTATCATTTGCACGACTAGCCTCTGTGATCACTGGGGGAGAAGACTGCTTGGCAGCAGCTCCTCACGTCTGGAAGTTTCTGCTTTGCAAACTCTGTGCCAACTTTACAAGATTAATCTGACTCTTATTTAATTAAATCAAGTCCTGATTATTGCCAGCAAAGGCAACAGTGCCTTTTTTTACATATGTAAAAGTTCTCACTTTCATGAATGTTCAATCAGTGAATTATTAGAAAGTTATCCAATCCTGAATACGAAGGAGATAGTTCTTTGGTATTTTCTGCCATATTTAGAAAGAGCCTATTTACCTTACCCCCCTAATAAAGGGCAAGAATCCAAGCCTTCGTTTTTTCATGGATCTTGAGCTGTTAACTGCAATTTATTTAAGAAACCAGTTACTCAATGAATGGAGCATATAAAACACTGTCTGCTGCTCTGCATTTACAGACATAGATCTACTCAAAAGGCAGGATATGTATTTTGATAATTGGTATGTTTTGAAAATTGTGTTCAGTGCACATCAGACTAGAATTAGTTCTCCTTATATTTTTACTGCTTTTCAGAACCTCAGACACATTGAGTGTGTGTTCCATGAGCCTCCAAACCACCAATGCCTTTTTTTTTTTTTTTTAAAAAAGCCCTGCACTATGACTCAATATATACACTATGCCTGGTATTAAACAAACGTCAAGAGCCTTGAAGGAAGGATACCACTGGTGAAGCCTTGCAGTAAATATGCTTCTAAACAAGAGGCCGCAGAAAATTTAAGGACCAACCTTTCACATATTATACTAGTAAAAATTAGTTTCATTTAACCACTTATTCCAGATTCATATAAGCATAAAATATTTTACTTATTTTAAACAGAAGTAAACCAGAATGCTATTATTTGACTGTATGTAGCTTCATAACAAATATTCATAGGACACAGCAAAGCCTTTGGAGAAACAAGAGACAAAAACATTGAATTAAAAAGAAAAAAAAATCTCTGTATGTTTTGGGGCCTTCATTGCCTTTTATGGGCCTTCAAAAGAAAAAGTTTCCATTATCTCTAATGAAAAATATTTTAGCGGTGTCTGGTTTGTATTTTCTTTGTGTTTAGATTAAGTGCAATGAAGTTTAAAACTGCAATAACAAAGGACATTACTATAAATGTAACTTTCTAAAGAATAAATTAGTTTGCAATTGACTCATACCTAGCAAATGCCTCACAAGACATAAGCCATTGCTTTCTAGTATATTACAGAAATGCTCAAAATCACATTTCAAGTAGAACTATGAAATAAAATATCTATAGGGAAAAATGACATGTTTAAGTTTGCTTAGCTCACATTCAAGAATATTAATGGTAGATTTGTTTAATATTTTTGTTGCCGAAGCATACATTTAGAAGAGTCCCTAAATAAGTATTCATGCAGTACTCCTTAAGAAGTAGTGAATATTTTGCAAGATCCATATGCCTTGCTTTTGGGGGCCTAGGTGTTCCTTTTGTAAAAAGTATCACCAGCAGCCCGTTCACATTTGGCTTAACTGTCCTGACAAGAAAAAAATTATTAGCCATTAAAACAATAACTAGAAATTATTTTTAAACACGTTTTGAATAAAATAATTGGACAGGTGTTGAGTTTGGTTGGCTACAGTCCTTGTTCACCAAGAGAAAGCTTTTAGAAGGACTTGTCAAGAGAGGCAGACAACATAAGAGATCATCATCCACCTGTCTAAAGAACAGATGTCATCTCCAAAACCCATCTGCGATTGGTTCTGTTGTTTTGACCGTTTCAAGCAAATGCAAAAACCACAGATCATAATCACTGGGAAAGTAGGAAGAACAGGAGGGGACTAAAAATAGACATAGTGAGATTCTATTAGGGTCAGAAACAACGAATTAACTAGAAATAATGAAAAAATGTCTTGGAACTTTACATAGATACAAAGAAATTACATCAATTAAACTGATCAAAAACCTAGTCTTAATGAAACTGAATAATTCAGTTTATTCTGACCAGAAGATAACCTTTTGGGTTAAGCATTTAGAGGAATGCAATCCTGGAATTTAAGTCATATTGAATAAAGCATTACAGGAACAATTGAAACTTGTAGAGTTTGGAGGGAATGGTGAATTATTATCAACTCTAGATTTAAGTTCTATTTTAATATAAACCTTTACAGATCACAATGCAAGTATTTATATTAACTCAATTTTATATCTAGCCACTCTGCAGACATTCATAACTCTTTAGAAAACACAGAACCTGAAATGTTTATGAAGGTGTGCCATGATGAGCTTCATAAGTCTATTAACAAATGCAGAGAGGTTTTCTTCAAAGTTTTCATAGGAGACAGTGCCCTTCATGTGGTTAAATAGTTATCTAGTCTCTGACAACATCTGAATGCTCAACATATATCCTTGTATTTATCCAAATCTGAGATACCTACGATACAGGAGCAACAGGTGTGCCATACAGACATGTCCTGAAGAGAAGGGCAAAAATTTTCTCAAAGCACCATAGAATCTACCTCACGAAGCCAGAGTGAGCAAGCAACAAACACTACAGTCATAATACGATTCTAAGTTTTCACAATACACATTTAATGTGTCACTAATAAGTTCCTTAAGAAACAGTATTACTTACATTACTGAGGTACCCACAATATCAGTATTATACCCACAATATGGTGTAATCTTGCAACGCACAACTTGGTCCCTTTCTATAAAACGTAGGCTGCAGTACTTTTGTTTGTCTGCCTCTCGTCCCCATAAGCAACAGTCAAGATTTCCCCCCTGAAACATTAAGAGAGAAGAGCTGGCACCCAGCCATGTTCCTCCTACCCCATCCTAGCAGCAGATCTCCAGCATTTTCCATCAAGCCCAGGAAGAGCTGATGAGGGAAAGGATTATACAAGGGCAGGTAGTTCTGCACCCCAGAAGGCCTGGGCAGGTAGAGCTCAGCACCCCCATCAAGGTGTTAAGGCCCAACAGACACATCCCAGAAGCCTGGCAATAATCAATTCAGCTAAGGAATAGGAAATACAGACTCCTGGCCCTTTTCCTCCTTGCTCCCACCAAACAATGGTAACCCCATTGAACCATATAGTGGTATCACTGCAGCTGGTAACAATATGCTAAGAAAATCCAAGGGATTGTGCATTACTACCAGCAACACAGAATGGGTTAGGTCCTACTAGCAGAACAGCTGCAGGGGAACGTACCATGCTAGACAGATATGCTACTTTATAAGGCAGAATCATTATGTCAGTACATTGCTGCAGTATGCCACAGATAAAGCAGAGGATTTGTTGTGACGTAAAAAGCCTAATCTACCGAGTAACCTATGTAAGGGTTATTCAAGCAAGCTTATTCTTGGAGGGAACCAAGAATGGCTGGGTTTGCCCATTTTGGGTATTAGAGCATCAGTCACACTCGAACGCTAGGAATCCTGCTGCAGTTTGTCATTCCACACATCTACAACATGCTAAGCAAAGTCAGGAGCCGTTCCAGGTTAAAGGGAGAAGCATGATCATACCTCTACCCCTGTCTTATTACAGTAATGTAAGGGGTCTCAGTGTAGTTCATTTACACTAACAGCTGTTGAAGTTTGAGAAACAGAGTATTTTGGAGACTTCAGACTTAGAATTTATGAGCAACTTCCTCGATTCATACTCAAACAGATTATTCAGGCACCTTAAGACTTTGTTAAGCACACACTACATGAGTCCATTCTTTTGGAGGGTGAGGGGGTAAAAGCCTCTGCTGAAAAACTGGGAAACACCAGAGTTGAACACCTCCATAGCATGTTTTCCAGTCCCCCATAATACTTAATTACTTCTAATAACTGAGATAGCACTTGCTTTGGCTGTAGCCAAACCCATGGTGACAAAAAAATATCTCCAATAGCTTTTTTACTTTATACATGGCACAGATCAGAGAACTGCTCTTGTAAATAAGAATATATTGACATTTTTGTCCTCCACACTGGGATTCATTTACTTAAAAAAAGCAGCTAGTGTTATTTTAGATGAATCAACCTGTCCCCCTTGTTCTGCTGTTTCAGAAGAGCTGAATTCCAGAAGCTTATGTGCTACATCCATCAATTTCATGTTGCTGTCTTGGTTATCAAAGGTCACCTAAAATGGCAATACACACCTAAGGGACCTAAATCCCACTCAGTGACCAAAGACCTCTTTAAATGGTGTGGTGGTATGACAAGTCACCTGTTTGCAAAAAAAAGGCCTGCAATTCTAGAACAGGCTTTAGTAATATCTAAGGTCATGGCCTCTCTGCAATAGTTATTTTAAAACAGAATTATATTGCATTTCAATTATTTGAACCATGATGTAGAAGATCATCAACAAGACAAAAAAAAAGCAAGCATAGAAAGATAAGCTTTGAGCTATTTCTATGAATGTCACTGACGATGGTACATTTCTGTGAGGTATGAATTCTGCCACACAGATCACGTTGAAGGATCAGGGCCCTTGTTATGCACATGCAATGGGACTTAAAGCTAAGCACTTTAAGGAGTTCAGGGTCTGGATTAGACAAGAATAAAGAGGAAAATGTCATTTCAGTATTATTAGCATATTTCTGATTACTTAGCAATACAACATGAGAGACCAGGCTAGCAGAAACACACTAACTGCTGTATTTGTCCTTAAATGTGGTAAGACCGCAAGTGGCTTTCTATATCAGCCAGTCAATGGCACATCACGCACATGAACATTAAGTAGCACGATTTCTTAGCAGTTCTATTCTTCTGCTGTTGCCTGGAGTTGCAAGGGAAAAACTTAACTGTTTCTTTTCAAGCAAATTACACAATGGCAGCTGAGATGGAAGATTCAAAGGCAAGTTACAGTAACTACAGAAATCAGAGTGGAAACTGCTTAACGCAGAAGTGTGAAGACAGTTTCCATCTGATTTGAAGTTATGATGAATAAAGCATTTATGTGGTGATCTGACAATGCAACTACAGAGGGTCCAGCAAAACTAAGAACTTACTTTTTTTGTTAGCCAGCATATAGTTGTTTACAGGCCCACTCCCTCCCTCCCCCCCCAACCCCATAGGAAATAGGGAAGCATGGTGAAGTTTATTTTCTCTATCAATTTTCAGGTACACGTGGTGCTTAAGCAGTTAAATTCTGTTTTTTCAGGTTACACCTGGAAGCAAGGCTTCAGCTGCCAACCTGTGCCCCGGTGATGTTATCATAGCTATTGATGGTCTAGGCACAGAGAACATGACACATGACGATGCCCAAGAGAGAATTAAAGCAGCTGTACATCAGCTTTCTTTGAAAATAGAGAGGTATGTGTACATGTCCGCTTACTTGTGAAAGAAGATACTACCCAACCAATTATACAGTACAACTATTATATAGTGTAACTATTTAAAATAATTTTAAGAATTTCACAAAACCTTTAAAATTACAAGCACCCAGACCTACCTCACCAACTCCAGATCACACAAGACTCCCCAGAACACTTCTTCATGGGCACAAGATGACTCCCCTCAGGCTACTCACCACATTTACTGAGCTGTGAACTGTACCCCTGTACTGTCCCTGCTGACTCCACAAGTCCTACGTTTGCTCTCTGTAAACAAGCAGTTCTTCATATTTTGGGGAAAGAATAAAACACTCAGCTAGCTGTCACTTGTTCAGTTACCTCTCTGCTCTAATACTCCCTCAGCCACAGGTGCTTATCTTTGCCTCCCGCTCCCAATCACAGACAAAGCTGCGAGTATATCCTCCCAGTTAAGGAAAGCAACATCACATCAGACTTTCATAAGGGGTAA
Organism: Harpia harpyja; assembly: GCF_026419915.1. Lineage (NCBI taxonomy): Eukaryota > Metazoa > Chordata > Aves > Accipitriformes > Accipitridae > Harpia > Harpia harpyja. Next base: position 54,023,696 of record NC_068941.1, on the reverse strand, counting down.
CAAAGGAGGGGGTTTAAAGCCAACCTCTTTGGTCACAACTTATTAGACCAAATACAGGATTCTCAAAGCAATGTTAAAACCAAAACAAAACTAAAAAACCCTCTCTTACCTAAACTGCAGGAGTCCAGAAACTTTTTGTGTTCATTTTGCCCAACTAAAGCCAGCAACAGAAACAACCTGTATCTTCACATCTCCCAACTGAGTTTGCTCAGCCTTTAATCAGAATCACCTAGCACACCCTTTCAGCTGCCTCCAGGAATCAGACAGCTCTGATTGACCTGAGGCTCTCAAGGAGGCACAGCACTTTATTACAGCTGACCACAATATTTCTTTCCAAATACAGAAGGTGGGGGTTTTTTTTGAAAGGAGCATTGTGGAATTATTAGAGCACACACCACCATTAAAAATTCCTACAGTTAATTCTAGGTTCTGTTACAGATTGGTATACGCCATTCAGCAGCTCTCTAAGGAAGCAATTTTCAAAATATGATAAGTGTAATTGTGCCTATGAAATACATGCGTATTTTTAAAATGCTAAATACTTGTATTTATATAACAAGCAGTCCTAGATTAATGTTTAACATTAATATTACACTATTTTAAAATTAGCTGCCAAATTTCACTTTGTCAATGAAAACAAAATTGTAACTGATATTTGCCTGTTATCTCTGCCTAAGTGACTGAAAGAATCAATTGCACATATACTTTACATGCCTAGATTGCATTCCTCCTACACTGAAAAGCAGACTTTGCATAGCTATTGTGGTCATAAAAAAAGAAATTGATGTTGTTCTGGTTTAGGATTACTACTAAGATATTCACTTATTTGTGCAAAATATTCTGAGGACCCAACATTCATTCTATCAATCATTAAAAAAACCAAAACTGTAAAAATTTCATCAGCTCAGGTCAGAAAGGCATTCATTTCCCTTTGCATTTGGTAACTAGTAACAAATTATTTTCCATTGTTCATAGTATACATAGTTTTTTAAAAAGTAAACACACTTTTTATATATTGTTTACATGTAGTACACTATATATGGTTAAAGTACTTTACTGTTAAAACATTTAAAAAGCATAGAACAAACTGAAAATTTTCAAGCTGCATTATATTTTACAGGAACATATACGACTCTATAGGAATTCAAGTTATTTAAATTCTGCCTTTCCTTCTTTCTTTCCTTCTAGGGCAGGAACTAAATTATGGTCCCCACAAGTTTCAGAAGATGGCAAAGCACATCCCTTCAAGATAAATTTGGAAGCTGAACCACAGGTATGAATTGTTGAAAGTCACCTAACCATTTCCATTCACCTTTTTACACTCTAAATGATCTCCCTTGTGGTCATTAAAATACTTTGAATAGCACTTCATCCATTATCTGTCAGTTTAAGCTAGTACAAACCATCACAATTATGATATGTACGAACATCTTTTTATCTGGCTGGATTTTTTTTATTTTTCAGCTGTAACTGAAACAAAACATTAACAAGTGACAACACATTCTCATTTTTCTTTGAAACTGTACATATCACTATAGCTTTATTATGGAAAGAAAATAACTCATTTTATGCTGATAGAGTTTAAGTTGCTTTAGAGATTCTTCATCATACAAGGAAGTTCTTCAATCAGGAATAAATGTCAAGTACCAAAGCAATGCACTCATCACATCACAAAAGTTATTTTGATGTAACAGTCAGTTAAACAGAGAGATCCATTAATGCTGCATCTCTTTACTTCCATACATTTTTATACTACACCACAGAACGTAAAGTTACAAATTTGTACAAAACCCATATACTGATCAATAATCAAACCATTCACCACTTCTGACCAGCAGTCTTGATCCTTGTATATGACCAAAGCGAATCCAATCAATTTAAATCCTATGAGCTGAAGTGTCCGTATTGTATATCGTTAATTAGCTAGCTACTGTCTACAACTAGTGCTTTATTCTTTTGTCGTTCCTCTTTAACCTACATGAACGTTTGCTGTTCTCTCAAGAGGGGGGAGGGAAGAGCATTCTGCTGATCCTGGAAGGCCCGGATCAAAGCAAGTATGTCAAAGTATTTATTCTGTGCTATCCTAGACAAAATGTAAGTGCAGATTCCATTTAAATAAATCCTAGGCAATAAATACTTCCATGAATTCTGTTTTCATGGAGACACTCCCAAACATAAATATGGCATTTCAGTGTTCCAGTTCTCTCCCTTCCAATCTAAAAACTTGCATTAAGTGATACAGCAAACTTAATCAGAAATAACATAACCTCTTCAGCAGTAGGAGATAGCATAGTGAAGAAAAAAAAAACATTTTAAATGCACATTTTTGTGGAATAGCTAGGATACACATAAAATAAACAGCAATGAAACAAATTCACTAAAAAAGCTACAGAGAAAACCATGTAGGCATGTATGACAGGAGAGTAATCCCTTTGCATGAAAGCTGCATTCCTAAAAAGGATAGTTACTTAAAAATAAATCACAAGATTTCATTAAGTGCTATTTGGCAGACTATTGAAAGCAGTCTCCATTGGGCAATCAGAAAAACTGTTTCTCCTAGGTTAAACAGCCCACCTCTTCATTTCAGTATCTCTCTCTCTTTCCTTCCTAGGAAAATCAGGACTACTGAGTATATTTAATAAATAGTAGGCCCCAGAAAAGTAGCAATGCATATAAACAAATATGCTAAACCATTCTAAGGATGATTTACATTTCAGATTAAATTCTTCCATCCAAGAACATCCATTACCCTGATCTCCCTGTGGAAAAAAAATATAGCCTTTTTTCCAACGATTGCTGTAATTTTAAATTAAATTTTACTGCATATTTAGTCACAACACACGAGACCCAGCAGTGTGTATACCAGTAGTGAAAACAGTACACCATCAAAGTTTCTTTAACCTCAGATGACAAATTATTGCACAACTATAACCTGTGCTGTTTAGGTCATATTAGAGTTTGCTGGAGTCCAACAATAAATAAAGGCATTGAAGCCCAGACAAATGGAGAAAAATCCAAAAGCAATATAGTGTTACTTCAAATGTAAAACCCTTTTATCCAAAAGTATTTTATACATTGACTGGTGTGCAGAAATGGAAGATCACCGAGTTCTATAAAAAGCATTTCCTCCATTTATATAATAATTAAAATTACTCAAAAGGTCATAGATGTTATAAATGTAGTCAGATTTTTTTCACTCTTGCCAGGAAGACATTTTAAAGTTCACTAAGAAAGTTTCACAAGGGTAAGTCAATAATTTAAAATACATTATAAGCCAAGTAAATAACAATAATAGATGAAGACTTACACAATCTTCTTAGTATCTAGTTTCTATTTGCAAGCTAATAAAAGATAGTTATAAATGAAAGTATAACATATTTTAAATTGTTCAGCAATTTGGCCAAATATTTGGCCAGAGAATGCTTACTTTAGCTTCAATGAATGAAAATTATTCTACAGATGCTTGGAGATGGTTATGTGAAAACTGATAAACAACTAAATACTGTGCCTACCTGCAGCTATGGAACAAGGAACCTTTACACCGTAGCAAACTTTTGCATTTAGGCTGAGCATCCCCAAAGAGTCCTTTGGAGATTGGTATAGGCAATTGTCACAGCACAATGAAAGCTCTCACTGCTTTTTCCTCTGGGAAGAGGAAACTGAGGCAACAATTCTAGTAAATAACTTACAGCAGTAAGTGGCTGACTGAGAGCCACTCTTGAAAGCTACACAACCCCACATAAAAACCAGCCACCTAATTTCGTTAGTTGGGAGCAACCTATAGCATGATGGATAAATAATAGGAAATAATAGACTACTTGAAGTATTACTAATACAATCACATCGTATTCTGTATAAAAGCAATTTAGAACATAAAGTTCCCAAAGAATATAATTAGGAAGAGAAAATAAAACAATATAAATGGCAAACTGTATCTTATAAATTATTTTTAAAATCCTTTCTGCTGTATTGTCAGTGTAAAACAATACTACGACCTGTAAATTTTTTCTGTTGCAATCTCTTTAACCTCATCTAAAATGAATTTCTTTCCATTACCACAATTTCTTGAATTGTTTTTATTTGGGCTTTTCTTTTTTGCTTCTATCTTTGCCTGAACATTTTGTTCAGTGTGGCTAGGCTTTTGGCCATGAAAGACATTATACATTCTTGGGAGATAGAAATATACTGTACACATAGGTAAGTATAAAAATCTAAAAAAACCCCCAACCCACTATTCTAAAAAGTAAGTTTATAGTCTATTACCACTTCTAATCAAGTTTTGAAACAATATAATTGTGATAGTCTAATTTTGAGGACCTACCCCCTCTTCCGTAACAGCATTCAGAGATAAAGATTTTAGTCACATGATACCTCCAAAATGCAATCTGTGTACTGTCATAGCAATTATCCCCAAGGAATGCCATCATATGGTCCGTGCTGGATGCACTTCTACAGATTTTAGGGGCTACATTCATTTTATTCCCAATACCTGTACCAATGCAAAAATGTAGTTAGCCCTGCAAAAAGGACATCAGTCAGCTGGAAAAAAATTAAGAAATGACATGCTGTAATTCTCAAATATTCCTGATTAGGAATTTCAACAACCTCCAGTTCTCATTTAGCTTTTGAACTAAAGGAGGACTTTTCACAGATTCAGTGAGATCCAATAAACACAAGAGCTGGACTATTTTTGCTGCTGTACGTTCTGTCACTGATATTTTATATGAATAGATGAGTTAAAAAGAAAACAGAACTTAAGTCTAACTAACTGCAAATACTTGTTTCACAACTGTTACATTGTAAACATGCTATTATGGTGCCATATGTCTTCTGTGCTGTTCATTTGTCAACAAGAAATAAAAAAGGGGGATGAAATTACAATGTTCACGGCTGTTTTTGTTTGTTTCGTATCATACATGGATTTAAATAAATTTTAAATACTTTGACATTAATACCATTTATTAAGTAGACATGATCCTAAACACTAGTAGATTATTTCCATTTACTAATACATTTTGTTAACTGCAACCCAGTTCTATCAGACAGAAACAAGGAACTGCAAGCAAAATCTTTGTGCTCGTTTATCTGATTGCTGCTTTCAGTAGCCTCTTACAGTGCAATGCTGCTAAACATTTTTATTTAATAAAACTGCTTTTTACTGTTTGCATTTTCTGGTTGCACATTCTATATATCCATGACTTTTCTTTAGGTCTGTTCCTAAATATATTTCTGAAACTGTTGTTTTAAATTAAAACAAAGGGCCAATTCACATTCAGGTTTTCATAATTTTTATAAATTATTCACCAAAACTTTGAACAGAGACTTGATGCTGTCTGAGAAAGGAAGTAATGTTCTGGGGAATTAACAAAAATCTAGAGATGTCAAAAATGTGTCCATGCTTATCTAATCTGCTCTTCTTATCTTGATTTATTCTGTGGATTTTAGCATTCAAATATCTATTTTAGTTTTTGGTAATATGTTGTACTTGTTCTAACTGGAAATTTTTCTAGCATTCTTAAAGGCTAAGGTAATCTTAAAAAGGCATTTCTGCATTAAACAAAACACTTTGTTTACAGTTTTATTTAGTGGAACAAGGAGACTGGTTTGTGTAGCATGCAACACATAAGTGAAAGACCACAACTGCACCTGAGTAATTTTAAAGTTGAAGATGTTGGGTGTGTCACTGTTAAAAAATATGTGATAGCAAATACCAGACAGCGTATACTGTACACAGTGATTAAGCCGAAGGCTCCTGTACCTAAGATACAAGCTTCAACAATTTGAAATAAATCTCTATCAGAACTTACACTGTCTATAGGTCATATGACACAGTGGGATAGCAACATAAGTACAGAAATGGTCTATAGTATTGCAGGTGTATTTCTAGTACACCAATCACACTCAAAAACAAAGCCAAATCGGAGAACTGGCAAAGATTTCTATGAAAATTGAAGTATTTATGACCTGTGTTATTTTACCATTGCAAGTTCCAGTCTCTAAAGAAGAGACCAATTCAAATTGTAGAAACCTATTTGTTAGGAACAAGAGCTTTTTATTCCATACGGATGGAAGTTCAAGTGCTCTCGCAGCACTGTCTCCAAAGAGCGCTGCAGGACATCAGAACAAGGTGATGGACTACAGCAGCAAACATTCTTCACCCACGAGCACAGAAGGGAAAATAAAAAACCTCAGCAGATGACAACACTATTTTTTCCAAAGTCTGTATTTCTCTGGGTTAGGGATGGACCGGACCTGAGCTGACCGGGACTCAAAGGAGACTGTATTAAATATGCACAACACAAATAATTCATTTTTCACACAGTCAACAGTCTTTATCGTTCCTGGCCAATCACTACAGAAGAACATTGTAAGTTATCTGAAAGGTCATCAGAGATTTTGTTTCCAGATCTTATCCCTATGAATTCTACAACTGGAGGCAATTATCTGGGCCAACAATAAACAAAATCGTATTCCAGAAATAAACAAACATAGGCAGAATGATTTCCAATTTACCCATTTCTGGGTTTTACTTATTTATGATGATTTCACATTATCTTTAAATTATACAGCACCACAATTTTTGACGCACAGGTATCCTTCAAAGTATGGAATAAATTCAGAAGAATGTCCTTGATCTGATGTACATTCAAGACTATTTCCATAAAAGAAGTGTTAAAAATTATGTGTTTTCTAGGCAAGACATTTACAATAAAATCTTCATATTTTTGTGAGTCCCTCCATCAGCATGTGACAAAAATGCAAAGGCAGAGATTAGCACTAAAGCAAAGCAATGAAACTAACTATACATGGAATGTTTCTAAAAGAAGATGCTAAACAGTGCAAAATCTAGAGAACAATACAACAGATTACTATAATATTCATCCCTCCCATTTCTTCTTAAAGTTGCACACTATTTACAAACATGGAATGCCTTCTGTTTGCCCTGAGGCAGGAAAATAATAGTCTCTGAATGTGTATGGCTTAAGTAGCATATAGAAAATTCATGGAAAAATATAGCATGCTTGCACCAGTTCAAAAATAACAAAGTCACAAAAGTAAAACATGCAGAGATTAACAATACTGATGTTGTCAGTTTTACTCATTACTAGCTTTGGTGTGCATTGTAGCTTTGTGTATTTTGTCTGCCTATCATGTACAGGAATTCAAGCCTATTGGTACAGCTCACAACAGAAGGGCCCAGCCTTTTGTTGCAGCAGCAAATATTGATGACAAAAGACAGGTAGTGAGCTCCTCCTATAATTCTCCAATTGGGCTGTATTCATCTGGCAATATTCAAGATGCACTTCATGGACAACTGAGGGGTCTCATTCCTAACTCATCGCAAAAGTGAGTACTGGTATTTACTTATAATATGTGGCCATTTGTGGTATATCACTATCTGTTCTGTTTTCAATTTAAAAGTCCAGCTCTTGCTGTTTTTTCTGATAATCAGGAGTTGATTATCCAAAAAAGTGGTGATAAATGAAGCAATTTTTTCCAACACAGAAAACTCTCCATTCAGCTCTGTAGTAGCAATGCTGCAGGTAGCTAAAATTTGCCCTCTATGTTGGGCTGCAACACTACCTACCATCATCCTTCTCTCTTACAACTGCACTTTACTCTGAATGTTTCTGAACACTAAAGTGATTGTATTTTGAGTACCAGGAATGTACAAACTAAACATGGTTACAATTTTAAAACTTTGTTAGCTACTTTTTAACTAGAAATAAGCATTTGTAGGCCAAAGAAAGTTATTTTAACCCTCTTTTATTTTACAGGATATGAACTACTTCGAACACAAGCATAATATTCGGCCCAAACCTTTCATAGTCTCAGGCCGAAGCAGGTTATAAACTCTTGAGTGCTGTGCTGGACTTGGATGCATGATGTTATTTTTTTAATGGATACTCACCATTCACATTAATAAAACATACTGATGCATTTGAAATTTACTCATAGTAGTATATAGCCTAACACTGAAATAAAAAAAAAAAAAAAAAAGGTTGACTTGCAGAGATCAGGCTTGAAATTCAAATTTCTATTTCCAAAAGAAAGCAGGTCCACACTCCCATCTCAGTTACACTGATAAGAGTCTGAAGTAACTGTATTCATGAACCTGATTCAGTTTACAGCATAGCACCAGATATTGTGTACTTATAAATCTATGGCACTTCGAAATTCTTCTGTCCAAATGGAAATACATGTAATTTGTTAACTTGCTAAATAAAAGATAGCTAGTTATATAAGCTATCATCTAGGCCATTCAGAGACTTTAAGTTTGCTTTTCAGCAGACCTCTATTCAGAAGGCAACCTAACGCAGAGCTAAAATAGGAGAACCATCTGATGCCACAGAGGTGTAAAGCTCCAAAATGCAGAAAAGCTAATATATTTACATCCATCACTTTAGTGTAATATTCCTCTATCATAACTGGGGATGAACTGCCTCACTTACTATTATTTACATTATTAAATACAGAGAGGAAAAAACAATGCAAACTGTGTGGCTAAAAGTGCAAGGAAGCTCAAAAGCGCCTGAGTGATGCAATACATTCTAATGTTACCCTTTATCCTTTCTAGCAGTAGCACTTTTTACCAGTGGACTTAGTGTTCTGCATTTCCTTCTGAAAGTTCAAAATGCCTGCGTTCCAATTGTACTTATTTAAGTGTGACAAACTAGACCAGAAAAACAGGATGATAATTGATTCCTGTGTACAAAGGACAATCTCATATGGATTATCAGTTTTGAGATGTGTTAAATTTTTCAACCACCTGAGTGATAAAGAGGAGACTGTAGAAGACGGATGGAGTCCCATCCTTCTGTGAACAAGAACTATCAATGTAGAACGCCGCCACAGTGGAGAAAAGGTGCCCATCTCTCCTTGCAGTCTGATGCTGATACAGGATAAATGACAAAACAGTCCTTAGCAAACATGCATGGCCTCTAACCATAGGCAGCACTTATATACTGTACCTAAACTGGCTTTTGGACTACTAGGTACCATTGACAGGTACCTAATCAGATTGATGGAGATTCAAATGAGCGTATCAAAAGCCTTATCTCCTAGTTCAAAAACCTGAGTTACACAATATTTTCTATGAAAATATTGAAGTAAATGGCCATTTTCCAGCATGTCAGATGGGGAAAAAAACCTGCAAAAATTAACCTGACAGCGATGCAACAAGTTTCAGAACTTTAGTTGGGCAAGGTCTGTCGGGTGTTCCAGCACTGGAGAAGTCTGTGTTTACAAACTGCAGAATCTCTGACACCGGGTGTGTCAACAAAACCTTGGTTGTCACACTGTTTGTCAGCTACATTTTTGTCAGTCTGGCTGTATATTTACCCTCTGCTAAACACAGCAAAAACCAAACTGCAACGTTGACTGTAAATATCCCTTTAGGACAGACAGCTGAGGACTTTGACTAAAAGAAGAACTGATTATGGACCGTGGGTTTGAGCTAACAGATTGGGCATTAGCCACAATTTTGGACTTTACTCTAGCAAAACTAACTGGAAATTACATTTAATGTATAATTATATTTTATTTATACTTATAGTTTATTCTGTTTTAACATTACTTTGGCTGCTCATAGCAAGAGTTGTGCTTTTTCTAGCCTTTTCCTGCTACTTTCCATTTACTAACACTATCAACACTGACAAAACTTACTCTACTGCAGGATCTAAAGGTGGTCTTGATTCTCCTAGAAGAAAAGACTGTAAATTTATAAGTTGCCCCCGTGTGAATTTTTTGGCTGGCTCATGCTAGGCAATGATGCAGAACTGTACTTTTGCTTTGAGGCTTGCCTACCATTTCTGGAATTAGCTTTCTTTTGATATGTCTTTGATGGTAGAGTATATATTTCCCTTTACATTTTTCAGAAAGTGGTCCTACACAAATTCACCTCTGAATCAAAGGGAGAATTGTGGGTTGTCTTCTCCACCCAAAAGTAGCTACTGGGCAGAGTACTGAACTATCAAACTGGGAAACAGAGTATTCTTCCAGGTTTCCACAGAATCATTCAGCTTGGAAAGAACTAACCACAACCCTGATATGCAGGTTGGAAGAAAGAGATTAAGCATTTATCTGATAGCTCTGAATATCACATAAATGGTAACCAATGACTGTGGAAAGCCTGGGTTATGTGCTGTTACATAGCAACAACAAAGAAATAGCCCATAACAAAGAAAGCCTCTGAGGTGCTATGGAGAAAAGACTGAAGTATTAAAAATAGTGACACTGAAAAAGACTTTGGGCTTAATGTTCACATTGTTTTACTAATCCTTTTCCAGAGATGTTAAATTGGTGTGCAGTAACTTTACTTCAGTAACATCAAGCAACATTAATATTTCTAAAAAACTGTACATCTTTTTTATTATATATAAATTATATGTAAAATCTACTTCAAAAGCAGTAAAATTAATTCTCTGAATACATATCCATTGCTCTTGTGAAGGACTACTTTACATTCTACTGGAAACACTGTAATTTGGAAATGCAAAAGTAAGCCTGGCTGGTTTAGTATCTTTTCTTCTTTGAAATGTTCAACAAATATTAAAAAAATGAAATACATTGTTAAACTAATTTTAAAAGATTAATAAGTATCTTATTGTAGAATTTAAGGAAATCTAAGAAATGGACACCCATTATTTTACACTACTTTATAGTAGTCTCTTCAACTGTTGACCGAGATGGTTGTGAGGTACAGGACTGGAATGATGCGACTAGGATTCCAGTACTGCAGGTGTTTTTTCTGTCACTGACATGCACAACTCACATAACCTTTGTATGCTACCCTTTTGTAAATGTTAAGAGTTACTCACCTAGAACAAAGAATTTTAGGGAGGCTTAATTAATCCTCAATAAAATCTAGCATTGAAAATGTAAAGTAATATTATGTTCTGAATTATTCAATCTATCAAAGAGTTTTTACTATATTTAAAGAAAATGCATGCCAGAGTTTTAAGGACTGCTTTATAACTGGCATTGATACTTTTTACAGGAAAATACTTTTCAGTGAATACGCGTACTTTTGCTTTTCTCTACTTTCTATACTTTTGCTTTTCTGTATCTGTTCTATTTACTCTTTTCAGCCCTGTTAACATCACCATATTCCTGTACTTTTGTCTTTATTCTCTATAATCTGATACACATTGCACACTCTTCTGTAATCTGGCTATTAACACAGTGGATGCAGCACTCCTTCGGGGATTGACTGTGGCAGCGGACGCAGTACCCCCTCTTCAATTAGCACGGTTAGCTCTATCTGCCCTACCGAGCTGAAAGCAGTGTCAAAGATGGCCCCTAACATTCCCTTGGAAATGGAGCTTCCCGGTGTCAAGATTGTACACGCTCAGTTTAACACACCTATGCAGTTGTACTCAGATGACAATATCATGGAAACACTGCAAGGCCAAGTTTCTACAGCTCTGGGGGAAACACCTGTAATAAGGTAATTAGAGCAGTATCTTTAATATTTATGAATATACAAGTTTAGAATATACCAAAAATCATGAGCTTTAATAATATCACACTGTTTCTCTGAAAATGGGTAAAAGGGTTAGAGAGAACCTGTCATTTAAAGCCATTCCATATTTTCTTTAAAATACTAGTAATTTATGACTTTTAACCCAAAGCATTAAAGGAGTCTTTAAGAATTTACAAATAAATATTTCATAGGACATAATCTTATACTTGTAGCTAATAAATAAAAACTGATGATACTACCTGGACTATTAGCTGACTGACCACTCCGAATCAAGATTCTGATTCCCTCCAAAATTAAAAACTATTTATTATTATAACAATTATTTATTTAATAACCATTTAATAACTTGTTCTTATTAATAATTAATAATTTACTATTAGTAACTCAAATTTATTTCAACTGTTGAAATTCAGGTTACAAAGTTTAGGAAATCTTGTAGATGTTCATAGTGTTCTAGATATTTAACTCCCATTCAGGATGACTCATTCAGTATGACTAGCTCTTGTCCAAAAAGAGCCAGAATTGACTTCGCAAGCCTACTAATCTATCTCTGACTTATGAATTTTAGCCATTGCAATGACTAAAAGGCAGGTGGGAACCTTATGTATCTGGATAATGATGATTATACAATAAAAAGTTGTAAAGCACTATTCATTTTTTTCAAGGGACAATTCATCATTCACATTGCTTTATCTTTAGTTTTGCATAATGGTAACTTATTTTTCTGTTTTACAACAGTACTTATGTTAATAATTCATAATACGTATGGTGTAAACTAAAGCTAATTACTAATATTTTAAATAAGCAATAATCACTGGCACCAATGAGCCTTCTTCAGCACCTTGCAGAATTGGGTTGTTACTAACTATAAAAATCATATTTATATAGAAGTATTAAGTTCACCCTATCTGATGAAAACTGTAGTTCCTGAAGTTTTTGCAGAGTGATGTTACTCTACTGCATGAATACTTATCCTCAATCACAACAATTAGAGAACAATTTTTTAAAATTTCCTTTTTCTTTATTCTGAAATCGTGGATTAAGTCCAGAGTAATCAGATTTCACAAATGCCTGTGGCATTCCCAGTTTGAGAACTGACTCTCTACAGAGGTTTGAAATGTCTTTTGTTGTGGGATTGGTTTTCACTATGTATGCATTTAGAAGTGTTATCTCACTCCTTTGTGTCTGTTTTTTTGCCTTCTGTATATAATTGTATTATACTTGTTTCACGTTCAGAAATATTTTAGTAAAGAGGAGAGAATCAAGGGTTTAAGTAGCCATTGGTGAGAATCGTAAATAAGCTCCTTCAATTCATTAAAAGCTTGTGACAAGGCAGTGGTAGTTTCTTCACCAGCTTAAAGATGGCTCAGAGAAATCTATTGATTGATGAAGATGCAAACAATTAACATAAACAACAGGAGTCACTGCCCAACTGCCGCTGCTCTTACAGTGCCATTTGACAGCTTAGATGCTACGCTGTGAAACAAACCAAACCATATAAGCAAAGCAGTCCAGTTCCTTGTGGAATTAGTTGCTTATTTCCAGTGGAAACTTACCTAAAGTTTAACAGACAGTAGGAGGCCAGTTGCAACACAAAATTTAAACTGGACACTTATGTATATATCAGTGAGATAACAGACTTCACTGAAGTAAATTTGGACCTTTCTAATTATTCCCAGTAGCAGTTTGAAATTTACAGATGCCACACATTCAGCCTAGTTCCTGCCAGTGCATATAGTCATCTACTCTTCCTCTCAACTACTTAGGATGTTAGTTATCATGATCAATTTAAAACATTCAGCACAGTTTAAAATACCATGAAATATTCTCGGTAAAATCTTCGGCTCATGGATCATTGGAAATTCAACCATCAGCTGTTGTTTGGACAATAATTTACTTTGTATTTTTATCATAAAGTTGGCATTACAAAAAGTAAGCTGTGTCTCATTCTAATTAAATTAAGAAACAGAATTTCCATTCATCAGTGTTCACCTTTGTTGTGGTTTAACCCCAGCCAGCAACTAAGCACCACGCAGCTGCTCGCTCACTCCTCCCCACTCCCAGTGTGATGGGGGAGAGAATCAGGAAAAAAAAGTAAAACTCGTGGGTTGAGATAAGAACAGTTGAATAACTAAACTAAAATAAAATAGAATTATAATACAAATATAATAGCAAAAATAATAATTGTAATGAAAAGGAATGTAACAAAAAGGGAGAAATTAGACCCAAGAAAAGACAAGTGATGCACAGTGCAATTGCTCACCACCCGCTGACCGATGCCCAAGCAGTGATCCGCCCCTCCCAGCCAACTCCTCCCAGTTTATATACCAAGCACGATGTTCTATGGTATGGAATATCACTTTGGCTAGTTAGGGTCGGCTGTCTTGGTTCTGCTCCCTCCCAGCTTCTTGTACACCTGCTTGCTGGCAGAGCATGGGAAACTGAAAAATCCTTAACTTAGGATAAGCGCTACTTAGCAATAACTAAACCATCAGTGTGTTATCAACATTGTTCTCATACTACATCCGAAACACACTGTACCAGCTACTAGGAAGAAAATTAACTCTATCCCAGCCAAAACCAAGACAACCTTACAATGCTTACTACTATGCAATACCTACTTCACTCTTTGTCATCTCCATAAGTTAAATAAGTAACAATTATCTTAGCCAAATAACGACTATATTAACTAGTGATCGAGCCAACTTAGAAAAGGAAGAACAACTTCATGTCATGATACTCTCCCAAAAGATTTGTTTACTTAGGTTTTGGCTGACCTTATGTAAAGATGTGAGCTGTGATTTTAACAATATTCTTGAAGCCAGTTGCTGAGAAAATGGAACTTCTGGATACCGTACCAAAGAGCACCTGGTAATACAGCAGTTGATTACAGGAATGCAACTGCTTTGAGGTTAAACACAGGTACCGGCCTATTTCCAAATGCCATTACAGCCAGAACAGTAAATATGGAAATACTTTCATGAGTTTGTAGATTTATTTTTGTAACAATTGCACAGATACTTTGTTTCCAGCACTTTTTAGATCAAGAAGAGGCTATATAAAGCAATGCTACCTGGAAGAAAGAGTCTTTCAGCAGTTGTAGAAACACATTGTCTTTATGTTTGTTTCCTGAATCATATTCTATGCCTGGTAGAGCTATTGCTTTAAAGTTATGTTTGTTAAACTGCTTTATCTGCTCTTCCTCCCTGTGATACAGTGACCCATCTCCCAACTCAGTGCCTCAGTCTGATGTGTACAAGATGCTGCATGCCAACCAGGAGGAGCCCAGTCAACCTCGCCAGTCTGGCTCCTTTAAGGTGCTCCAGAATTTAGTCTCCGAGGAAGGTGGTTAATAATGACATATTCTACCTGTTCAAAGCATTTTTAAATGTTTGTGGGAAGGGGGAATCTGAGAAGAAACTATGAGAGATAAGAGCTGTAAGAATTTCTGAAAGCCCAAGTCATTCTGAATCTTATAGATAGCACGCTAGCCTCCTAATATTTGTCCCCCTTGCTTTTATAGCTAGCAATCTCCTGTGTGAATAAAATGGGGGTGTTAATCACAGTTTTCAGAATCTCTTCTCAGATTTTAAGATTGTTAACATACAAAGTTGACTTTAACTGAATGATAAAAAGTTTTATGCAAGTGAACTTTGGGGACAAGCTGCATATACTCATGACACCAAGAAAGAAAACACTCTCTTCCACATCCAGGAAAAGAGAAATTTAAACCAACTCCTAAAATAAGTTTCACCCATCACCTCTTCATTCTAAATAAAAATTGAAGAGAACAATATAATTTACAGTCATATTTCCTTCAAATGAAGAAGTTACAAAAATAACATTACTAAAGGCTGCAAGTTTGTTATATTTACAGTAAGTGTAAAGAATAAAATAAAACCAAAATTAACCTAAAAGGTAAATATTTAAAATTTTAATTTTTATATCTCAATAGTTACCAGAGAAGGTATAAATACATCTAATTGTGTGTGTGTATATATATATCATTGTGATATTTTGCTTGGCTTTTTCTTGTATTTTGCTATAATTTTGTATTCATATCATGTTACTAATCTTTCTGAATTTGTTGTAGGGTTAGTTATATAAATAAGCAGCTTTCTAACAATAGGTCTTGAATATGTTAAGTTGCTAAGTTAAAGCCAAACCCTCCTCCCTCTCCTGCTATACCCAAGACCTACTATCAGAGAATTAGATGATGTCTACAAGACAGAGAGCAATATATACATAATAACTTTTGTACTTGCTTTTTGGCTACAGCTACACAATATTTTTCCCAATTCCAAAGAGGTGGAATCTGGCCACTATACTTGTATAGAGAAACTTCATTGTTTGGTGATATAAGTGAAAGCCTGTAAATACATCCAGAAGTATATTTACAGGAAAATTATTTAACTGCATCAGATGCTTTTATATCAGCCTGTACAAAACAGGATTGTTTTGTTTCTCAGATGGACGCCCCACGGGTACAAGAAGTGTGAAAGCACCTGTGACAAAGATACCTACTGCCATGCCTGGTGTCCAGAAAGTGCCACTGTGTGACAAGTGTGGGAATGGGATTGTGTAAGTTGTTTCTTTTTAGTTTTAGAAATCTCTAGTTCAAGCACATGTCCTCAAACACCACCGCAGACTACAGGAATGCTTTCCAAGTGATGGTCTTGGTCTCCGCCTGCATCAGTAGAGAAATGCTTCTAGAGAACAGAGATATAAAAACACATTGTTCTAAATGCCAAATTATTAACCTATACCTTAGCCACTTTCGATACAGATGATTTCAGTTTTGATGATCTACCATCAAGGCTTTAATTAAGATTTCTCAGGACCTTTTGCAAGTCAATCATTAACACATACATAACAAAACCAGCAGTTACCTGTGCTGCATTGTCTCAAGCTGTGAATTCTCAAAAGTTTCTTGGTACTGTAAAGCATCCTTCTCCCAACCCAGTGGGAGTATCCAGAAAGCTCTCTTTGGCCTATTTTAAAACTACCACATTTCTATCTGAATGACATCACTAACTTCAGCAAAGAACACAGATAATGATGAGCTCAGAGAACACAGTCAGTGAGGAAAAGAAATGTGGTTTTTAAACTCATTTTGTCACCATTTTGATAGGTTAGACTGTACTTTCTGTGTTGTAACCAAACTAACATGTTTCTTCAAACTCTGGTTTTCCGACGAACTATTGAACCATGTGATCACCTCTATGTCATTTTATGTCACTTACTCAAACTCAGCTTCCAACCTTAAATTATATAGTAGTTGGCAAAACCACCAGATGAACAACCTAAGAGCCTTAAGATAAATACCTAGAACTTAATTTGTGTCATACTGTAGTTTCTTCTCACTTTAAATTCATATGAATTAATTGTTTTTTTCTTTTCATTGTTTCCACATAGAGGAACAGTGGTGAAGGCACGTGATAAATACCGGCACCCAGAATGTTTTGTGTGCTCTGACTGCAATCTCAACCTGAAACAAAAAGGCTACTTCTTTGTGGAGGGCCAACTATACTGTGAAGCTCATGCACGAGCTCGCATGAGGCCACCAGAGGGATATGAAGCAGTTACCGTTTACCCAAAATGCTAGTCTTACGTTAACACACAAATATATGCATGCACACAAAAAGCCATTAACAGCTTAGAACTGCAGTACAAGTGTCAGGACTTCCGCCTGATTCCAAAGTAGCAGCTTTTAAACTTTTTCTTGTGGGATTCTGAGGAAGTTGGAAGTCCCTATTAGCCAGCAGTAACATTATACCACTAAAATTCTGCTAAAATATTATCTTTGAAGTTGCCAATATAACTCAATTAAGTATAAACTAAAACAGATGTACTGGAATAAAAAAAGTGAAACAGCTGGGGTATTACATTATTATTACAGCATATATATAAGTGCTGTAATCAAGATATTTTTAACATAAATTAAGTACCTGTGCAAACAACAAAGCCATCAGTGTTACAGGCTGGGCCCTAACAAACAGAGAAAATTGACAGATCATTAGAAAAGCAGCTATTTTACATGGATACTACAAAATGAGCAGTTGTTCATGTCTGCTTCCACCATCTATTTTTCAACTACCATTAATGTATGCCAAAAATAGATTTTGCTTACTTTGCTTTGAATTTGGGGTTATATTGACTTAATTTTCTGATGCAGCAACTATGATAAGGAATAAATACCAAGTCATACAATAAAATGGCTAGAATAATAAAGACTGTTTAATAAGAAGCAAAACACAAGTTCTATGTTGTTTTAATGGTTTGCGGTGAAATCAGCTTTCACATCACTTAGCAGAAAATTGTTCTGAGGCAAGCACACACACACATTGTTTTTTGGAAAAACAACCACTAATAGGAACTCACTGCAAATTAAGAATGAAAGTAAATTTAAAAACCTTTTTGCATAAAATGGTACGGTTTTTTTGCATCTCCATCTTTCAACTTCATAATAGAAACAATGGGGAAATATCATCATAATATCTTTATTGCTGGTAAATTAAAACTTGGACAACTTTAAAAATAGATGCTAATTAAAATATGCAAAGGAAAGATCTTTTATAAAAAGCCTGGTGAAGTCCTAAGGAAAAAAAAAAAAGGCTGAAAGAATACAGTTTTTAAATCAATTTCTGAAACTTTTTAAGGGCTACATTGCTTTCAGGTAGGTGCTAGCTACATATACACCTGACTGATAAACTGAACCTTAGCATTTTCAAAAAATATCAACACAATTCATAAATTATTTATTGGGGTATTTTGAACCCACTTTAAAGTAGAAAAATCTACAAAATTTGTATCAAGTCTACAAGACCAGCAGAAATTAACAAATCAGTGGCAAACAATCTTATATTGCAGAATGGGAAAAGTATATAAAAAGCTTAAAGTGTAAGAAGAATATAGAATCAAAATAAGAATTTGTACATACTTTAAATATCTTTTAAAAATTCAGATGAGTCCCAAAGCTTGAAATACCATGTCCACATATTCGAAGACTTTTCAAAATGTCTTAAAGTATTATTTCAGAATTTAAATGTTTTAAAAATGTGTGTGTCACTGCATTTATAATTTATGTCTGCATATCAAAAGCAGACATAAAAAAGTGTTGCACCCTTTTATAGGTTAGCTCCTGAATTATTTTGGGGCACAAAACATAATTCTGCTCCTCATGTATCATGGACGCTATGTGTAGCATTTATATTATTCCACTGTTAAAGCCCATAAAATAAATCTGAAAATCCTTTTGAAAGTGAGAGTGCACATAATGTCTATTTTACAAACCTAAAATGTCATCGGTGTTTTAAAATATTTGCTTAATGTTCATTTCTTTGTGGAGTAACTGAAGGTAAAAATAAATCTACTACATACGATAAAGATTCTGTATTTCTTTTCAACTGGTATGAAAAAAGAGAAAGTGTGTCAAGCGACTGGACAATAACAGAAGTTTGGCATTTTCAGCCTGATAGAAGAGTATGCTTCGGATTTATCAAACCACTGGCAAGAATGAAACACAATTTTTGTATTAGGCATTTGAGTATATAATCTGGGCAAAACTAGCTTTCTAAAACTGAATGAGATCATATGCTTTCAAAACTGAAGACCCAAAACTGCTCTCTGTTTAACAGGCCAAACATACCAATTGTAAATGTGGGGAAACTCTCGGAAATGTAGATACAAGAACGGTTAGGTTAAAAGAAAGTCATAGAACACGACCTGATGCCAAAACTTTGGGGAAAGTTCAGTGGCATTGCATCATCACACGGTGCTATTTTGAGAGGTTTGAGGTTGGACATGACTTTGATAGAATTAGAAGGTAAGCCTATCTAATTGCAAGTACCGACCTATGTGAAAATCTTTATGCTGATATAACATAAAGGAAACAAAGATTTTTAATTAATGCAGATTCTAAAATCCTTGATCCTGATAGAGAAAAAAAGGAAATCTTATCCTCCAGTCCCTTCAGTTTGGAGGAATTGAATATAGAGATTTAAATGTGAGAGAAAGATACAGTAATTATCTCTATCACATGCTCAAGGCTCAATTCTTTATCTCAGTAGGGTGTCAGTGGTTCCTGGCACAAATCCTTTACAAACTGTCCAGCTAAAGAACTATCCACTTTATCTTCTGGCTTAAGAATGGCATAGCCAGTGAATCATGATAGCTTAATGCTACTATGCTTCTCAACTGTGTCCAGGCTTTTTTATATATTTATTACAAGCCAAAGAGAGCCATGGCATTTATTTTTAGATGGAGAGAAAGATAGGAAGTGTGACTTCACATGCTTGTTATCTTGACTCTTCAGATGTTGATCAACAGGTGTGAAAAGCTTTCCTCAGCTGTGCTACTGTTGCATAAACAGCAGGGCTGTTCTGGGAGATGTTAAAAACTTACATGAAACTGTAATCCTCCAAATGAGTAAGCCAAGAATTGCATCTGAAAATACACAGATTAATTTAAATGGTACTTTTGTATCAATTACTCCAAGACAAATGCTTTTGGTCTTTTAAGTAATGCTGAAGTGTTGCCAACAATTGAAACCTAAAAAGTTCTCTAAAGTACTTAAAAGAAACTACATTGTTTCCATCAGCTCAATAACTTTTTTCAGTTTTTCAACCACATTTCATCACTTAAAAAATTAGGCTAACACTTTTGTTCAGATCAGAAGTGTGCTGTTGAAGGAACCCCCCATCATTCCCACTTCCTGCATTTTGGTTCACATCACACAACTTCAGAGTGCACAAAGTGGTTTCCTTTACGATGAAATTCAACTAGAAGATCATCTCTGGGAGCACTGCTAATGCGCACCAACCACATATGGGAATTCAGTCCATAGAATCAAACCAGAGCTAAATAGCCCCTGCCTGAAACACCCATTAGGTAGATGCCAGGACCTCAATACCAACTGATCTGCTCCTACCGCACCACACTGCCTGCTAACACAGACACAGCTTGAAGCATTTCTTGCAACTTTCATAGAGAAAAACTTTCTTAACAGAAATTAAATTACTGACTGTTTAAAACCAGAGACACATCCAGTCTCAGAATTTGGACCTGGCTTCAGATGTTCCAAAGCTCAGAGGTGTTTGATCAAGAATTTTGGTTCAAATTTCTATAAACCATATAGAAGGGAACTGTGCAGTTGGGTATAGATCTGACTTGCATGTAAAGCACATGCACTTGATTTAAACTCTGTTTTAGGGGGGCTTTCTCACAAGGACAAGATTATTCTTCACCTGGTGGGTTCATACATTTATAAAGAAAATGGTAGGAAATAAAACATGTTTGTTGGCATATATCTAGCAAATTTTATCTCTAAAGGCAACCATACTCTGCAGATTTGCCCTTTTGTGTTTCTTTTTTTTTCTCCTCTCATCCAAGCAAGCTGTTCAGACAGCTTCTTCTGAAACTGTTAACAAGAAAATTCCATAAGCAGAATATTCCTTTTTTCTTAATACATGAAGTTTTAAAATAAAATGCATGCAACAAGTCTTCAGCATATGCTCAGTACACTTATTTCTTGTTTCTTATTTTATGGTCACTTATTTCTTCTCTGACTCACAATTCATCTATCATTTTCCATTCTCACTATGACTTGTTATGAGATTCTTCTCTATGAATACATATACCACACAGCTCTGTTAACTGCCTTTCCTACATAGTTCCTATTCGCTGCTTATTAACAACCAGCCTTCCTGAATCAAGAGCTCACCTTTGACAGAGTATGAAAGTGTAGCGTTTCAGAAATGATGCACTGAGATACAGTGCTGTCTTTCCTTACAGGTCCACAAAAATGCTAATGAGGTAAGTCCCTTTATTAAGTATGGAGTTCTAATGACCCTGTGACATAAAATCTGTTCTTTGAAAGCCATACCTAAACACAGATGTACTTTTTGATGTCTGTTAGCAAAAATTGTATCAGCTATTGCCCTGCTCTAGGCAGAAGTAAGGATTGAGTAAAATGTGCTTTACAGTGGTAGCATCTGGGCAAATAAGCTGTCAAATCAATCACGGTTCTACTGTGGCATGTGAGGAAAAAGGCAAAACCTTTGAGGCATTCAGACTGCAGTGTTGCACTGGATCTCATTGCTGTTGCCAAAAGGCTTTTCACGGCAATTAAATTTCCTGAAAACAACCCCTCCTCCTGAATGCTGAAAGGGCTCAAACTCATGTTCGCACCACAATACAAAAGATAATATAGTAATCTGAAAGTAGGACAGTCTCTTTTTTCCCCAAATTTCAAGGTCAGACACAAATGCTAAGTGTCTAACCTTCTATCTTAAGTACCAATAACAGAGGATACTAGATACACAGTAAAAATGAATTAGTAGAGTAGAACAGTATAATAATTACACCCATACAGTTTCCTACACATACAAGTAGGCAAGTTTGACACAGTGGTGATAAAAGAATCCTCTTTTGAATTTATATCTTAAATGACTCTGCCCTTGATAATTCAGACCTTCTTGAAAGATGTCAACTTACATAAACTGACATTAGCTCTGACTTATACATTGCCTCTCAAGTTAGAGAACCAAACTGACATCTCCAAATATTCAACGTATTCTGTCTCTATGATCACCCTGTCAGATCCCAATGCCTCACATACTTGTATACTTACTGCTATCATGTTTTAATAAACCTGTCTAGGTTGCACCTGTTCAAAGGTTCGTGGAACATATCCACTCATGGTCTCACAATAATCAAGAGGTGACAGCTGTCCCTGTAGCTGATTCTAACATTTCTATCATATTTAGAGACACGGACAAATTTAATTAGCTGTTCATATTTAGCCCACATTTCCCTAAGAAGATTCATGGGGCTATAAAGACCTGAGCCATGCAGTCTCAAGACAGGTTGGCATCTGATACTGCAAGTTATGAGAACAATGGACTGTTTCCATATATGTGTGTCTCCTTTGTTTCTTTTTTTTTTTTTTTTTAAATGAAAACAGTTAGTGAATACTGTTGCTGATTCTTTCTGTGAAAGCTTTCTTTTAAGGAAGAGACAATCAATGTCAAATACTGGTTAAGGAAAATACTACTAATACTTGGCACTTCTTGCACACTCATATCAAAATAGTAGTGCCTGCCATTTTTCTAAAGTTTTCTAAAGTAGATGATATTGAAGTGTTTTGTAAAATAAATCACTAGTTTTGCAATCTTTCTAAGGGAATGTATTTAGCATCAGTTTTTAAAAAGATACTAGTTCTGATTTTATTCAAATTATTAGCCTCTAATCATACCTGCTTATTGGAATCATTTAAAAAAAAAAAAAGAATAAGAAGGAAAAGCAGAAATCTCCTCAGATCCTCAGGAAGAAACAATTTACCTTCATCTTCAGAGAATGTCTCTTCCATCTTAAAATGACTACCTGTAAGAGGTTAGAGAAAGACTTAACTCATATCATAAGATGAAACGCAGTTTCACTCCACCAGCTATTAGCAAACTCTTCCAAAGGTTTCTTTTTCCTGCTTAGGTCAGCAACTCAAAACAAGAGCTGAGCAAGCACAGGGTTTTTCCCTGGCAAAACATTCACTCAAAATATATCACTTGCCCTTCCCCCAAAAAAGAATGTTTTAATCCAATACAGATACACATTTTTCTAAGTATCAAAGAGGTTTAGACGTTCGCAGCTAAATGACTATAGTTGGAAGAGGCAAGAAGTTGGTATGTAAAGGATACTAACTTTCTGCTCCTTTGAGATGAGACCTAAAGTCTTCTCCCTTCTCTCCATCTGTTCTTGTCTAGTAAGCCCACCAAGGGAGTAACTTTATGACAAACTGACTATTTTGTACATATATTTATCCAAAAAAGACATTTTGAAATTGATCTTCCTCATTTATTGGAACTTGTTCTGCAGTTCATATACTCTTCCTGAGGCCTGGAATAGGTACTCTTTGTCAAGAAATAGTTATTTACTTTCTCTTTTCAAGGTCAGCTTTTAACTCCACATCCAATTCACCTATCCACATAGCAGAAATTATCTTCTGGTGATGTGACCAAGCAACTACGTATTTTCCTCCCACAACTCTTCCCCCCCCCCAAACCTTTAACATTAGGTATCACATTCACCTGCTGTAGCACCTCCCAGCTTAAAAGGGATCCAGTCAGCAGCCCTCAGCTCTTAAGGCAAACAGTGGGGAATGAAGCGAGTGGGCCACCCTAGGTACCACACAAGCACAATGACATCCACACGGTCCCATTCAGAAACTAATGCCAAAACCATCTCTGGGGCACAAAGGGGATCTCCACCACCTGTACACAGAGACTAGGACTGTGCAACAAGGGTTCTGCTGAGAGATTTCTCCCCTGTTCCTGCCTTGGGAGCCATGGAAGTCCTGGTCTGGCAAGCTCTCTGAAGAGCCTCCATGTCCCAAGTCATGCGAGAACATGGGCAGCTGAGAGGTCTTGAAAGTTACCCTTAAATACTCTTCATCACACAAGGCGCTGTACATTGTTTCTTTATAGGTTTGTACTTTCCCTGTTTGCTGGCTTTAAGATGGTTTTTGGTCTTATACATACCAACTGGTCACTGCGTTTGTTTATTTACTTCCATTAAGTCCATGCCTAGCTCTTCCCTACAGTGTAACTGCTTGCATCATATCATCTCCTCCTTGTAATTTTTACTTTGCACATCTTGTTTTCTGTTTTCTTTCCCAAAATTGCAATCTAATAAACTTCATTTATGAAGCCTGGCAATTTCCAGAATATCATCTTTAAAGTGAACTTTAGGCTGCTTCTACCAGACTTTTTCCCCATTTTTCACTCTCTGATCACCAATAAAATTTGAGGCTGAATTACGGATTCTATCAGCTCTCCCAAGGTACCTCAACAGCCTGAAAATTGCTAAGAATGCTTCACAATTTCTTCATATTTTAAATCTGTCATGTAAAATTGATACCTTTGGAAGTTGGGTTTTTCTCTCTCAAACACTACACTATTTCTCAAACTTAGTAATACAATCTCATTACTAATTGCCTTGTCCTTACTCGGGTAACTGCCTGCATGTTGCTAAATGAATCCTCTATCTCAGAATCCTGACTAGTCCTCTCCTCATTTTACTTGTCAGTGCTTCCTGAATTTCGTCCACTCATTGCTATGTTTCTGGCAATTTTCAGATGCACTGAACTTTCAGCTGCTGATCTATTTTATCTACTCCTGTCATTGGTTTTCCGTTTCTTTGCCCTCCACATCTCTTGTGAAGATTTTGGGGTGGTTTTTAATAAGAAGCCTGTTGCATTGGAGCTGCAATTTAGATGAGTCTAACAACAGGTAACTAAAATAGTATGGAAAAGAGCTCATGAGAGAAGGAAGGACAGCTACATCTATCTCCACTGACTACTAACACAGAATTAATTCAAACTGGCTAAACCAATTCTTCATTTGCAGCCAATTACGTAACGGCCCACTATTGTTCTCTGTGATTTCGTGCAGCACATAACTTCCTAGCACTTCTTTCTGCACTGGAAAATTTCCCTGTACCTTGCATAAGAAATCCCAAAAGACCATTCTCTTATTTTTCACCGTTTTTCTTGCTGGAGAAATACAGAGGACCTCTCCTGGGTCAATTTCTGGATGTGTCTTTGTATAAAATGAAGTGTACAACACAGTTTATTTCTAAACAAAACAAGGTACTGGTCTTGTTTCAGATAAACATGTACATCAGAATTTTACAATGATCATATTGTTTTCAGGCCAAGACATCCATACCCATTCTCCATTTGCGTCGCAATTTGGGACTAGATGCTTCTCTCCGTTTAGGAAGTTGTTTTATTTTCAGTTTTCAAATAGCTGATCTTGTTTCTTTAACTGCAAACAGGAGCTGACAACTCCAGAAGGCTTTTGTTGTTGTCCTTATTGTTCTTACTGGCTTTTCAGGAATTCAGGAAGATCACAATGCAGATATACTAAGAACGGTCTCTATAGCGTGCACACACCCTGATGGCGCAAGCAGGCAGCAGAATACCACAAAGAAACTTCCAAGTAAATGTTCTTTTTCAGGGTAGATTTATAGTTTCATTATTTAGAACCCTTCTTTGGTCTTTAAATGGGTAGTATACCACAGGACTTACTCTCTCCCTGACTCAGAGTCACACATAGACTCCTGGTAATACTAATTTCATGTGTTGTGTATGTCAATTCCTACACCTATCAGTGGCAAAACTCACTATTTTTAATGGTTCTATCTTCACGGACAAAGAAGATGCAATAATCTGAGAAACGTCCACAATCTGGATGGCTTTTGCCAGATTCATGAAGGAGCTGAGCCTGAAAACTATTTTTACATTTATTCAAATGGTAATTTTTTCTTGCATCACTGGTTTATTCTTCTTCCTCTTGCACTGCCTGGCAGCAAAGCCTTCTGCTATCTTCCAGATCTTGCATGGTATGATATGGTCTTTTACAACTTACAAACGCTTTGTAAGTTATCTTTGACAAAACAGCCCTATGTAAAAACAAAGTCATACTTGATTTGCTAGCACAGCTTAAAGACAAGCTGAAACGCCTGATTCAAAAATCAAAACCAGTAACTGTTAAAAAGCCATTCTCATAACCTTAAGGGCAAATTTCTCCATCAGGGACTGCCAGTAAAAGGTTCTGATTCTAGTTCATGGAATAGTACTGGAGAAACACCTCTGGAGACAACATTGTCACTAATGTTAGAATAGGATCCAAAAAAACCCTCAAAAATTGTAAGCGGGGGACAGATTGCAGTGACAGATTTTATGTTCTATTACTTACGGATTGCAAACATAAGCCAAAACTTGTTTTTATGATGCCACAAAAATGAATAAAACTTATTTCTGGGTTGGAAAGTAAGCAGCTAAATATGAGATTTATGTTTGTTGCTGTTGTGTAATACTGCTGGACTAATTCCAGCCACTAAACTCTCCAGCTGTCCCTCAACAGGTGTAAAGTGGTTTCACTAACTTTGTACTTCTGCAAAAACACATTAGAACTATTTGGGGAGCCTGAAAACCTTGGATATTACGGCTATGCCATTCTTAAGGACCGAGAGTCATGACCCCAGCTTAACTCTTTTAACTACATAATTGCAAACTATCCTTCCAAAATGATACCAGTATCAATGTCTTTGTCGGTCTGTGAAACTATAATCTTCCGATGCTGTAAGTACATTTGTAATCTTTTAGCATAAGCACTGAACGACAAGTCCCATGACTGAATATTAAAAAACTCAAATTTCTTCAACGTGTCCCACCACTAAACTAGCTAACCAATTATAGATTTCATCCACTTTCTCTCTTCCTATTAAAAAACAATATATAAAAGAAGTAACTACACACAATTTAAAAGTGAAATAAAAATGTTGAGGTTGAATCTGTTCTTTCATCAACAAATCCCACCAGATCTTTAGCTTTTCTGCAATATTGGGTTTAGAAAAATATGTAATTTCCACCAATTAGCTGCTATACAAGCTTTAGCTTCAAAGCCTGGCACAGATAAAAAAAAATAAAATAAAATTAAAAAAAAAACACTTTACCTTTGGCAGTACTGCTTCCAAAATAACGTCAATGAGGTAGGTTAGCAGTTGCTTTTGCAGCCAAAGGCTTCTCATGTACGTCAGTCTTACGGGTGCTTTACGAGAAGCAATCAGGCTTAACAACCTCTGCCTAATATTACAGGCTTTATTTACCTGAGCCCGTAGTTACCTGAGGAGTCTTTCAGTGAGTCTACTCATGTGGACACAAGTTATTGAACGTCTGCTTTTGTACTTCAGGCACAGAAAACACGAAAAATGAATGTTGTTCATATACCTTTTAGGAGCCCTAAATATTTTGGGAGGGAAACTTTTTTTGTCTTTTTTTTTTTTCCTGGCACGATGAGACAACACTCATGCAATCTGTTTAAATTCAATTCAAACAACATATGGCAGAATATTACTTTTAAAACGTAAATGACAAAAACACATCACACAGATGCGACTGCACGATAGAGCAAGCCTGTCCAGAGCGACAACACATGGAGGTGTGTGCAACAAAAAGCAAAACTAACAAACAAACAAAAAAAACCCCACCAAAACCTCCAAACAACAACAAAGTAAAGAAAGGAAGAAGGAGGCACTTGGTGCATAGGCACGCTCACCTCAGGGCTGCCAGGGCTAATTCTGAGCAGGCAGCTGGCGCCAGGCCCTCGGCGACGGGCGGCCCGCCAAGCGGCCCGCCGCGCCGAAGCGGTCTGCCGCCACCGCGGGGGCGGCGGGGCCGGAGAGCCTGTCCGCGGCACTCCCCCCCGGCCTTCCTCCGCCGCCCGGCGCGGCCCGCGGGCTCTCCGGGCCGCCGGGGGGAGCTCGCGGCCGGCTGGCGAGGAGGCGGCAGGCCGGGGCGCGGCGGGCCGGGCCTGCCGCCGGGGAGGACGGCGTCGGGCAGCGCCACCGCGCGGGGGCCGTGCGAGGGCGTCCCTCCCCGCGCATCAAAATTCTTGTGTAAATTAGCGTCTTAAAATCCTGTCGGGTCCTGTTGATCTCAAGGTAAGGGTTTTTATGCTTCGACACACGCTGGAAGACCCGACCAACAGCTCCTGGTTTTATTTTTATTTTCACTGATGCCAGGAAAGCTGAGATCCAGTCTGGGAGTGCTTTAAAAAACTACTGTCCTGTGAACAGCGGTAAGGATACCATTTCGTGAATATTCTACAGTGGTACGATAAATCTGTGATAAAAGTGAATACAGAAATTCTGTCTTCACGTGGTACTTTGGACAAATACATGCTGAGTATTTTTTTAATTTTCACAATAAATCACCTTTGTTCTACACAAACAAATTTCTTGGACCACATATAAAAAGCTGACAAAAATTATTAAGATGGAGGTAAGGTGTACATTTAGGATCACAGTTCCATCTGAGAAGAAGCTAGCTTGAAAGACAGATCAGGTTTGTTAGGAACCTTCCATGTACGCAAAGTGAAACGAAGCTGCTCTTGGGGAATATGGCAGCGCTTAGGGTTGTCAGGAAATTGAGGAAGGGCGGTAAATAGGTGCTGGTAACTAGACATGACTCCTCCCTTCATAACAGCCAGCTTGTGGTCTGGTTTTGAACAATGCTTGGTATTGGTTATTTTGAGAAGGTCATCAAAACTAAAATTTAGACATTTGTAAGACAGTTCTTACAGAAATCATAGCTGAAATAAAGTGCAAGTTGTAATTCTGCTAAAGGGAAACAATGACCTTTGTTTCACTGTGGGCCACATGTGACTAACTTGGTTAATACGTACACTGCTACTCACTTTAAAATATATGCATTTTCTTCCACTGCAATATATAGTCAATTTGCAACCCAAATTACTCATTAGAAAGTCTGATTTCTAAAAGTACATTTCAAAAGTCCAGTTAAGCAATAAGATAAAAGTTTATATAAAAATACAACCTTGGTCTTAATAAATACATGATCTTAAATTATTTATTATAGCTTTATATTTAGAAACAAAAGATTGCATTCTCAATAATTAAAGAGATTGGATTGCCCTAGATACTTGAATTCCACTTTTGACATTTTTATTTGCTTTGTTAACATTTTACAGAGTCTAAAAAGTGTACCCTTCATTTCACCTTTTGTACCTAGTAAGATGTCAGCTGCGCAGTCTTGTAGTTCTTTACATTTAATGATCTGAAATGTAAATGAAGAGAAACTTATTAGATTTTTGTAGAACATCACTGTACAAATTACAAGAGTTTTGTAAAAATTAAAAACTGTGGTATACCCAGTCCTGTAGCTAGATTTAATTACTTGAATCCTCATGAAGTCAGATTTATTTCAATAGAGCTCTGCATGAGAGCAAGAATCTCCACTAGCAAATCCAATTATAGGATTATGGTCCAAATATCAGAAGTGATATCCAAATATCACTTTTCCATTGGAAAGTACATAAAGAACTGTAATTCAGTGGGGGAAGCAGATGATTTGAAAAATGTCTTACCACATTTCTTAAAATCTATGAGCTATGAGCTTCATACTTATAATAAATTCAGTTCACAATTCTCATTCTATTAAACCTAGGAATAATGAAGCAAATATAAATAAATACATTCTTTAAAATTCTTAGGAGGGAAATAGCAGTGGAGAATTTGAAATACTAGTTTTAATTTCTCTCTGTGGAATTTCTGTTGGGTATGTGAAAATTTTCTCTTTACAAATATTTTTACTGAGTCCATCATAACTGTATCTGTGAGCACATAGTGATACTTCACCACCAGTCCCCCCCTTTCAATTTTGAAACCTACTTCACATACAGTTAGGGTTTTTTCCCAATAAAAACATTTCATTTGGGAACATGAATTTTTATTTGGTTGATAAAACAATAATACAAACAATTACACTAAGAAAGCTACTTAGACCAATGCAGCATTCTTTTCCCTTTTACTAGTTTAAAAACACCGGTGCATACATGGAAGGTTGTACTTTCTTACGTCAGTTTTGGTAGTTACCACGCTTTTTGGTGCAACCAAAAAGTTACTTTCAATTCTTTCTTACTTTCCATTAGTAATGAAAAGCAATGTGGAGCAATACGTAGCTTCTGGTTCTGCCTTGTCAGTGTAAATAAAAACTTCAAACTATCCCTGCAACTTAAAAAGTGATTATGCAAGTGCCAATACATGGTGAAATAAAGTAAACAGAACAGCAATGGGGGAATAAGGGAGGTGTATTTCTTAGACTTCACATATGATATGTAAAAGACAAATCACAAATGTAAAGCAGATTCATGTAAGAGAGTTTTTCAAATTTTAATGAAGTATTTCCAAACTATTTCATGTTACTCAAGGAGTATGCAATATGCTTAACTATTCTACATGCAATCTTAGAAGTCTGCATTTGAAAGTGGTTTCTCTAAATAACTCGAAAGAACACAATCTTGATTTTCTGCTTGAATTACAACAGAGCCAAAACCAGGAAAAAAGTTTGTTTAAATACAAGGTTTATAGCTTAGTAAGATAAAAAAATAAAGAATTATGTGCTTGTCTACCTATATACATACACTGTGTACTATAAATCTCTTCTAACATTGCACAGTGACATGTTTGTAGTTAGGAATCCAATTTGAGTGCCATTGTTTCAAAAGCTTCACAGGCTTAGATTACCTAACATTATGTTTTCCAGCAGAGGAAGCCAATTTTATTCCATAAACATAAGGGAAAACAAAAACATTTAAACAGGAACATTCCTAGTCTTTTTACATTTATCAAGTCAGAAAAGAATAAAAATTAATAATTTTTCAGTGACATCTGTATTGCATGATTCTGAAGGTCTCTCAAAAGCCTTATAAAGTAACCTGAATTTACAGAAGAGAGTTGGAATAAATTTTGAAAGCCAAGTTCCTTATACATTTCTTACCCTTTTGTTAATAATTCATTCCTTCATTTATTCAATTATTTTAGACAGCAGTAAACAGCTGTGCTAATGACTTTTGGTAGACAGCATACATGAAACATGAACTCAAAGGAGCTTACCTTGTGACATTTAAAGTTATTATGCTTCTAACAGGTCTGCTTTTTGGTCCAGCAGGAGGATGAAAAATCTGTCGTTCTTTATTAGTTGTGACAGCCTTAGATTTTTTAATTACATAAGGGTCAGCGGAATGGCTTGGGTAAGGATCAAATGTGCCTCCTTTCATGCCCCCTGACTGAAAAAAAAAAACTTTTTGAAGTGCCGATCTACAATATAATTGAGTTAATTAAAGTATTTTTCATTCAAAAGCAAGTAAGAATACTGAACAGCAGACTGCATCATATTATATAAAAAAACCAAAAAACAAAACAAATATTCCTTAAATTTGCAATGGAAACTTTAAGGAAAATTTTAGTCATTATTTTGATGGATTCTCAGTTTCAAATGTTCTTTCATAAGTCTGGATTTTGAGGAAAGGAGCTTGAAAATGTGACAGAAAAAGTAAAAACATAACTCACTAAAATGAGCTATGTTGTGGCAAAAAAAGGGAATTCCTTTGTCACTAGTAGTTTACTAGTACACCTCCATGTCCAGTACTGGTGTAGGGATTCTTAAGTACAGCAGGGCTTGGGCATTATTATCAATGTGCTTTCTGACATATAGGATTGAATACAGCATTGGCTTTTCCTGAAATGTTACGTCCACTAGTAGTACTACAAGAGTGGCAAATTTTAGTTAAAAAATACGCAGAGACCTGATTAATTCTTTGCAATCCCCTAGTACAGCTGAACCCCACAGACTGCTGAGGCTTCATTCCTGAAAAGTGTGGCAATAAGCAATTCAATCAACAATAAAGCAATTTTTCCCATAAGAATTTATATAGCAGAGAGGGAAAGTGTGCAGTATCTTGGGAAGTACACATAATTTAAATATAAGGGGAAAGCATACGTAGTATGAAAGAGGGGGAGCCTGAAGCAGGATCACGAGCATTGTCAGCCAGCCGAGGTGCTGACTTTCTAACAGCTAACTTTTCTGAACAGATTTCCATTCTGAAAGATCTCAGCTGCCTCATCGATGAGGCCAAACACCCAACACAATTATTCGTGTGTAAGCATTTTTGCAGTCTCTTTCTGAATAGTTATATTTTCCTTGCTATCATCATCTTCCTCAGGTGAATCAACGTCAGTCAAATAAGGGTGAAGGACATAATAATAGGAAAACAGTGGTTAGCAGAGCACAGTGTTAAATGACTGACAATGGAACTCCAAAATGAAGAGCTGAAAAGTGACAGATTAAGGGGTGTTACTGTATTAGGTATCTGGAGTCATTTAAGAGAGAGGTATTTATGCATCTTAAACCCATTTCAAAGTGAAATTAAGGTTTAGCCTAAGGTGAATGGCATAAATTTAATATCTCATCTCAAAAAAAATATATCAAAATGGAATGCTTTATGGAATGGAAAAATATCCATTCAGATTTTAAGAAATAATGACACTAAGCAACTGGAACTAATGAACTATGTTCCTATATATCCTTCATACTAACCCCAGGCTTTATTTCCTATGCCCTCTAAGCCCTGCCACATATATTTATTCCCATCCTTTTCCTCCTTTTCTCCTAAATACTAAAGAGTTGGCAAATTCTGAAGTGGATTCCAAATTTGTGTCTGCTGATGGACAAGCAACAGATAATTCCTGAGTTTATTCTGCAGCCTTTCCCTGAGCAGAGGGACTAACCTGACATTTTCTGCTCCTTCCAGCTATCCATTCCCATGACACTTCTCAGAATTATCTTTTAGATGTTTGTCTATATAGGCTGAGAGTAATTAGCAGGTTCAAAAATGATAGAAGTGACAAGAGTCCAAAATAGGAGAGCATTTCATTTTGCAACAGTAATCTAGTCTTACTGTCATTTATTATATAACCTTCTGCTTTGTATCTTTTTGTAGTGTGTGCAGTCAATTAACTGTATGTTAACAGCACTATGCAGATTTTAAAGAGGAACACTTTTTAGGTTACTTGAAACTGGTTAGCAGTTGTTGTTGGGTCAAACAAGATTTCATTGCTTTGTAAACTGAAAACAAAGTAAAGGGAATAGTACCTTTTGTAAGAAAAATAAGAAATTAATAGCAAAACCTAACATTTATTTTTATCTTATCTACTATAAGCAAAGCTTTTAACAGGAAATATCTGAATATTTATCTTTTGTCTCCAGTAGCTATAAGACAAACTAACCTTTTTAGCAGGAGAACTTGGTTTGAAAGGTGGTGCAATTGGCTTCTCTGGAGGTGGTTTCTTCACAGGTGGCAAAGGTTTGTCATTAAAATAGGGATTCATGTCAAAATAGTCCTGGGGATATAGATTTAACTTGAAAGGCCCTCCTTTAGCCAATCGTTTATGCTCCTCTTGCACTTTCTGTAAAACACATACTTTGAAAGAAACAATCTTGAGGATTTTTACTGTATATTATTCTAAGAGAAAAATAGAAAGCATTTAAATTTAGTCTTGGAGAATGTTCACTCCAACTTTCTTTGCTCTTTGATGATCAAGGTATTTTATATACCCACCATGTATAGTGGAACATAGATTCACTAACCAGGAAGCGCAACAATCACTATGAAAGTATGGTAGGAAAAGCACTGTGCATTTAAGATGTGTCTAATGGTATTGTGTACCTGTATCTTGGGCATACATGCACACATATATGCTTGAAAATTCTGCCTGCATGCAGTCCAGCCACTCACCCTTGTGAACCCTGGCCACTACATTTCCCAGATTCTGAGCACCTTACTAAGCTGAACTTCTCTAGGAATTGGTTCTTTGTACCATGCGAGATGTTGACTATTCTTCCCAGATTCCATTTTAAAATAAAATAGGTTAAAACATTACGAACAATTAAAAGACAAGCATAAAATGTACCATCAGTAATACAGTATCACCTGGTAATGCATGCTAATGTCTCAGAGCAAATTCCCTTTTTTCTATCCAGTGGAAACAATCCTGCCTCCCTCTTTTCTCTGTTCTTCTCATTTTCTGCACTGGATACTTAATTTTGACACTGAATTTGTCTCAACTGCAGGTAGCTGAATTGTTTCTTCTAATCTTGTTCTTACCCTAGATCAAAAAATGTCCTCCTGCTGCCATTTTTCAGTACATATGATGAAAATATATGATAACTAAAATCAGTGCAAGCACATTTACAAGTTTTCTTAGATTTATAAACTTATATGAAAAAAGGAAGAGGGTTTTTTTATATAGTATCTAGGTTAATAAGGTCCCATTCTTCTGACAACAACATAGAAGTATTACTGTTCTTGCTATTGGCATAGTTTGGTCATTATTGTATTATAGCTTAAGGTCTCCAAATATAAAATTAAGGTCAAATCCTGAATGGTAGAACTTGTGTGGGATACTGCCAGATGTCTCAAAGAAAAAATAATAAATGAAAAATACCTAAATATTTTTTTATACAGGATGGTCATTAATTTGTTTTCCTTCCTCCACTTTGTAAATAAACATTAGTGACTTCAAGCTAAAGGAAACACCACAGGGAACAAAAAGTTCATGTAAATTTTAATAAATAATCATAACACTAACACATAATAAAGACAAATATTTTTACCTTTGCATTTATTCTTTCTACTTCATACCCATCAGGTTCATGTGGATATTGTTCACCTATGGTAAGATTTACATAACTGTAAAAACAAAATTAATTACTTGGGTGTTCAAAACTCAAGAAACATTTAATAAAATACTCTGCAAGAAGCAATATTGTGAAGTTACCCGTATCCAGTTCCTTTCTTTCCTGGATTAGTATAAAAATTCTTTCCAGGAGGAATGTATCTTTCTTTGGCTTTCAGTTGTGGACTGAAGTATGCATATGAACCTCCTATGGTTCCATAATAGCTGCCAAGTCCACATCTAAAAATAGGAAATGAACATATTAATTAATGTTTTGCAAATATTTCAGGCTTCCCATAACTAGTGTGCTAAAACGACAGTAAAAAACCCAAGCAATATATACATCTCAAGAGTTAAATATAAAACCAGATCAGATCCACTGTCCATGGAATCTACTACTATAGCAATTCCGTGCAGTGTTATGGGCAAAAAAGAAACAAGATGGTGGCAGAGATGAGGTTTTAAAGTATCTTAATAACATAAATATGCTTAATAGAGATTGTTTTAATTATGCGTGAACAAGGTGAAGTAACAGTGGTAGAGACAGATTCACAAATGGAGACCCAGAGGAGTAGGTTAAACAGACTTGATGCTTGATGACAAGAGGACAGTCTTTCCCACAAGTTTACAGAGAACAGTAAGTTAGTGCTGGTATGATAATGGAGTGGCAGGCAACGTCTGCCCAGACAGGGTACCTGTCTGAAAGGGTTTTTTAATGGGAGATGTTAGGACTAGTTAACTTTCTGTCTTGTCACAGAAGGAAAGCAAAAGGAGGCACAGCTCGTTTAGGAGAAATACTTCTGCCTACAAAGCTGCAGGAATTCACAAAGACTGTTTTTTAAAGACCAACTTGAAAATCAGTATTTGCTGACAAGCGTAGGACATGCTCTCAAAGTACATGATCATACAGCCGCTGAAGGAGAAAAGGACCGAGACAAACTAATGAAATAGTGGAGTGGCAATTTGGTCCACTAAGCTGCAGCTACAGTGATCCAAAAAAACCTCAAACAACCAACCCTCTGTTCCCATGCCCCAAAACCCTAAAACAGAACAGAAAAAAATAAACAGGAGCTACTGTATGAGATCTGTCAACTACTCCAGATAGCTGAGGTAATCTGCTTTGCCTGTACTGTCTGCACTTATTGTGGGGAGAGAGTAAAGTGTCTCAATGAGCTCCTACTTAAAAGGGCCATTAATGAATACTGACAGGATTAGGATGCCCAGATAACATTTGTCATCTTTGCACGAAACTCTAACCTACCTGTTCATTACCCTCCCCTTATTTAGGGACTTCATAAACTCATATATAGAAAAAAATGGGCAAACTGACAGTGAAAAGACAACATTTATCTTGGTGTTTCCTAGCTCTTAAGTGCTTTATTTCATATTCTTCTCATGTCACTTCTGTATGGAGGCTTTTTATATGCCAGTAACAAAATAACAGAGAACACACATATGAAGAAAAGAAAGGTCCAGGCTTCAGTCATATCTTCAGAATATGACATCTTTGCAACCTTTCCATTTGCAGCTAACAACAAATGTGGCTCCAATGTAAAGATTCCCAAGAGCTGCTTATCATTCAGGCAGCCAAGAACAACTCAGTGAACAGCAACAGAGCTCTGTGCTAGTTCCTCAGTCACAATGGGAGTCAGTTTTGGATATAAGAAATGTATAACCGCTCTCCATAATTGCTTCAGGATTCCATTAAAAGACAACCTAACCACATTCCCAGCCTCTGCTTTGTGCTACTCTGCCAGTACAGATTTAGGGGAGGATAAAGACAATAAAGAACCTGCCCTAAAGTTCATGTCCAGAAGAATTCAGAAGTCTTGCAACAAGAATAAGAGCATGAGCTGCTGCACCAACAGCCAACAAGTGCATTTGTGGAGGCAGTATGTGGAAGAGAGCACATCAGCAGGTCTTAATTGTAAGCAAGACTCCCACTGTTGGACTCAGAACCAGGAAGTAAGTGAACAGGACTCTCATTGACTGTCATGTGCCTAGGTGTTTCTAACAGTTAAACCCTTATAAATAATTCGGTTGCTATGAAGTCAAGTTGTAGCCGAAAGAAAGTTTTGAACACAGGACTCACACATTGTCTGTCCCATCAGAAATAGCACACATATATCCAACAGAAAGCCTACACACCATGTCTTACATTCCTACTAAAAGCTAAGGTGTTCCTTTAACACACAACAGAACGTAGAACATGCTAAACCTTGCATCCTAATATATATATATATATATATAAAAAAAAATAAATAAAAGGTTACTCTCCAAACAAAAGCAAAGCTGCAGAAAGATATGACTAAATGTAACCATGAGACTGTAAGAACCAGGCCCTGTACATAGACTGAACCCTCCTGTCCAAGAACAAAACAAGATTGTATAGTTATAAATTAATAACCAGGCTCTATCTGTTTTTCACATGTGAATAATAATAGTTATATGACACCAATTTCATTGGTGTCATTTTGTCATGCAATTAATGTTGTGCAAATAGCAAAGATGTATTTATTTTAATATTCTACATATATTCCTCAGCTCTGTAACATCTTCTGATCATCCTATAGGATAATTTGTGGGAGAAATTGTGGGAGAACTTGTGGGAGAACGAGGGAAACTGCGTAAGGCACAACTGTTATTCTCTGTTTGCTAGAACAAGACACTACTGTTCTTTGTTATAAGTTTGTTGAAGTAAGCACAAAAAGTAGAACAAGGTCGGGCGTACGTGACTGATAACAGGAGGGCAACGTGACCGAAGACAGGGTGCAAGACAGCATGCAGGTGGAGGAACTATTCACGTGATCAGAAGACTTTATCCAATTAGACTACTGTTTAAGCGCGTGAACGGCACATGTTAACCAATCAACAAATGGCTTATGTGTGAGTAGATATTAGAAACATATATAACCGAGTGTTGCGCAGTTAATAAACGGAGAAACCGTTTGATCCACAGTATCTGTGTTGGTCCGTTTTCTCCCCAGGGCGAGTCCCTGGCGATGCGTCGTTTTCCCTAGATTGTCGCAGCGGAGAAAGTGCGGCAATAATTGGTATTTTTTTTAGCAAAAAGATAATGGATATGGATTTGCTGAGAGGAAAACATTGCACCTGGATAATGGCCCCTTTTCCTACTGTTTATGCAACAGATATGCCATCTCTATTTTGGGAGGCTCGGAAATGGGAGAGAGAAGATATTGCATCCAACAAGTTCCAACAGATTTCCTCCTAAATTAAAATGAAATATTCATTTGTTAATTATCCATATCCTTTTCCCATAGCCATCTTCATTTTCATCAAAAGTAAAAAGCTAAAGGTAATGTTTATAGCAAAAAACACTAGTTAAGAGCAAGCATCAGGACTTGATTTCTACCTGTGTTCAGCCTTCCCTATGTTGCTGCTCAAAATTCTTTGCTCAGTCCTGACTAACACCACATTCTATAAAACAACAATATTGTACTCTCATTGCAGGTTTTATAAGAAATAATCTGTGAAAATCATCTTTAGCGTACAGAAAAGAAAAAAGATCAATTTAAAACATTTTCACAACACTTACGGCAATTTGTCTCCATTACTGGGAAGGAAAGCTTTGCCCAAATTTTTCTTTGATTCTGCCAATCTATAGCGTCTCCTTAGCTGAACAGGGTTTGAGTAGGCTTCACCATCGAAAATCCTCACAAACTGAGGTTCAAAATAACCTGCCTGCAGAGCTGACAATGTTTTGGTTCCCCCCGGAAACATCTGTCTGTTCTTGCTCGCAGCTTCGTTAAAAGGGCCTTTAAAAAAGTAAGCACTGTAAATAGCTGTTCGATGTTAGTGCTTCTCTTAGCCTATATTAAAAAACTAAGGTCTGGATCTGGGTGGCTCAAAGAATGTACTGCAGAGCATTTAACTTGTAAAACATGCATGTAAATGGTTGTGTCTGAAAGACAATGCTATGAGAAGGTATTCACAGCATCTTGTTTTAGTTTTCTAACCCCTGCACTTGCTTTACAGGCAATGGAGAGAGATTGGTTACTCCAGGCTACAATTCAGAGCTATTTACATACTACAAATAATACTTCAGAGGAGCATCTCTCTCTCTCTCCCACTGATTACAGACCAGGTCGAATAGCTTAAGTGCCTCCAGTTGGGTTTTGAATCCCCAGCAGCTCAGTGTGGTGGAAGTATATCAGCCAGGGTTCTGGTGGACACGTTCATCACTGACACAACAACACAGCAGAAGTGTCTGTATTGAGAAGCCAGGATTATTTTGCATTATCACTTCAAAGCAGCTACTGAGAGTTAACCTCTGTAACCTTACTAATTACACAAATTACCTTTCTCAATGAATATTCTCATTAAACAACAAAAAAAGGAAAAGACAGGATGGGGAATCTCACACACGTGAGTCAGATCAGAACAACAAAAAAATTGCATCTCTAGTTTAAAAATAATGACAATCTAATTGTCAATAACAGAAAACCTGCTGAAAGAGCATAGAAAAAACACTATTGTTTTTCACAAAAGCAGAAAAATAGTGGTAACTTGCAGATAATTAATATTAAAAAGAAATGTATACACTAAAAGATTTTATCAGTCTTATTATGCATAGATATTTTTCAGTTTTACTGGACTTCTCCTTTCTTCGATATATTCATTCCAATGTATCAAGCCTTTCTCTTAGTAATACAGACCTGAGCAAAGAATATGCATGAAAAAACAGTTCCTTCTAATAAAAACAAACAAACAAACAAAAAAAACCATTAGAAAATAGTGACTCTGAAAAGTAAATGGATACTAGAGCTGGTCCCTGTCACTAAACAGTGATTAAAATTAAATGTACTTACGCATATAATGTGATACATATTTATCTCCAATGGTAACATAACCCATCTCACTGAAGAGGCCAATCCTCTCCATATCACTTTTCCCTTCCGCAGGCATGGCTGGATCTGTGTGACAGTGCACTGCACTAAAAGGGTGGAAGTATCCTTGTTTATTTGTTCTACTGCAAAAGTCTATAAGCAGTCCACACCTGTAAACAAAATGTTTATTAAAGTAAAATGCAAGAATTTTTGGTTTAAAATACTAGCAATAAATGTAATCTGAAGAAAGTAATCTACCATATGTTTGACAGCTTTGGTGCTTATACGACAAATGGACTATGTGGGATTTAGACACCATTAAATCTCCTCTGTTAAACAAATTCAAAACATGACCAGAGAAAGAAAATCACACGCTTTTGTTTTGTGATACAACTGGTGCAACTCTTACTGAATTTTCATAGTTTGGGTCAAAACTTATGACAGATGTCTTCAGAGTACTAAGATGAGAGGTTTTGGTGGCATTAACAGCTAGTAATAAAACATGCCGAGCAGCTTCCTTCTTCATGTTGTGGCTTATCTCTAGCAATGGCTTTCAGTCACTTTCTAATAATGGTATAGAAGGTCAGTGTATGGACAAATCTGTGATAAAACATAAAAGTGGAATTTTGGAAGCCCTCTAACTAATCCAAGACCTGGTCATGGTAAATGTATTTCCAATTTCTTATTGGTTTTAATGCAAGGGATTTACAGTAACTGTTAGTTTTTCCTCATCATCACCCTCATTGGAGCCTGACAGAACTAAGGAAAATGCCTAGTCAACAAGTGTAAGGAACTCGAGGGCTTGAAGAGAGAGCATGCTTAGCGCTAGGATTATCAGGAATCTGATTCCCAGAGTGAAAACTAGTAGAGATGGGAATCAGAATCAGCTAGGGGAAAAACTGCCTTGAGGAGGAAGATAACAATACATGGTAAGTTCACCAGGAATGGAAATTAAGGCAGAATAAAGTGGTTAATACGTTAGTAAAGCTATTTCTTGAAAGTCATGAAACATGAGAATTATCCAAAAAATCAAGGATATGCAAACAAATAGCTGAAGTATCTGTGTCCACACAGCTCGAAAGAGAGCAGGGAAGTTAAGAAGACATTAGAGTGGAATACAGATTAAAGACAATGTAGATCAAGTCCCATGTTGGTATTAACTATGAAGGCAAAATGGAAGATAGGAATGAAAATAACTCAGACAGCAGAAAACTCTGAGAGATTAATATCACACATTAGCTGTATCTGGCATGTGGGTGCCGAGTAGAAAAGCAGCAGCAGCACAGCAGTGGAAATCTGTATAATAATATAGACTTTATATATTTTAAGAAATAATATGCTGGAACACTGTGTACAATGGAAGGGCTAGCCACATTTTGCTTATGCTCAGCACCCAGGATGGACAGCATGCAGAAGTTTTAAAAAGTTTAAAGCAATTTTTTTTTGCAAGGTGCAGGGGTTCAGGCAGTGTAAAATGACCATCGCTTCATCAGGTAAACTCAGTACTGTTCTTTGGTAGATCGAGATGTTGGTTAAGGAACCAAAGGGCAGGTGACAACAAATGGCACTGAAAGAAGAGATGACAGAAAGCCGACCCTTGGAAACAAACTTAAGGGTTCGCTGTCATGAAGCTAGTTGGCATTACTGATGAGGAGGATAGGAGTAATTTATCGAAAATAAATAGACCTGGAATTAAACTCTACGGTGTAAAGCAAGGGTCGTTGCTCAAGGGATTAATGGGAAGGATTTTTGGACCTCAGCATTTCGATGCGACTGAGGAGATGTAACGAGGTGGACGAGCCTGGCCTGGCAGTACTGCCAGTCAGCAGGCGGGCAAGCACGGTTCTGCAGCGTCTCCCAAGGAACTGGTAGGGAAGGTGAGGAAATACCAGTATTTTGCCACAGAGCGCTGGTACCACATAAACCGTATGAAGTGCAGCTGTGGTTGGTTGCCCAAGCTAAAGCAAGCTCGACGCAGTACGCCAGAGCGCGCCGGCCCAGCGCTAAGCGCGGCAGCACCGCAGGGTACGGAAGGCCGGTGAAATCGAGACGGAACCGAGCGGCACCGCGGCACCTACTTGCCGGAGCCGGTACCTCACTCGCCTGGGACGGCCGCCGGCAGGAGCGAGAGGCGGTGCGGCGGCGAGCGCCCGCGGCCGCCACCCCCCCGCTCTGTTGGTACCGGTTGCCCAGGAGGCGGGAAAGCCCAACCGGCAGCCCGGGCAAGTCTCGCCTATCGCCCCGCACCCCCGGCTCCCTGCATTGGTACGGCCCAAGGCGATCGCGGCTGCGCAGCACCGCAGGGCGACGGGTGGACGGGCGGGGGAGGAGGGGGGGCGGGCAGCTTCTCCGCTCCGCCCCCGCCGCACCTCTCCAGCTCGCGCGGCGCCTCCCCCGGGGTCGGGAGCGCGCGTGCGCGGGGAGGATGAGGCCGGGCTCGGCCCCCGCTGCGGCGCTGACTGACGTGGTGAGTCCGCCCCTTCCCCGGGGACACCGCGGGTGGGGGGGACCGCGGCGGTGGGGAGGGCTCCCGCTCGGGCTGGGCTAGCAGCGGGGCCGGGGGCTTGCCCTAAAGGCTCCCCCCCACACCCCGCGGCCGTTTCCACCCGCCACCCGGGACGGCCGCGGGGGAGGGGTCTGCGGCGCCGCCCCGTCCCGTGGCGAGCGGGGCTGGCTGGGGGCTGGTGTCGGCCTGCGCGGTCCCGGGTGGGCGCTCCGCCGCGGCGTTCGGGCCTCCAGCCCCCGGGGGCAGCTGGCGGGGGGAGCTGTCGAGGCCCCTTGGGCGGCTCAGGGGGCGAGGCCCGCCCTTTCTGCAGGGCCCGGGCCGTGTCGGACGGGGCAGCGGCAGCTCCCGCGCTGCCCCCCCCTTCGTCCGCCCCTCGCAGCAGCCTTCCCCGTCGCCCTCGGGGACCCTGGGGCTCTCTCCCTCGGCCTGGGCGGCTCGTGTCAGGGATTTGTCGGAAGACGTCATCATCCGTGGTGAGCCACTGTCAAGAGGCCACGTCCTCTCTTGCTCCTTCTGCAGAGCTCTGCTTTTCGTTCACGAACGTTATTCTTGCCTTGTAATAATTCAGATAAAAAACGTCTTTTACGTCAACCCAGGCAAACTTCTTTTTCACGTGCTGGCACTTGTGGATCCCACACTCCTAGGCCTTTTTCGTGTAGATAGCTGTGTTATCTAAAATAGTTCCCGGGTTATGCTTCAGGAACCAAAATG
The DNA here is from genome assembly GCF_026419915.1 of Harpia harpyja. Classification (NCBI taxonomy): domain Eukaryota; kingdom Metazoa; phylum Chordata; class Aves; order Accipitriformes; family Accipitridae; genus Harpia; species Harpia harpyja. The sequence continues at coordinate 53,981,053 of NC_068941.1, read as the reverse complement.
TTAGACATTGCAATCTTGCTTTTTCGTTTCTTGGACTAAACTTTGGCACTCCAGAATCACGGAAACCTGAAAATCCATCACCCAAAGCCGAAAGTGTAGATGCTTGCATTTTCATCAGGCATGCATATCTTTTTTGATATTTCTGCTTAGAGTACCTCTAATGGAAAGAAAATTAGTCCTCTGTTTTGATTCTTTTATTTCATGAATAATGATAGCATTGCACCTGGAAGTTTCCCATACTTTGTAAGCAAACAGTCATGCGGTAAGCCTCTCCAAAAGGTCTTAGTGTAATTATTCTTACAGGTGTTTGGTGGCTTTTTTTAGAGCAATTAAGGCTGTAAAGCATTTCGTTGTGTGGACTGTTAGTTTGCGCAATACCCACGCTCTTCTGGGTTGTCACGTTTTGTTCCTCTCTGTACTGGCACAACTTTTTGTAGCAGTATGTTGAACTTCACTGGGAATTGATCTGGCTGAAAAAATTTTCTCTCAGTAAAAGGGTCATTTTCCATCTGGATGAGTTCTCTGATGAAGTTCGTGTTAAAATGTCTCCAACGGGCAGTTGTGGGGACACAGAGCAGGGACGTTGGAAGGGGAAAGAAACAGCTGGGTGGTCTCTGTGCTGGCATAAGCAAGCAGCTCTTCTGTCAAATGTGAAACTCACCCTGGGTTCTAGAGGTTCTGTGTGTGTGCGCATGCCTTTGGGGTTTTTTTTGTTTCCCTGAAGCTGTGATTTCCTAACCAAGATGAATGCACACTTAGAGATGTGCTTAATGACCTCTCTGCTCTAATGCTTAGAGCAGTCCTAGGTTTACTTGAACTGGAAGATGACCCATAAGATGCAAAACATGACGTTTGGATTGAAACAATGACATTTTATCCCAAATATTTCTAAATGGTAAAAGCATAGAATTAAGACTTTCTTGTTTAGGTAGGAAATGTGTTTTAAGGACTGTGCTTACAGCAGTACTCATGTAATTGAGGTACTGGCTCCAGCAACTATGTGCTGCTGTACCACTCACTTCCCTGTTTATTCACTGGCCTTTCATACCCTGAGCAGCTGCAGTAATTACCGGTGTGCTTGCACACTGTGGTATCATAACAATCAATTGTAACTTGAGAAAAAGCATGTTGAAATAGCTATTCATTTTCATTGCTTCTTTTTTCTCCTTAGGTAATTCTAGAAGCTATGGATATACTCTTTAGAATAAGAGGAGGCTTGGATCTTGCATTTCAGCTAGCAACTACTGATGGTGTGTCTATAAGACTATGACAGATTTTTTAACATTTATATAAATAACCTTTTATTAATTAACTAGTTATTACAATGTTTATTTTCTTGGTATTTCACCAGTTAAGTGCTTCTTCCCAAACCTGTGAAGATTTAAGTACAGAAAATTATATTCTTTATCTCCATTAATTTTCTGACAGTCTTTTTCCATTGTATGTTTTTTACTTTCATTTGAAGTAAAGTTTAAATTGCCATTTTTAGGTCACTTTATTTACATATTTTTCCTACTTAGGGATATGGTATTGGGATCACTTTTCAGTTTGAATCCAAAGTTGGCCCTGAAATTCTAAGCAAGCAGAGAATAACTTAATGACAATATAATCCTGCTATAACCAAATTCATTAATAATACAGTTTTGAGATTGTGGTCCAGTCTTTCTAGAGAAATAAAGATGATGAACAAGCTAAGTAGTTACCTTATTGAATTTAGGCAGGATTGGCTACTGCAGTTCCATGTGATAACAAGGGACTAGATCATATGGCGTTAAGAGGCTCCTCTAGTCCCACGTTCTTACAGTAATGTGACGTTCGCTTCAGAAAGTCTGCTCAAGGCTATCGGTGGCCACTGAGCTATCATAGGGCCAAGTGCAGAAGGATGGTGTCTTTAGCTCAACCGTAGCTCATTCTGCATTTTAAAAGGACATGTCTTTACTAGAAACTCTGAATTCAGTGCTAGTGAACCTTGAAAAGGAACTTAGGCTCATTTCAGTTCATGATGTGCAATAGAAGTGTTGAATAGTTGGCCTAATGCATAGCAACTTTTTGTGAATTGCATCCTCAGAGAAAGGCTATTTATTTGACTTTGTTTACAGTGTAGTGAATTTTAACCACAGTGAAGCAGAGTGATATTCAGATTGTCCATGTGCATGGTATTCACGCCTGTTAGTGTGTAAATATGGCAGACCACTCCTTTTGAAGGCAGTGAGGCTTTTCTTTTGGAGTTTTGTTTGATTTTTCCAATAGTGTAGTTTTTACAGACTTCTAGTGCAAAAGTCAACTAATAGTGGCCAAATCTAAGTTAACACATTAAAGAAATACAATTCAGCTTAGTCTTTGATAGCTCATTAGGCTTTGTGTAACTTGTTGCATTCTAAGTAATGTTTTTTAATCTCCTCAGTAAGGAAAACAATGTTGGTAATGTGTAAAAGTTGCTCTGTCATATCCAGTATTGGCTCATGTTGTAAGGAATGGGTGAAACTTAAAAACTCAAGTCAAGCTCTGACAGACAACTGTCTATACTGGTAATAAAGATTCAGGCTGACCAGGGTGTGGCTGACAGTTACAGGTTTATGTTGGCCAAAATTTAGTCTGCAGCCGGAGAGAGGAGGCCCTGCTTTTCCAAAAATTTAGTATATTTTTGGTTTGTATTTCTGAATAATGATATTGATCCAAAACATGTGACTCAGATTGAATCTTTCCAGGATTTACTCAAAAGACTAAATAAAACCTTATGTAGAAGTTTGTCTGTACACAGAAGTTCGTTTGCAACTGTAGGCTTGGTTAATAGTTATTGATGTGAGAATCGACTACAGTGTAGGTTATTCTTCTGTAATTCATGCAGCTCTTCGTATTTGACAGCATTTGAGAGAAACAGTACACTTATGTTCAGGCAGGTATGAATGTGAATGTTTGAGACAGACCTGCTAAGCGAAATCTCATCTCAGTTTCTCTTTACATAGCCATTTTTCTGATCATAACAGCACTTACATTTTTATTCCAAGTCAAAACATATAAATTTTTTAAAAATGTATGTCCAGCAGCTATAACAAAAGTGAGGGAATTTTCTAGGCTAATTGTATCCTTATTGTGTTTCAGAGGCATCAACAAAAAAGGCATTAGGATATGTTTTCAGTGATCTTGCAAACAAACTGTCCTCAGATGTTCTTGTATTAAGAATTTGCCACAGTTCAGTCTATGTGTGGCCTAACAGTGGTATGAACACTGTTCCAGAGCTGACTGATGATTCTGCTTGTAAGGAGATAAGACGATTTATACAGTGAGTATATTTAATTTATATTTTTTATAATAGATTAATTTCATATTATAGAAATTTCTCTTTCTGTTGATTCTTCAGATTTAATCAAGATGATGAGACCAAACGAAAGCTTGGCAAAAAAAAGGATAAGAAGTTACAAGATACGGTATGTGTCTCACCACACTAATAAATTATATCAGACAACCTATCATTTAAACATTTTTAGATCTTCCCTCCCTAGGCTTTTCTGTACACAGACAGACATTGACGTGACTCGAAAGAATCCTTTTAAAGTCATTGAGACTCAGCGTGAATGCAGGGATCCATCTACAGTAGATCAGCATGTAGAAGTTTGTTTTTAAGATTACGAGTTTTGGGGTTTTTTTAACCCCAAGTATTTCATTACTGAGTTTGATACTAAATATCTACAATGTTACTTTTGCCTTTTTGGTGCATGTGGTGTTGGAGATGTACTATTGGTGTCTTTATTCTCTGCAGCAGCAGATAGTCAATATAGACCTCATGTTGGAAATGACATCTTCATTAGCTGCTTTGACTCCAGTCATTGAAAGGGAAAATAAGGAACACCACTACATAAATATGACATTACCAGTTGATGTTATTGTATCTGTTTCTCCAGAAGAAACATGGGGAAAGTAAGTGTTATCCTAAGCTTGTAATTTTTCAACTTCGTTTCTGCTTTTTCTTGAAATAATGAAGTAAAGCTATATCATTAATCAGTTTAATGAAGTAGCATATAGTATTTTTGTAATGGAAATTAACTGTGTAAATAATAAAAGCTGCTGTAGACAGCTGTTAGCTTTAATAATCTTGAAACACAATCCTTCTGCTATCTACAAAAAATTCAGTTTATCAGTGTCTGATAAATTGATAACTCGTAACCATTGCTTAGCAAGGACTTGAGAAAGTCAGGAAAATGTTCTAAAAATTCTTCTAAGTATGTAAGTGTGTATAAAAGAAAGAGTTGGAGTGTATTTGATGAGTTTGTAATCTCAGTACTACGTTAGGAGCTGCAGCTGGCTAGGTGAAGGTGGAAAACATTAAGAGTCTTCCTCTGTAATTTTTCCTTGCATTTTTTCCATAGGATTTGACTCTGAAGGATGCTAAATGGGGTGGATAAAATGCAAACAACCCCATATAGTCATATCTGTAACTTTTATTTCAGCAAATGCTCATAATGGTTGTGTTTCTGATACAAGACCAGGGTACCTCCACTTCGGAGGGTTGAATCACTAGGGAGTAGTTTCTGTGTGCAAACATGCTTTGAGTAAAGCATGGTGAGGTTCTGTCCTTCTCTGTGGGAGTGGAAGAATGGAAGTAGTAAGTTCATCAGACCAGGTGCAGATATGCATATAAGTATTGTATAACTATCAGAGCTATGAGAGAAAATGACCTACCATCACTGTTCTACTTTTAAAATATTCTCCCTTATACTTTGCAGGGTACAAAATCTCCTGGTGAAAGCAATTCACAGGCAATTAACTGACATGGAAAGATGTATCATGAAATATATGAAGGGAACATCAATTGTGGTACCAGAACAATTTCATTTCATGTTACCAGGAAAAAATCACCTTGTAACAATCTCGTATCCTACAGGTATTTCAGATGATCAACTGGAAAGTTACAGAAAGGTAAAGCCAACAAATACTAACAGAACCTGATTTTTTTTTTTTAATTATTATTATTATTATTGTAACTGAAGCATTGGTAAAGCTTTTCATTTAGGTAACGTAGAATAAATACTAACAGATACTGCTATTTTTTAAATTTATTTCTATTATAACTGAAGCAGTATACTGAATGTGGAAGCTTGATTTATTAGAAGTTATTTTACAAAATGTGCCAGATCTCATTTTTGCAAGGGGACAATAGAAACTTTAAAACTACATAGGATTTGGTTTAGATAGGTTTTATCTAAATTACACTTCTGGTACTGTATTCTTGGAATTTCTCCACTTCCATGGTGGAATATCAATTACTTCTAGTGTGTTATTACTCTCAGGCTTTAACACGTGTCCTGAAAGGGTTAGGGTTGGGTTTTTTTGTTTTGGGTTCTTTCTTGGGGTTATGTGTTGTTGGGGTTTTTTGTTTGTTTTGGGGAGGCTGCTTTTTCTGGCTCACATGTGACCAGCCTTAGCTAGCTTGTTTGGTTTTTGCCTTCTGGGTTGGCACATCTAGAAAAAGGAAAATGGATGAGGTGGAAAAATGTTCTGATGTGGCAGTCCTTTCAGATTGAGACGTGTACCTGGCAGATACCGGTTCAGGTCACACAGTTACACATACTGAGAGTGAGGAAAGAATCTTCTGCTGCCTTAGAGGTGTAGAAGCCATGGGGATTTTTCATTTTCTTCTGTGTGAAACATTACTGGGTATATAAAACCTAATCAGTTCCTTGCATTTGCAGAGGCCTCAGGCACTGATGGCACATTAAGTCTTTACTGCTCTCTGTCTTCTGTTCACTCTTATCCACTGATTGCGAAGTGTTCCGGTGGCTAATGTAGTTGGGTTCAGTGTTGGGTCATCTGCGTAAAATGTATTACCCGCGTTACACACATTATCCTAGATTATCTCGTCATTCCTTTCACTCTTAAGCTCTGTGAAATAAGACAATATATCTCTTTAAATGTGGCTGCTGTGTTGTAAACAGTGCTTAAGAGATTTAAAAATAGACTGAACCTGCTTAAACCATAAGCTCAGTATCTTTACTTTGTCTCAGTATGTGGTATTTGTATGTCTTCAATATTAGTTAAGATTATAATTCAGAGTGTGTGTATCTGTACTACTACATAGATAAAACAGTAATCCTTTTTTATTATGGTGTATTTTATCATACTTTCATAACACACTTGTCACTCATGGTATCTTCAGCGAGGCTCCAGCGGCAGGCGTTACGTAACAGGCCCGTGTGAAATAGTGGGCCCTTTAGATAGGAGGTAACCCTGCATGAGCTTCCTTTGAGAGGTGAGATCTAGTAGTAAATATATATGCTGAATATTTAATTAAGCAGATTTTAATATATTAATTTTGCTAAACTGTGCTGTTAAAAATGTTTATGTCTCTATTGTTACATACAATGTGATGTTTCTTTTAACCCAAAATTTGAATTGTGCTCTTTATTTTTATTTGAACTTGCATGTAGGAATTGCATGGGTTATTCAATCTGCCTTGTGACAGACCATATTTCAAGAGAGCAAATGCTTACCATTTTCCAGATGAACCATATAAAGATGGATATCTCAGAAATCCACATTTGCATCTTAATTCACCTGGTACAGAGTCTGGTATGGTAAGTTTAAATTGAAACACTTGTAAGAAAGTACTTTTTATTTTAGCTGAGATTTGTTATTAAAAGAAGTAATTTAGATAGTCGGTATTGTATAGATGAGAAAGCGAAGTAACTGACTTGGCCTTTTAAGCAAAAGGGCTTCTCTGCACAAAATGGCATTGCTTTAGTTATATTTGTCCCAAAGAAATTGCATTTTCTTGGAAAAGGATGTTGTCGTGGTTTAACCCCAGCCAGCAACTAAACACCACGCAGCCGCTCACTCACTCCCCCCCACCCAGTGGGATGGGGGAGAAAATCGGGAGAAGAAGCAAAACCCGTGGGTTGAGATAAGAACGGTTTAATAGAACAGAAAAGAAGAAACTAATAATGATAATGATAACACTAATAAAATGACAACAGCAATAATGAAAGGATTGGAATGTACAAATGATGCGCAGTGCAATTGCTCACCACCCGCCGACCGACACCCAGCCAGTCCCCCGAGCGGCGAATCCCTGCCCCCCACTTCCCCGTTTCTGTACTGGATGGGACGTCACATGGTATGGAATACACCGTTGGCCAGTTTGGGTCAGGTGCCCTGGCTGTGTCCTGTGCCAACTTCTTGTGCCCCTCCAGCTTTCTCACTGGCTGGGCATGAGAAGCTGAAAAATCCTTGACATTAGTCTAAACACTACTGAGCAACAACTGAAAACATCAGTGTTATCAACATTCTTCGCTCTGAACTCAAAACATAGCACTGTACCAGCTACTAGGAAGACAGTTAACTCTATCCCAGCTGAAACCAGGACAGATGTACACATTTTTTGCATGTATTTTAAAAGTTTCTCAGAACCAGGACAAGAATCTGAAACTATGAACAGAGATGTTGAGGAGACAAAAACAGGAGTAACCATGTATGAATAACAACCCTTCAATTCTTCCAAAGATTCGCAGTCCCCAGCTGAAAGCTTTTACAGTGCAAGTGACAAGACATATGACTTCTCTGAAAATTGATGCAAGTGTGATCAGATTCATTTGTATTATCTCTTTCTGTGCAGATTTATTTAGTACATGGTGTATATAGTTATCACCACTATATGCAGGATCGGATTGATGACAGTGGTTGGGGCTGTGCCTATCGGTCTTTGCAGACAATCTGTTCTTGGTTCAAGCACCAAGGTTACATTGATAGACCTATACCAACACACAAGGAAATTCAACAGGTACAGAACATTTAAGCAGATTATTATATGTGTGTTTCTGTAGATTATTTTTAAAATATCAAATTCATATATTTTAGACTTTTTGGATTTGTGTGATATTTTTCTCTCTTAAATCAAACTGTAGTAGTTCTAAATTATTATTTTTAACAAGTTTTATTATAGGAGATATGTTTCCAAATGTTTATCACTGGCAGGTGACACTATGTGTACAAATGAGACTCATTAAAATAGTCTTCTAAATACTTCCTTGGATTAGTGTTCTATTAGAAGCTCAAATTATGACATTTTCACTGTTTTTGCCAAATGAAAGGAAACAAAGAAACCAATGTGTCATACTAAAATCAGTTTTTAAACTGACTTTTTGTATTCAGTGACAGCTGAATTTAGTCCCCAGATGCTATGCTATGCTGCCTTTTGCAACTTTGTCTTTGAGAGTAGTGGCCTTTTTCTGTTTTTTGAACTATCCTTCACTTCTTTTTCTATTGTGAATTCAAATGCATACCTGAATATGTTTGTTTCTGTTAACAGCACTAAATAAAAACTGTGGGCTTGGGTAGCTAATATTGTATGCCTAGCAAGAAATACTGCAATTATCTTCAGTCTTCTAAAAAGTTCTTTGTGTTTTATTTATTTACTGAACATTTTTGGCAAAGTTTGATTCAGTCCATAAAACAACTTTCATCATACCTAGCAGGGATGTGAGCACTAAAACTGCATTTCCTGAACATGTCTCAGTCCACACCTAAACCTAAAAGCAACTGAAGTCCATGCACTCCTGTAGTATTTTTAGACATCTGGAAGAGGCACTAGCCTTCAGGAGACTTTGTGGGCTTTGTATCCTGAGCTGAAAATGCCCCTCTGAAGTGCTGCATGTAACATATAAGCCTCAAAATGGAGAAGAGTTTAAAATAAAGCACAACCTTTGGTGTATTTCAGTGGCCTCTTCCTCAGAGCACTATTTCATGGATCCTTTTCTCAGATGCTTTGAATGGGGATCCAGGTACTTCAGCCTGCAAAGTGGCTTCTGCAGTACAAGTGGTGCCCTCCATTATTAGACAGCTTGGTGCTCACCATCCCAGCTTGAAGTCTGCCTGCGGACCTGGTGTTATATTCTGTGCTTATAGGCACTGTTCTGTATTAGTTTTCGAGTGACATTTCCAAAACAGAACTGCAATGAATGAATTCAACATCCATTTGTCTGTTTTTGACTGGCTATGTTCAAAATACATTCCCATATATATAAACCAACTTTGTTCACAATAAGTGGTGGAATTGCCTACTATGTGTTGTTGACGGTTGTTTTTCTTCTTCATTGTGATGTTGCAAAAGGCACTGGTTGATGCTGGAGACAAGCCGGCAGCATTTGTTGGGTCACAGCAATGGATTGGTTCAATTGAGGTACAGCTTGTTTTGAATCAGCTTTTTGGAATAACATCAAAAATATTATTTGTCAGGTAAGAATCAATATCTATTTAATAGCTCAGTAATTATTAAAAAGACTCAATGCCTTAAAATCCAAATTACAATACATGGGAGAATAGGGGTAATAAAATGGATAATAAATCTTTTAAGGGTTCCTTGTTCATAAAACCTGTATTCCTGCCTTTGTTGTGCTAAGTACTTACAGATGAAGGCATTGCTGAATTTCTTGGGGGCTTCGGGTTCCAGTTTGGAGTTGCTGTAAATTGCCTAAAGATATGCAAATTGATGTGGAATTCAGGCTATTCCTTTGCACCACAAACATAATTTTTGAAGCAGGCACACAGTCTGGCAGTCACAACGAACTGAAAGCACATTGACAGTAAATCATTACTTCATCCACAGAGCTAACCTGTCAGTTCAGGATTGAGGCAAATTGCTGAGCAGCCTGGAAATAGTGTTCTCTTTTCTGGGTTTGTGTGACAGATAAAACAAGGGATTTGTTTCCGTTCTGGCAATCTGACACTCTCATACACAATAAAGAACCCAACAAATATATTTGGGAGAAAAAGAATGATGTTCAGCATTTATTAGAAGTTAAATTACTGGATTTTTATCATTTAGGCAGCACTAAGCAGACTAACAAATCCCTGAATGTTTTGTGATAAATACAATCATGAAATAAAGAAGATATACTAACTTAGCGTTTATAAAAATTCTAGTCAAAGTACTACTCATGTTTATTTAGAGTAAATTCTACTGTAGATATTCTAAAAGAGCAGGTGACCATGGTGATGGTGATCCTTAACGGTAGGAAAATAGTTCAGTTCTTCAATCTTTGTAAAGCTTTATGCAGCCAATTTTAATCTTTTTTTGTTCCAGAGCTTATATTTGCAGATGATCCACCTATTATTTATAGCAGCTGTGACAGGCTCTGCCAGTATGAAGGTTTTTATTCCTGCACGTAAGAATATAGAGTAGATGCCTTTGTGAACTCGGTAGAATTGCTCATAGTGCTGCTACAAGGGAGCACCAGTGTTTTTCAAGATTATGAAAAGCCAACATCACTACCATGTTGAGAAGAAGAAATGTCATGCATATCTTTCAGCTGGTCACTGGCAGTGGATAGCATTTTTGTCTTGGGCTTATTTCCAGCTAGCACCTCTAACTCTTTTTGGAAATAAGACTTCACAGCTGCACCAGCAGCACTAGTACTGAATCCATTATTGTAAATGCACCATTTCCCAGAGTTCCAGTTTTGTATTCTGTCTGCATTTAATCCATTTCTTCAGGACCTTGAGAAGCAGGCACACAAGCTTTCTTTGGGTTTTCAAAAGGTTAACCACTATATATGAAGACATATAAAGACAAGATGTTAAAAATATCTGTATTAATTTCCTTGCCTAGTTTCTGTCACCACTTTTGGGAGTACTGTCAGTCTTCTAAGGGGAATACAAGTCTCCATCAGACATACGTCTTCAGCTCCAAATCCTGGAGTGCGTGCATGTATTAGGAGTGTGCCTTTTTCTTCCATGTAGACTTCTTTTGTCTGGAGCTGGTCCCCATAGTTGAAAAGGAAAGCAGGGAGTTTATAACAAAGCTTAGTTCAGTGTTGCTTTGAACAGATTACTAATGTTACTTGAGATTTGATTTTTAAAGCCAACTCTGGTAGGAGTACTGCAATTGCTTGTGCAATTACAGTGGAAACCTGTCTTAAGAGATGTCATTATAAACACCTTTATCAACACCTTATTTTTGTTGTTTCTGATGAAGTTCTGTTACTTCAGACTTCCCCCTGCTGACAGATGTAGCCAGTCTGTTTTTCAGACGCTTGGAGGGACCCACTGGGGTTTACCAGCTGTCCTCACTGTGGGAGACAAGCAGCAGACGTGTTATAGAAGCTGGGTGACTCCAGGTGCTCAAGTGGCAACTAGGCTTACAGCAGATTCTTTGGTCCAACCAGAATCTGTAAGTTGTGTTAAAAAACTTTTTTTCAGATTGTCCCAGGATGTTTACACAGGAAAAGTCTAAGCCACTTTCTAATCAGTTACCTATGTAGTTAACGGGTATAATGGATAATTAGAGAATTAAGCCTAGTGAGGATTTCAAATCTATTGTTGTTTTTCTTACCTAGCCAGGGTTCTGAACTAGCATTGCAGGGAAGAGAGCTTGCTAATCATTTCAAGACTGAAGGAACTCCAGTTATGATTGGTAAGTGCTCAAGTATCGAAGAATTCCAATGACAGTGCATGGCCTCCCTATGCTGAATTTCATTTCAATTAAAAACTCATTCAGTTTATTGTACAAGAGTTAATCAAAACTCTAGATGAATTAAAAATTATGCTTTTCCCAACAGAACCTGGAAAACGATGCAATTTAGTCTGGCTGGTATCTTTTCACTCAGTATTTCTCCCAAGCTCAGTATAAAACCTGGTAACAAAAGTCAATCTGAATGGTGTTCTTCAAAACTGCTGTTAAAGTCGGAACTCGAGAGCTGAGTTCATACAGTTCCCCAAAATTTCCCATGACAGAAGAGTAGTGTTTATCTGGCTTTGAAGAGAAGGGTATCATCCCAGTTCTTTTTAAGACCAGTTTTAATAATATGAAATGTTGGTAACATAAGAAATGCCATTTGTAACAACGCTGTAACTTTAATTGAACTATTTCCAAGACAGCTGTGGCTTAGAAAATGAAGAATATTGAATATACGGTTTTCAGCTTTAACAAGATTTTAATTTTAGCAGTTCTTGCAATCTGTATTTGGCACTCCATAAAGACAGTGTTACTGTCTCAAAAAGTCCAGATTTTGGTATGAAATATTTTTGGCCTTTCAGCAGCCTTTTTGTCTGAATTTCAAGAATTTAGAATCCTATATTGAAAAATCTTTTAGTCTGTAACTTATCATTCCCTGTAATGCTTTCTTGTAGATTGGTTTAATTGTTGTTGTTGTTGGAGGGGCGGAGGTTGGCTTTTTGGTGTGGGTTTTGGTGATTTTTTTTTTTTTTTTCGCTTGTGTTCTTTTGGGGTTTTTGCAATTCCTATCTGTTGTGTGGAGTCATTACTACAGTATCCCAAGGACATAAACTCCTCATGCTATCTGAAAGAAACATGCAAGAGTCGACATGTAGCCAGCTCATCAAAATAACCCCTTTCCCTGTTTGCAGGCTAGAGGAAGGGGAGTTAGAAATTACTACTCTGCCCCTAATATCCATTGATGGAACTTAGTAGAAAACAGCAGATAATCCTTATCCAGAAATTCTGATTTCTGTTCTAATTTTAGTCCTTTTACAACCAGGAAGTTTTCCAGATCCCTTTTCTACAGTTAAGTTTCTTTAAAGAAAGAGTGAGCAAAACAGATGTTTGAAATATTCTTGACTTCATGTGGTGGAATTGTTGAGGATTTAACCCGCCTTGCTGACATGGAAGAACTTTGGAAAGTAAATTCTCTAGTTGTAGTAAGTAAAGTAAAATAAGTAATCTTCCCTAGTTGTAGTAAAGATACGTTGTTTAATAATGTAAAGAATCTTATGTAGAACAGCTTCAGAATCATTTTGATAACCAAGCTAATCTGTTAATAGAAAGTGTTGATATACTTTTATTTGGCTAAATGTGCAAGCCTAAATTTCAGTGAAAAATTTTTAGCAATTTGTGTTCCTCCTATTTTAGGTGGAGGTGTTTTGGCTCACACAATATTAGGAGTGGCTTGGAATGAGATTACAGGGCACATAAAATATTTGATTCTAGACCCACATTACACTGGAGGAGAAGATCTGCATGTTATTTTGGAAAAGGTGAGGCTTGATGTACATGTATATATACACATATGTATGTATATATGTATATTTTGGCATTAAACAAATAATGTACAGCCAAATACAAATTGGCCATTCTATAGCATCTCCATTCCTTACGGAGGCAGTGCAGATCCCAGTTAACCTGCACATAAGCTACTCTACTGTTAGCCTCTGAAACTTGTTGTCTTTAGAGAAGATATATTGGGTCAGCAACCACATAAAGTTGTTACAGTACAAAGAAATGTTCTTTACTGTCTCTGAATTAAACCATCTCCCCTTTTACCCAGTAGTATATACAATAAATGTGTTTGGTATTTTGAATGCAACAGAAAAATCTGTTCAGCCTGTAAAATGCTGTTACTGAAGCAGAGAAGATAACCATTTATTTAAAATTTAAATTTTATTTTTTAAAAATCCAACACTAGGCATTCTCAGATCAGGCCTTGAACCAAGTTTAAAGGGCAGGTACTGAGCTGTTTTGAAAAACTGGGAAAACTCTAAAGAACTAAAGGGTATGTACTGTTATATCCATATTTAAAGCTACTAAAAGGGATGACACAGCATGTTACAAAAGAGTAAACATATATTGTCAGAAATGTAAACTGTGGCTAAATCATCCTACATGTCTTAAGTAATCAGTTTCTTTTCTGTTCTTCATGTTAAGTTGCAAATAGCAACTTTTATTTTGTATCTTTATTTGACACCCTTGGGTTGGGCCCAACTAGAAGAGCTGTTGAAGAAACATTTTGCTAGCCCTGTAATGATTAAAGCTTGAAATGAATACAGAAAGTAAGTTATTTCCAACGAACATGTAGAACCAAAGGCTGTTACAGCTACAAGGTGCTCAGGAATGGTCCAGGAGGATAAAATGAATGCAGAACCCCCTTTCCTCATCCAAAGTGGCAGGGTAGGGGAGGAACTGAGGTGGACTGAAAGTTTGTAGCTCTTTTCTTCAAAAGCACCTCATATACTTACGTAGTACTCTGCCATCTTAAGAGCTTTGTTTTGACTGTTTTTCTGCTAAATCATGATCAACAGCACACCTTCTGATATTAAGAACTCTGCCTCTGAAATATCAGCTATTACTAAAGAGGGCAAGCATTCAAGACAAGAGAAATGGAAACTGCGAGAATGATAAGAGTTTCAGAATAGTACTAGTCTCTCTGTAGCAGCAGCAGGGATGGAGGGGGGAGATGCTACTGTTTTGGAGGTGAGCTAGGGTGGGGAGGGAGGAAGGAGGAGAGAGAGACTTTGCAAAATGTTTTCTGTTAATGTGTTTCCAGGCATGTAGAGAACTTTCTGAAAATTGTGTGTTGTTGCATTCTATAGATATTTGAAAATAATTCATACAGCTTAGATTAAAATCAGTAAAATAAAATAGACCCAATAGTAGTAGATAGGAAAAACAGAATTCTTAGTAGATTTAAATGCTGTCTTGCTTTTTCTTGGACAGGGCTGGTGTGGATGGAAGGGCCCGGAGTTCTGGAACAAGGATGCCTATTATAACCTATGCCTACCTCAACGACCAAAAACTATTTAAATTCCACTGTTACACTGGAACATGTTAAGACAGAATACTAGCTGATCTAGATATAACTGTCTTGTTATTTATCAAAATAATGCTTTAAGTCAATCAAAACCCAGCTGAAATAGAAATGTTGCTTCGAGTAATTTAAATTAAGAAATATTTTTTCTTAATGAAACCTCTAAAAATACGAGTTGTCTTGATGTGAACTGTATTTCTTACAAATACATTTATTAGGTAACGAATATGCTCTTCTTTTGGCTAGGACAACTTTATGTTTATACAGCATTTTTTGTTATGCTAAAATCTTTACGGATTTTTATTTTATGCCCAGTCCTTTTATTTTATGGACTTCTTTCTTGCCCAAAAGATGAACTGTCCTTTACCTTCAGGTTCCATATAGCCAGCTGTCTTGTGCACTATGAATCTGTTCAAAGGCATTGTTTGCTGCTGGTACTGTTGATAACAGCATTGTAGAAGGGGAGTGGGAGAAAAATGGCTATATGTACAGAATTTTATGAACTTTGTTCTCGTATTTACACAGAATAAAATGTGAGTGAATTGTTGTATGCTCATTTGTTTATAGCTGTATGAATACAACTATTCTAGGAATTAAAAAAAAAAACAAAACAACACAAACCCACAGCAGAGCAGGCTTCTGTAAGAAGTAAAAGTTAACGAGCTTTGCTCCTTCTCAGAAGGCGACAGTGTACCACCATACGCATCTGGCTGCTCAATGCATAGTCCAGTCATGCTTCTTCAGACTTTGGATTCCCCTTGATTTCATTTTGGGATTATGAGCTTTTTCATTTGTCAGCTAGGAGACAAGATCCATCTTACCAACAAATAAGAGTAAGTCTGTAGCTACTCCATCAGTAAAAGTACCTATGATTTCCCCCACCACCACCATGTTAAAGTAGCCTTTTCAGTGGCAGTCTCCATGCACTATCCATTTTTGGCAAGACCGCAACCTTAAATACCTATGCAAGTTGATCCTTACTAGCAGGCTTCTACGTCCAACTGCTATGTATCTAACACCAAATTTATTTACTTAAATGCTAAAAGCATTAAAAAAAAAAGAAAGAAAAATACTCTGAATTGTAGTAAACCAACAGTATTACACACCGTCCGATCTTCTCCTCTTCCTGCTTATGGATCTGTTGGTTTCACTTTCTTGGTTCTGTGCAGCTGGATCCTCTCTCAGCAAGCCATGTTTGTCACTTAGCAAGTAGCCAGACTGTCCTCTCAGTTTCATTGTCTGCGTGTGCTGAATTGTTGTGAGGAACTTGGCACATTCCAGAAACCCATAAGCCAGTGCAAGGTCTGCTGCTGTTTGTCCGCTGTTGTTGCACAAGCTGAAACACATAATTAACAATAACCATTCAATTAAATTGGAATATATATTATGAGCAAGCACCGATCAAGATTAATTAAGTGGTAACTTTAGACAGAGGTATAAAAATAAGTACAGAGAATCAATACCAAAAAGGCTTGTCAAGGGTAGCATGGGGCTCTACTCATACAGAGGGCTGGTATTAAATGCAACAAGGAATAATTATTTTAAAATACATTTGTCATCAGGCTGACTGGCTTAGCATATCAGAAAGGCAAGAGGAAGGTGAGCACAGCATTAGTCAGAATGGAAAACTAACAAGGAGAACTTATGATCAGGAATATTCTCTTAGCAGTTACTATAGAGGTCTGTAACGTGGAACTAAACAACAGCATGTGGTCTATGCTACTTTGGTGTATATAGCAGTTTTTAATACTGCTCTTACGACTATAGTCATGCTATATTTACAGTCTTAGCATGCGCACTCTGAACAAGAAGTGCTGTGTAAAATACATGTATCCTTTGATACTGTTACTGAAATGACTAAATGTAGCTCAACTTACTCAATTTTGGCATCACCAGCAACAAGGAGAGCAAGACATTCCAAACTCCCAACTTTTGCTGCTTTATGAATCGGGGCTTCCCCAAGGCAATCCTGAAAACACAATTTATATATAGCAGTCATTTGAAGGAGGGGGCATAGGATGAAGCTATCTTGTTCTCTAACATGACTGTTTATGGAGAGTTACTCTGTATACCAGTCTGTTGCGAGTTGAGAGATCAAAGGAATACAGCCAGTAAAGTGTACTCAGTAACTGCCATTAAATGGTTACTGCATTCATGACAGTGAAGTAGAAATACTGTCCCATGCAATACTTGTTGTTTAACCTTTACCTTCTAAAAGATTATTTACCCAGAATACACTCTACACTGATTAACAGCATCTTTCGGCACCATTTAGGGATTGCTGTGACCAACAGCTTGCTGCTACCAGCTCAGAGGTATAAGCAAATTAAACTTTGCAGCTAGAGGAAGAATCCTTATGTTTACGGGAAGCAGGGGCAAAATGTCAGAGGAAAAAGGAATACTCATTTGTGTAAAAGAATTAAGTTTTGACATCTGCATGCAGCACTGTAAGTGTGAAAACTGCATTATACGTAGCAAATGAAATCGATAACGCAATATAGACAGGATTTCTGGTTCATGCTAGAATAAAGTTACTGTAAAATAAGCAACCCCAGATACCTCATGCTGTGTATATAAAACCTCTCCTAGATAAAAAAAATACATAAATAATATAAATTGGATTTACTGACATGCCAGATTAGAAGTGGAAGAAACAAAACTGCATTTTTACCTGTTGGTTCAAATTCGCTCCTGTCTGCAGTTGCCAAAGTAGGAAAAAAGCTTCACCACCACAAGCAGCCAAGTGAGCTGGAGACTGACCAAAGGCATCTGCAGGTGCGTTCACACTGGTTCCTGCCTCAAACAGATTGCTGAAACTACCAGACTAAAATAAACAAGATACAAAAAAAAAAAAAAAGAAAAGCAAAGCACAATGTTATTGCCAGTCTAAGCCACGGCAAGTCTAAGAACGCTGCACCATAGCAGCATGGAAACATTCCCCTCGCAAATCATCGGACCTTCGTCTTCCTTGAGACTGCCCTTTTCAACAAAGCAAGCCAAGCATGGCTTTTTTTGGCTTTTAATCTCTTAACCAGAAGTACCGACCGACATCGGCAGCGCCCCAACGCATCTAGCAGCAACTCCAGGCAAACTCCGCTTGCTAACAGCTCCGTAGCTGGGCTCCCGGTAAGACAGAACCGACCTTGCCCAAGCCTCACCTCTGAACTGCAGTCCAGCATCAACATTGCCGCCCTTCGGCTGAGGGCGCCCGGCTCTCCGGGCTCCGGGCTGGCCGAGGCAGCGGGGCCCGGCACGAAGCTCTCCCTACCCCGCGCCTCCCGCGCCGTGACCCACCGGGAGACCCTGCCCGCAGCCCCGCCCACTGCCGGGAGCCGGCTGCGGCACGTACGCAAACACGAGCACATGGGCGGGAAGCCGCCCGGCGGGCTCTGATTGGCCGCCCTGGGGCCGCCGCCCCGCCCCGCCCCGCCTCGGCCTGGCGGCGAGGTGCCGGGAAGCGGGGCTCGCGGCAGGTGGGGCGGCCATGGCGCGCGGGGCAGCCCGGCACGTCCCTCGCACTCTGGCGCGCGCCGAGGGCGGGAAAGGCTTGTCTCCCGCCGGAGCGGGGAGGGAGGGCCCGGCCGTGAGGAGGCCGTGTTCTCCGGAAACTACCTCCTGTCGCTGTCGCCGTCGCCGGGGCACACACGGCTTCAGCCGAGACCCAGGCCCTTCTGGCCAACCCTGCTCTACCTCGGCCCTGCTGTCCGTTTCGTTCGCTGCTGCCAAGCGCAACTTGCGCAGTGCTTCTGCCAACGTAGCTTGGCGCTGGCTTGGAAAGAGTACATCGAGGCAGGCTTGGATCTAGCAAATAAAAAAAAAAAAAGAGGATTCCCCCCAAAAGCTTAAGTCAGCGCAAAGAGATCCCTGCTGTCTTCCTGCCTGAGCTCTGGCACTGGGTGAAGGAGGAGACCGAGCTGGCACGACAAATTCAGCTGCCTGTGAAGCCCGAGGCTCCCACTGAGCATACAGGCTACAGCAGGTTCATCACCAGCCTGAGTGGGGCTGGACGTGGTGGTGATCGCAGGGGTCAGGAGACACACCTGTTACACCTCTGTTCAAAACACCTCTGCAAAAACAATTTTCCTTCCCACTTCCTTGAGCACTGAATGTCCCAGAGAGGGTCAGGCCGTATGGGCCAAGGTCACAAACAAGCTCTCCACCCATAGACCTGTCTGTGCTGGAAACCAGAACCAGCCACAGCCGTACTCAGTTACCACCAAAAAGAATTGCTTGGAATCTATTTTGAGCATGGAGACAGTGACGTTTCATGGTGAAACCTGCCTTCCCCCCGCAGAGCTTTGTACCCGGTGTCCATGGCTGCTGGGGAAGGCAGGGGTGGAAGAGGTGAATGCCCATGTGTGGGGAAACCACAGTCTCCATCACCCACTGCTTTGAGTTTTAAAAAACAACTGCGTAACTTCGTTTCGCACGGGCACAGTCTCTTCTCAGATTATGTTTAAAAGCAACTGCCCGTCCTTTCCGTACTATAAAATCCAGTTTGACAGAGGATTCAATTACCACTAATCATGCTCCGCAGTTAAAAGCCTGAAGAGAAGAGCATCTTAACCCAGTGTCCAAGGTACACAATTCTGTCTCCTTACCACTATAGTATTTCCTTCTGTGTCAGATGCCTACATGTTTGTTGTGGAAGTTACTCATAATCACTACCATCATTAAAAAAAAAAAGGAAATCAAAAGTCGTGTGTTTAAGAAAATAACAAAATTGCATGGTTTTGATAAACAGAGTTGTTAAGGGAAAAGAAGCCTAACAGTGTTCCTTTAGGGTATATATCGTTCTGAAATAAATGCACAAACATCATGACAATTACCTCCTGCTTCTCCTTTGGGAAAGCATATATAAAGTATTCAAGTAGTGGGATATGAACATACACAGTATCATTTTTAAAGGTACAGAAATCCAGGTAAATAGGCAGTGTATCAATTCAGCAGAATTATTTCAGTAAGTGACAGTTTTCACCTCTCCTTTCATATGGAAAGAAATACACCTGTGTAATTACCAAATGTTTATTTTCCTGAACAGCTAGCCAAGCAAATTAGTTAATAAACACATAAAATCCCTACACTTCTACCTAAGCATTGTTGGGGATGAAATACCTCTGCACAGATGCCAGAAATCCACAGTCATTGTTTATGCAACTATAAAGACTCTTCTGAAAACACACATATCCAAAAGTAGCTTAAGACTAAATAGTCCTGGATCGCCCAGGAGTTTTTTTTTTTAAAGACCTTCCCTCCCCCGCATTACCTCAGCGATTCGTAGGTTTCAAGCTGCATCCGAGAAATTCCATCTTTCCAGCCTAACCACCTACACAAACCCTCACATCCTGCCAGCCACGACTCTCTTCAAATTCTTCCTATTAATTAGTTCTTGAGCTTCGTGCCACATTTTGCTCACCTCATTAGTGCCTGCAAAACTCTTCTGCCCCTGAATAACTACATAGTTGTATTGGTTATAAACACAGATGCAACAATTTTCATCTATTTTGTATGGCCCAGCCCAAGGGCCACTTAAGGACAAGGCTTCCCGACTACAGCTGTTCTGGAAGATAACTCGCTAAAAATTCCTCTGCGCTTCCTATCTCTGACCACACATCTTGCAGAGGTATCAAGAAAATGAAATTGGAAAAACTGGTCCTAATAAATGTGTGTAAGCAATCAGGTAAACCAAGGCATGCTGTTGGATCTCACACCCTTCAGCATCAAAAGCAGCAACGCAGCCCAGCGTTAATTGCCTTTGCTGAAGGCTATCGTTGCTCTCTCAGACTGTTCTTCACTCTGCCTGTTAAATCAAGTAATTCACTGATGCTTTAAAAAAAGTTTATCTTCCTGTAGACTTCTTAGGCTGTATCATCTACACAAAATGAATCAGGGTGAGTTTTAGGAGGTTTTTGGCACTTAAAGTCAGTTGGGACTGTTGGAAAACATCATGCAGAGCCCACAGGTTTAACCACACAAATCCACAAGCATTACGCTCCTGTTTTGACTGTTGCCTCTGTCCCTGTTGCTATAGAAACAGATTGCACTGCCAAAAATGGAAGGATGATAATCCTCGGGGGAAAAAAAGCAAAAAAAAAAAGCCAGGAATGCAGCTAAAGATAACTTTAAAAGCACTCTCGCAGCATTTTGGTATTATATCCCTTTTTATAAGAGAGACAGCCAGAAGCTATCAACAGAAGTGGAAACAATGCCTCTGACGTGCGGAAAACAGACTCCACAATCAGTGAGATTGTAAAGTAGGTATGTTCATTCAGCGCTGGGCAGCACGGGGGGTAGTCCCACCAAAGTCGTGTGCGCCTGATTTTGGCAGTTCACTTTAAATTTATACAGTCAAGTGTTACATATACATAGAGTTTCGCAATACGCCTATACATAGGCATTACCTATCCCCGCTTCATATTATAATTAGCTCTAGGAAGTCATTTCCATAGTTTCCTTTCAACTGCGCTTGCGCAGTGCCTCTTTATGGTGGTCGTCTGGTGGTCGTGAAGATGAAGGCTGTATGTCTTCTTCACAGTGAACTCTTAACCTTCTGTCCCTGCGCAGACTCAGTTGTCCCTTGGCATTTGTCCAAATCACAAGGTCGGTCTTGGCTGGTTCTTGGAGTCACTGCTGATTCTTATCAGGGACTATCTCCTGTCTCAGTCAGCCTCAACAATGGAAACATTAAACATCACTTCTCATCCCCTTGGGCCATGTCTACCTCTATTGAAACTTCTTTAATTTCATTATAAGCTAGATAATTATTAAACAATTCCTATCTACATTCATATATCTACTATATCTACTAAGGTTCCTTTGGTTCCCCATCTCACCTCACATTTCAGGAGAAATCAGCTTCAAACAGCATTTTCCCTCAATTATCCTTCTAGGTTTTGTAGTATCTACATGGGGAAAACAAACTACATTACAACGAAACAGTTTCTGATCACTGGAAGTAGTTAAGTTTCATTTTCTAGACTGAAGTTTCGTGGCCTAGTGCCCTTTTAACTGAATTGCATTCAGAGTTTCTGTTATTTTTGCCCATTGGGCTTCCGCATTTAATTTGCAACAGGACTGGCAGGTAGTGGGAAAGATCTGGTGGATGCCCAAACCGCAGCCTGTCCTTTCCCATCACGTATTTTCGCATTGTTTGGCACTGGCCAACAGCTAGAATGTTATCTCCGCAGACCCCTGGCCTACGTGACACTGTCACTCTCCTTTCCTTGGGAAAAATGGCCCCAAACGCGAAGGGAAAACGCCAACGTTACTTTCCCCGTCTTCCTTCTCCTGCCGTGTTAAAGGCCACGGGGCTGCGGGGAGGGGGGGGGTCCGGGACAGCAAGCGGGACAACCGGCGGCCGCCAACCGCCACACGCCAACTGCCAACCGCCGCACACCCACCAACCGCCACCCGCCTGAGGCGCCCCACCGCCTCACACGGCGGGGCGGCCGCCCGCACCGCCCGCCCCCGGCGGCTCGGGGAGCCCGACACCAGCAGGCGCGGCCACGGGGCTCCCGGCTCACCGTTACCCGGCGGAGCCGGCGGGGCGGGCCCGGGTTCCCGCCGTCCCGGCAGGCCTGGCCCTCGCCCCCTCCCGGCTGCGGGCCACCCGGGAGGCCGCTCGCCGCCGGGTCGGGATGAAGCTGCGCAGCGAGCCCCTGCCCCGGGCCGGCGGCGCCCAGCCCGCCCCCGAGGCGCCAGGTACGGAGCCGACCTGCGGAGCACCCCCACCCCCACCACCCCCCGCCCGCCCCTCCGGTAGGGCCCCGCGGGCCTGGCTGGAGCCGGGCCCGTGAGGCTTCCCCAGCCACGCTGCTTCCCAGCAGACACTGACAGGTATTTTGTGATGTGAAGTCCCCGCTTTGGTTCAGGTTCGCTTTTAAGCTCCACTGCGGCGAAGTTAAGGTTCACAAGGGTCTGGTTGTCTTCACTGAACTTTTCCCTTTTATCAAATAGCTCTCTCTTTCATCTTCGTCTTTCAAAAAATGTAATGAAAAGGGGACACCACCAGCTTCAGACTTTTAGTGTGCTTATTGATGCTGTTCCATCTCTTTTGGGAAAAAAGCAAATGTATCTCTATTTTTAAGCAGAGAACTGCAGCCGTGCTGCTTTATTTGCAAAAGCAGAGGAGCTGTTGGCGAAGAGAACAGCAGGCGGAGATCCTCTGGCACCTTTTCTGAAAGGACAACTGTACTACAAAGAGGTTGTGGTTTCCATCTTTTAAGTAAATATTATAAAGCTGACAAACTGCAAGAGATGCCTATGCCTGTTTTTTCCCCATGAAAATCGCCAGGTGTTCCCCCTAAATATGTTTTTCCTACACTCTCCCCAAACATCTAGTGGTGTCTTCCAGGCCTCCTAAGGACCAGATAAGTAAGCGGCAGCCTATCCCTAGAGCTAACACCCAAGCCCAGTTGGTTTTTGGCCAGGTGACTGGCCAAACACAACACACTGGTTTCAGTTAACGTGGTACTGGTCCCAGACCCAAGACCCAGCTTTCAATCTTTGTTCCCTACCTAGCCACCAGTTTTCATGAAACTTGTTGAAACATGTTATTTTGAGATTTCTGTCCCTGCCCACTTTGGCTAAAATTGCATTGCCCATGTATTTGAAAGTAAACTCTTGGGGAACAGTGTAAGTAAGACTGGCTGGCAGGTGAACATAAACCTCAATTTCTTGTGCAAATTAGAATAACTCAGTTCAGGAAGATGGAGAAGAATGTAGTACAAGTACTGACTCACGTATTTTCAAATGTGATGTGCGTGGATTCAGTAGTTTGTAGTGCAGCTAGTGGCACAGTCTAAATCAGTCTCGGGGTTTGCAGCAGGAACAGAATTAACTCACCCAGGGCTTCTGCTTTCTGGGCCCTGTCCTTAATGTTTGTGTTAATGAATTGCCTGATTTGGGCATGATCACAACTGACCCCTTGGAGCAGAAGACCTGTCTGTTTCTTGATGAGCTGGTTTGGATGTCCCTGTTATATATTGCTGTCCATCCCTAAATTTATTCTTTGAGCAGGTTTTAATTTCCAGCTTTTTGGACATATGTCTGTAGTGCCTAAAAATGCATGTTCTCATAGTACTGCAATTTCAGACGTTAGATAAAAATCACTGATCGGAGCCATATGACTCCTTATAGCACTAAAAATCTCAGGAAAGGTGAGAGTACAGGTGCTTCCTGTACGTCTTTTTCTGATACTCATGACAGCTGGTTGTAAAAAGGCACTGTTATTTTTCCAGAGTTCTTCAAAAATACAAAGCCCACACAGTCATTATGGCTAAGCTCCTGAGACAATTAGTAGTTTAGACAATTAATAGTTTGGACAGTATTAACAAGGGGTGTTTTGTCATTGTGAGGATGTTTGACTGACTGTTGAACTATTGCTCAGTTTTAAGCTTTTGCAGTCTAGTATTGTTTTATCAAAGCATATGGAAAATTATAGAGAAGAACATTTTAATTTCAATATTGTTTTTACTTAGTATGCTTATATGCATATATAAAAATATTTTAGTAAGGACTCCAGGCTCAGTTAACTGTTACATTACAGTTGTTTAACTGTGTATTTTTACATCTAGTTTCTTCTTCGACTTAATGCAGAAGCAAATACTCTCTAAGATTCTTTTTTAGAAGTGGAAGTATCTCTGCTGTTGCAGGTGATGCCTTCATAAGAAATGTGGGGCAGACAGCTGGGTCCATAAAATCTTCAGACATCTGAGTTTAGTCTTTGTGAAACCAACCCTTAGTTCAGATGTAAAAGCAGATTCTTAAACCCTTGAGGTATAAGAATAGCTCACCTAAGTTAAGGGATGTCAGATAGATAGGGCAGGGCATCTGAATCAGACTCTTACCTTCTTAAACTAAAAAGATGACATTTTGGGGGAGGGGAAGAAAGGTTGTCAGAATGTCTTTTGGTTTCAGAGATGATGTTTGTATACCACTACTTATATTTAGGGGTTTTTAAATATATATTAAAAAAAAAGAAAACTTGTTTGAAAGTTCTAAGTGCTTCCACCCTATCCAACTTTCTTGTGATTGTTGACTTACTCTACTTCTGTTTTCTGCCACTTCTATGGTTGCAATTTTTTGTTCTTTCTTCATGAGGGAAATGTTCCAGGTTGAAAAACAGTAGGAGTATATACTGGAGAGTTAGCCTGCCATATGTACTCTTCGTTCTGTGTCCTTCATTGTTTATTCTGTCTTTCCCAGGGGTTGTATGAAGAAGCATTAATACATTTCGAAAAAATCGAGGATACAGATTTTCAAGCAATGTATCAGCTTGGTGTAATGCATTATGATGGACTAGGCACTAAAGAAGACCCTGTGAGTAATCTGGCTGTACACTTTTTACTTTTAATATTAGCTGATAATTACTAAGAGCTTCTTTGTAAGTTTGATTATTTAGTTTAAAATAAACAGGTCTTTGATTTACAATTAATTTCATAAAGTACAGATGTTTACAAAGCGTCATTAAAGAGAGAGGGTTCTGGGCTGAAGAAGTTCTCAAAAAAAGCTATAATAAAACAGGTTTATCTGAAAAATATGACAATTTGTATTTTAAAATACAACTTCTAAGGGTTTGGTTGTACTTTGTGTGGAAGCTATGTTTAAAAATTGCTATTAATTTGTTACTTTTTAATAAGCAGTGTATATAAATGAAAATAAAATGTGTAAAAATGGAAATCAAACAACTATATTTCAAAGTGTAAAACATCTGTTGCACAAAGATGTTTTTTACATGGATGCTAAAGAAGATTGTGCTTCTGCCAGTGGTGGGCAGTAATATTTTTAAATTAGACAAATGAAGAATTCCATTTGCAAGAATTTGAAGAATTCAAATTGAAGATTTACATTACAAAAAAGGAAGACAAAGAAATTACTTGCTACAATAAGAAGAAAAGAGTTAATTTATTGGAGAACATGATCTTAAAGAGTGGTATGAGGAAAGAATACAAATAGGACGAAAGGAAGGGTAGGTAACAAAACAGGAGGGAAAAAAAATGAACCAAACAGTGTATTAACAAATCGGACTCTTGTCTGGTGCTTAGAGGATTGTCAGCAAAGCAGAAAATATTCTGCTGGTTTTTAGAGGTGGTTCGTTTGTTCTGTATGCCTGTATAATTACTACATTGGTTTACTTGCAAATAAACATTTTAGTAAAGTTTCTTTCTTTTTTGTGTATTACAATATGAAAGGTGAATAAAAGAGGAACCTTTTATAAAGGACTGTTTCTAGTGTATTTAAACAGGGTGTCCATGCTAAATCCTAACAGTGTAAATCTTGTTTCCAAAATACTTTTGAGGTCCTTGGATGATACACTATACAGCTGCTCATATGCAATGTTCTCTGTTTGCTTATTTAACATTATCATTTTTTTGTCCATTATGAATCTAAGGTATTTTTAATGGAGTGTGCTGTTGTATCACTTTGCCTTCTGTTAAGGTTGTTCTGTGATTTCAGATACATTATGCAATATGAAAAAGTTTACAGAAGTCTAAAATTGAAAATATAGCAAGTTTAGGATGTCACTTTCATTTATATATGCACAAGAATATTTTTGAGAAAATGTTTATCAATGAAGAAGAGTAATACAATATCAGATGAACATTGATAGGGAAATGTTTCACATTAAAAATATGTTGGAGTCAAAAATCTAGGGGCTCTCTAGTAACCAAAGATCAGTTCTGCTTTGGTATGACACTGTTCTCCAGACTGTCCTACCAGTATGCCTCAGCCTTTCTTCAGAGTGGAAAAATTACCTGTCTTGCAGAAGTTAGTGGATTCTCGGGCTCTTTATTTCATCCTCTTTGCAGTCTGAATGCAATAACTAAAATGTCTCAATTTTAGGAAAGGGGAGTGGAATACATGAAGAAAATACTCTACTCTGATTCCCCGGAAGCAAGACACTTGAAGTTTGCAGCTGCATACAATCTTGGCAGAGCGTATTATGAAGGATGTGGTGTTAAGCAGTCAACTAAAGAGGCTGAAAGGTAATGGCAGTCAGTAATTTTCCTAATGAATATAAGATGCTGTGTTACTTAAACTTTCTTTGTACCCATTTTCTTAGGTTGTGGCTTATTGCTGCAGACCATGGAAATCCAAAAGCAAGCGTAAAGGCCCAGAGTACTTTAGGAATGCTTTATTCTGTGTCAGTTCTAAAAGATCTGAAGAAGGTAAAGCCCACTTGTACCTTTTGAGTTTCATGAGTCTCAATTAATTTTGAATTTCACAGAAAGATTACAGTGATATATTTGACTCTGAAAGCTGTATTTTAAGTAAGTTCTGCTAGGCATTATCATCCATTTAAGCCTGTATGAACAGATGGCCAGAACCCCTCATTTTGACTCATTTGACACTACTAGCCAAGATTTTTTTTTTTTTTTTTAGTGGGAGTATCAGCGAGAAGGATAGAATGGATTTAAGTTTTGTCAGCTTTGGTAACCTTCAGAAATCAAGCAGATGTTACTGATTGACATCTCTGACAGTAAATGAAGCAGGTTTAAAAGCCTCACAAGGATTCTGCTTTCTTTTATGTATAAGCACTTCTTACAGGGTGGTTGATGTAAAAGCTTTTGTGGAAACAGTGTGCAAGTAAAGCAGCTAAAGTAAATATATACTCCAACTTTATGCCTATTGTTTAGGCCTTTTTCTGGCATTCAGAAGCATGTGGCAATGGAAATCTGGAATCACAGGGAGCACTTGGTGTTATGTATCTCTATGGACAAGGCATACATCGAAACACTAAATCTGCTTTTGAGTGTTTGAGAGAAGCAGCAGAACGTGGAAACATCTATGCTCAAGGCCATCTTGTGGAATATTATTATAATAGAAAATTTTACTCAACAGCTGTTGCAGTAGCCAAAAGGTGAAGTTAATTTTGCTTTATTTTTTATTATGGTTCTTCATGTAAGACCACGTAACTCAGATTAAAATGATTGATAAGTTCATGCTCTTGTCTCTCAAACTCAAGAGACATTTGAGAGAATGAATTACAAAACCTCATCTTTAAAGAGGGAATAGCGAATCGCAGACAAAATTAATACTATAAGGTTCTCAATTACTCAGTACAGTTGAACTTTTCTTTCTGATCCCGTGAAGCAAAACAGCCTTGAACTAGAATCCCAAGTAGACCAAGTAGAAGCCCACAGGGAACCCTGCCTCCTTGTCTCCTCAGTCCACAATCTCCTCTAGGCTCCTGCCTTCACCATTCCCTTTTAAAACCCTACAGTCATAGAATACCAGGCTGGAAGAGACCTCAAGGATCATCTGGGCTAACCTATCTCGACAAAAGCATGGTCTAGACAAGGTGGCCCAGCACCCTGTCCAGCCAAATCTTAGAAGTGTCCAATGTTGGGGAATCCACCACTTCCCTGGGGAGATTATTCCAATGGCTGACTGTTCTTGTGAAAAATTTTCCTGATGTCCAATTGGAATGTCCCCAGGAGTAACTTGTACCCACTACCTCTCATCTTTTCCATGTGACTCCTTGTAAAAAGGGAGTCTCCATCTTCTTTGTAGCCACCCTTTAAATACTGGAACATGGTGGTAAGGTCTCGCCTAAGCCTTCTTTTCTCAAGGTTGAACAAGCCCAGTTCTCTCAGCCTTTCCTCATATGGCAGGCTTCCCAGGCCTTTGATCATCTTTGTGGCCTTCTCTGGACCCTCTCCAGCCTGTCCACATCTTTCTTGTGTAGCAGGGACCAAAACTGAGCACAGTATTCCAGATGTGGCCTGACCAGTGCTGAGTGGGATAATGACTCCTTTCTCTCTGCTGGTGACGCCCTTGTTGCTGCAACCCGCATCCTGTTGGGTTTCATGGCCGCAGCAGCACACTGTTCACTCATATGGAGCTTGTTGTCCACCAGGACCCCCAGGTCCCTTTCCACAGAGCTGCTCCCCAGCTGGGTAGATGCCAGCCTGTGCTGCACTCCTGGATTATGTTTTCCCAGGTGCAAGACCTTACACTTGTCTTTGTTGAACTTCATAAGGTTTGTGTTAGCTGTTGTGGTTTAACCCCAGCCAGCAACTAAGCACCACACAGCTGCTCACTGACTCCCCCCTGCCCAGTGGGGAGAAAATCAGGAAAAAAAGAAGTAAAACTTGTGGGTTGAGATAAGAACGGTTTAATAAAATATAAAAAGAAGAAACAAATAATGATAATGATAACACTAATAAAGTGACAGCAATAATGATAAAAGGATTGGAATATACAAATGATGCACAATGCAATTGCTCACCACCTGCCGATCGACGCCCAGTTAGTCCCTGAGCAGTGATTCCCCCTCCACCCCCCCCTCCCCCCAGTTTATACACTAGATGTGACATCCCGTGGTATGGAATACCCCACTGGCCAGTTTGGGTCAGCTGTCCTGGCTGTGTCCTGCGCCAACTTCTTGTGCCCCTCCAGCTTTCTCGCTGGTTGGGCATGAGAAGCTGAAAAATCCGTGACTTTAGACTAAACATTACTTAGCAACAACTGAAAACATCAGTGTTACCAACATTCTTGTCACACTGAACTCAAAACATAGCACTGTACCAGCTACTAGGAAGACAATCAACTCTATCCCAGCTGAAACCAGGACATTAGCTCACTCTTCCAGCCTATCCAGGTCTTCCTGCAGGGTGGTTCTCCCTTCCAAAGTGTCCACTTCCCCACTCTGTTTGGTATAATTGGCAAACTTCATCAGGGTACACTTGATCCCATCATCCAGATCACTTATGAAGATATTAAACAGCATTGGGCCCAATATCAGTCCCTGGGGGACCCAGCTTGTGACAGGTTGCCAGTTTGAAAAGGAGCTATTTACCAGCACCCCCTGGGTGCGGCGTGTCAGCCAGTTCCCCACCCACCGCACAGACCACTTGTCTAGTCCATAACCCATCAGTTTCTCTAGGAGGAGGCTGTGGGAAACCGTACTGAAAGCCTTGGAGAAATCCAGGTAGACAATGTCCACTGCTCGCCCCACATCAACCGAGCAGGTTACTTTGTCATAGAAGGTGATCAGATTTGTCAAGCACGATTTGCCCTTGGTGAGTCCATGCTGGCTTTTCCCAGACACGTGCTTCATTTGACTTGTGATAGCCCCCAGGAGGATTCGTTCCGTAACTTTCCCAGAGACTGAAGTAAGACTGATGGGCCTATAATTTCCTGGATCCTCCTTTAAGCCCTTCTTGTAGGTGGGGGTGACATTAGCCTTCTTCCAGTCTTCTGGGATGTCCCCTGATCTTCATGACTTCTCAAATATTATGGAGAGCGGTCTCATGACATCAGCCAGCTTTCTTAACACCCTCGTGTGGATATTGTAGGGGCCCATCAATTTGTAGGGGTCAAGCTCCTGTAATAGTTCACATACCAATGCTTCCTTCACTGACAGTGGGTCTGTGTTTGCATCAACCTGGGGCCCAACAGTGCTGGTAAAGACAGAGATGAAGAAAGTGTTGAGAACCTCTGCCTTTTCAGCTTTCTTGGTGAGCACCCCCCCACGCCCCTTATCTTTACCAAGTTTCATCTCTCGCAATTGTTCATGCTTCCCTCAGGCTGCTTCTCTCAATCTTTGTTTTGGGGGTTACAAGCCGTCTCCTACAATTGTTCTTCCAACAAATGTCTGGGTAGTTGAAATCACCCACAAGAACCAGCGTCTGTTGACCCTAAGCTTGCTTAAGTGACCCAAATATTGCTTCATTGGCCTTATGGTCTTGGTTTGGAGGTCGGTAGCACATGCGTACTGCAAGATCCCCATTGGAGACGACCCCTCTGATCCTGATCCAGAGGCATTTGATAGGGCTTCCACAATCACTGTAGCTGAATTCTATACATTCAAGGTTCTCCTTAACATAGAGTGCAACTCCTCCTCCTCTTCTTCCCTGCCTGTCTTTACGAAACAGCCTGTAGCCATCCATCACAATCCTCCAGCCACGTGAGTTGTCCCACCATGTTTCAGTTATTCCTGTGATATCGTAACTTTCTGACTGGGCGCAGAGCTCCAGTTCCTCCTGTTTGTTCCCCAGGTTGTGTGCATTGGTATACATACACTTGAGGTGGTTGGTCTTCTGGTTCTCATCCTGGGAGGCAGCTAAGGAATATTTGTCTCTGCTCTGGTTGGCCTGGCTCATTCCCCAGTTGGCTGCAATGGCGTGAGTGTTGCCGCTTTGGACCCCGGACCTCAAGTCCTTCAGTTTAGGGCTCACCTCACCAAGCTGGCCAGCCTGCTGCCAAAGATTCCCTTGCCTCTTCTAGACAGGTGGATCCCATCCCCCCCTAATAGGCTATTGTCATCAAAGAATGTCTTGCTGTCATAAAAGCCAAAACCCTCACGACGGCACCAGCCATGAAGCCAGAAGTTGATTTGCATTATATGTCTATTTCTGGCCGCACGCTTTCCTCTAGGTGGTAAAATGGAAGAAAAGGTAACTTGGGCACCAATACTTTTCACTTGCACCCCCAGGGCTTTGTAGTCTTCCTTGATTCTGGCCAGGTTCTGGCTTGCAGTGTCATTCGTGCCCACGTGAAGGAGTAGCAGTGGATAGTAGCCTGTGCTCTTGACAAGTAGCAGCACCCCCTCAGCAGCATCTCAGACCTTAGCTCCTGGAAGGCAGCACACCCCTCGTGACTCCCTGTCAGTCTGGCAGATGGGCGCCTCAGTGCCCCATGACGGAGAGTCACCCACTACGAGCACCCATCATTTCTTTTTGTGGTATCCGCTGTGTGCTGCTGGTGTAGCTCCTCCTTGCAGGCCTTGCTTGTGGGTGTCCGCAGCTGTTAAAGCTTCCTATCTGGTTGTGGCTGTAATACTGGAGGGCGGGAGCTGAAGCAGGGTCCTGCTTTTGTGGGTCATCAGGGTCCAAGGTGCCTCATTCTCTGTGGTGTCCGCCACAGGAGCACAGCTCTGAAACCACTTAATGATCTCCGTCTTGTCCCCTCTAATACTGCAAAGAATACAAGTATTATACAAGTAGTATAATACTCTATAGTATAATTATAGTAGTATAATGCTCTCCACCTCCCCCATCTGAATGTAATTTCTACCCACTGTTTTCCACCCCATCTTTTCCTTGCTCTGTGGCTCAACATGCTTTGGTCCAGTTCCTGTGTCCTTTACAGGAAAGGTAAGCATTGATACTGGGTGGGATCCTGCAGTAGGCACTCCAAGCAGCACCTACTGGGACCTAGGAGTAGCTGCTGCACCGTGACAAGTCATTACCCTTGAGCTTATCATCAGTTGCTGCTTATGGGGATGCATACTACATCAGCATTTTTAAGCCTGGACCACAAAATAGGCATCTGCAGGCAAGTAGTTTCTGGTGATTATCTGCTTGTGTAGAGATACTGGTCTGAGCCACGGCTCGGCAGCACAGACCAGCCTTTTCACAGGCAGTTGCCGTGGGACTCGCTGCTCCACCTACATACACACTGGAGTGGTTTGTGTATGGCAGAAAGAGCGACTTCTGTTATAGGCGGCGATATTCAAAATAGCCAGTCTGTGTCAAGTTTCTGTACCTTGAACTAGTCATGGAGGAGAAAAGCTATGTTGGTGCCAGTTCTATAGCTGATAAACAGCACACTTCTGTAACAAACCTCCAGAGCTGCCCAGTATATGTTAAAAGTTCTATGTGTCAACCAAATTATTAATTTGCTGGAGATAAGATGCAGACAGACTACTTATATAAGCTGCACACAACAGCATTTATGCTTTTTGTGGTATGAAGTTGCTGCTGCTGCCCAGCAATAAACGTGTCACAACTTACCATCTTACAGAAGCTGCACCACCACATAGCAGCAGCTCTGGTAATTCAGTCATTCAGCTATGAACACTGTTTGCTATACTTACTGCTGAAAAGGATTGTTTTCTCTGTGAAATGCTGCTTGTCTTTCTCTTGCACTGTTAAGTAGACTGATAGCTATTCGCTCTAGTCTAGCTTGTCTGCTTGGAATGTCCTTCTATGTTCATACCAACTATGCAGTTTGCTACATTATGTACAAACATACAAACATTAAGTGGTTATGTACAGTATAAGCTATAACCCTCCAATTCTTAAAACGGTTCTTAGTAAAAACAACATGCTGAAAATAAAGATCTTCAGACCACTTTGATTTGCCAACAGCCTAGTAAGAACTTGGAATTTTAATATCATAGAATCATGGAATGGTTTGGGTTGGCCCTTTAAAGATCATCTAGTTCCAACCCCCCTGCTGTGGGCAGGGACATCTCCCACTAGATGAGGTTGCTCAATTGTGTGAATTAAGAGCTTTGCCTTTCTTCCACATATATATTAATTTCCCTGAAATATTTTAATAGGAACAATTAGCATAAAATATACTGCCTTTTATAACTAGTATAACTATAGGGAAAGTGACTGCAAAAGTTACATATTTGTTTGCTATTTAATATCATAATATTCAAGTAAGACTAACTTCAAATTCTGAATAGAAGAATCCTCATCAGGCTGCTGAATACATGTAAATTTCAGCTTATTTTGGATAATGAATGATGTAAATGGCAAGGAGGCATTGTGAAGTCATAAATGGTTGACTTAAATTATTGCTTGAAATAGCATTATCTAACCTAATGCTGTAAATTCCACAACAGGATTACAGAAAACGATGACATCGATATGTTAGCAAAGGTAACCGACTGTCTTCCTACATATGTAGCCAAGGGAGTTGCTATGGCTGCTTTCTACTTGGCTAGATGCCTCCAGCTTGGCCTAGGTGTGCAGCAAGATCAAGCCGCTGCTAAAATATGCTATTCTAAGGTAAGTTGAGAAGTCTTACAGGCTAGTTCATGTCTCATGAAATTGCGTGATACCTTGGATTTGAGTCTTTACACTTGCTGTCTGGTTAAAGACTCCAACATTATTTACGTTTAAAGAAAAAAATCTGTGCAAGAAAATTATAAAAGTAAAATAGAAGTATATTGAAAGCTACTGAAAATAGTCTTGAAAGGATACTATCTGTCCACCTGCTTAAGCAAACAACGCATTCTGCCAAACAACAACAAAAAAATCTGTGATAATCACCACAGCAAAGAGCTTGGTACCTTGCAAGATAAATTAGCTAAACAATTTGAATAATTTTATCCCCAATTGATTTTCTGTCTGTCGTTCTCTCAAACTGAAAAATTGTAACTTTTCCTTAACTTTAGATTCTCTAACAATCACAGTCCTCATTAACAATACTTAAATCAGTCATAACTGGTTGCTAAAAATGTAAACATAAAAACAAGCATGACAATAGCTGAGGATCTACTGTTACTGATACATGGGGAAAAAACAGGTCACATTTTTTGAAAGTTCTGAAGTAAGATTTATTGCTTGAGGAAAAAGATCGATAACGGCTTCTAGAAGACGAATCCGCTAAATAGTATCAGTGGTGCCAAAAGGTACAGTCAAGGCAAGATGATTATGCCAACAGCAGGGAGTGTAGCAAGATTGGATCTGTGCGTCAGAGAGACTTGATGATTTCTGTGCATGTAGAGACCATTTGTTTCTGCAAGTAGAATACTCTGAGGTCCAGCTTGGTGCAATCCAAATAAATGGAGAGTAATGTAAATGATAAATTATCAAATAACAATTTTTGTGGCTCCTTATTCAAGGAAGCCACTGATACAAGAGGCCTAGCAGAGCAGGTGAACCTCTGAATACAGACATTTTAAACATTTTGTTCTCCTGCTGTCAAAGTGTTATAGAGGATAGGATGAGGAGGAGATCAGGAAAGGAATATAAGCTGGGGTGTTACAAACACCGTAGCCAGTAGTCCTAGGTAAGTCTTAAGGCATGGAAGCGGCCCATGAGGATTAAGTTGCTGCATGGCTTTGTCTGAGTACAGCCCTTCCCACTGTCTTCCATCAGGTCTAGTGTAACCACCACAACTGAAAGAAAATGACAACTTTCACTCATTGTTCACTAGCTGTACATCTGAGACTGATCTAGGAATGTCACTAGCTTCTTAGTGTATAGAGAGAGATCATTTCTAGTGACTGGTGCCATGCATCTCTGCATCAACAACAAAAGAGAAGGAACAGAAAATAAACAAGGAAGCTACCTGAAGCAGTAACTTTAGAACAAGAGTTGTGGGTGTGTTCAGTTTATTTTGTACCTGCAAAATAAGTCTCATGTTAACTGTACAATTATACCCACTTAAAATTAAAGTCATGTTTGCTTTTTTAATTAACTGCTTAGCTGTGGTTTTGGCCTACTGTTCTTAGACCCGGTCAGTTTTGAAAATGGTGAGAAAGAGAAGACAGGCATCCCAGAGGGTACTGAAACACATGATGGAAGTGAGTGTAACTGATCTAGGCTGTAAGCAGATGTCTGTTTCTGACTGCGGTACCAGCACATACCATACCAACAAACAGAATAAAAAAAAAATAAAACCAAGCCTAACACTATAGTCAAGTATGCTCATTTTAAATACTGCATTCTTCTTACGTGGCATCAGAAACAGGGATTTAAAGCTGAATATATTAACTCTTTAATATTTTAACAAGTTGATTACCTCAGGTAATGTCAACAAAACTTAAAGACCTTATTAATGTTATATTGACAATATGCAATTTTATTTTAGCTATAAACTAGAACTCCCTATTCTTTGTTTTCGAAGGCCTGCCTTCTGGATCCTGGCATTGCTTCTGACCTTGAACTGGCAGCTAATCTTGGGAGAATTTAGTGCTTCCTTTAACTGTGACTGGTATATACATATATTTCCTACAATAAACTATCTTTAAACTCGAGTAATTGTAGACTGTTCATCACTTACTGCTTGCTTTTCAGCTTTCTATAAATTATTATTTAAAGCAATATACTGATTCTTTTTTATCTAAAAAAAAAAAAGAGAAAGCAAAAAACTCACAGTCTTCCTTTAACTGAGATGAGGCAGACTTTTAAAAATGGTGTTGAAGACTTCAGGTTTATTAAGGACATTTTACTGGGACAGATGTCCTGTGTTTTCTTCATGTCACACAGCACATGAATCAAACCAAAACCAAACAAAAATGGTTGTTTCCTTTTCTGCATTTTTAGTATTTAAACATTAAATTTTCATATTCTGAAAAGCTAGACCCCAAACTTGTCTTGTTTTCACATAGAACCCATTCACAGGTCATGACTATTTTTAAATCTTACTTTTGTTAGTGGTGTGTATACTTTCTGTCACATGCTTCGTGAATGAATCTAGAGGTACTTATGTGTCTCAACACATTTTACTCTTAGACTGCAGAGATTCAAAGTTGGAAATGGGTCTGTATGACACTAAGCTTTACAGTTCAAACCGTGTCAACTTCTAAAACTAGAAAATGCTACTTAAAGAACTATGGAAAAAAACCCATTAGTATGGAAACATTCATTGTGCGTGTCCTCTACGAGGCCTGTTTTCCTCCATCATTCTTCATACTGCATTTACACTGCCCCTGTTTGTACCAGAAATAGTTGAAAACCTGTTGGCTCGGAGTGTGTACACCTGAGCAATGTTATGCTGAATCTTTTACCAAAAAATACTTTGATTAACCACTAGTAAATTTTACTGATTGCTATGGTAAGCTTGCACATTTCTAAATACCTATTTACTTGTAAAACTTCGTATGTGCAGAATTTGGCTTGCTCTTTAGGACTGTGCTGTGACTTGAAAACTTTTTTGAAACTGTTGGAGCAGCAGGCTAGACATTAGTAAAAACACTGATTTAAATATAGCGTAGGGATTTTATGTACTTTACAATATAGCCAGTCTTAACTGCAAGCAGTTTTTCTAAGAGCACAACTGTAGTGAATTTAAAAGAAAGTAATGAGTGTCACCTAGGGATTTTTGATGTTGTTTAATTATTTAGATGTGCATTAAGACCATATTTACATATTTTTACATAAATTAAAAAAACACTGAAGACATTGTTTTCTTTCCTTGTATAAAATAAGGGAAGGATCTGAAGGTTGTTTGAAATTGGGGTATTTGAATAAAACAGCCCTGAGTAATATCAGGGAAGTGATTAGAATGGTTTAATTAAACGTCTACTTAATCATTCATAGAAGCAATTCATAAGCACTAATCTCTGAACTAACATTTAACACAGGCATTCTGTTAGGACATACCAGTTTACAATACATATTTTCGACACAGACTTCAAAGTAACGTAAATATTCCTTACGAAACTAGTGCTGTCAAACTCATTCATTAGTTGTCAGTCCAACCTCACTATCAAGTACTGCAATCCAGTTGTGTTATTTATTGCTTACAAATGCTTCAAACTACGGGAAATCTTTGGTAAAAATAAAATTGATAAAATTTTCACAATAGCTTTACATGTAGTATTGCACGACAAGGCTTTTTCAATACACAAGAAAAAAGGAATGCTCAAATCCTCAGTGAGGAGATTAGAACTGTACAACATTCATTAGTTTACCACTATAAGCAAAATTTCTTTTCATAAATGTTTAAAATATT
The DNA here is from genome assembly GCF_026419915.1 of Harpia harpyja. NCBI lineage: Eukaryota > Metazoa > Chordata > Aves > Accipitriformes > Accipitridae > Harpia > Harpia harpyja. The sequence continues at coordinate 53,944,097 of NC_068941.1, read as the reverse complement.
TTCTGGTTTCTTTCAGCTTATATGAACATTTATTTTTCAATCTATATTTGAAACAGAAGAGTAGTCAAATAGAACAATTTAAATAAAAATTGGCAACTATACAGCATTGTTTTGTCTACCCTACTACAGCATCAGATCTTTTCAAGTCTGTTTACTTCACAAAAAACTCAAGAGGAAAGAAAAACGCTAAAAATAATCATAGTCCTCAGCCCTCTATGGAAAAGAGGAAAATAAGTTTCATGTCTATTATTGGACATAGACATTTCTCTAGTGGTCCAATTGTGCAGATTCAAACCTAAGCGGCATTAAGCTGCTCCAAATGAGCTCTCAGCTCAGGACACAGTTCAGTTAGCAGCAGTTCCAGCAAAACCTGAAAAACAGAAAAGAGTCAAGATGAGCGCAGGTGCCAAATGAGAAATTCTTCTTCCTTTCTGTCATACTTAGAGCATCACAGGTAACAGAAGTGTGTAGGGTCATTCTCCTCATCATTCACGCAACTACTTTTCTTTCAACCTGAAGTTAGCACGCACCCTACAGATAACACGGGAAATGCCTTACGGCTGAAAGAAGGCAAGTGCCACAGGCAGCTGCTTTCAGATGGGGATTTCCCACCCTGTATAAACTGGTGCTGTTCTGTGGAAGCCACGGTAGCTACACGAGCAAGCGCCAGAGCATGCACCTCCCGAGCGGGCTGCCTCCGCTCCTGTGCCGAGGCTGCGTTATGTGCCTGGCTGCTGCAGGAAACGAGCCAAAAGAGACTGACTGAGAGCAAAGGTATTGTACTTGGATCCAGCTGCATACTCCGACCAGTCCCAACCAACAGCAGAGGATAGGGACTTCTGGAGGGCTGTCAGGTCCTAACTGTGAGCCAGTCCTGGAGCTCTCCTTTCCTAGGATTCTCCAAGGTATGTTTGTTTTTCTCAGCTCCACGAAGAAATCAGTTTGCACCTTATGAAGTCAGGCAAGTTGGACGTGGTAGAGGATCTCTTTTAGACAAAAAGCAATACTGTTCTTAAACAGCTTTGTTATTCAAAATTAGTCAAGTGATGGAACCAAGTACATTTTTTCCGACTTACTTTAATAACAAAAAAAGTTACTCGCACACGGAACAGTAGTCCAACATGAACCTCTGCAAAAGCACCCCCCACCCCCACCCCCAGTCTTTAATACTGAGTGAGCAGAGCTCAGCAATTAACAGGATTATGAAGTTAAAAGGCTACTTTTCTGGTTACTCACATAGAGTAGATGCTTGTTAGCCTTCCTTTCTTGCAAGGCATTGAACACTTTCACTACACCATGACGGGCATTTTGTTGACCAACAAGACTCTGCAGAGTATCTGCAACAAATGTTACTTCAGCTTATATTGTTTCACTCACGCTAGGCAAAACCTCCAGCTAACACTGCTGCCCATAAAGGAGGGGAAACCAAACCACTGCACTTCACGGCCCTTGGCTGCAAGGTACACGGTCCCCATTCACCAGCCTTTTAAACACACAGGTAACTCAGGTCAAAGGTTGAAAAGATACCCTTATTCTCAAGTTAATAATAGTGTATACATCTCAGTGGCAACATTTTTAGTGTTTTAACATGATATATAGTATGCCTTTTAGGTAGTTCACCTCGCAGAGTCAAGTCTAATGTCATACATTATTAAACCATTCACTTAAATGCACCTTCAGCCACAGAGACAGAGCTCCTACAACAGTTAAAACAGATTGAGCACTTTAATTGCCTCTCAATCTTCACAGAAAATACTTCCCACAAGTAAGCAGATAATTCTAAGCCCATTATTTATGTTTAGGATTAAATTAGAGAATAGTGATCCAATGCTTCATTGTTAATTTAAAGTGCATTCGGCTATGTCCTGACATATCTCTCCAAACTCAGAAACAAACAAAACCACAAATCAACTATGGAAGACTATTCTAGGTAAGTAGGCGAGTATGTAATGAAGGGAGTAAACAAAAGATTGTTTACACATCAAATGACAAATATTTTGCGTGCATACCTGCTGCTATTTTCACAGTAAAAGTTGATTAAACAACCTAATGCAAGGGGGTATGAGATATCTCCGTGAAGCCATAAAATAGCTCATTAAAGTACATTCCATTCAGATGGAGGGGAGATAAAAGGCATGCAAGCTATGTTTAAGCGCATTTCCAAGGGCTAAATGGAATGATTTCGGTTCTTCCCAGATAGGTGCCTTTGGGTTTATGTGATCTCTGAAGATTCAGAATTATGTAATTGGACTCCGTGTCCTGTGAATGGGACGGGATGGAGCATCTCAGAACGGTGCGCCCCAGAAACGTGCAAGCTGAAGAGGAAGCTGCCTGGACTTGGGAGGTAAGTGCAGGCAAAGGAAAGTGCTGGAAATCCCACCCGATCTAGGATGCTTCTGTCCAGGCTGCAGGTCCCTCTAACATTCAGTGCCCTGAAGCCTCTTACCAGAAACAGACAGCAACACACAACACTGACAGCACGGGTAGACCTCCCTCTTTGATTTTGAAATATAAGAGAAAGAAGTAATTGGGGTGGTGCCACTCTCCCTGTTTTCTGAGTAGTGCCAGGTAGCAGAACCAGCTGGTATTTGCTCACAGAGAACCAGCAGAGAGAGCCGACTTAACTTAGGTTCCGTGATGAATTATGACATACAGAAGTACAGTGATACTGGATTTTGCATCCACAAATAATACCTGAATCCGTGCCCTTTACCAGACTGACAGGAGAGGCAAAGAATAAGGCCAAAGTTATCCTTATTTATGCAAATAACCGTAATTTACAACTCTACAGGAAAAATCTAAAATGCAGCAGAACACTATTCGATTAACCAGTTTCCTCACTAGCTATTAAATCCATGATTAAGCAGAATGAAAGTGATCTCACCTGGAATGTTTTCAAGTAGTTTTTGCTGTGCTCTCTGTTTTGTCTCTTGCTTTTGTTCGTCGCTCTTGGCTCTCGGTGGTGGTGCTAATTTCCCATTTGGCCAAAAAGCATCTCGAAACACACCAATGTAGTAAACAAGCATTTGTTCACTGAACATCCAGTGTACAGTGTCACGGATCTGCCTGTAAAGAAGCGTAGAAGGGAGCACATCAGAGCTGGTCTTTCACATTTTATGCAGATTTATTCTTTTTACTCCTTGAAGTAGTGGAAGCGATACTCGTTTTCATGTAATTATCCCAATTTATCTGAGGTGATTTCACCAGCATCACAGCAAGTCGTATTCAGCTCTGGGAACTCTAGGATCTAGGTCACCCCAGGTATCTTAGATGTGGAGAAGGCTACATTTCAATGTAGTCCACAAACCCATATTACAAATTACAAGTACTACACTGAAATGTGTATATATTTCAAGGATGGGCAGTACAAAGGCTCCACTGGGTAAAGACATAAAAATCAGCTAAATAATAGTAGTGAATTCCAAACTGGTTGCATGCACAGATGTGCCTGGTGGGATAAAAACAGATGAAGTTTTGATAAAAGCGCAGTAAGTCCCCTCACAGATACCAACAGCACATTAGTGAAGGGATTACAAATGGAGATGGCAGCCTCCTGTGGCTGCAGGCACTCACTGTAGCCTTCAGCACCAAGAGTCTGAGGTAGACAGCAGGCTCCAGGCAGTACTGCCCAACTGTGCCACAGTACAGCCAAAACCCTTAGAATCAATAAATGTAAAAATTCAACCAACACGTAAAAAGCTACATAGCAACTTTGCATGCATGCTATGCTTACGCGCGCACACTCTCTCTCTCTATCCTCTCTCAGGTGTCTTTCATGCCAGTTATTAGCAGCATGTGAACAAATGAGCCGATCAATTTAAAACTCAGTGAATGGATACCGACAGATACCCTCAGTTCACCGGGAGTCAACTGCATGACTTGCCATCACTTCTTGTCCAATTTACCGCTACATAACCTACATGGGAGGTTTTAAAAGCCATGCTGGCATGTGCAAATTTAGTCACTGACTGGACAAAGGAACAGCCTGTTCTGCTGGTAGATTTCTGGGCTGTGACACTTACCTGAGTAATAGTCCCACTGCTACGCCAACGCAAAATAATGCATTTCATCAGATTCTCAGTGGCCCTTTGTCTAAGTGAATGTGCTACAGAAATCACAGATTCACAGACTTTCACAAGAAAAACATCATCATGCGCAAGAGCATCAGTACTGATTGAAAAGTAATGGGAAATGTGTTTGTATCAATCATCTGCTCTATTGAATTGAGTTTTACTGTAGACTTTTGTATCTGACAAGAAAAGGAATACTTTGCCAAAATTTTTCTGACCAGTGATATAGCCTTCCACATGAAAGGTGTGTACAGACACGCACGCTTCCTTCATAGCCTAGTCCAGGCCTCACTTGGCAGACATGTCTTCAAATGACACAGAAAAACACCTTTCTGAAAACACATCACTGTTACATGCATACAGGTTTCATGTTATAAATTAATGGTTCTCATCATGCACAAACATTACTTCAGTCATTTTAGAGAAATGTGCATTTGATTTGAAAGAAATTACTAAAAACGGAAACCTAGTTTCAGATCTGGCAAAAATCTTCATGAGACTGTAAGATAAAGCACAAACTAATAAGACCCATTCAGAGCCAGGCCGTTCAGAAAAACAGGACAGGAACTCATTTTATACATATATGTATGTGTATGTGTGTGTGTGTGTATATATATATATGTATACATAGATGTATACATAGATGTATAAAATGAAATCCCATGAAATACTGTGTTCTTCCAAAAGCAAAGCCCTGTGTAGGGGAAAAAAAATAAGGAAAAAGATAATTCACAGATCTGTGTCTTCTCTAATCAACACAACATATTTGTAATTGAGCTGTGGAAAACAAATGCAGATTATCACATACAACAGAATATCCAGGGTTTGATTTTTTTTTTTTTTTGACAATTCTGCTCTCAGCCTTTTTTTCATAGAGCAACAATGCAGGTTCAGTTAAAGTAACAGCTACTTACTTGTTGATAGTTCTTCCAAAAGTGACTTGTACTAGTGCAATTAATGTTTTTCTGACCCACTTGAACACTAGAACAATGAAAAATGACAGAAAATAAAGATCAAGAGGTTAATAACATTAGGGAACCCGTGATCATGTCCAAAACCTTCCCCCCACCCTGCAAAAAAACCCCAACCCACCCCTACAGTAAACATATCTGTTATAATCCTTTATAAGATTTCACTAATTGTACATGGGTCTCATTTTTCTTGACTGCTTTCCCTGTACTGTTTGCTATATGGTTTTTAAGCCTTGCAGATTACATAAACGTATCTGTAATATGCATTTGTAGTTTATACTGTGAACTTTTATGTTTAAGAATATTTCAAGTTTACTGAGCCATACAACTACCAAAACCCCTTTTTCTACTAGAAAAAAGAAAACCCCTCAAAATTCACACTCTTTTCATACGTACTAGTACAATGTGGTACACACAGCAGCATCATTAAAATTCTGAAAACATTTTCACTCAAACCAAGCAGTTAGCTTTTCATTACAAATAAAGGAAACAAATGTGAGTGCTTCCTAATAACTACTGGTTAATCTTTCTTTCACGCTGTTCACCATCAGCACAAGAAAGTCTGTATTTGGAAGATACATCTGCCATTTTTGGAAGGTGCTGCATTTTGTAACAGTTACCCTGCAAATAATTTCATAGGTCGTCAAGTGTGGCTGCACATTCAAATAGAAACAAAAGTAGTTTTCTTTATTACCACCATTCAGTTACATAAAGGAAGGGAAAAAAAAAAGTCTGGTACTGAAAGATGCCACAATTCTAGCATCTTTTCCACTGTACGAATTGTAGAACTACAATGCATACATAATACTTAAAATGGACACTAAAATTATGTAGCTTTGTCAATGACATGTTCTTTCATAAAGCCATCTTTCCTTCCTCATAATTCATACATTCTAACATGCAGACTATTTACAGAAAACATGCTTTTGTACTTTTCTGTTTTTTCCAGTTTTTTTTTTTTTTAAATGAAAAACTTAAGAACACTGAATGCAAAAGCTCTCCCTTACCAGTTACATTTTTACTGCAATGTTATATTGGAATTTCACTTCTGATTGAAAGCACCAAAGTCATAAACTACTGAAGAAGAGCTCTGTTCCAAACAAATTGGCTACATAGATTGCAAGAACATTTCCACTTATTGAAACAGCAGAAAAATCTGAATTACAAAGTGGCCCAGATTTCTTGGCCAACAGATTACACTAGCAAATAAGCACGTTTACAGCTTACTTCCTCGCAGCTCAAAAATCTCTCCAATCAGCATGAAACATGGTTCAGCAAGAGAGTCCCTTTTCCCATCCACCTCCTCTCCGTAGTCCGACAGATCACTATCCTCTTCCGTTTCTTCCTAGGAAGAGAGACACAACATGGGTATGCACTGTGGTTCCCCATCCCTCTTCCAGAATGGATTTAGTTATTGCCATTCTCTGGGGAAGGAGCACAGCCAGCCCTCTCAAGAACAGGCATTAGAGCCACCAACTCTGCCGCTGGCAGGATCTGGCAAACAGGAGCCTCACCAGGGATTTTGAAAAGGGACTGCCCTTCCCACCGGACCAGAGCGAAGGGGATGCTCAGTACTGCTGGAGTCACCACCACTGCTAGATCTTCTGCCTGCAGCCTTGCCCCAGTAAGCACCTGTCCTTGTTTCAGCTGGGATAGAGTTAACTGTCTTCCTAGTAGCTGGTACAGTGCTATGTTTTGAGTTCAGTATGTGAAGAATGTTGATAACACTGATGTTTTCAGTTGTTGCTCAGTAGTGTTTAGACTAAAGTCAAGGATTTTTCAGCTTCTCATGCCCAGCCAGTGAGAAAGCTGGAGGGGCACAAGAAGTTGGCACGGGACACAGCCAGGGCACCTGACCCAAACTGGCCAACGGTGTATTCCATACCATGTGACGTCCCATCCAGTTTAGGAACGGGGAAGTGGGAGGGGGCAGGGATTCACCGCTCAGGGACTGGCTGGGTGTCGGTCGGCGGGTGGTGAGCAATTGCACTGTGCATCATTTGTACATTCCAATCCTTTCATTATTGCTGTTGTCATTTTATTAGTGTTATCATTATCATTATTAGTTTCTTCTTTTCTGTTCTATTAAACCGTTCTTATCTCAACCCACGGGTTTTGCTTCTTTTCCCGATTTTCTCCCCCATCCCACTGAGTGGGGGGGAGTGAGTGAGCGGCTGCGTGGTGTTTAGTTGCTGGCTGGGGTTAAACCACGACAGCACCTCAGTGTTGGGTGGATCTGCCCAGACTTGCAGGGTCCACTGCCTCTATTGCCCTGGCAACACTAGCTGGGTAAGGGAAAGCAGGCGATGTGGGAGCCGTGTACTGCTAGGAAGCGGGTGAGAGCTGTAAGGAGGAGACTGCACTCAGAGGTGTGTGTGACTGCAAAGCCTCCTCTGACACAACACCCATGAAGGACATGCGGGATGGGGAGCTAGCCAGCTGGAGCTGTTTGCAACACAAGCAGCTAGGAAGAAATGGGGAGAATCTGGTTATTGCACAGGGAGAAGCAGGTAGCTGGCTCCCCTGGAGAGCAGGCAGTGCCTTGCACAGCTGAAGCTACTCAGTGGGATCAGGCACTAGCAAGTTGTCCTCCCAGTAAGCAGTGGAAGAGGAACTGGCCACTGCAAATACAAGCTCCATTAACGAGTACCAGTCCCAGGCAAAAACATAACATGGTGATACTCGGTGACACGAGCCTAAGGATACCCAAGCTCAGGGTACCGAAGGGAGCAGAGTTAGAATAGACTTACAGAAGACTTTATTGAACCACCTCGGTTTTGGCAGTACCATTTATCGAAGAATGAAGAGCAGGTTTTTTCTCAGTATCATGACGATCTGCTTCTGGATCAGGACTAAACCACCTACCTACCATTACTTGTGGCAGCCAGCACATCCCTTTGCTTTCCTGGATTTTCTCCTGCCTGCCTATGCTTAGAGTAAAGCTGCAGTGAGGTAGACCTGACCCCCCCTGAGGCTGGTGCAATGCCCCAGTCTCTGGCTCAGGAACGGTCAGAATGGTGCGCAGACAAGTTTTCTTTCTTCAGCCCTGGTTTTCAAAGAAATCTGTCATCTCTTCCTTTGCCTTCCTTTCTTCCTTATCATTCCATCATTTAATACTGCTTCCCCCCTGCCCCCCACCATCATCTAGTCTGGAAAACCTGCTTCATGGCTCTATTTCTCTTGCATTATTTTGGTGTCTTTCTTGGCCTTATTCTTATGGTCACAATCTTTCAGTCACCCCTCGCCTGTCATTTGAACCCTGCTATACAGAGAGTATCCTACAGTGTCTCAGCTGTACATCAGTTTGTCTTACTCCTTCCTCACGCCCTCCAAATCCCGTTCTAAAGCCCATCATTAACTTTGGGTTCCAGTCCCCGAGTCTTCTCCAGGCGTGGCACTGCATAGTAGTCTATAAATAAATAACTCCACAGTGTTGCATATTCCAACACATATATCCTGTACCCTTCACTTCCTGTGTCACATTTGGTATTTTCTCTAGCACTGCTCAAGATGCTGCTTCTCTCCTAATAACCAGAAAATCAAAAGAAAAAACCCCACAGCACTTAAGTGCACTGTAAACGTCCATGTAGACTCCCCTGTTTACCAACTTCCACAGCTTGATGAGTCCCCAGCTTTGAAAGCTTTTGCTAATGTTAGGCTAAGCTGTGACCAAGGGCAGGGAACAAAAAGCCACACCATAATGACAAGAAATGCCACACAAGAAAACCACAAATCATTACCCATGTTACCACACAAGCACACAAATTCAGACGATGAAGAGAGTTTTCTCCAGGGACACAGTCTAAAGCAAACTCCAGTCTGCTCACTGTCTTCCTCCTGTCAACAGGCTTCTTGGCCCTTCGTTATTTTAATGAAATTATGTTTTATTTATTTTTTCATAGTAGGCATCATTCCGTATTTTCATTAAGCACTTGGGCAACAGAACAGAAAATACGCTTACTGAATTTGTAGTTGAGCCCACGGGGTGCAGTTTGATAAAGACAAATGCAAAGCAGCAATAACTCGCTATGTAAATGCAGGAAATGAAACAATTGATATTGATAAGACTACAGAAAAAGATCCCAGGGCCATACTGCTGTGGAAAAGGCAAGCGTAATACCATGATGTTTAAGCACAAACATTGTATGACATACATACACACTGTCGTTGTTTCGGCTGGGACAGAGTTAATTTTCTTTCTAGTAGCTGGTAGAGTGTTATGGCTTGGATTCAGCATGAGAAGAATGTTGATAACACACTGATGCTTTCAGTTAGTCTAAACATTACTTAGCAACAAGTCAAGGATTTTTCAGCTTCTCATGCCCACCCAGCAGGAAGGCTGGAGGGGCACAAGAAGTTGGGAGGAGACACAGCCAGGACAGCTGACCCAAACTGGCCAATTTTCCATACCATGTGACGTCATGCCCACTACATAAACTGGGGGGAGTTGGCCTGGGGGCATCACTGCTCAGGAACTACCTGGCCATCAGTCGGTGAGTGGTGAGCAATTGCATTGTGCATCACTTGTTTTGTATATTCCAATCCTTTTATTAGTATTGTCATTTTATTATTGTTATTATTATAATTACTAGCTTCTTCCTTTCTGTTCTATTAAACTGTTCTTATCTCAACCCACGAGTTTTACCTTTTTCCTTCCAATTCTTTCCCCCATAGCACCAGGGGCGGGGGGGGGGGGGGGGGGTAAGTGAGCAGCTGCATGGTGCTTAGCTTCTGGCTGGGATTAACCAGGACACACATATAGATATAAAAATTGTTTTCATACATGGGAATAGGAAAACCTAGTGGGTGCATTATGTTTCAAATTTTAGTCACCACATTTGCAAGAAAAATATGGATAACCACATAAACCCATAAGAACTAAATAAAACATAACCTAACAAAACACTAGAAGAAATTGGGGCTGCTCAGTCTGAGAAACAAAAGAATAAAGGACAAAAGGAAAGTAGTAACTCCTGATAACTGAGATGATCCTAACCCAAACTGTTCGGTGTTTGCTGCAGACAAGACAAGAGCTAGCTGGCTAAAGAAGGGAGATTTAGGTTAGACAGCAAGAAAAGCCTTCTAACCTTGAAGATAGCTAAGAACCAGGATACGCTGCCTTGCTTGGCTAGAGAACATCAGTTATCAGAGGTTTAAACACGCATTAGACAAACACGTGCCAAGAATTTTGCTGGTACAGTTGAGTCTGCTTGAGCAGGAAGGTAAACCCAATGACCTCTCCAAGGTCCCCACTCTGTTTTTCTGCTGTTCAGTGAATCCCCTATCATTTAGAAAATGCAATGAGAAGTGTAAATTCTTACAGCACAGTGCATTTTCTATCCATTAATGCTTCATAAACCTAAAAGCTCTTCCTCTAGATGATAACAACTGCATTTTTTCTTCTGATTTGGTTTTGGTCTTGGTCTTGAGAGCTAATAAATATGTGCTAAAGCTAGCCCTGTCCAAAGAGCTGTATATATGAGAGATCTGAAATTGCTGCTATATCTAATCCAGAAAATAGCACTCAAGAGGTAATATTGTTGCTCTAACACATATTTGAAAAGTGTGAGATGAGATGTAAAAGGCAAAGAGAGCGCTGTATGAGAGCATTCTCTTCTACAAAGTCCAAAATACAAACTAAACCAGGAAATCTTAGTTACAAAGAGAACACAACTGTAACAGCTTTGTAATGTGTGGTTTAACACAACTAACTTCATTAATGACCTTGTACCAAATGATTTAACCCTAGTTTAACTGCTTTAGTACATTATCCAAAATGCTATCACTGGGCAAGACTGAGCTGATCTAAAGCTCACACTGAAAGACAAGGGTGTCCAAGAAAAATCAGAGCTGATCCCTGACCACCTCACAATTCCCCTCCTCCACTTAATTTTATCATTATTTTTAAACTAGGACTAACGTTTGCCATACTGATTCAGAGGGTCTAACAGTTTCCTATACTCCCTCCATCTGTATTCTGTTGTCTCATCTTATGTTTAAGCTTAGGGAAGGAGGGGAGAGGAGAGGGAAAGTGGATGTGAAGCAGGATGGTCTTTGTCTGCATTTGCACAGTGCCTGGCATAATACAGTCTAGCCAAAATTAAGCTCCTAGTCCCACAAGTAACAGACAGTATTAAATTTAAACTGAGTAAGAAGTTATGTTCCAACTCCTCTGTTGCCACATTCTCTGGGCATTTTTTGCTTGACTTCCTTCAGTTTTTCAGTACCAGTTGCTTCATTTCTGCTTCATTTCTTTGTTCTCTCTCCTCTCACGCACTCTTATTACAAACTCCCTTTCCTTCTCCCATATTTCCTAACTACATCCTCATATACACTCACGTAATACAATATATGTGCAGTCTGGCTTTTTTCTTGAGGATGTTTTTCAATTAAATAGTGAAATACAAATAGCTTCATGCTTCTATGCTTTTATGCTACTTCTACCTAACAGTCATTTTAGTGAATGCACTTTCGTTTTTAGAACTGTAGTACTTCTATTGAACTGTAAAATTAGTTTCTCAAACCTTCTTTATATTTATTATTCTGAAATGCGACATATACATTCAGCATCTAGGTGAAAACACAGTGCAATTCTGAAAAATTAAAATATATAGGTTTTTCTTATTCCTCAGAGATGCAAGACCGCATTTTTGCCTATTAACAGGCTAGAACTGTCCAAGTTCCCCAAACTCCATTTATCCTACAGAAGGCCCATCCACTGCAGACAACTACAGCATGTAAGAAAAGAAGTATTTCATCTAACGTATAACTAAAAAGGGGAATAGAAACAGCTCCTTGGAGGATGCATATCTGCAACATGAACCTCACAGAATAGAGCGCCAAGTAATTATGGTCAATTTTAGTCACTAATCGATTCTTCACTGCATTTTGACAGACAATGGGGTTTTGTGGCTTAGGATCAAATTCTCCAACTGGTTTGTCCACATGGGCTCCCGCCTGTATTTGCAAATTCCCTCAGTGAGCCTGTACCACTTGCCAAAATTCTTTGTCAAAACTAGCTTTGCTTCAGAAGTTGTCCAGAAATTATTAAGGACACACAGCTGTTCCCTGCCAAGAGAAGATTCCTAAGAGAGAATTATTTTTACCTGTCAAAAACCCTCTGAAATACACATGTCTAGAGCACAAATAGTGAGAAGTTCTGCTACGAAAAAAAAAAAAAACCCCAAACAAAAAACCCAACCAATCCCACATGGACTGCAATTCGTTTATTCATGATACGTTACACATTTGCCTATATATATTTATCAAAGGGCAGGAAACTTATTGTATTAATAAACACCTTTTAAGTTCATAGACAGCTCTTATTTCTGACTATTTGTTCACTTACAGTAAATTAAAAATGACCTTTGGAAATGTCTTCCAATATTACCTGCCATTCAAATACATTATATTAATGGCTCTCCCTGCTTACTTTGGATATATAATTAAATTTGGGAAGATTACTTTTCTACCACTTACCTCCTGATGAGAAAACAAATCACCAGGAAGTCGTTCTAGAAATGAGGAGAGTGAAAAAGAGGACTTCTTTCCTTGCACATCAATAACTTTGAGGTGCTCTGGGGAAGGGCTCAAGAAGGCGTAAAGTGCTTCACTCGGGCAGAGTCTTTCATCAGAGAGCAATTTCTATGAGGGAAAAATAATGACAGAAACAACACATCAGTTGAATATTTCTTGTTAAGGAACAACTTGTCAGGCCATCCCATAAAACTGATTAAGACATGGCTCAGAGGTAGAGTGAGAAAAAAAAATCCATGTCTCTCAGATACTTCAAAGATACTTTAAGAAGCTAGTTCTAAAGTATTAGAATTAGTAAGATTCAAATTTTTAATCTTACAGCTTTCTTTTTAAATAAAAATAGTTCTAATTTGTAAGAAGTTTGTTGTGAAGTGTTGTAGTTAAAGGTGGCAATTACAGGATTCGTTATTTACTATTTCTTAATTAATCAAAGTTTAAATAACTTACCACTAGAGGAACAGTTACTATCAGCCAAACTCATCTCAACTTCAGGCATTTTGGACAACTTTGGCATTTATAGTGTCAAACCTTACATATGACCTATTTGTTCTAGGCTCTCTCTTCAGTCAATAGAGAGACAACATCTACTCCAGAGGCATGACTCAATTCTCCTGTTTAGACATGTTGGTTTTGTCTTTGTTTTCTTACCTGCAGAAAGTTATTAAGCTGGTTCTTGGATTTCTCCATGAATTTCTGGTCTATGGATTTGAAGGGCAGCTTGCTGAGGGAAGGCAACTGAACTTTCTTTAATGATGGAAAACACTGTGTAGGAGAAAGGAGAGCTCACTTAACATACATGTGCAGAAAAACACAGGTTGTTCAGAACAGAAATGAAGAGACTCCTTTGTACTCTCATGGCCCTTCCATACCCCTCTCAACACCTTGAAAAACACCCTCCCTTACCCACTATGGGCTCACACATCTAAACCCTTTCCCTTCACAGCACCTTCATTATCTACCACTTATCAGACAGAAAGGTTAAAGCAGTGTAAAAGGAAACCTTCTCTGTCCCCAAAAGCTGTCTTTTCTAATACCTCCCTGGAAGCCAGGAACAAAATCTAGTTTTTAAAGCAGGCTCTTGCATGACAGTGCAGACCATATACCATTTCGACATTGGGTTAGTCCAGTGAAACAGTCATTATTAAGGAAAAAAAAGAAGTGAGAAAAAAATTATAAACACATTTTATAAGCATCTGGCCGAGGCCAGAAATATGCAGATAGAAAACTAGCTCTAAAAGGCAAAAAGGCAGAAGGCTGGCATAAAAATTGGCAATATTAAATTTTTATCTGGTTTTTCCCCTCTCCAAGCATCACTCTGACAAATTTTAGTGTTTTGCATCTTCTCCCTCCCCTAACTGAAATTCATACCTCACTGAGTTTCCGGTGTAGGTTCTGAAACTCACTGAGCTTCCTTGGAACAGTCCACTTCTTAGTTTCAGCTCCACCAACTTCTTGTAAACTCACCATGACAGAGTAACAGGGCACTTGTTCTCCATTCTCTTCTAAAACCTTGTGGGAAAGAAACCAACAGATAAGGTATACTACTTTGAAAGCAAACAGTGGAACATTTGGGCTGCCAGATGACTGGCTCACAAATTCAGTCATCAATGTCCCATCCTTCTCTTGCAGTCTGAAGGCTACAGATGGAACAATACCCTTAATGGACAAAACTTTACCCAAAATGGTATGTCAGTCCTGAATCAGTCCTCCCGCTAGCCACGATTACACTTTACATAGAGCTTTGCAATGCTGTCCGTCAGCAATCACATCTCCCTGACGTGTCTTCTTCAAACAGCTGCATGTATTATTTCAGTTTTTAAGGTACCTACCACATAGCTTTCTGATTGCTTACCAATACTCCACTTCTCTCGTCTGCCTTTTCCTGACTGTTCTCCCATTATTCCCACCCTTCTTTCCTAGTGCTCGTGCTGAGGCTCACCCACACGCCGGGCACAGCAGCCCTGCAGATGGGCCCCGCAGCAGCTGGTGCTGTCTCAGAGTGACTTCTCTGCTCACTCGAGCTATTTTGTGCGCACAGAATGTGTGGTACCCACGCAGTGTTTATTTCCGAGAAGCTCACAGCTTTACAGAAATACTAATGAATCAAGCTGTACGACAGCCAGAGGAAGGAGTGATTAACCACATTGTGCAAATGGCAAAACTACAGCAAAGAAGTTACTTGAGACGATTGCAGCAGTGTGACCATATTATTTCTTAATTTGATGAGCTACCCAGAATTTCACCCTTATGTCCTAATGGTAACAGATTTTTGTTTACTTATTTTAAAGAGACAGCTAAATAGATTATGAAAGGCAAATAAGGGTAATGCATACATAGATTTTTTTGGCCAAGCCAAACTCTCAAATGCTTGCCTTAATATACATGCAAGTAACAGAAAAGTTATTACAAAATGCCACTCTCGCACACAATCTTTTTAATGAAAGTAATAACTTCTAAGCTTTTGGGGCTTTTTTTTAAAGACTATTTAAGAATAAACTTTAAAATTCATATAATTATGACACATTTTCTGAGAAGCCCGTAAAGGTCTGAGGACACTTAATGCTAGTGACAGATAATTTGACAAGCAGCTACATCACCACTGTACAAGACACACAGCTAAAATGTACCTTCATATTTTATGGCTCTTCAGAGCTTTACATGGAGAATATTCTCTGTGATGCACTCCTCCTAAAGCTGCACTTGGACTATGGGGAAACCCAATCCGAGGCCCAGGTTTCGCATCTTTCTAAGAAAAGCTGCAGCAGCACCCAGACAGAGTACAAAGCACCAGCTTGAATGTCCAAAAATGTGCCTGGTTCCCAGCACAGCTATGTGGGGAACTGCCTTTCTCCTGCCAGACTACTGCAGAAAGAGATGCTTGAACAGCCTCCAAAATGTAGGTCAGAGAGACCTGGCACAGAGGGACTGGGATCTCCTGGGACAGTCCCTGCCCTGTCTACCCCTGAGCTAGATTGGATTTGTGTTCGTAGGTGACTCACAAACATCTCCAGGCAGTTGCTTTTGAAAACTGGGAGATCAGTGCTGAAAATGCTGATTTGAGTCATGTGTATCATTCTCCATTACACATTCATCCCCAGGGCAGGGATTTGCATGTGTGTAGGGTCATCTGAACTGTAATTGTCAGGAGAGAGTCAACCTTCTGGAAGGACATTGTTGAAACCAAAACCAGAGTACTAAGTCCTCCTTCTGTTTTCAAGTTAGGATCCATGTGCAAAATCATTTAAATTCTGATTACTAGATGGAGAAACATTACAACTTCCTTCAAATACCCTCATAGAAATATCTGAAAGTCTTCAGGATCTTCTTAAGAAAGCAAAATTTTTGACCAACTTAAGTACTTGTGCATGTTTTACCAAATTAATAAGTCAACTGGAGAACACACAGAAAAATGGGATGTTGGGGGGGTCTTCTAAACCAGGAGATCTAGTCCTTTGCTGTACAGGCACCATCTCATGCAATTGCTATCATGAATGAATTCAAACTTGTGAAACAATTTTTGTTTCCATCCCCGTTACGCTAAAAGTCTGCTCTAAACCCTCACCCTGGTCACTGGAGGTTTCCTTTCAATTTCCAAACTCATTTCGGTTTGTTCCAACAACTCTTCACCCCTCCCTTATGTTTACCCTTACCGATGTGTTTTTATAGACAGCCCTATTCCCTCCACGTCTCCCTTTTGCTTAGCTAAGCAAACTAAAGTGCTTTCACAATCACTCCTCATGGCAAAAGCTCCTCATTCAATCCATTCAGTTCCACCCTTCTCAAACACCATGGCCCAGCACCTGCAGAGCGACTATAACACTTTGTCTCAAATGGAAACTCCTCTCCTGATGTATTCGAGGGCCGCACTTGCCTTTTTCACACCTGCAGCCCACTCAAGACGAACTGCACATCTGACAAGCCACCAGCGTACCTACTGCTTCCAGTCAAAAGGCGCTCCCCAAAGCCCAGAGTTCCTGCCGAATGCCAAACCTCACACGCCACGCATGCTGTGAGATTTCACCGTGCTTCTATTACTCCCATCCTGAAAATCACCCAGTTGTTTCTGAGAACCACCCTAACGCTCTTCCAGGTCTGACTCTTCATGACCATAAACTTAACATCTGCGGTGCGGTTTGGTTTTCCAAGTCCAAAGGTCCTGTGACAGTCTCAGCCCTGATCCTTTCACAGCACGGGCAAGGGCTCTCAGAATTAGCCCCTAGCATGGCATTTCCACAAGTCTCCTACTCAGCCCTTTCTCAGCCCCCTTCCTCAGCTTACACGTGAGTCTTTCAGGTTATTCACTGCTCCTTACCTAGCAAGGACAGAATCAGCCCTCAAGCACCCAAAGCGGCTTCAGGCTATTGGGATTGTTTTGCATTGGCAGCAACTCCCATAGCTTCAAGACAATGTAAAGATTAATTATTTCAGAATTTACTGTCTACTAGCATGTCACAGATACCTAGTCCACAAAGGGTAAAGATTTCTACCTTCTCCCTATGAGGCACAAAAGTCCCAAAGCGGATAGAGAGAGATATGAAAAAGGATGTTGACACACCTACACCTATTAATAAAACCTAGAAGGCACACATCAGAGGTGAGCACCTTTTACCAGGGTGTGTGGTGTGGTAACAGTGAGAAACATTCAATGAAATATTGGAGGGGGAAAAAAAAAAAAAAAAAAAAAAAGGAACAAATATTACTAAATACATTCCAGGAGAAGGTATAGCTATTAGCTGCAGTAGGTAAAATGTAAACTTAACATTAGCAAAAACTGTAATAATAGTTCAGTAAAGTAACAAGCTGCCAAGGAAAGTCAATGAATCACCTGTTGGAAGCACTAAGGGCGGGTCCAGACATCCACCAGGAATGACTAAACATTAACAAAAATTAGCCCAGTCATTAAGGCAGTGAAGAACTGTGTGACTCACCAGAAACTTCCCTCAGTCAGAGCAGCTCTCTGAAACAGCCCACCCAAGCTATGCAGCAGTGAAGTAGGGGCTAACCAGACTGCTGTTAAAAAAAAAGTCCCTTAAAAGTCCCTTTTAAACATAGAAAGGCTGTGCAGAAGGCGTATCTGGCACACAGTTGTTTTCCTCAATTCACAGGAAACTAATTTTCTTAATTTCCACTGAGCATAAACATCCTAAATTCCAAGATATTTAAATGAGTAAGACAAGCTATTTTTTCACCTTATTCAAATCTACAAACTCCACTCCTTATGAAAGTAATAAAATTTTAAAAAGTTGTTATGCTCTGCAACAGTCTTTTTTCTTTGGACAGAGAAGGCAGAACACCTTCTATAATATGAAACGATACAACCAAAACCATTAAAGCAAGTAGGTAACAGAGCTATAAGTTTCATAACTGCTGGTATGGGGAGGGAATATACCTGTCGTGGAGAAGTGACTTACAGAATTACGTAAGTTGTTATCGTGGGTCCCCTCATTCTGCATCTTCTTACCGTCTTTTTTCAACCTCTACCAACCAGCCAAAACACTGAGTCTCCAAAGACCATTTTATCAGAAATATCAGTTACCAAGAGATACCTGTAGGTTATACCATTTACATTGACTTTTTAATATATTTTATACATATACAGCTAGTGCATTTATACAACTCAAAACTATAACAACTAAAAGATTCAAGCTAAGAGTGCAAACAACAGTTTGGACACGATTTTTTTTTTCTAAGTCTTAAGTCATTCTAGTTTTTTATGCATTATCTATTTACTGGTTTAATAAATCAGTTTAAAAGGTTGATGACAGGCTGATTACACCTTCAGCTCAAATTCTATAGCGAAATTTACTTTTACTAAGCTTTTCTGCAAAAAACATAGGGCCACTACATTTTTCTCTCTCTAAAATCACAGAGCTACATGCTAGGATTAGCAACAGCATATTTTGCAGCTAGGAAGACAAACGTCACCTACTCATACCCCCTGAAATCATCAACTGCAGCCAGAACATTTCCGAGCAATTAATTAACATGGATAACTACAACATTAATGTTTTCTCCAGCCTACCCTTTGAAGCACAGAGCTGCAAACAGCACAATTAATGCAAGCCTGCATTTAATTATCTAATCCAGTACTACTTCTAAGTTATAGTTTAGGCAGAAAGTAATTAGAAGCCTCTCCCAAACTCCCTCTTATTTAGCAGAACCACCTTCTCATCCGGCAATAAGGGAGACACTGAGCAGTTCTGTATGGTGCCCCTCACCAGGAAGCTGGTGTTCTAGAGTTTTGCTGCACACGGTATTACTGCTTTTTAAAAACAGACTTCAAAAGCTACAGAGAACTCTTAAAGACAACTTAAGAGCATCACTGTTCTCAACTGTGTCACCTGCAAACAGCATTAAAACAAAAACAAACTCAGATGTTTACACATTGAGAATTTGGTTTTTAAAATGGCAACTTAAGCTTTTAACCTGTTGGATTTATGTCTTCTTTTACAGACAACACATTTAACTATTGATAGACCTATCAACAGTTTGCAAGAGCTGAAGACACAAGCAAATAAACTCAACAGCACAGAATTTTTTCTTCCAGGAAAAATTACCTCAAAGAAACTACATACACTAATTTAAGGAACATTTTCTTAATAGCACAAGAAGGCATGCCAGTAGAGATCCAATTTATCTTTAATTCTCTGAAGTGATACTGTCAAGAAGATTGCTTACCTATGGTGTGAGCCTACAGTTACTACGTAACAAGCATTTATTGGGTTCCTTTCATGGCAAATGTGAATACAATGCCATGAGATGGTAATGCTTTTTGTTTCCATTACAGGTTTGGGGGGTTTTTTAATTACATTCGTTCTACAATTGTCTGCCTACACCCAAATGGAAGAGCAGAACAAGACAAAAAAAAAAAAAGAAAAATTTAACTTCTCCTTCAACTTACAGATTTAAAGCCCTTTCTTTCTGGGTATTCTAGTCCCTTGAAACTGTACTGCTGTTAAATATAATAATAAAAAACACAGAAAGTATAAGTACTGCATCTTTGAGACATGCAGAGACACAATTGCACCTAAGTGTGCTAGCACAGTAAGAGACAGTTCTCATGAAAAACAATGCCCCTAAGATAGCAAATGACTTTACCCAATGCCAAAACCAGTTCACATACAAAAATACCTGCACGTAACTCCATTACAACAGTGTCTAAGGACTAGAAATTTTGTATATGCATCATAGTAGTCACTGGGGGAACACAGGAGGAGTTCAGAAGAGATTAGGGTTTCCTCCCCCTGCCAAGTAAATATTAAGTATACACAGTGTACACACAGGTATAAGGAAAGTATACACAGGTTTTTATTCTTCTCTTCATAGAAGTTTGAACTGAACCAGAAGATAAAAAGTCATAAAAAACCCATACCTCGCCTGAGACAATGAAGGCTTTCCACATACCAAGATGCTCACACCACCAGTCCGTTCTTGCAATGTGCAGCTGAAGGTCATTGTGCTCTCTCTCCATCAGAGTAATTTCATCCTTCAGCTTAGAAACAATCTGCAGAGGAAAGTTTATCGATTACAATTGGTGTGAAAAAGCTTGTGCAACATGCCTAGTTATGTCTTTAGGGATGCTATTGAGAATGGAGAAAAGGTACAAAAGCAGGGAGAGAAAGAACAATTAACATGGGAAAAAATCATAAGCGAGAGAATCTATGATGCCTCATAAACTTGTAGAATACACAGTAATCTTAAAGGTCAACCCTGATACCAAAATAAAAAATAAGTTAGAAGGACGTGCTACTATCACACTATTAGCATAAAAGGCACTTCAGATAGGGTTATTTATTAATTACACACATGTATTACACATTATATGTTTTATACAAACTTGAAATTTCAGTTACTGAAATATGCATTACTGAAGACTCCTCCTTACCATTTTCAGATATACATGATGGGACCAAAGAACCTGGGGATAGATTTAATTTCTAGGAACTTAGCTATGTTAACAATCACTTAGGAAGTTACCACTTGATTCATTTTAGTTTTGGAAAAAGAAGGATTTATTATTGTGGAAAGCGCACATTTAAAAAGGTGCTCTCATCAAGATGTAGCTCACCGTCATAATCTCATAAAGGAGAAATAGCGTATCTCATCACATCAGCAAAAATATATGTAACCACACATACTACCAGGAGACAGTATGACAAGAAAAGCTGGAAGTATACATAAGATGCAACATTAGAAACACAGCAAAAGAAGCTGACACTTTTTTTTTTTAAATATGATATACCACATAGTCAAATTCACGAGTCTTAGTTGTACGACTTGCATCACAAGTGGTACATTTTACAGAACTACAGTAATTCTGCCTTTTTCAAGATTTTTGTCTCATGTAAGATGTGAAATATTATCTACACAACAGCTATATAATAACCTTCTAGCATATACCTAACATTCAGAATAATTTTGTATTTTATTGTATTTCCTATTGACATACAGATTGCTCTGCAGTCACCTTACGTGGAGTCCTATAAGAGGCATCCAGGAACAATCAATAAATAAAGAAGAACTGGTAAGATTTCATCATAAGTAAATAGCTGCTATGCTTATAAAGCAAATACTGAGACTTTATAATGATACTGGATCCATTTTATTATTCTGTTTCAAAAATGTCTGTATTTTCAAAGACAGTATTTTAGGAGCAAAAAAATACAGGGAAAACCCCACTACTTTAGAAGGGGTACAATCCCCACCTTCCCAAGAGCTTAGGTATAGAAAGAATATAGCTATTATTTCCCAAGAATGCAAAGGGAACATACAAGTGATACATCCATGTGAATGCAACAATATATAAAGGTTTAGTTATACAGCACTTTTCGTAAAACTGTAATGCTACAGAAACAAATGATAGGGCCTAACTCACGCATACACAACCACATTCACTTTTGTTTAGTACTTGTTTTCTATTTATAACTCTTTCTGCCCGTGGTACATATTTTAACTTAAAAACTAGTTGGTTGTAAAAGCACCTCTTATATTTTCTCAAAGCGAGTCTTACGTTCACTCCTGGTACAGGTCCACTGGAAATATGAAAGTTCTGAACAAGTTAACATAAAATCCCTCCAACTTCCATGTAATTTCCGACAGAGACAGAGTCATTTTTCTGTTCAGTAAAGTCCCATTTAATTTCAATAAATGTGTCACACAGTTTTGTTTGAAAATAAGGCTTAGCAAGCACCGGAAAGTGCTCTGAGTGGGGAATGTTAAGGGTTTGCTTTGCTACTGAGGATGACAAGACTGAACTCTAGCAAGAATCTGGTCCCTGCACATTTACTGTGGTTGCACAGGAAAGCATGAGACTGCACCCACAGACCCAGGGGAGACAGCCGCTGAGCTTCGGGCATGAGACATGCACTGAAGGTGGCACCACAGTCACAGACCTCCAAAGATCAAGCTATTTTCTATGGCAGTGGGCCTTGTATGTCAGAGACATTGCCCGAGACTGCTTGTCATCTTTGCTACTCTCTGTATTCCACAGAAAGAACTGAAATAAAGACTTCTCCCTACATTAAAAGAACATTTTCTTTTAAGACTAGCAGCACTCCACATGCACCTCAAATGAGCAGTTTTCTTCCTTGACTGACTGGCATCTGAGCTGCACGGTGCTAGAAGCCACTTAAAGATGTACATATGTGTTTTTTATGGGTCTCACAGCAAAGCCATTTCAAAAAGAGAAAACAACCCAGGAACAGCTTGAGGTTAAAAAATTTAGTACAAAATGTGCATGACACTCCCCTTCATATGGCACAAAACTGTGGAATTTTTAAAAACATTTTTTATTTTATATGGCCAAGAACCAAATTTTTACCTGCCACATCCAGAGGAGAAAAGAATAAAGTCCCCGTGACAAGGTGGTCTCACACTGTCAACCCTAACTATCCATTTAAAAGCTCCACAGGTAAATGCTACTGCAGTAATACAGGCATTATTAAAAAAAAAAATAAAAAGGACACATCTGTGGTCTCACCACTCCGAACAGTAGTGATTGGATGACAAATAAGAGGTATCTTCTGCCAGCTAGGGTCACACACACAGCACAGCAGCTGTGAGCGGGACACCCCAGAACAGCTGCGGACACATTTCCAGTTGTCTGCAGCAACCTCTGGCAGAAGGGAGATGTGGAAGGGACAGAGGGCATGAAGCTAGCCAGGGTGGCCTCAAAGACTACTATCCACATCTTTCTCTTAGAGGTGGCTATTCCCAGAGCTGGGGCAGCACAGAATGAGCGGAGTGTCAACTTCCATTCAGACCAGCATCTTGGCACTCACCCTGAGTGAAAGAACAAATGTGCAAAGAACCCAGGTCCTGAGCAATGACTAATGCCCAGGTACATTTTTGCCATCCCTAGCAGAAGGCCATTTTAGGGGGACACCTTGACTACTTGTTCACCCACTGCCCACCATTTGCAACAAATCTCATTACACCTGAAAAGCTTGGCCCAGCTGCATCTGAACAACAGTCGTGTAATATCATCCTCAGTAGCAATGCAAATGAGTTGGCCTAAGCCAAATGCAAATCACTTGCTTCTGCCTGAATATATTCTTAGATTTCTTAACTGTTGCACTTTGTAAAGAGAAAAAGGCATATTTTTTTAAATTTTTTTTTTAATCCAAGACCGGAGCGCCAAAGTTTCACATCCCTCAGAATTTTTAGTCTGATGAGTGCCCTGCAGATTTCTCCTAGCTCCTTATTAAGGAAATAATTCACTTTTATAGGTTTGGGGGTTTTTTTTCCCCTTTATTTGAGCAAGGCAGTCACAACCGTAGAGATTAGGAAATTGTGCTGTGCTATTTCAAAGCCAGCAGAGGGAGCAGAAGCTAACTAGCACATCCCTCCGCTGCAGCGCTACAGATGCGACAGGGACACAGAACAAGCTGCCATAAAGAACTACACAGATACAGGTGGGTAGAGATGTAAGGGAGAAATACTATTTGCCACCAACAAAGCTGCAAGACCACTAGGAGAGAGGTTGTTATTCTATAACAAACAAAGCAATATAAATCATATTTGCAATTTAAGTTACAGTAGCTTTAAAAAAATGGAAAAAAAACCCAATTAAAACTAAGCTCTGATTTCACTTTCTGTAACAGGCTGATTGAAATAGCAATCTGACCTGTCCAAAAAAAGCCTGAGACAACTGGATATTACCCAAACACACACATAATTTAAAAACCAACCCCCCCCCCCCCCCGCAAAAACCCCTGAAGACACTAAAGGTACTTACCTTTTTGTCGGGTTTTGGTGAATTACATATGGAATTCAGAGCCTGTTTCTTATACTCAAGCTTGTCATTTAGCTGGCGAAGTTTATTTACAGCATAACTGGCCTGTTCATTAATTCTTGTGCTGCATTCTTCAGTAGCTTCTTCACAACCTTGGCCCTAGGAATAGAGGGTGGAAGTAATTGCATCGTTAATATGAAAAAGGAGACAGTTATTATTTGCTCCATAAGCATTTTACATCTAAGAACATTTCCTGATATAGACGAAAATGTAGGTATAACAGATTCTAACAGATATTCCAACCATCAGATCCAACGTGAAACATAAGTCTGTTTAAAAAAAAAAAAAAAAGAAAAAAAAAGAAAAAGACAACCAAAAAAACCCCCCAACAACAGACAAAGCCTCATTACAATTTACACTACAGCTCTTTGGCAACTCTTGCCAACTCTGTAAAATGACCTTCAAGCTAAGGCTTTAGTATAAATGAGAGGAAGAATCAAAGTTTATTTTAAAAGCAACAACAGCTTAGTAGTCATGATCAATATTCAGAGCCAGATGGAAAAGCAAATACTTAGCTCTGAGCTGAAAGGTAACGAGATGGGGGGGGGGGGGGGGGGGGGGACGGGAACAAAACCAAAAGAAACCACAGTTCTGACAAACAGTCCTGCCTCCCACAAACCCTCACAAAACAGATTTATCAGCCTGAAGAACGATCTAAACCAAGTCCTTTCTCTTCATAAACAGATTTTACCGCTGTTTTTAGAAGCATTAATAAAAATGTGTTAAAAGCACATATGCATTACCCTAAACTCATAAATCATTTTCTTATATTCATTCAGACAAACAAATAGCTTTTTCCACCTTGTGTACTACAGGCATGCAAAAAAAATAGAAAACTTCACACCTTTCAGTGACATCCTCTTTAACACCTTTTGACATTTGCCTCAGCCTCCCCATGCTTACTGTGCTTCCCCAAATAGGCATGAAGACCTTGAGATCCAGCAAACGCAGCACTGTGATGTTACCATTGCCACGTTCAAAGATCTTTGAGGTCTGCTTATGACTGAGTGTATCTAAATTTATCTGTGGGAAGCTATAAATCTAATCTCATGAATGAGAGTTCTGTGCTATTTAATTATATTCCCACTAAGTAAGCTGTATCTTTATACAATTAACAAAAAGCTAACAGAAGGAAGTCTCATACTCTACTAAATTCTGAGTTTTAGAGGAGATGGTCTTACTGTAAATTCTGCAGTACTTTATATGCTAGTAAAAAAAACTCTGAGAAGAGATACAGTAGCAACAATAATTAATCTCCTTAGTGTGATCCGCATAAGGGAGGGTAACATCATGCAGAAGTCAGGAGTTCTAGGCTAAGAAATCCATGCCCTTTTCCAGTTCCACATTTGTCTGCTATGTGGCTGAGTAAATAACATTAGCTCTATACCCCATCCTTTCTTCTGTCTATTCTGCATGAACTGTCAACTCCTCAGGTCAGAGACTGCCTCCAAGCATGTGTACAGACCTCAGCCCATGTAAGCTTGTTGTTGTCTCCTGGCACTACAGTAATACAAATAATAACAGTTAACAATGCTGGGTGTTATTCCAAACTCTATTGAACAGAACCATAAAATAAAAAACCTCGTACTTGTTGGGAAGCACAGAGGTCAAAAAGAATAAAAAAATGCTATTTTCAACACCGAAGAATTAAAAGACTTTTCACACGAAGTTTGGTTCTAGTAACGAAAGGATTGCAATTAATTACAAATCAGTAAGGCTCTGCTCCCAGAGGTAGGGCACCTGATTTCTCTGTCATTAACGTTTCAGACACTTACAGCAAAAAACGCTGCTGAATCACTAGGTTTATCACAAAAATGCTAGAATTACAAGATAACAAGTTACCTGTATTCAAATTATCAAATAAAAAACCAACACTCAAAGCTGAGATCATAAAGGATTGTGCTGTTTTCCCCTGATTGCTAAACTGATAATGACTTTCATTTCTGTGAGTGCTGCAGAACAGAGACTTTGGGCTTATTTTAGCAATCTGACACACGCAGCACCAATGAAACCACCAGACCCTCTTTCCTCAAAGTGCTGAACGCAGGGTGCTGAATGCAGGCACTGCTTGCTTCTATATTTTTACATCTACTCATGACCTCTTAAAGGAGGTTTGTCCAAGGAGCAAAAAGCAATGACAGATTGGAAGGAAGAAGAAAGAGCTTGTTCCATGTGCAGCAGAATCAGCACAGTCTGGCCTCATCCCAATTCCTACCTTCTGATTTGATTTTCTCATGTTTAATCAGGGCTCGCCCTTTTGTCCTCCTCTCCATGAGGATACTAGATGGCTTTTTACCTATCCAGCTGTAACAGTGAAATTTATAGAAAATTAACACAGGTAACTCCCACAGTGCCCCAGGAAGTGAGGATGTAGACCTCCAAAACCCAAACTAAACCAAAACCAATTCGTATTTGCTAACTATATGGATCCCTCCAGAAACACCAGATTTCTCAGCTGTGGCTTCCCATACATGGGGAGGAAAAAAAACCCAAACCTATCAGCCAGTAGTGCATTTTCACCAACATTTGAAAGATCACTGGAAGCTTCAGAAAGAAGAATTTATAATTTATTTTCACCTCAAAGACCCTGAAGCATGGCACAGAGCCATAAGGACTGCTCTATCAGAGAGATACTCTAGCAGTATATGCAACTTCATACTTAATTAGTTGTTAAAAAAGCAAAAAAACTTTAACCATATTAGCAAACTTGCCAATATACTAGTCTTCAAGGTTTCAAAGCAGACACAGCCTTCAAATCTGGCACATACATATCGCAAGGACTCAGAGGAAGGACAGATGATGCTGAAGTCAAAAATCTAATTTTTCGGCAGCTAGAGTAAATGTTATCTGACAGAGGACAGCTAGCCCTAAAATGTTCTGTCAGTTTTCTTAGAGAAATGGTTATCTCTGTTCGACTCTGAATAAAATACATGAAGAGATTAAAAAGCACAATGTTTAATACTTAGAAAGTTCTGGACAAAACCAGTAACAGTCTTTTCTCAAAGTCCCAATGACTGCAAACACAAGGACAGAAAGTCTTTGAAGTACCTACCACCCTCAACAAATAGCTGAGTTAGCATTAAGCAAAGTAGAAAACACGTCTTGAATCTTTTATCAAGGAAAAGAATACAGGGAGAAACAAACAATGAAAAATTCAGCAAGCTCTAAAAGTTCATATTGGAAGTAATTTACTTATAACAGCTCATCTCTGCAGATTTGCTGATATGCGGACTACAGAGACTATAATAGCTCACCTACAGAAATGAAAGTCATATTTAAGCAGTAAATACAAAAGTCTTAGGTTCTGGAAAAATTGTTTCTAAATGGCAGAATGTAGATCAGCACCTCCGGATTCTGCTTCTTATTTGTCCATTTAGATCCAGTTTTAGACAAACTATTACACTTCATTGTGTTCTGAGCAAGTTCGCATGTAAAAATGAAGATATTCATGCTGATCTGAAGCAGCGGCCTGACTGAAAGATGCTCACTAGTCTGAGATGCTCTTGTCAAAATGTTCTTAGATAAATGTAACACAAGTTCCACCGACATGACCGATTTAGAGAACCCACTGAAAAAACCTGCCCCAAGAGAGCTGCTGTTAGGTTACTGCTTACAACAGTCTGAATGCTCTGTTTTAGTATTTTCCAGTTCTAGTGCTATTTTAGTCAGTTTTATCTTCCAACATAGCCTATTAATTTATTTAATAAATAATAAAAAGGCATTAAGATTATATTTTTTCATTACTTTTTCTCCTCTTTTGTGCAATTTTTAATACCTATTTGGTCCCTAGGAAATGCATGGGGGACAGGGACAGACAACGTCTAGACTGATGTTTCAGTGCTATTTCCTTCATCAAAAAGCAGAGCAGCTGAGCTCATGAGGTATGTTTTGCATTCTCTAAGGGGCATAATGAAAGCTACTGAACACAAAAGGCTTGGAAATCTGAAATACCTACTTTAACTAATTTAAAGTTTAAGTAGTCAGTCATTTTGTACCATTTTGTTTCAATGAGCTTGTAAACATACCAGGTTTATCCGATGAAACTACAAGAGTGATGATATTTATAAATACATCAGAAAAAAAAGAAAGGTAGTCCAAAGCTCAAGGACAGAAGATGCGACTATATGCTTTACTCAGGATTGTCTTCAGATCACCTTAAATAACAGTGAAAGAAATTGTCCATGTGACTCACCACTTCATCTTTGTCCTCCGGAGTTAGCTGAGCAGAACTTCTTTCTTCTTCCTTCTTGACTGATCTCTCATATAAATCACTGACAATGAACGAGGGGTAATATCTGTCCTTTAGAGTTTCGTAAACATCTGCCTGAATTCTGTAGAATACTTCAATGCCTTTATTTCCCACAAGACTTTGCTGTATTTCTTTATAAAGGGATTTTTCCACAGGTATATCTCTGCTTTCCACAAAAAAATTCTGATAAATTTCACTCACCAGTTGAGGTATTTCAGCCTAGGCAAGGAGGGAGGGAGAGGGAGAGAGGGAGAAGAGAATAATGAACAAATTTTAAAAATATCATGATGAGTCAGGATCCAGGTGCATAATTTGAAGGATGATCAAGCTAATTTCACACCCAGATGTATGAGAACACATCTGTTAATCTCTTACTGAGATCAAGCACTCTGCCTGTGCACCTATGCTAAGCAGTCAATTTCACAAGATAAATATCAGTATTTGCTAAGTGAAGAAACAGCTGTGGTCTAAAATTACCATAGCTTCCACACCCACTGTTTTTAAAAGTATGCTCCAAAAGCTGGTATTAAAAGAAGAAAGTGCTAGACCAACACTGTGATCACCATTTTAAGTTCAGATTGTAGAGTTCAGCTGTATCAGCTCTCCTGCCTTCTGCTGGATAGGATCAACTCACTTTATACATGACTATGATTAATTTTTGAGGGGGAAAAAGAAAGGGGGGGAAAAAAAAAAGAAAAAAGAAAAGGAAGAGATATCTACCAGTACAGAAGGCCAGGTATTTCCACTGAGCACAGAACAGTGCACAGGATTGAACTTTACAGTAATGAACAGGAAAGAGAGGAAGTGATGCAGCACAGCCCATGATCGTCTCCCCAGACTGACCCAAATTAAAAAGATTTTATCCACTCCTTTAGTATGGCACAGCGTGCTTGCCTGCCTCATGTGACAATATCACAGCCACATGGCTGCATGACGCTACCTTTTTTGTAATCAAAGCTGCCCCTGTCGTGGCAGCTGACGTTTATGTTCCATGGAGCAACAGGAGCACAGTACATTAGAATCTCTTTAAAAAAAATGGGAAGTCTTGAATAAAGGCACTATACATATTGTTTTGAAAGCAAGGACAGAAATCACAGCTAAAAGGTCATTAAATGATTTATAGCACCTTTTCCAATCACGAGCAGTTTGCAAATAAAAACTGATTCATACAATTCTCTTCACACTGCCTGACAAACCCTTTTTATGAACATTTTCTAGCCTGAATTGGTGGTTAGCATTTATACAGACTGTATTAATGGCTCACTACTCACACTCTACAATTTGCTACTTTGGTTACAGGATGTTATTTCTGTTTTCCAAATGACTAGAATCTTTTTACATAGGAGAATAATAAAATTACAGTAAATAAAAAGTTAACTGATACTTAATAACGAAATTTGTAATTCATGCTAGTGTGAATCCTGAATGTTTAAAACACTTTCCCCCAAAAACCCAGCCCACTGCTCACAAACAGCAAATTTGGCCTCTATGTTCTTGCTCTGCACCATTGCTCCAGGATACTTCTTGCAACTTTAGGTGGTATTTCCTATCCTTATTTCAGGGTTCTCATTCCTACTTTATTTTAGCACAAATTACAATATAGCATTGCTTCTTCCCTCCAGCAGTAGTGTAGCATTCCTGGAGAAACTTAGCTGCTTACATAGCAACAGAACAGGGAGAGGAAGGGGTCTTTGGAAGCAAAATCTCGCTTTCAAAAGGATTTAAAAAACATATATACACAAATTTTCATGGGTTTGGATTGAATGGGCTACCTCTAATTGGCAAAATAACAAGTTTATGTACAGACTATCAAACTGTAATGTAGTTTTAAGTTTCACATGAGCTGATACAACTAAAGCCAATATATTACTGCAAGTTTTTTCTCTGGTGGAAGGGGAGATAATTCTACTACTTTGGCATATCAAGTATCCTTTTTACAGGTCATGTTGCTACGCAATTTTTAATTGCCATATTATCCTCAAACATTGACATGAAGTAGTAAAAAAACCTAAATTGCTTAGCATCCATCCTATACTATTGCTATTTTAAAAACATAAATGCAGACATTTCCTAACATCAAGATCACAACAAGCAGAGATTCCCATTAATGTACAAGCCGCATGGACTTGCAATTTCTTCCACCTTGTTAGCATTCTTCAGATACTCCACAGACTCCCAAAGACCAATCAAAGCCATCTTGTCCATCCTTTCCATGTATATTCGGAAGTGCTCTCGGTATGAAGGGTTGGCCAAAATTTCTTCAAACTGAAGAATCTGAAGAAAGGAAAACTAAGAGTAAAACCTGGGAAAATACCTAACTCTAGCTTCTCTCCAACCCTTATGGGGAAAATCTTTTCACTTGACATGTCCACAGAGCACCATGCATCCCACAAACATGTGTACTAGATTCAACTGCACCGACCTTCTACAGTAATAGTTTTGATTCATTAAAAAAAAAAAAAAAAAATTAGTTGTAAGTATTTATAAGATAAATGCATCTATGCTCCTACCAGATAGATAATGTTTCCACATGTTTTCTGTCCAGGAGGTAAGACTACATTTCAAAGGACTAAGATGGCATTTCAAGTCATACATGAAATACTATTACCAAAAATTTAACTTCCAATGTTTCCACCAGGCAGAGGAGCCAAGCTGAAAGCTAACTGATCTATTCTTCGCTTGATTCAAAGAGTAACATCAGCAGTTTCCACACCACAGGCCACAGAGCTTTGAGATGTATCTCAATTATTCCCAGGGTCAGAGAAAGATGGAGTGTAGTTCTTTACCCTGGCAGTTAGGGCATTTGGTGGCCAGTTCCCATTAACTGAGTGTTACTGAAAAGCATCTACCAGAAATGCAGCCAGGAAAGAGTACGGGCTGTGATACAGTGCTCAGGACTCTTCCCGAGATGAGAGTGGAGGGTATACGTCAAACAGAAAAGGAAATGAAACACAGATGTCCCACACCCAAGCAGATGCTGCACCCATTAAGCTGTTGGATTAAAAAGCCATTATTGCTTCCTCATCCTGCACTATTCTTCTGAATCCAGGCCTTCTCTTCGAGACAAACACCTGAAAACAAAACACCTCCCTGACAAAATGAACAGATCTTCCCATGTTCAACAAAATGAACCACTTTGGCTTTCTTTGAAAAATAGGACCAATTTTCAACACCCTATCAAAACCAAACACCCCTTCTTCTCCAACTTTTCAGTCTAGCAGCTGAATGAGTTTTCATGTAGCTCATTTAGTGCCATTACTTATATCACCAGGAATCCAAATACATCAGAGTGGTCTTGATCTCTTGCTTTGTACCTCACAGACACCAACCAACCCACAATTTTTTCTTTGAAAAGAAAAGCAGGTCCTTAAGCACTGGGGCTAATGAATCTTAGCTTGCTATGACTTTGCATTTTATAGCAAAGATAATTTGGTATGGAGCAAGATGTGAATTCCAACAGAGCCTGAGGAATTAATAATTTCTCTAATATGGGTTTTCTGATACCTAATAATAATACAATTTAGGTCATGTATCAGCATCTCTCTCTCTCTGGTAAGACCATGTAGTTTCCTAAACCTAGTACCTGTGAGACTCTACCACCAAGTTACATTTAGGAAAAACGGTTTGCTGGACTCAAGCTGTATGGGAGGAAACCACATACACATGCATGTACACAATTACTAGCACAAGTCACTTCCTAATTAACCAAGCTAAAGTAGGCTCTTTAAAAACTGTAGCCACCTATGTTTTGTCTGAAACAGCTCCCCAGAATTTGGGCAGTGTTTAAGTAACTTGTGTTTGTCTCAGCTGAAATGCTCATTTTCATCTTCAAAGTTCCTCAGTGAAAGTCATGTGCCATTCTTCTCTTCGTCCTTTACCATACCAGTATCTTCTGGACATGGCTTGCTCTTAGCTTCAGAGCTATTCAGGTATATGAACATAAACTTCTGCCTTTCAGAATTCACTCTATAATCCTCATTGAACAGCACAGAGAGGCAGGCTTGCTGAAGGTAGGCTTATTACAGAAATGGTGATCAGACTGTCAGAGAGAACACAGAGCTGACAACTCAAAGGCCAGTCTGTGGTTTAGCCTCATTGCTGAGCATCCTCATAATTTCTATTCAGTCATTTTATCAAGGACAATGATTTAAAATACAAGCAGAAGAGTGTCTTCCAGCCTCTTGAGCAGAGATCTTGTCCATCTCCAGGACTGTCAGCTCTGTAAATGATAGCAGACACCAGGTGCCCACCAAAGCCACTCTATCAACCACCCCTCAGTTGGACAGGGGAGAGAAAACATAACAAAAGGCTCATGGGTCAAGACAAGGACAAGGAGAGATCACTCACCAGTTATGGTCATGGGCAAAACAGACTTGACTTTGGGAAAATTAATTTATTACCAATCAAATCAGAGTAGGGTAATGAGAAGTAAAACCAAATCTTAAAACACCTTCCCCCCACCCCTCCCCTCCTTCCTGGGCACAACTTCACTCCTGGTTTTCTGTACCTCCTCCCTGCCAGCAGCGCAGGGGGACGGGGAATGGGGGTTGCGGTCAGTTCATCACACGTTGTCTCTGCTGCTCCTTCCTCCTCAGGGGGAGGACTCCTCACACTCTTCTTCTGCTCCAGCGTGGGGTCCCTCCCATGGGAGACAGTCCTCCACGATCTTCTCCAATGTGGGTCCTTCCCACGGGCTGCAGTTCTTCATGAACTGCTCCAGCATCCGTCTCTTCCACGGTGTGCACTCCTTCAGGCACAGACTGCTCCAGCGTGGGTCCCCCATGGGGTCACAAGTCCTGCCAGAAAACCTGCTCCAGCCTGGGCTCCTCTCTCCACAGGTCTGCAGGTCCTGCCAGGAGCCTGCTCCAGCATGGGCTTCCTACGGGGTCACAGCCTCCTTTGGGCATCCACCTGCTCCGGCGTGGGGTCCTCCACGGGCTGCAGGTGGATATCTGCTCCACCGTGGACCTCCATGGGCTGCAGGGGGACAGCCTGCCTCACCATGGTCTTCCCCATGGGCTGCAGGGGAATTTCTGCTCCGGCGCCTGGAGCATCTCCTCCCCCTCCTTCTTTCACTGACCTGAGTGTCTGCAGGGTTGTTTCTCTCACACGTTCTCAGTCCTCTCTCCAGCTGCAGTTTCTATTCCGCAGCAACTTTTCTCCCCTTCTTAAATATGTTATCCCAGAGGCACTACCACCGTCACTGATGGGCTCGGCCTTGGACAGTGGTGGGTCCGTCTTGGAGCTGGCTGGCATTGGCTCTGTCAGACATGGGGGAAACTTAAAGCAGCTTCTCACAGAAGCCCCCCCCCCCCCCCCATAGCCCCCCAGCTACCAACACCTTGCCACACAAATTCAATACAAGAGGTAACAAATCACAATGTGGAGCATGTGCCATCACTTCTTGAGCGAGAGGTCACCTTGGTCTCTATGCCTCTATTATCCAAGGTATCCCCACACAGACTGCCAGCAAGGAGGGTAAGTAACAAACATCCCCTCTCAAAAGTAACAGTGGGTAAGTGCTGCTGCCGGGAGCAAGACAAGCGCAACTATCCCTCTCGTCTAACAAAGAGCCCATTGCACAGGTGCCCCATGGTAATTAAATAATGGGGCCTAATAATACTGTTACACAAACCTCCTAATAGTTAGCTTGTAAACTGAAATATGTTAACGAAATATATTAATGGACAGAAAAGCCTATTTAAACTTCTCTTGCAGAAGTGAGACCTCAATTTTTTTTTAGGTTTTTGTTTGTTAAAGGCTTGACTATCCTGGAGTTATTAAATACATTACAAACACGGTACTATAAGCATTATTAAGACTTCAATGACAACAATGATGGACAAAAGAGGTTTTTAGGTTTGAGGTGATAAATTATCATAAGATGCACACAATCCAGGAAGTATTCTAGGGAGTATCCTTCCTTGTCCGATTTAAAGAACGAGACTCTGCAGTTATTTGTAATCCTCAGCAAAAGATCATTTTATGACTCAGTATCACCATGGATTAGAATACAAAGCTCTAAGCTATGTTGGCACATATGCACACATTAGGGTATGTGTACACCCTCAAATCTAATATCCAGTTAGCAGACGTAATCTTAGAATTATCAACCTCAACAGCAACCCTTCAAGTCCTTTTAACTCAAGAGCAGCTTCCAGGTTCAGAACAACCAGCAGCTTTACTGCTGCTGCATCAATTCCCTACTCCCAACAGGAAAGCAGCTAATATACCACAGCTGACCACAGGCTCTGTCAAAGACTAGGAAGGGGGTTAGATTTTTATTTTTTTTCCAAGCAGGGTGCTTTAACCAGCATCCCTAGCATATGCACACAGAGGCCCTACAAAGCAGAGACCCGGTCTTGGCAAGTCCCTAAAGATAGTCACAACCTCTCTCTGGAGAGGAACATAAAACAACTACTTAATTTGGAAGGGCCTCTATAGGCACCAGACACAGCACAGATGCACTGTACTGTATTTCTTTGCAGCACACCAGGATCCCATTTGCTACAACCACATTGGCCTATAATGAATAACCACAATAAAGCTGGTAACAGCACTGCAGATCTGTCGTGGTTTAACCCCAGCCAGCAACTAAGCACCACACAGCCACTCACTCACTCCCCCCCTACCCAGTGGGATGGGGGAGAGAATCGGGAAAAGAAGTAAAACTCATCAGTTGAAATAAGAACGGTTTAATAGAACAGAAAAGAATAAACTAATAATGATAGTGATAATACTAATAAAATGACAACAGTAATAATAAAAGGATTGGAATATACAAATGATGCACAGTGCAATTGCTCACCACCTGCCGATCGATGCCCAGTTAGTCCCCGAGCGGCGATCCCCCGCCCCCACTCCCCCCCAGTTTATACACTAGATGGGACATCCCATGGTATGGAATACCCCTTTGGCCAGTTTGGGTCAGGTGTCCTGGCTGTGTCCCCTCCCAACTTCTTGTACCCCTCCAGCCTTCTTGCTGGCTGGGCATGAGAAGCTAAAAAATCCTTGACTTTAGACTAAACGTTACTTAGCAACAACTGAAAACATCAGTGTTATCAACATTCTTCTCATACTGAACTCAAAACATAGCACTATATCAGCTACTAGGAAGACAATTAACTCTATTCCAGCTGAAACCAGGACAAGATCATGGGCGGGGTGAACAGAATTAAGGTCAGTAGTGGAGGTTTTCTGCTGGGATGATGGCAAACAGTCAGACTGCAGGACTTGTTCTCATTTGGTGTTGTTTTTCATGTGTTTTTTTTTTTTGTAGAAGACAGGAATAAAAGGAATGTAAAAAAAAAAACTAGAAAAATATGTCTTTCTCCAAGCTGCATTTTAAAAACCCTTAACTTATGCTTTGTCTCTACACTGACTAAAATTAAAGCATACATTCCTTCTATTATTTTTTAAAAAGAGGCAAGTCATCAGAAGGCTATCTTTGTCATATACAGCAGTAGCTGAACAAAATGCAATGATACCTACCAGGAAGTATATACTCATAAGGTACCTGGCATTCCACTGCACATAAACTAATGGAT
Source organism: Harpia harpyja (assembly GCF_026419915.1). Lineage (NCBI taxonomy): Eukaryota > Metazoa > Chordata > Aves > Accipitriformes > Accipitridae > Harpia > Harpia harpyja. The sequence goes on along the minus strand of NC_068941.1, from coordinate 53,908,431 downwards.
AAATCCCTGCCTTGAGACTCACATGTTCATGAACATAATTCTGTCATAAGACACCCCATCTTCAGGCAACAGAGGAACAACAACTGAAGCTCACTTTCTTTACTCCCCCAAATTCTGTACCATGAGGTATCCTGACATAACGTGATGTCACAACCTGAAGCTCGGAAATCACAGTGAAAAATCTGATCAGTCACCAGCTAAATCAGCATCTATCCACAGATGTGGTAGAAGCAAGGTCTTCTGCAGGAGTTTCAACTTAGTCTTCATCGGTAGGATTATTAACATGAACTGCCTGTGCCTCAAAATACACTCAGGTGGTTTCCTTGCTATTGCATAGCTACTCAAGGATCAGATCCCCAGAGCTCCTCCTACCACCTGTGGTTCACTATACAGCTCCACTAAGGAGATGCTGTGACTCCACACATCAAATCTCACAGATGTGGTGATGAGGCTGTTGTGCTGAACACAACAGATCAAACAAATGGTTTGCTGAATAAACACAGACAACAAGAACTCAATGAACTACTGCAGTACTGTGCAGGTACAGTTTCCTAAGAAAAAGGACTAAAACTGCACTGACCATAAGCAGATTAGAAGAGATGCTTTATATATTACACTAATTCAAACTGCATTTTCTCTGAAAGCAAATCTAACACCCAGGGCAGAGTACAAATCATTATCAGAGCTAATGACAAAATTCAGATTCAGAGAGTAGCTGGTGTTGGTTTGTTTGCTTGCTTATAAACATCTGATTACAATTCACACATTCAGGATTTCCCTAGAGAACCTGGATTCAGGATAATGAGGTGAGTGAAACATGTGCAAAGTCTATACAGTCCCATGACTGTTATGTATTTATCAAACAGAAAACTGACACTGTTTTACAATTAGCTTCTGCTGTGAAAAGGAAAAAAAACAGTATTTCAAAGTACATAATTTTTGTTTCTTAAATCTGTAAGAGGAAAACATTGACAGCTCCGAATAATCCACCTCCACATTTAAGCCCATAATCAGAACACGCATTAAAGACTTTTACCAGCAATGTTTTCACCCCCCTACTACTGCAGGAAAGAGAAAGCTTTCTGTAGGATGCAGAAGTAAAGCCAAAATACAAGTTTAGGTCACTAGTCAATTTGTTCTTTGTTCAACTAGTACCAAAAATTCCCCAAAGTTAAGAATGTATTCAAACTTCTGTATTACACTTGCATAAAATAGTAATTCAAAACACCATCAGTAAATGCCCCTTTCTGACCTATTTCATGCAAGTTGAAGAAAGGAAGGCAACTTCCTGTTTCTTCTACACAAGATAGTTATTCTGCAGGTGTTGTGGTTTAACCCCAGCCAGCAACTAAGCACCACACAGCTGCTCGCTCACTCACACCCCCCCCGCCCCGCCCAGTGGGATGGGGGAGAGATTGGAATGTGAGAGGAACACCTATGCAGACACCAAGGTCAGTGAAGGAGAGGGAGGAGGTGTGCCAGAGGAGGGGATGCCTCTGCAGCCCGTGGAGGTGAGCGGTGGAGCAAATGCCCACGTGCAGCCCGTGGAGGACCCCACGCCAGAGCACGTGGATGCCCCCCAAAGACGGCTGTGACTCCATGGAAAAGCCTGCGCTGGAGCAGTCTGTGCCTGAAGGACTGCAGTCCGTGGAAGGGACCCACGCTGGAGCAGTTTGTGAAGAACTGCAGCCCGTGGGAAGGACCCACATTGGAGAAGTTCGTGGAGGACTGTCTCCTGTGGGAGGGACCCCACGCTGGAGCAGAAGAGTGTGAGGAGTCCTCCCCCTGAGGAGGAAGGAGCAGCAGAGACAACGTGTGATGAACTGATAGCAACCCCCATTCCCCATCCCCCTGCGCTGCTGGTGGTTTTACTTCTCATTATCCTGTTTTGATTTGATTGGTAACAAATTAAATTGATTTTGTCTTTTTCCCCAAATCAAGTATGTTTTGCCTGTGACCATAACTGGTGAGTGATCCCTCCCTGTCCTTGTCTTGACCCACGAGCCTTTTGTTATATTTTCTCCTCCCCATCCCACAGGGGCTGGGGGGGTGGGGAGGGAGTGAGTGAGCAGCCTTGAGGTGCTTTGTTGCCAGCTGGGCCTAAACCACGACACAGAGTCTACAAAGAAATTGTGGACCACCAGCAGTGACATACCAACATTAGCTTACCTACTAAATCCCAAACGCCTTTCCCTTTTCCTTAAAAAAAGCCTTAAGTGTTCAGTCGATACTGCCCACATAGGAGGGGCCGGCATCCAAAATAGCACTGGCTGCCTTGAAGTAAGAACCCAGACTGCAGCTACCACAGTGCAGGAAGAGGATGGGAAGAAGCGACAGTGAAGAGAGTCCCCTTCCTCAGCCAAGCCCTTGGCATTTTTCTGTGCTCAGAAGAGAACAGCATGGCCTCTCTCATCCAGCCTCCCTCAGCCTCTTTCCTGGCAACAGAGAGTTGCAGGCAACAAAAGAGAGAAACAGTTTTCCCATTTTCCATGCTGACATGGGTGTGGAGGGGTTCTAGGGCTTCTTCATAGAAATACATCAAAAGTTTAGAAGCAGAGTAGCCCTGGGTCCCATTGTTTCCACCATCACTACAACAAATTCCCCTGCAAGGAGTCTTTATTCCTACTAATAGTACCATTAACTCAATACGGTGCTGCTCATGGGTATATTTGCAAGATATAACACTGGGTCAGCAGCTCCCACCAAAAATCCATCAGGTTATGAAACATGCAACATTAACAACAGGAATTCCTTTAATTACAATAATATTACATTTTATTATATTTCTGCCCAATCCCTGCCCCTATCCAGTGCAGCTTCACCACTTGACCCTGTTCCTGAATAATCTTATGTTGCCACGTATCTACCCTGGAAAGCCCATAACATCTCAGCAGGCACCGAAAGCCGCATCAGTGGCTCATGTGGTGCTGCCACATGCTTCCCTCTTTCCTTTTCTCCTTGGCACCCCTCACTACACCCAACTTCAGGAAACAGATCAGGACTGCCTTGGCACAGTCTATGACACACCATCTGAAATCATGCTTTAAGGATGAGTGGGGGCTAGGGAATTGCTCTCTTTCAGACCTTACTCAAGAAAGACAAAACACAAATAGCAAGAACCATTTCTGCATTATGCAACTTTTTTCTTACGTGCCACTAAGTTATAATTATTCCAGGGAAAAAACAAAAATTAAAGGTCTCTGCATGAAGAGATAATTTCCCTTCTACCTAAAACGAAAAAGATAGAATCTTCTTTCTAATTTGAATACATCAGTTACTGTGCTTTGCCCAAAGGGGACAGAGTAGATTACACAAAGTCACCAAACTTAAAGTTTAGCAAGGATAAGTAGCCATGATTATATTTTTGTAGATGCTGGCTAATAAAATGTTAGTTTTTTCAATTCCAGACTACAGTGATGTTGAAAACCAGCATTCAGTCAACAGCTTTACCAGTTTTTCTGCAATGACTGCCCTTCATTTTGTCAATTGCCTTCCACAAGTGTTTGCTTTTGAATAACTTTGTATTTGCAAAACCCACAGGTATTTCCTGTGGTAAATATAACAAGGGCCAAAGAAACACCGCACATATGTTGGCAATCTTTTATGTGAAAGCAAGTTGCTACTTGCAGAAAGGCCACTACCATGTCCTTACTAACTCCCTACATGCAGTATGTCTGAAAAATCACACATGTTTATGAGCCACTTGAAGCTTTATGAAGTTTCACATTTAGCAATATTCCAAGCTGAGTGATCAGTATGTCTTTTCGGGTACTTCAGCGATCTTTTCCCAAGATAAACTATGCAGCAATTAATTTGTACTTGACTCCTGGGGGAAGGGAGAGATTAATGACAGTGAGGCTAAAATCATCCAGTGCTAACATATTTAGAATGACTTTCAGACAAGGTATGATTTATACCTTCTGACTCTGAGGGCCATCACCTTCATCAGAAATGCCATCTTCCTGCTGATCATAAGCAGGTCCTCCCAGGAGCCTTATTCTCTTCTCGCACTGCTTCTTTGCCACCGTCAGCTGATTAATATACCTCTTCACATTGCGAGCCCTCAGTAGGTCAGCTTTCATTGCTGCAGTTTCTTTTCCTTTTGAATCTAAGAATAAAGCAAATCAGAGACAGTCTTTTACAACATTAAAGCATCATCGCACTGTTGCCTCTGTGACCTGCCCGATCAAAGCATTTGTCATTCAGGAATCAACCATGCACATGAGCACAGATATTGGAAAGTTTGTGTTTGAAAGAGAATGACGATTTTGAAACATTCTCCAATGATACCTCAAGGCTTTATATAAAACAGTTCAGAAAAAAATCCTTATTCAAACGCCCAGTGAAATCTGACCCCTCCAGCCCTCTTCCCATAGCTTGTTGCAAGACACAGGCCCAAGACTTGTACTACAGGATGTACATTTATCAGATAGCATTAGGAAGTCGCCTACAGCCATAGCGTACAACAACACGTGGAGCTTAGGTACCTTACTGAACATAACATTGACCAACTGCCTGGCATCATGAGGGACTGGACTCAATCCCCTCCAGCCCAGCATGACATGTTCCCATGCATCTCATTTGCAAATACAAATTTCTTGAGCCTGATGTGAACAGCACATCATACAGTATCTCCTCCAGAAAACAATACTGACCAAAGCTCACTCAAAATAATCAGATGACTAAGAAAAAAAAAAAAATCTTATAATGCCACGTCAAGACTGCACAGTACGGTTAAATAGTGAAGTAACATGAAGATGACAGTCAGCTGAATAAGACTTGGTAATAAAAGGTGTAATGTTTGTGTAGTCTACATTCCAGCCTCCAGCTAATTACCAGGGCCTAAAAAAAGCAGCAGCAGATAAAGCAGATTAAAAAACCCTGTTATGTTGAAATCATTCCTGGTTTATATTTGCAGGATGCAACTGATTCAGTTATACACTGGTTTTCTTTTCCTCTTGTTCAACGATAATACTCCTGCTTTTGCAGGCTGTAACTAGAGCTTGGTAGCAAAGTACCTGGCTTGTACTGGGCTCTGGATTAATTGACTGCTCAGGGGTAAATAATAGAGATCTATCCTACTATGTTTCCGAAATAATCAAATGCTAGTAAAATGATGTAGATGAAAACAGCATTCCATTTTCAAAACAGTTGCTGGAAAGAAACAAGCAGACAGCTAGGTTTGTGAATGCACACGCAGAAAAAAGGAAATCTCTTAGGAATGATTTAAAATAGGTATTTTAAACACGTTTCTAATACATTAAGGTATGTTCTCCTTTTAGGACTGTTTTCATCCTTTTATTTCCCCCCTCAAAGCCACATGTAACTACTGCATGTGACTGTAAGTCTTGTCACTTGTATACTGAAGGACAACTCAAGGTACATAAAAGCTCCCTGAAGTTCTACATGTAATGTGAGTATAGATATTCTCCCAATATCTTTTCCCATATTTTCAATCTCATTTTATTTGCTACATGTATTTATGTATGTTGGTAGGGGAACCTTCTTGAGTCAAAGATTGTTAGTGTTTTAATGGATAAGTATCATTTGCATCTGAGCTGCCATAGAATAGTGAACTACAGAGATGATATTCGCTGAAGCAAATGATAAAATGAGCTTACCACGAAAAAAAAAAAAAAATCAGCCATCTGTTTTCCTGGCATGTTATCTCCACAGGGAAGACAACAGAGCATTTAATTTAGTGTTTCAGTTCCCTGACCAGAGGTACCAGTATTAATGAGAGAAAAAGAAAGGAGAGCAACAAAAGGCAGGAAAAGACCTTAAGGACAAAATAGTTCTCCCCCTCAATTTAAAACATTTACAGCTAATACAAATACATGGACAGTAGTTTAAAGTGAAGATTAACATTTCCCATCCTGCATTTGACTCTAAGGTGATTTTTTTAAAAGTTCTCAATTCTCTCAATAGCTTAAATACTTTGGGCTCAAAATGCATACTTGAAACCCCACACTTGGAAAACCCACGAACAGTGCTACGCAATGACCATTCAGCCTTCTTATAACAAAAGTACCCTTATTAGTGAAAACAAGGCATTCTCGAAGAGTTTTCAAAGTAAGCATGTCTACTTTACCTGAAGTCTTATCATCCTGTGATTGCAGCAGCCCTTCAGGAGAGACTAAGGAGCCCTACATCCCACTTGCTTCCGGTGATTAATTACTTTATTAGCAAAGATCTTTCAAAAACATTTGCCTCACTCAGCATTTCATACCCATAAGGAGCCACTCCACATAAGAAACACTTGGGGCAGAGTGATGGAGATCACACTGCCAGCCTGTTCCTGCTCGATGGATAAACAGGACTAGTCACCATGAAAGCCTGGCACCGACATCGCTCCACAAATAAACAAGAGGCTGATGAAGAGCAGCCCAGCATGGAGTGTGGTTAACGTGCTGCAGTGCAGGATAGATGGCATGGAAGCATGGACAAACACTGAACTTGACTTCACTTTTCCAAAGTATGAAACATAAGCTAGCAGAAACCAGGAGGAGCATTTTCATGCCAACTGGGGAAGGTCAGGCTTATCACTGGTTCTCTCCTAACCCTAATCTCCTTTTGAGAATTCTTGGATTTTCAGATCTAAACTGCTCTGTTTTTTTTCATATTAAGCCCTATCAAAAGGGTATTTTAAGCTATAAAGACATCTTCTCTTTTTAATTTATTCTTGCCTGATCCCACCACCGCCAAAGTACTGAGATATAATTAAGAGCCTTTTTTGCCATTTCTGAATATCAGCAAAGAAGATGTTCACTACATTTAGGTATCACCATAAACCAAATAAAGCCAGAAAGTTACAAAAGAAGAGGCTTGCATTTACTCACATACCTTTCAGCAAGCTCCAAGAAATGGAAAAGGAATAGATATATGCTACTAAGACACTGTTTCATCACTACACAAGGAAAGAAAATGCATCCTTTAGATAATTTTTTTTTTAAAACTACTAACAACTTCACAGTTTGGGGATTTTATTTTTTTTAAATTATTATTAAAAGCAAACAAACACAATCACTCCTCATCAGCAAGACAAGAGAGATGCTTCTTTAGCACTTCCTCCCCACATGAGTTGCATACATGTTTACCAGCAACAGCTGAGCAGGGTCTCCATCCCCAAAGGAGCAAAGGGTCTTCTAGTAACTTCCTCCAAAATAATTCTCCTCATCAGGGGAAATTTTGATGAGACATGCACTGCCATGGAAGAACTTCAAAACCCCAGAGGAGTACTATGCACCCCTCTCAACGGCATCCAAATGCAATTAGTACCAAAAGCAGAATTTCAAACTCTGCTTATCGATCCACAGCTGTGGATAATTCAATTTGCACTGAACAATATTAAAATGCAAATAGTCCAAGTGAGCTCAAACATACCAAGCAATCAAAGCTAAGCTATCTGTGCAAATCTTTTCTAGTCCATGCATTTTTGCACATCTACAGTGATTTCTGAGAAAGCTTCCTCATTTTTTTCTGAATCACTCATAACTACCTTGATTTGAACGAGGCCAGGAGCAGATCCTAGAACCCAGCAAAAACATTTCTGACAATGGATTCCTCAGACCTAATTTTCTTTCTTCCTCTTCTTTTGGTAGTTTTGCTACTTGGTCAGGTTTATATGCATTAAATACATTAAACTGCAGTACATATTCACACCATACGTTTTTCAGTCAGAATGCTGGACCTTTCAAATGATAGTCATGCCAACAAACGCCACACAAACTTTATTACCATAAGCCACAGCAAAGGATACAACAAAAATAATATAAATTAAGACGTATGTAAAGCACAAACTAAGTTGTATTGAAGTACTGCATGAACTGTCCCCTCTTTTGATAGTACCAGCATAAACCAAAGATTTCTCATTTTAACTGCAAAGTTATATATGGCAAACTATGATTAAAACTGAAAGTACAAGTTCTTCTTCCTTTACAGCTTCAGGAATTACAGATACTGACACCTGGCAACACATGCAACAGCATTGACTCATCTGGCTAGTCTGCAAAGGAACTACACACATGCACAACATTGTATGCATTTCTGCAAGACTTTTTGCAAGAGCCAAGTTAAGCACATGCAGTACCTACTTAATGCCATGCTGAAGTATTTAAGTAGCGAACACCAATTTAACATTTTCATATAACCAGTAACCATAACCTTCTATATATAATTTACCATCCATTACAGACCTCTTTGAACTCTCAGAAACTTTGAATTACGCATTTTCAAAGCCTATGTAGGCCTGGAAAAGTATTTGTCCAATTCTGCAAGAGCAGGCCAGACTTTGAGAAGCACAGTACACACGGTTCTTTTACTGCCCACAGTACAAGCAAAGGGAAAACCAGCTCTAACCTGGTCAGACAAAAGAACAAGTAAAAAAAAGTGCTAAATCCCAAACACTTCAGGCAACAGATCTGGGGGAAGGGACTTAATGGGAGATCATGGAGAATTTAGGCACTGATCATTAGCGATACATAGCGCAACACAGCCTCCCACGTCATAGCCACAGCTGAGCAAAACAAAAAGCAAAGTGGCAGTACAGTAAATGTGAGCATGAGAGTAAATATGTACTATACAATAAAATAAAATCCACCACATATATCCTCTGTCTGTAGGTCCCTGCATTCCCTTTGGTCACTTACATCTGACCAGTCAGCCTCTCCCCCTCCCTCTTTCACTAATGGGCATCTCTCCAAACCAACCACAGACAAGATACATTACCATCACTAGCACACACAAAGGATCTCAGGAAGAGAAAGAAGAACTTCCTCTATAAAATTGATTTGAAAAATCACAAATCAAAACAAGTCTACCATGATCAGTCACTGTAACCTTCACCTTCGTCCACAAGGATTCCATCCACACTTACTCCTTGAACACAACGTGCAAGCACAATGTTAGGTCTTTAAGCCTTGCCAAAAAGCTATGCAAAAATAATTGCATACGCATGTTTATCCCTGTGTGGAGGATGGGGGTGGGGGAAGGAATCATAATACAGTTTTGTCATAATTAAGTTAGATGGCATCTGTAATGCACTGGAATGCAGAAGTATCCATTTTACTTCACTCTAAATTATCATCTTGACAAAACCCACACATCGCAACCCACACACCCAAGTTAGCTTGGAGACCCAGTTTCTAAAAGAGAAGTCCCTTTTTACAGCTGAACATTCAAGCCTCTTTTGGAACCACAGTACCTAAGAAGCCTGCCCACAGACAGTTCTGTTTCTGTACCAGTTGTCAGCTCCGCTTATAAAAGCGAATATCTAGACACACAGTAGGAATGCTCAGCAGGAGAAATCTACTGCAACACAGCAGATCTCTCCATACAGAAATGGCTGCTTATTTGATCTGTCTCACAATCCCTGCTTGAAAGGAGCAGTTTTCTCAACAGGGATGCCTGGGGTCGATTACAACATCTGAAAAACAGTCCCATTCAGTCATCCAAGGGTGGTTTCCGGTCATGCTGTGCAGTCACATATAAGGTGGAGGGCACAGAAAACTAGAAGGCAAATCAAACAGATCCCTTTACAGTGTTTAGAAAAAAAAAAAAAAAAATCTGTTGAGAGATTTGCTCTGTTTTGCCCTAAGACAAGGTACATGCCTTCATGGGTTTTTGTTTTAAACAGCAGCTAGTAAAAAGGGATCTTTGCTAAAATTCTTGCAGGATCCTGTAACACAGTATCGGTAAGAGAAGAAACAAAAATGTTTCTGTTAAAATTAGAACTAGTGTATTTAAACAGTTTCTTATTCACATTACAGCAAATATCAAGTTATTATAGCAACTTACTTTTGTTGCTATTTCACAATTGTTTTTTGAAGCCTTTTCTTTAGAAGAATTAAGATCTAATCTTGCTTCTAGAAACTCAAGTCCTCTCTCACTCGTGCTACAATGCCTGATCTGTGTATTTGCCCTCTTACTAACTGCTTTACTAGATCAAAATGCAGTAAACATTTTCAGATAAGCATTTCTAGTCTTCAAAATCTTTAACACATACATTTTGTAAAAAAACCCCCTAAAATACCTAAAATTTAGCTCAAATTTGGTTCAGTACTTCCAAGGAATCCTTATCAAAAGGCAAGATGAGGAGAGAGTTTTACAGTTAAAGATGTAGAAAGAAGTGATTCTTCCAAGCAGAGCACATGTGACTGGAGAAGACGACAGTCCAAAACTATCAATAGGAAGAAAAAACAAAGATGAGTAAAAAAAAGACTCCTCCTACAGCCCCTGCTGGTGTGACCCTGACCAGTTTGGAAGAGGATACATAGGAGGACACAGTTTGGAGAAGTAACGCAGACACGTGTACACATCACATTCAGCACTTTTGTACAGATATAAATGAGGGAAGTAGTGTAGTATCAGCATGCACCATAACAGCTTCTAATTACGGTGGCCTGCACCGGTCCTAAATAAACCATCAACACCTCTGAAAACAGTAATGCTACATTAGGTTTCTTATTTGGCTTTAGCAGTGACCAAAAGCAATTCTCCTGGCCACAGAAGTTACATCATCCACCCACAACAGGCATCACACTGTGAACCTCTCAAATTATTTTGTGTCTCAACCTTTTAAGACATTTGACTCTCTCAGGGAGTCAAATGCAAAACTTACTGCTTAACATGAATCAGATGCTTTTGTATGTTTTCATTTGCTCTCCTATGCTCACATGCCAGAAGATTCAAGTGATAGAAATCTGACAAGAAAAAAGGCCCTATAACATGCCATTTTTTAATACAGAGGGTTTAATACAATGATGTTTAAAAGTACTTTAAAGTACTTTCTGCTTTTATTAGAGGGCCCTAACAGCTAAATAGTTTGCCAATAGGTGGCACCAACACTAGTTAAATCAAGTGTAAAGAACGCTGCCATTGCCGAGGGATGAGGGACAAGCCTTCCTCTCCAACCCCTCTGGGCACCAACATTAAATGTGTACTTCAGTATCACCAGACAAAATAGTAAAAGAAGTCAGGCAACTGTAGCTCACATGAGAAGTCATCAGTCTGAAACCTGGTCCTCAGGCTACTCATCCTTTAATAATAGACACCTAATCTTTTTAGAAACAAAATATTTTTGCTCAGTTTTAGACTTAATTATGTCTCCTCAACCAACAGCAAAGGTACACAATCCTGCTCAGGCATATTTATTGCTAGTCACATACTTGCACAACACTTACTTTGCTTAGTAGCTAAGCACTCACAGCTGCAGAGTATTGGCCACTCCTGCTGCACTAAGTCGTCCTCACGTTTGTGGCTATACCTTCTTCTATTGAAAATGCTGCCTCAGGAAGCTCCTGTGCCTCAAACTGATGAAGGCTGAGACTATATCCATGTACATATTATTCTACACTTGCTCTACTCATAGTCTGAGAGTGGATATCAGGCTCAACAGACTGCTGGCCAGCCAAAGTTCAGCTGCTCTAGCTGAACACCCAGGCACAGTTGCATTTTCAGGACCCAACTTCGCCATAGGATAAAGGAAATAGCTACCAGTAAGACTACCTCTCACCAGGCTGGAATCAAAGCTAAGCAATGCCCATGACACAAAAGGCAAGAGCTCATTTTCTAGCAGGAAAGGGGAGACTGTCATATATATCGAACACACGTGCTCACACACATTGTCACGGGTACGCAGCAGGTACTGGGGGAACAGATTAAAAAGAGAAAGAATGAGATTGTGCAAACACACTTCCACTTTGCATAAAGCTTACATTTAGTTATTCACCATGAAATCCAGCTGTTGCAGGGGTAGCAGTATGCTGTGGCATCCAGAAAGGGAAACATCAAAAGGTGACCTAAGTAATATGGTGGTCTGTTCCACAAAAGTTCAACGATCTTTGTACCAGCAGTGAGCTGCACTGGGTTTTTTGTTGGTTTTGCTTTGTTTTAAGGAAGAAAAGCTGTGCTACCTTCCTTAAACTTTTCTTCCTAAAATTCAGGAACATGTTAGATTCATTACCACATTAGTAAATATGTCTCCACCTACTTCAGGAACAACAAGACACAAAAAAGCCTTCAGAACTAGCTTTTAACCCTCTACAGTTTTGATAGCCTTCTTAAAGTTTACTGTACATAGAGTGAGTCTGAAAATTTTTGGTAGATAAAAACCTTGGTGGAATAACTGAAACAGATTAGAAGACTGCCTTAAATTTGCAAGAACTATAGTAAGATTGTATTGTATGCCTCTGTTGGACATACTGTTCCACATGCGTCAAGCAACAAAACGTCACCTTTTTCTTCCGGCATAACGTGAATAACCGTTGGCTATTTAATAAATAAAAGGTTTAGCCACAATACCCCCACTGGCTAATATAGCCAGCAGTGGTAGTCAACTCTTAAATGACATACGATGTTGTCATATGACTAAACTAATAATAAAAGTCAATATCTTAACACAAAACTTCAGTGCATCAACTAGTGGAATTTCTGTTGGCTTTTTTTTAATACAGGTGGAAGTCAAAAGCCCATAAAAATGTAGAACCAACTTCACCACAGAATAAGTGGAACCAGATGTACTTTGGCCAAATAGATAGCAATAAACTTTTTATAGCTATTCTGCAGTACTAGGCACTTGTAGCTTCAGAAAAACATCTTCTGTTCAGGGTTTAGAACAGTGGATAGTTAACTAGGTGAGACATGAGGAGAGTGAGACAGTAATTAATTGTAGGAACCTCAACTGTATAAAAACATTCCCCAAATCAATTCTTGTCACAACAAAGACCAATAGCAGCACAAATGGAAATACAGGCTTAACAAGATTGATTTTTCATAATGTACTCAGAGTTAACTTCCCTGTTCTCGTTTTATTACTTTATGAAGCAGACTTTCCATTAAATTCACTTTCATCTGAGAAATATTAATATCGCTTTATGTAATGTACACTTGAGCAAAAACCAGTGCCTACTTTTCCTTTTGCCTTGATTTGACACAAGCAATTTCTCCTACAGGAATGCAAATCTAGCTCTATTTTAGAATGTAAACAAAAGGCATATCAGTGTTGACAACCTTATACTTTCATAAACTTGAGCATGGACCCCAAACTCTTCTGACTGCCCAAGATTTGCCCCCCACCCCCCCCGGCACATTTATTTTTCCATTTCTGTGTTTTTCATTACACTTGAATCACTTTTAAAAGCTTTCCTTTGTGATACAAGGAGCTAGAAAAGGATATTTTTTTTTTAACCTGCAGATAAGAGATTACATGAGAACCTAAATGCAACATCCTTTAGATTTCTTTGTTTACAAACTGATTTATATTGTCCACTGCCTTTTTATTATGCTTTGATATACCTTAAGTACATCTGTCCAAGCAAAAATTTGGTCTGTAATTTTGCCATCAATTTAATCTCCTAAAGTTATACCACAGTTTCAGTACATTTTGAGAACCATAAAAAGCAATATATATAATACATAAGTACAAATGTAAGATGCATGTGCATTTTAAAAGGCAGATGTTGCCAAAACACTGCAGAAGGATTTAAGAGCACTCTGTATTGCAACACAAAACCATAATACAATGAAGAGTCAAAATAAAGTCTGACTGACAATTATGCTGTATCATTCCTTCTTCTGTGTTTTGAAAGGAGAACACACTGAGACTTTGAAGAATGGATTGTATGAAACAGAAAGAGGAAGCAAGATTCTCAGCATATGAATTTATAATGCCAAAAATCCTAGTTGCAGCAAGTTCTGAAAATAAATGCATCATAGATATGACCTTTCTCATGATCCATCAGCTTAGATGAAGATGGGGTGGGGGGATAATCACACCATGTGAGTTTCTGGAAGAATCAGACAAATGAAACATAACTGAAATACTAAAGGCATAGCATTCCTAAAATCTGTCTAAAAATCCCACACACACTGATTGCATATGTATGTCGGGAGTTCAAACAGCTTTTCAAAATGAAAACAACAGATGTGACTTAACAAAATGGAATCTTACCTTTCTGCCTCTTCACTTGGGGAATATTGCTGATTGTGGTTGCCTGAACTATTTCCACTACAATCTGATACCTAGTTTTAAAAACAATAGAGGATAAGGGCAAAGAGGGAGGAGAGAAGAAAAAAAAAAAACACATTATATTAATTTTTTACAACGTGTTCTTCATACAGCACACTTAAGAACTGATAAAAACCAAACCACTTCTACCTCTTCCTCACCTAGAAACAGAGTCATTTCTCAGTGTACCTGCAACCTAAGGAGCAGTGTGCATATGGAGCAGAGTAGGAAAAAAAGGTTATCTTGAAAGGAAAGGAAAACATCCAGCTAACAATAATACTGCCCCCTTCTCCCAACTGCTGGCGCTGCACACAGCCAGTTAGTAATACTCAGTGAACACAATGTAAAGTCATGCTCTTAACATTAAACAGAAGTCTTCTGCAGGAAACTAGGATGGGAATTCAGTTCAAAAGCAAAGAGCTGTCTGCAAGGTTCTTCTAGCTAATGCACTCAATACATATGTGGAGCATATATAACTTGGGAGAAGAAAAAAAAAGTATTACACTAAAATAAGTAAAACACTAAAGTACTACACTCCAGGAATAATTAAAACCTAAAACTACACCATACATAATGGAAGACAGCTAATGCAGTTAGTAAACTGAATTTTAAGTAAAACCAATCTTGTAACTAACAAACACCATGTACTCAGCAAAGAAAATGACTGCCAGTTAAATCTTTCATAAACATCAAAGTTCTGGTCATAACAAACACTCCAATTCCTCTCAGTGCACTTACTCTGGCAGCTATTAATACTGGTAATTGTCATGGTTTAACTCCAGCCAGCAAGTAAGCACCACACAGCCACTTGCTCACTTCCCCCCCACCCAGTGGGATGGGGGAAAGAATCAGGAAAAAAAAAAAAGTAAAACTCGCGGGTTGAGATAAAGACAGTTTAATAGGACAGAAAGGAAGAAAATAATAATGATAATGATAATAATAAAACGACAATACTAATAATAAAAGAATTGGAATACACAAAACAAGTGATGCACAATGCAATTGCTCATCACTTGCTGACCAATGCCCAGTTAGTTTCCAGGCAGCGATCTGTCCCCCCTCCCCAGCCAACTCCCCCCCCCCCCCCCCCCCCCCCCCAGTTTACATACTAGGCATGACATCACATGGTATGGAATATCCCTTCGGCCAGTCTGGGTCAGCTGCCCTGGCTGTGTCCCCTCCCAACTTCTTGTGCCTCTCCAGCCTTCTTGCTGGCTGGGCATGAGAAGCTGAAAAATCCTTGACTTGGTACAAACACTACTTTGCAACAACTGAAAACATCAGTGTTATCAACATTCTTCTCATACTAAAACTAAAACAGCACTATACCAGCTACTAGAAAGAACATTAACCCTACCCCAGCTGAAACCAGGACAGTAATAAAGCAAGTATTCTAGGGAATTTAACTCATTCTTGCAGGAGTTCCCTAACCTCATCTATCAAGTTAACTCCTAGATGAAGGGTGAAACCTCCTAGAAAGTCTGCTGTTTCCATGACTACTTATTCTCTGTTTAAGAAAGCATCTATGATCCTTAAAATATATTCCCCTTCTTCCATGTATACTTCTTTGACCAACATTATTCAATTCCCCCCATTCCTCTTGCCTCCTTTAACTCTTTCAGGATTTTGATTGTCTCTGCCTCTTTGTGTAGACATACAGTTCTACACACACAGCATATGCTCACTCAGAACTACACTTCCAGAGGCGGTTGGGTTTTTTTCTGCAGTAATCTGTATTCTATCCAACTCCTCCAATTACCAAGTTGAAACCTGAGAACCTGTTTGCAAAGCTTTCATTTTTCTAACCCTATGTCCTTTTGGCATTACTATATTTTGGTCGTTTCCACCTACCACCACAGTTCTTGCCCAGTCCTTCAGCAAAAGAACAGCCCTATAGTGAGGGTGGTATTTTGGTGCACAGAAGTCCCACAGTTAATTCCCTGCCCAGACACAGAGTTCCCAAATCATTCTGGACAGCTCACTTGGACTTTTGATGCCTTGATTATGTCATCTGTAAATGCGTTACAAACAACACTCATTCAGCTCACTCGGGTGTTCTAAGGTAACTGTAAAATCAAACAAGGTACAGACAACCAAGTAAATACTGCACATGGAAGGCAGTTTCCACTTTTACCTTGCAACTTCTTTCGTTCCAAATTTACTCCCATTTGTTTGCACTCATGGTTTTACGTGTTTTCATTATCAATACTGTAAAATACAGCATCTCTTTTTTTCTGTTCCTCATTAGATTACCTTAAGTAAGGGAGATGCTCTGAGTTCCATCCTCAAAGACAGTATTTAGTCTGTTCCGCCTAAGCACTGGGCTCTGGCTGTAACTACTCAATGAGAGTGCTGTGCAACACTGCACCACAGAAACACCACCCTGGCTCCACCGTCAGACCATGACCCTTTCTCCCTGAAAGTCTGTTCCAAATATTCCAGCTGCCACATATTCTGTGGTGCTGGTAAGTAAACATCTAAGGAAGTTTTAAATGTGATGTACTGATTTTATTTTCAAGAAGTGAACTGTACTTGATAAACTGGACCAATCATGGGCTCACATCCACATTACTTCTACCTTCCAACTCTTATCTCTTCCCTGTTCTTTGTTATATTCATCCCTTTCCCTCATTTCTTAAGTAAAAGATGACAGAGCCAGCGATAATGGTCCTTCTTACCATTAATTGTGTAGAGACCTTTTGCTGCTATACTAATAAATAACAGAATAAATATAATGCTGATCTTGAAAGCAGAATGAAAACTATCCACCAGTTTATTTCCCTATCACTATTTATTCTCAGCTATGTTTTTAACTCATCATGTCCTTTATCTCTAGTTGTCTTCTGACAGAGCAAGTAAATTTGTTTCACATCTGACATGGAAGAATTCATCTTTTCTCCCTTATTTGTAGCAGACTTCCATTTTATCCATGCTAACTTAAATCTGAGGGGAAATGAAGGTGAAATTTCACTGTTTAGAAAGAAACAGGGACAACACATTTTGTGGAAACTTGATAAAACAGGAATAAAACTCTGCCTCCCTTCATGATAAGCAACAATGAAGGTAAACATTGTAAAGAGTGACTTTGAAAAATGTTCATAGGTAACGATACAATGGTCCCTTCTCTGGAAGCTTTGTTGGTTTGGGGTTTTTTTCCCCCCAGACAAATCCAGATTTTTGGAAAGCAGATGTATGAAAGGAGAAAAAAAACCAAAACCCCAACACAAACAAAATAGCTCCTCGGAAATCAGCAAATAATTTTTTATGAAAACAAACATCACTTCCCCAAATGTCCTGTATAAAAATGAAAGGGATGTTTACACAAAGCAATAGAGAGAAGTTCTGCTAAGAGGTAAAGTGACCAAATGTTAGAGGCCCACTATAGATATTAATGAACTGTGAATTCAAAAGTATCTCCAAAATTAATAAGTAGTTCCTGCAACATTTAAATAAGTTCTAAAAATAAAATCCATAAAAGCAATGCAGAAAATCAATACAGTATTTCTTCTTACGGTAACCCTTCTAAGCAAGGAGAGAAAAAATATTTAGAAAATCCCAGTACTGTACTAGCCTTTCAGGGAGAGCTATTTGCAAGGCAGAGAGCTGGTACACTTGCTTACAAGGAGATCCAACACACACAGCCTCCCACTCTTTTCTGGTTTCCTGGCCAAAAGCAACAACATCCTTCAGCCACAGGTTTCCGCTGATCCAGCCAGGGATTTTTCCCTACTTACCCCATAACAAATACCTAGTTCTAATCACAAGAAAGCCTAGCAAAACTGTTAACAAAATCAGTCTGGAAGGATCCTTAAGGGATTTCTCTCCTGCAACATCGAGGAGCACCCAGGAGCCTGAGCTTTCTTGACTACAGTCCATGAAGAGTCTGAGGAATTGTTTATCAGTGCCTCATGGCCTCTTTCATTGAGCAATGTATTTTATGTTTATTTTAGTAAATAGATAGTAATTAATCTGCAAAGATAAAGCATGGCTGGAATGTTTGGGGAAAAAAAAAAGTTTCCCAGCAACTGTAATGCTTTGCGATAAGTTTCCCTCAAAGCTAAGCCTACGCTGAAAATTGTTACTACTTGTATCTCTTCTTTACCAAGATGTTACATGGCAACATCAGGAGTAGAAGGAGTAGGAGGCTTACAGTTCATGCATGCCATGCACTGGCTTAGAACAGGCACTGAAAAATGATTTCCAATTAAAACCAAGAAAAGGAATTTTTGATAAACAGAATACTATTACCCAGAATAGCATCTAACTGGGAAACATGTTTAAGTACAACATGCCAGTAATTTATTTGTTGTAGGAAGAGAACTGGAAGCATTCTCCTCACTCCCGTCACACTGACAGACTCTAGTCCTGTTCGTCAGTGGTAACTGCACAATGGCTTATTTGTTTCCTCCTCTTTAATTTCTTCTTTATAGATTTTCCTGTATTTCACTGTTGTGATTTACAACCCCAAATATCATTTAGTTTGTTGATCTAAAATATCACCTCCCTCTCCCCCCCGCCCCCAACCATCCATATAGGGACCGCTGTTTTGTTTCCTTGACATAAATCTGTAAACTTTTACTGGTAAATGATGAAAGCTTTGCAAAATACACTACGGAACTGAAATGACTACAGGTTGGCCCATCTCTCCAGGTGCTCCCACACTGCTAGAGAACAAGCAGAACAGGAATCCCTCCTACCGCAGGGGAACGCTCTTTACCCACCTTCCCAGAGACTGGCTCTATACAAACAGAGGAAGGATGAGCACTGACTCCAAAATCACATACTATTTCTCTTTGAAAAGAAGATACATTTTCTTAGACATTTTCCATTCAAATACTGATCAGCTCAGACTGATCAACATTACGTAGGGTGCAGAGGAACACATCTCAAGATGATGGTAGTTGGACTCCACAGGCTAGAAAGGAAAAACCTAAGTGCAGCCAAAACCACGTTACTTCATAAAGCAAATTTGCTATCTGATATTAGAGAACACAATTTAAAGCGACCTATCAGCTAAAAAGAGAGCACATTGAGCATTAATGTGCCTGAACAACAACAACAGAAGAGTTGGGTTTCTTTTAAAACAAGCACATCCATTAGTGTGATTATGCTAATAAATATGATGTCAATTAGGTTTTAGACAGAGTTTAATAGAGACTAATTTCTGCTCTCAGGAAAGGCACGCTGGCCCAGAGCAAAGAGCAAATTTTACAGCAGATGAACAGTAAGTAGCCAAGCAACAAAATCATTTCAACGTCACCTAAATGCATTTTCCTATCTCAGAAATGCAAGTGGTTTCAGAATCAAAGAGAAGAACAAGAGAAAGTAAGATGTTATTTATGCAGCCCACATACTCTATCTCAGTAAACCCTCCCTTGGCCTGATCAAGCTGAGTCTAACAGAAGGTCTGGGTCACAACAAATGACACAGTGCACCAAATGGGATCGCTGTGCTTGAGTCTTTCAGATGTTGCTGCAGCCATTTAGGAAGAGAGACAGCTGACCTGCAGGGACTCCCTGAAGGGAGTCAGGGAAGAGGAAAAAATACCAGTTCTGGCTGGTGGTAACAGATTAGAACAAACACTCTGGAAATGGCTTCAACAGTCCTCCAAAGCTTTGATGTGCTCAGCAAAACCAACTCAAGGACATCTAGGGAGATCCTACAACAGCAGTATCTCTGCTGCCTGCTTCCCAGTCACTTGCTCCTTATCCTTTCACTTACACCAGAGATCAGAGGAGAAACAGCTCAGCTATAAAGATAAGGCAAGCACAAACATCTTGTACTTGGGCAAGCAGGCTTGAGATGCAAGCAGTATCTCATATTATGATGAAAGAGGGAAGGAAAAAGAGATGAGATGGGGTGGGGGGGCGAAGTTAGTATGAAAGTGAGCAGGTGCTGTTTGCATTCGAAAACAGGAACATCAAACAAACTCATGATATGTAGCAGCTCAGTGGGGGTTTTTTTCAGTCTTTAAAGAATTCTTCAGAGGTCATTAACATGTTTAAGAAGGATGCAGTTGGGAAACACCTCCCTGCAACAGTTCAGGAAAACCTCTGATCCAGTCGTAAAAAGTGCTGGAACTCAAACCCCTCTTTCCATGTCAAAGAATCACAGCAACCTGCTCTGAATGCCCAGTGTCCATAGGGTCGCTATGGTTCAGTCATCAGACCACCATGGCCAGCCATACTTCATAAAGATAATGAAGAGATCACTACACACTAGTGGAAATCCAACATATTATTTTATCTAACTCCACAGAGGCAAGCTGTAAATAAGGGTCTTGTATGCCTTTCAACAGTACAGTCATCTCCAGCATACTACTAAGTGGAATTTTTTAACATTTTCTGCCACCAATCTAAAAAGCTAACTATATTAGAGATTTAATGAATGTTGTGGCTTATCATCCTTACTGTCTCTGCTTCACCAGAAGAAAAAGAAATCTAAAAGTGAATTTAAAAAGAAAAATCACAATTCATTCAAATCTCAGTAATGGGCTGGCAAAAGAAGCATGTTTAGTTTTGAATGAGCTACAGTGAAACATTAAATACCTCAGTTGTTTCAGGAACTCAACATCGGAGCTGCTGTTAATGAGCTTGATGAACTCCTCATAAGAAGGAGCATATGTGTAGTCTTTCTTCTGATGCTCATTCATCTGTTCTCTGTACTCCAGCTGGCTGAGTAACATTCGGTTAATATAATCTGGATCACTCAGCAGTTCCACCACTGGTTTCAGTACTGGAGAGGAAAAATATTTTAAAACAAAATCCTTATGCTGAAGAATAACTGCTGTCCTTCAAAAGAAAACTGCAGATAAAAAGCAAAAATAAATATGCAAGTTGGTAAAAATCCAAAACCAGTCTTCCAGACTACATAGTACATTTGAGATTGGATGTACCTTCTTGATAAAACTGTTTGTTTATTCTATTACACAAATTGATGTACATTGACAAAGCTGAGCTCTATTTGGAAAATTCCAAGTGTTTTTGTTCTTTCTGCTGTCTGCCTTGAAGGCTATGACATTACAGCCACTATAAATGAAAATTAAAAGTAAACTGAATCGCATAATATACTTGAGATTTCATAATTTCTGAATTTGACTTCAGTGACATAAAAAAATGACTAGTATATTTATAATCAGATTAAAGTGTAGCTGATAAAATAAAAAGCAAAACAGAAAACCCTCAATTAAAAAACCACACTGGATAAATCAAAGTCTAAAAAGATTAATTAAATCTGGTATCATGATTCAGTTATAATCACATCCTTAAGTCTATGGATTCTACTTATCTGAATAAAATAAAAGGCCAGAATTATTCATCTAATCACTAAAAATAATGCCATGGAAGACTGCAAAAGTGTTCCTCTGAAAAAAAAAAATAGAAGAATGGAATGGACAAATTGTGTTTCTATCCTGAAAGGTGCTAAACAGCCTGGCATCAAGTCAGGAGAGTCAAGTAAGTATATCCTTGATTTTGAGAATATGAAGTGTCTTACTGGTTATCACAGAACTTAAATTTCAGTATTTAAAAACAGAGTATCAAGACTTATACATAATGAAGTCTGTAATTACTAATATTGTACAGGTGCAAAGGTTAATCATCTCTGATCTTTGATCTACCTTTTGTTGCAAGTATTTCTGCAAGGACTATGCGCAAGCTGACAGACTGGACATCCTTTGAGGGTAGGAGACAATACACCAGAATTTGAGAACATTTTTGCAGGAATCTTACTTCTTCATCAGAGCTCCTCAAGCATGGGTGCAGCAAAAAAGGTCTCGGTGGATCTTCCTGCCTAAGGGGGTGGGGCAGAGAAAGAAAGGAAAGAAGGGAAAGAACTTACATACCAGTGGCATTATGATTAGTCACTAATTGATAAAATATCCAAAATCCATTATCAGGTAAGTAACTTCAGTAAAGAAACACTTTAAACCATGTATATTTGTCCTGCTAATTTTTCTTAATAACGTTAAGATACATTTCCAAACTCTTTTGTCCTGTCAATGTTTTCACCTGCCAAAATAGAAATACAGTATTTTAAAACTGCATCAAATAGAGAGCCCAGCAAGTGGGAGGAAAAAAGTTTCTCTGAATAAAAAAACAATTGTTCCATCACTGATCTTACAGTGAAATCTTGTCAACTGTTCTAAAAAAATTGAACAAGAAAAACTGTATTGGGTTTGCATGGCAAGTTTTTGATAGTCGGGGGCTACAGGGGTGGCTTCTGAGAAGCTGCTCGAAGTTTCCCCCATGTCCAACAGAGCCAATGCCAGCCGGCTCCAAGACGGACCCACCACTGTCCAAGGCCGAGCCCATCAGTGACGGTGGTAGTGCCTCTGGGATAACATACTTAAGAAGGGGTCAAAAAAAAAAAAAACCAAAAAAACCTTCAGCCAGAGTGACGAGTGAGAACATGTGAGAGAAACAACCCTGCAGACACCAAGGTCAGTGAAGAAGGAGGGGGAGGAGATGCTCCAGGCGCCGGAGCAGAAATTCCCCTGCACCCGTGGGGAAAACCATGGTGAGGCAGGCTGTCCCCCTGCAGCCCATGGAGGTCCACGGTGGAGCAGATATCCACCTGCAGCCCGTGGAGGACCCCATGCCGGAGCAGGTGGATGCCCAAAGGAGGCTGTGACCCCGTGGGAAGCCCATGCTGGAGCAGGCTCCTGGCAGGACCTGCAGACCTGTGGAGAGAGGAGCCCAGGCTGGAGCAGGTTTTCTGGCAGGACTTGTTACCCCATGGGGGACCCACGCTGGAGCAGTCTGTGCCTGAAGGACTGCAGCCCGTGGAAGGGACCCATGCTGGAGCAGTTCATGAAGAACTGCAGCCCGTGGGAAGGACCCACACTGGAGAAGTTCGTGGAGGACTGTCTCCTGTGGGAGGGACCCCACGCTGGAGCAGGGGAAGAGGGTGAGGAGTCCTCCCCCTGAGGAGGAAGGAGCGGCGGAGACAACGTGTGATGAACTGACTGCAACCCCCATTCCCCATCCTGCTGCACTGCTGCTGGCAGGGAGGAGGTACAGAAAATGGAGAGTGAAGTTGTGCCCAGGAAGGAGGGAGGGGTGGGGGGAAGGTGTTTTAAGATTTGGTTTTACTTCTCATTACCCTACTCTGATTTGATTGGTAATAAATTAATTTTCCCCAAGTCAAGTCTGTTTTGCCCGTGACAGTAATTGGTTGAGTGATCTCTCCCTGTCCTTGTCTCGACCCACAAGCCTTCCGTTATATTTTCTCTCCCCTGTCCAGTTGAGGGGGGCAGTGACAGAGCGGCTTTGGTAGGTACCTGGCATCCAGCCACAGTCAACCCACCACACAAACTCAAGAAGCAAATACATTCTTGTAGAGCAAACTAACTATAGACCTGAACCTTTAAGCAGAGGATTTGGCATCATATCTAGTTTGAGAAACAGGTCTACCTGTTAGATACCGAAGTTACCATCTTTCCTTTGTTACTGGTAAATAAATCTCCCAGTAAATAACTGGCCTGTTTGACCTGACTTTTCCTAGAACAGCAGTTTTCAACTTGCCACCTGCAGGCTACATCAAATTGGTCTGTGCAAGATACTATATAGTAACAGACTTGGCATTATCACCCATCTACACTAAGTGGAAAATTAATTTAGAAAAAGATTTTAAAAACCCACCCACGGATTTAGAAAGAGGGTAGAATCGTGATGGCAAACAGGGAAAGGTGAATTGACTCCCAAAGCGCAAAGAAACTTGCAAAGTTCCCTCAGTAGTTTGACAAGTGAGAGCCAACCATATTGTTACCAGTACCAGTGTTACTGGTATATAAAGCATGAAACTTGAAAGCATGAAACTGTAGGGGCTCAGGCTGTGTGTACAACCCCACCTTTGGGGCAATACCCCTGTGGGCAGTATGCTCACCCCAGAGGGGGTAAGAGGCCCTGGACTTTAGGCTCTGCTCAGTCTGATAGGTCTGAACCTGCATCTTCCAAGTCCCATCTGAGTCACCTCTCAGCCAGATCACAGATTTGGTGAGTCACTTCTTGGCCAAATCAGGTTAACAACACTTGCTTGGATCTGAGCATCTCAGGCATGCAGAAATCACAGAACGATTCAGAAAAGAGACAAGAGAACTTGCCTCAAGCTGAGTCCTCTGATCAGTAGGCTGAAGCTGGAATATGCTCATGTTATATCTTAATAAATCACCACAGATAAAAAAAAATAACTAGGGAACAAAGTCACAGTTTTCCTCCATCATCCTAAATGCTTCAGAGTCAGGGTCCATCTTGCCTGCCTTTGGTAGAGTCAGATCCTTGCCTTTGGCTAATTCTGGTTCAGCTTCAAAGAAAGAGCAGGAGAATACTATCAGCCAGAAGCACTCTTAGCCTGCTGGGGAAGGCATTCACTATAATCCACTCACTAACTGTAAGGGTTATGCAAGCTGGATACTAATGAATGGAAAAAATCAAAATTTCTTGCTGTTTTCACTTTGCACTTGGTGAAAGAATTAGGCTCCTAACTTCAAGCAAGTACATCAGTACTGGAGTTAGGACAGGTATAGTGTGCTATACTATACAGTAACATAGTATAAACTCTTTTTCCTGCCACTGAACAAGCAAGTACATCCTCCCTGCTCCTGGCAATCATGGTAGGTGCATTTTGGGAAGATGGCAAGACAGAGTCTTTCAGAGCTAACACAGTGAAGGGGTGGTTGTGCCACTGCTGCAGCATGAAGCACTGGGTGGGCGCTGTGCACCACTGAACATTCACAGCAACGTGCTGCTGGATGAGCAAGCCCATGACAGCACAGTCTGTGTTGTTTGCAGACTCCCCACAAACAGCTCTTCTGATCACAGCTCTGAAAGAAACAGGGAGCAAACCTCCCCCATCTTCATTTTGTGCCCAATACTGACCGGTTCATCTCCTCGCAGGTGCTGATGGTTTTCTGGACTTCTCAACACGTTTGACTTGATGTGCCAAGTCCTTAGTGCAGGTCACAGCAGTGCCTCTTCTTTATACAAAAATGACTGTAGAAGCAGAGACAAGGTGCCCTAGCAGTTCTTTCGTGGCCACATGCCTGATGTGCTCCCATCACAGACTTACAGTTTAACAGCAAGGTGACCATGCTAGTGGTTACAGCAAGACAGATGCAGTGTCACCTGAAAGGCACCACGGTAATTTCCAAAGGCAGCCAGCACTGGTCTTCACTTGAAGGCTCTAAGGTATTAAAAAGGCTCAGAACTGTCACATCCTCATACCAGTGCCTCCTCTCATCGTCTATAACCTCTGTGTCCTTCCCAGAGCTGGAGGCTGCTGTCCTGGTTAGAGTCAACTGACTTACAGAGCTGCTCCAAGCCCATTGCCTCTGTATGTGAAAAAGGGACCAAGGACTGCATACAGTCAAACCAGAAGTTGTCAGTTAGACACCACTATATGGCCACTAGTGACAGGCAGCATTGTGTAAAAACTGATTTTTGCTAGTCAGTCCAGGAGGGAGCAAATATGTTGGAATAGTAACAACACTCTAACAATAGCTCTAATTCTGTTCTAATAATACAAGTCATTTTTCTCAGGCTGACCAAAATTAGTTTTTAAATTAATTTTCAGAGCAACAGAAATGTAAAGATGACATCTGGTTTCGATTTGACTGAAGCCTCTTACTCAATCTCAAATCAAATGCTTAGTTTTCAAATGTGGATCATGGAGGGAGTTTCAATTGTTACAAGTAAGACAAATTTCAAAACAAGTTCCTTGGAACAGCTTGGATGTAAATACTCTGTTCTTCTGAGGAGCAGCAGTTTATGAAGATGATGTGTAGTCTTCATTATCAACCAGTGCAGGTTGTGCAGCTGACTGAGCTCAGAAAGCTGTTTATCTTGTTTTGGCAGGATCTTTTCTTTTCCCTCTGGCAGCTGAATACCTAGCTATTTTCCTCAGTGCATTTCCATTCCTCTTGCATATTCCAGACCTATCCTACAGCCTCCTCTACACTGCATCAAACATTTCCCATCACATGCTCTCCCTAAAGGCATTCATTATTTATCCAAAACCAGACACATCCCAGGCAGACTACTGGCAGACAGAAAGTCTGGGTCATTTATGTACAGCGACCTCTTAGTGGGGAAGTAAAGTCTTCCCTTCCTGGACACGTTGGTCCACCCAAAGTCAGCCACTTAGGAACACAGCCAGAAGCATATGCAAAATGCCGGCACACAGGATGACTTGCACCAAACATCAGTTGGCTACCAGCAAACTAACTTCTCCTAACAACTGGTTCCTGTGTATTAACAACAACAATACAGAGTTAGAACTAAAAGCAAGTGGTGATTGCTTTTTTGCCCATGAACTCACAAAACCCATTCTTTTTGGACACTCTTACCTTATTTGTGGGACATCTTGCATAGTGATTAGATCAAGCTATACTTTCATATCATGTGCAAAGCACGAAACAGAGCCATAATGCACATAAAATTTTACTAAACTGTGATTAGTCTTCTTTGCCTCCAATGCCTCTCTACAAGTCTCCTGAGGAATGCCAGTCTGTTTGGGACTGCAAACACCCTGAAGCATTAACTGCACCTATACTATCACCCACGCAAGAGAACTCATTTCTCATTATCTTTGTCTCCCTATTGTACAAATTTATTCCTAGTCAACAGCCAATACATACAGCTTGGCTGAGTTGGACCCATGCCAGGACTTTTCTGATACACAGCCAGCAGAACACAAATGGAAAACGGAACAGAATAAACCAAGAGAAAGTCAAATATTTGATTCTTACCCTTCTCATTTGTCTGTGTCCTGCCTACAGGAATGCAAGGAGGGAGCAGAGTTGTATACTCTCCAGTTGACAGGCCATTTACAGAGAGTTTCAATTTTTTCTGGAGTTATCTCCATTACTTAAAATGACAGGACTCCCTAAAGAGGGGTTCTTTCGTTTTCCTAGCTAAACTGTACCTAAAATGTGATCTAGTAAGCAAAAGGCAAGGCACAGAACCCCACCAGATTTTTATGAAAAGCATAGAGAAACAAAGTCTTCAGGAAATTCAAAGCTTTGCATATCAGTGCCAAACAGTTGTGTCAACAAATCCTGCAGTTTTCATTGCTGTTTGGGCAAGAGAAATAAAGGGGAGACTGAAAGCAGTAGAGGAAGCTTGGGGGGAGGCTTAACAGCTACAAAATAAATCAATATGCCAGTGGTAAAACAGACAAGACAAGACATCCAAGGCTTATATCCTTGTTTGCATTTATACACGAAGCATTACACTTCTGTTTCCCTCAATATAACCATTGATCAGCTTGCAGGGAGAATACATTGTGTGTCAGTGAAAGGTCTGCCCAGAAAACAGCATCCCTTCACTGATAACCATAAAAAAAAGGAGCAGAATACAGAAGTATTAACAGCACTGCTCAGCTACCAAACCAAGTCTGTTTACTATTGTGGAGCAGGAGCTAAGATGTCCTGATCAGGCATATTCTTACAGCTTGGTATAATACTTTGATCTTCAACTCTGTGGGAATGTGATCAAGAGTAAAGAAAGGCACTGTTCATTTTGCAGAGACCAACAGGAAAAGCTGAAACTTAACTGCAATCCACATGCACGTACACACAGAGAAAACTCTTGCTGTGTGCAGATATTTTTAGAGAGCGCTTTGAAAGCCCAGCCAATTATCCATAAATTCTGAGCACAACTGCATGCAGTGAACTAACATAAATGTGGCACTCTAGCAAACAGTTCCAAAACAGGCATGATACAAGCTTTGTAAACCAGGCTCATTTAATCTGCTTTAGGCGATTGAAAAATAATGGCAAGTGGCAACTTAATTCATTTGTGCCTTCCTGAACAATCAAGACTGAAGTAATAATGACATATACTGGTGTATCAAGATGCGGGTGACTTCAGTGATTTAAAACAGTAGACAGAACTCATGCTTTACACAGCATGCTTACAGGTCATATCCCTCTTCACTCCCCCATGAGCTACAAAGCCAGGCTTAATTTTGCCTAAGTTTCTTTTCCGTAAGTTTCATTTTATGAAATCTTTTAAGCCTGTTCTGAATTTTTAATGCTATCCAATGTTATTTCATAGCGTCAGAAAGCAAAGGGATTTCCTTCAGCTGCCCCCCAAACCAGTGGAAGAACAGGCAGTGGCCTGTGAATATAGATCCATAGGTAGGGCCTGCCAAAGCAAATTCCTTTGTACCGGGTCTGTTCCAAGCAGCACTTTTCTTTGGGACCAAAATGACACCTGCTGTAACTATCCCCTGCTCTGAGATTGCTTCGTGCAATTACTGAACATGTATCCTGCTGAACGTCATCAATACTAAGGCTTTACCCCCTATTGCTGCAAACCTGAGAGTTCATCCAGCACTTTATAAAGGAAAGCCGAACAGCAGATTTGCTTTGGTATTCCCGAAGACAAGCAGTTAAAACATTGCCAACGTTATAGAAATACAGTCATTTCCTTCCCATGCTATAACTAAGCAACTCTGAGCCAATACCACCACCTCTTTAACACCAATTCCTCATTTCTCAGGAACGCAGGACCCATGGCAGTTTTGTAATACTGGACCATCATCTATGACTGGGCTTCCAGGTTTCCCAATACAGGGACCTCATAGAAATACCTCTTTTTATCTAGGATCTACTCTAGATACCCACATTCTTAATTAGAACCATCTGGTAACTCCCTGTATTGTAAAGACTCATTACAGTCAGGAGTATTAAAAGACAACTGATATTTGTGGTTGGGTATATGCTCCTGACATGAAACATTGTCTTTATTTTTGTATAGTCTCAACCCTCACGATGACATGGAGCAGCTTAAAAATGAGTCCTAAAGGGGGTGAAAAAAATTAAAAGCCAGCCCCAAAGTTATCACTTACAATACCCATGCAACTTGGGACTTTGCAGGTTTGGGGTTGGCAGTACCACCGGTTCAACGGCAAGAAATCCCAAAATAAGTACACGGATTAGGAGACATGCGTGACCAGGAACTTAATGATGACAAACAAGATAAATCTGTCTGCTTTGAAAATAGGAAGCAAGCAAATAAATAAATAATATTAAAAGACCACCACCCCACCACCACCCCCAAAATCCCAAACCACCAAAGAGTCTGTAAAAACATTAACAACTCTACAGGAAATTATGTAAAGGTGCTTTCTCTTTAAATAAATAAATAAATCACAAAATGTTCCCTTCAGCCTTGCTATTTCTTTAATTAGTCTTTCAACACAGAGTCTTGCAGAGTTACATTTAAGTCTCAATCAGTGCAATTGTGAGCTGACATGCACATGTAACTCACTCTAAATGACTTTCATCAGTACGTTCAACACTCACCACACGCTTTCATTAAACTGATTCTGAGAACCACCAAAACCACCTGCAGGCTCCATCTCTTCACCTGTATTGCCCTCAGATCTCTAAGCTTCTTGCTAGTGCAGCAGAATGAAAACTGCTTGATCTATTTAAACTTTCTAAGAAATAAAAGAAACAAATTTAGACCTTTACAAGCCAGCATCATAAACACACCCGAAAAAAAGTACCTACTAAAAAAAAAAAAAAAAAAAACAAAAAACAAAAGAACAAACAAACGTACCAAAACCTCTGGAAACAAACCACACCAAACCCAAAAAGCACAACAAAAAAATAAGGACAAAGCCAACACCAAAATTTCCACAGCTGCCATTTTTATCAAGATACATCAGTAAGTTTTATAAATCACTTTATCTAATATTTACTGTGAAGATGACCATATAATTTATACATGTCACAGTTACCTCTTTCAGGAAATAGCATTTGACATGTCATGTTGATAACAGACTCAAATGTATGAATAGCTTACAAGCTGTGGTATGACCATATCAGCACCAGGAGGTCCTAATGCTTATTGTGGTATCTAGGTCATACTCAATCATTAACAGGAAACCGAAGCTTCCCACACTGAAGCCTGAAGGCAATGGCGAGCTTTAGACCTGGTGCTACCCATGAATTAACTTTAATAACATGCTCAGACTTTGGCTTTTCGTGACTATTTTGTTCTCAGCACTTTCATACCGCTGCTCCCATTGCAATGAACCTCTACAATTTCATACTAATCCTCTTGATATTTTTTTCCAGAGGCTGTGATAAGCAGTTCTTGGTATTCCTGGTTTGTGGGTGGCAAATGGAATTATAAAAGAAAAAACAAGAACTGTGGGAGGTGTTTAGTAGCTATCCTGACAACTTGGATGCATCTATAGGATTAAACAAGTTAAATCTCAAGTGCTTAAATTCCCTTTGCATCAATCTGCTCTTGATCAGTTTGTGGTGGCAGCACTTTTTATTTTTACTGAGTTTCTTATCACACTACATATTGTGATCACAAAAAATACAAGTTATATATCTACAAGAGCAAAGGTATTCACATGGGTCAAGAAAATTAAGAACTGAGTTGTCTCCCTCCTTACCCTGTCAGTAACACATAGAAAACAAAAGGAATATTACCAAAACTTGTGCAATACGAACTTAAATCCCCAAATTGCTTGTCACACCGATCACTCAAACAGCAATTTCCCCACAGCACTTCCCCCCCACCTCACATTTTCCAAGAGCTTTGAGCCCTTAAATATGGGTTCTGAATCAGCACTGGGAGTAGCCTACAGCCCCCAAGAATCCATTTTGCAAAGTCATGACTTATGCTGCAAGTCCGGGCACACACTCACAGAAACACTTCTGAGCATCCCATCAGATATCACGTATCAGTCAACCTGCCAGAAGCAGCCTGCAACACCACATATCTGTATTTGCAGAAATCAATTCTTCCTCTACCTTTGGGATCAAGTTGCCCCAGCCAAATACTACCCTCTCTACCCTGCAGCATGCACTTGGCTAATCCAGTTATGAATGTGCTCCTGATTCTGTACAACATACAGGAAAAGAACAGTGGCTTCTACCAATAAATCCAAGGCTGATTTTTCTTCCATATCACAAACTCATAAACTAGCTAACACTGGACCCAGGGAACCATCATATTCCTTTTCTACCCTGAGCTAATATTAGGAATGAAATTGTTTCCTACCTAAAATATTCTGAATTGCCACAAATTTTGTAACTGAAAAGTGACAGGATCCTTTAGAGCCCCAACTGGACCTCAAGGTACACCCCAGCAACGCATGTAAGACGGAAGAGTTGGGAGTTGTCTTGCCTACAGCTTGCATGGCTCTGTGTCATCCCAGACAGTTCTGCCCATGGCTAGAGGAGTCTCTCTGCCCTTATTTCACTCTGTAGAAGTATCTGGCAGGCGCAGAAAAGACAGTCACCGTTAAAGAAAGCCAGGGGATAGAATAAAGAAAGGGGAAACAGACGTAACACTGCCAGGCTTCTCCCTCCTGATTCCCTGCCTCCCACTGGCCACCATGGAAGTGGCCTCTCCTCTCCTCATGCTCTCTCCCTCATTCAGGGAAGCATTTTTCCTCATCTGTTGGCCTCTGCTGGCCATTTACCTTCAGCTGTTTGTTACTAAGCGGAGCCTCGAGATGATTAAAATAAGCCAGAGGGAAAGCAGGACCAAAGGGAAGGACTGTAGCACCCTTCCTCATTCTGAAAAGTCACAGCCTATTTTCATCCCCTCAGGCATCCTGATCTATCAGGTATTACAGGTCGAAGTTAGTCAGTGAAAGCACAAAAGTAAAGGAATTTCTGTGGCTGACATGTACGCAGTGACAAAACACATGAACTTCACACTGAAGAAACAGACATCTCTGTCCTCCTGGGCACAGACAATTTCTTTCCGTTGCTTCAGTGGATTTATCTTTTGTCACACAGGAAAACTGAGACAAAGTGGCTTAGGTGGCACACCCTCCAGAGATGGTAGGAGAGGTATTCAAAACTTCGTAAGCCACCAGATAACAAACAAAATGCCCTTCACTGTCACACTGCGGTATAAACTCAGCAGCGGAAATGAGATGCAGTGCTCCAACAGGCATCACAACAGGAAAGATACCTTGCTCTCATTACAGTCTCTGTTCCACTATATTTATCATCCAAAACTAACTGGATTCATTATTAGACACACAGAGGGAAACATGTGAATGCCAATTTAAATTTACTACCATCTTTAAAACATTTGACAGAAAGCAAAGGTAGATCAAGAAGATCTTGGTGTTCCCTACCTTAGGAAGAAGAATGTCCTGTGTCTGAACTGTGGCCACTGTTGTGGTTTAACCCAGCAGGAAGCTGACCACCACACAGCCTTTCGCTCGCTCCCCCACAGCAGGATGGGGGCGAGAATCAGAAAAAAGGTAAAACTTGTGGGCTGAGATAAAGACAGTTTAATAGGACAGAAAAGGAAGGGAAAATAATAATAATAACGATAACAGAATTAGAATATACAAAACAAGTGATGCACAATGCAGTTGCTCACCACATGCTGACCAATGCCCAGCCAGTTCCTGAGCAGCGGCCCACAGCCAGCTTTCCCCCCAGTTTACATACTGGGCATGACATCACACAATACAGAATATCCCTTTGGCCAGTTTGGGTCAGCTATCCCGGCTGTGTCCCCTCCCAGCTTCTTGTGCTCACCCCACACCCCTCCTCTCACTCCAGGGCATTATGAGAGGCTGAAGAGTCCCTGACTTAGTATGAACACTGCTTAGGAACTACTAACACA
This sequence comes from Harpia harpyja, assembly GCF_026419915.1. Classification (NCBI taxonomy): domain Eukaryota; kingdom Metazoa; phylum Chordata; class Aves; order Accipitriformes; family Accipitridae; genus Harpia; species Harpia harpyja. The sequence goes on along the minus strand of NC_068941.1, from coordinate 53,875,806 downwards.
TCAGTGTGCTATCAACATTATTCTCATCCTAAATCCAGAACACAGCACCATACCAGCTACTAGGGAGAAAAGTAACTCTATCCCAGCCAAAACCAGGACAGCAATATAGAAATGAATTGAAGGCTTTCCAAGAAACTGTACCTTCCAAGCTAGAAGTGACATACTTTGCAGTTCTCAGTCTATAGCTTAAAATGTCAGCAGGTTCCAGCACAAACTCTACAGCAGTAGGCAATTTAGTACAAAACTCTAATTAGTCTTAAAACCACAAATTCCCTTAAAAAGAAAACAGTACCAGAGTCTTCCGCTGTGCTTCTAGGTTTATTACATGCATGCTCAGATCACCCAGCAGTACAAATTCAATCTGTAGCATATGAGCACAATGTCACACTTCTGCTGACTTTGCCATAGTGCATACATAGCATTTAAGTCCTCTCTCCATCTGCCAAGAAAAGGTGAGCCCTGTGCAATTTCCATAAAGCCTCCTGGACTTTTTGAGCAAGTTTGGATGAGCAGCATGAGGATACACTAGTGCTTCACATTTTGCATCACGCAGCATCATGCCGCTGAACTACTGTTAGGCAGCTTAAAACCAGACCTTCCTCCTTGTGAATTCACAGCCTTGCAGTATGTGGAAAACAGTCAATGGGTCCAGTTTCAACCTATATGAAGCCTGCAGTTAGAGCTGTGGGGTTTGTTGCGGTTTTTCAACCTGCTATCACATTAATTCTTGACAGAATTTTTTCCATTACCATGTTAACGCAGCCTGCCTTATCCAGCATTGACTAAGGTGCATTTACCATTCCAAAGGGAAAAAGTTAATTGGAAAATACCCAGGAGAATTTCTTTTAGCTCTATATAGTGGAAATAACAATCCAACAAAGACCTAGAAGAAGTGGTCATAATTCTCAGCAGATAAGAAACCTCATCAAGAATCAGCATTAGTAACAATTAATAATTCTGCAACTGTACATTCTACATCCCCAGCTTCAAACAGGAAAACATTTACACTTTAAAAGAAAAACACCATCCTCATCCTTTAACTGTTCAAATCAAACTCTTCCCAAATGCAAGCACTTTACCGTGATACAGGGCAAGTGCAAGCATAATGCTTAAAAATCAGGCAGCACACTTAGGAGCTTTACCTGACCAAAAGATTTCTACCACATTCCAGAGCTGAAATAAAGTAGTATCTGGAATCCAATGCAAGATCTGCTGCAACATGCATACACCTTAATTTCTTCTTTTCTTGAATGTAACCACCCTTTTTTGTCTTTATTTCCTACACATCAGCTTACATAAAGCTGGCATCTACCACAAATACATTAACCCTATCTTCTGGTCCAGAACAGAAAGAAGTGTGAATGGCAGCACAGACTGGTCACTGACAGAAAACAGGTGATCTTTTTTCTCTGAAGGGGTGTTAAAAATATGTGGATCTAACTGTAAGCAAAACAACTTCATAGTATAAAACGTATAGTCTAAATCTGAATGACCAAAGCATATTTAAATTATGATAACTGAAATGCAAGTTAAGTGCAGAAATAAGCCCAAATTCCATGCACAATTACACAAACTGTGCATTCAGACGTGGAAATTGCATAGGCTAAGAGTTCTCATTTGCAATTACAATTTGGGTGCAACTCTAGTGGACAGCTGACATTTTTAAGTGGACAAAAAGAGCCTTGCCAAAAAGGAAATTCACGGAATTAGCAAGATAACCTAGACATAGAAAGAAAATCCAGACAACAATTTTTGCCACTAGAAAAATCTTGTTACTGCAGGACAGGCCACTTGCAGAAACTGCAAGGCTTTGCCTCCCAGGGCCAGAAGAAATGGAAAACTGAATGGAATTAACCCTGGTCCTATTTTGGGAAAGGTGCAAATAACTATTTTCTTGTCTGTCGACTGCTCTGACAGCGCCTCTCCTTTCCCTTGCAGGTTCACACTTGCAGGAACTGCTCACACAGCCCACCTCCTACCATGAGCAAAGGATTCAAGGATTAAATGGAAACAGCAATGAATCCAAACTCTGAGAAAAAGGAGGACAAGTGTTTCCTTCCACAGGTCTTACAGATGCCCTGAGGCCTGCTTGATCTCTAAAACTGGTAATAAGCTTGAACTGTTTTCTTCATCAGTTGCCTACAAAAGCGTTACACTTCATTACTTTGACATAACACATCTGAAAGCAAAGAGAGAAGCAGAAAATTCCAACAAAAGACAGTTCTGTTTTTACCTGGTGTTGGCTCCTTTAAGGTCACAGAAGTGCGAGAGTAAAGCTTTCACTACATCATTGCAGACAACTTTAACTACATCAATGTGACTCAGCCTCTGTCGCAGCTGTTTGGCAATCTCCCAGAAGTCTTCAGATAGCAGCTGGTACAGCTGCCCTTCATCTCTGCTGAGTTGCCCATACCAGGACAGGATGTAATCTCTGTAGCTGTAGTCAAACACTGAAAGAAGAAACAAAACAATAAATAGCAAAAACTGCAAAAGAGGAAGGCACACCAAGACAGGAAAAATGTAATCCTCCACCCTTCTCCTCAAAAATTAGATGGGTAGTAAGTTTTATATCTTCTTCTTTGCGTTTTAAATTCTTGCCAAAGAAAGTAAGGTTGGCAAAGTTACAGAAATCTGCACCTAACAGGTTACTGGAGGTCATTTTACAAAGCAAAGCCTGTAAGTGGATTTGCTCAGGCAGTCAGGTTACTAGCTACACACAAACCTCAAACCAATACCTGTCTCTCCCCAGTGGATTTCGTTATACAAACTATCATATAATCTGACTGTGTCTAGGCTGTTGCAGACTGAAAGCAGTTGCCTTTACACAGGAATTCAACAGTCTCCACTCCAAAGTCATAGTTAAAAGGGGCGGTGATAAGATTTTTGGATTCTAAAAGACATAGAGTCCTGAACAACACTGCAGAAAGTACATTATAGGATCAGAAGAGCTAGAGATAAGATAGAACAAGTAGATTAGTGAGACAGCATCAACTTCAAAAATGACGAGGTATTCCAAACGATATCTACAAGCAATAACCAAGATCCCTGTAATTGCAAGTCCCATGGCAACACCATCTTCTACCATTCTGACTTTTCTTTTTGATACTTGTGTGCCGCCAGTTTTACTGATGTTTCACTATAGCAATGTCCCTGGAGCTCTAGGAGGGAGCATGCATGAGCCATGTTTAGCAGTTACAAGATGGGGAAAAAGCTGGGGTGGAAGGAGTCAGTTTGCATCTACCAGAGGGATAACTGAACAAGAAGGGGGAAAATCAGTCATGTTCCTGATAATCTGAGCAGCTTCTTTACCAGACATCCTGATTTCAGACTTTTACATTAAAAGTACATCTCATTTGTCAGTGTAAGCCCATGGTGCCAATTAATCATGTGACTCCACTATTTCTTACTTTCCACTTCGATAGAAGTTGTTTGTTTGGCAGCTTAGTAAGCTATAAAAAGCTCCCCAGCAGTGTTACAGTGAACTAATGAGTTGTTCTGCTATTAGTGTGTTAAGTTGAATACTTTTGCCTGCCTGAAATACTAGCAGACCTCATCCAATGTCACCTTGTTAAAAACATTTCAAATGAAAAGGCTAAAATTGATAAAAGTTTCTAGTCAAATGCTTTATTAGTCAACTTCCTCAGGTTTATAAAGAAACTGAGTCACTTCACTGAGTATGCTGAAATATATAGTTAAAAGCCTTTTGCTAAGTCATTTCAAGGCTTCTAAATTAATTTTGAGAAAATAAATAAATAAATAGAAGTTTTTATTCTTTTGTCTGACCCAGGAGAGAAAAAAAATATGCAGAGCCATATTGCAGGATAGGAACTTCCAACGTTGAAACATATCCAATATCATTACTTTTCTAAAATAGGAAGAAATCATATTTCATTGAAAACTCTCACCCATAAATACTACAAAGTGATAAAAACAGTTATAAAAGGTAGTGGTCTTCTGATAAGCAAACTGAGGAATAATCCCTCAATACACCAAAGAGCAACTGGGAACAGCATTTTGAAAACTGAAGTTTGTTACTTAAGTCTCCCATCACAATACGCATTTTAACTATCTATTTTTCCACAACTTTTCCCACGTCTTTCTGCAACCACCTTTTTCTTATAGCTTGGTTACTCTTTTCTTTTGCAATACCTGCATCTACTCTCGTTATTTTTACACTGCACGTTCTCTAAAACATTGAAAACAACTGATCAGAAGACAAGAAAGGAATAAAAGGCAAAGCAGAAGACACTTTCAGGACAATACCTTACTGCCACTAACTCAGCCGCTATAAACATGAAACAAATTTCTTCTGATCAAATCTGATGCAGTGACAGCATTGAGTCTGGTGCAAAACTGTAGAAACCTCTACTGGGTTTTCTGAACTAGTTCAGAAGATCCAAGTCCCCGGTTGTTACAATCTGATTAAAAATCATTCCTGCGTGAAGTTGAGCCTCTTTAATTACTTTTTTTAAAGACTGCAAACTAAAAGAGTGTTGGGAGTAGAGAGCCAGAAGCTTGTGTGGAGGTTCGTGAGGACAGCCCCCTAGACCCTTCATTCCTAACCCCATGAAAGTCTACAGTAACTGCTGCCCCTTCTTCCACATTCATTCATTCAGAGGTTCAGTGGCACCGTAAGAGCCAGTGGGTCAGATCGGCTTCAAATCTGCCATTTGCAGAACTTCACAGTAGACAGTTCTTATGCTCCTAAGATTCATCACCCAACTTCATGAAAAATAACACAGAAATCTGAATAACAAGGACTAAATGCCTACCCATTTTCTCAAAGCACCAATAAAAACCAGACCAGAAATATTCTCCCTATGCAAATGCAAACACAGCCTTCCAAGTTTCAAACAAGAAGTAAATATCCTTTCCTGAAAGCACTGGAGAGAACAAAATCATTACATTTAAGTTATGGTCAAATCCAAAACTCTCCTGTGACCATATGAACAACAGAAGGGAAGGTATAGCTACAACACTGGCTTGAGTTATTCTACAACAGCAAGCATCGCAATCTGTAGAACAGAAATGCAACATCAGTATGAATTGTGTTAAGACCCTGCAACAGGAAACCACCATCAAACAGCGAAGAAGCAATATTATAATGCTCTACTACAACACTAGATTTAACATGTATGATATGGTTATCATAAGCTATACTTGAAGAAAAATACTTTCAACAAAAATTTAATGGAAAAAGATGGCAGACTATACCACCGTTAAGTACATGGCAAAGAACTGTTCTATAGAAGTAAATGTTAAATGCTCAGCTATTTGTTACAGCTACTACTTTTCCCCTCCTGCCAAAAGCCAACTCAGTCAAAAAAAAAAAAAAGCATCTTATCTTCATCCTCAAAAATCGAACTAAAATATTAAAGCCCCTATATTGAAGACCCTAAAAATTACTAATAAATACTCTGAATATGCAACTCCATCACTTCCAAGATACTCATTTTTAAATTTAAAGAGATAAAGGCCATTATTCACTTAATGTATTCTAGATTTTATTATGTTTTAGGTATACGATACAAATTAAGATGATGAAGTTTTATACTTAATATTATCTTTATTTATTGAAGTTTCTCATGCCCACTAAATCTTTATTTAGACCATGGTGTTAAAGGCTGGCAAAACACTGTGTAAATGCCCAGACTATAGTGACTAGGAATCTGCCCCAGTCACTAGCAATAGTGATTTCTAGATTTCAGTTCTCTTGTTAAAGTTTGTGCTTGGAAAAACACTAGCATTTCTTGGTTTACTTGCATTTTACAACATTATTCAAACTCTATGAAACTGACATGTTTAAGACTAGATGTTACCATTGTGCGTAGATGGATAGCCCCTGTACAAAAGGGATCACACCCTGACAGTCTCCCATTCCACATTGTCCGGTTTATTTTTATTAAAATTTCCTTGACATTTGCTTCTTTAATAATTATTATAAATGTGCAGAAAAAACTTGGAAATTTCCAAATATATAAACAATAGAGAAAAAAAAATATGTTCAAAAGATCTAGGAAATGCATTAAAAAAAAAAATCAAACAAATTTCTGTTCAAATAGTTTTCCCCATGTACCCTTTGCCAAGAGTTCTTAGCTCCAAGTGTTTGAATCCAGTAACAGAGCGAACATGAATTCAGATTAAGTCTTGCTCATGTTTTGGACCCAAACAACTCATTTTTTGAGACCTGTGGAAAAAAAAAGAATACAGCTTTTCAAATAGAGGGTGGCAGAAGCTACTGCAAATTATTTTTCTAAATGTCAACATGTGGATCTTAAGTTGGGAAATGAGATAGATTGGGAAAAAACTTCTCTAAAGCGAAGTCCTGCCTTACATCCCTAACAGAGTTTTTCTAAGGGGTCAACAACAACACAGACAGGGAAAATCTGATCCAGAGGTAGAATCTAATTAAATTCCCAAAATACTTCCAACAAGTTCAACACAGGGTTGAAGGAAGATAAGCCACTATGAAAGAAGAGATGGCTGTCTGGCATGAAATATTTTAAGAGCTAAGAAACACAGGATATGAATAAATAGTCAATTTTCACAGCAGTAGGATCTCACCAGTGGAGTTCTGCTGGGATTTTTTTGCACTATGTATGGCCCATGCTGTTTTACTTACTCATAAATGATGCAGTAAGGCAGGTAAGTAGTATGGAGACCTATTTTCCTGGCCCTACTAAAGCAGTAGAGACAAAGACTGACTGTGAAGAATAACAAAAAGACCACACGATATGGGGCAATAAAAATGGAAGATGAAATTCAGTTCCTGGGAGACCAGCTACTCACATGGCAGATAAATCTACTGACAGCTACAGCCCTCAGCCCAAACAGTATGCTGTCTGACAGCAGCATGAGTCTGACTGAACGCAGCCTCTCAAGAGACATATTCCTAAACTACCATATGATGTGGGCTGAAAACATGAAGTTACCAGATAAGCAACAGGAAGCGTTAAAAGGCTAAAAGTATTTGTAAAAGTGGGTCATCTTTTCTTTGCGTAAGATAAATGAAAGGCAAACAAGAATCATAGAATCATAGAATCATAGAATCATTTCGGTTGGAAAAGACCTTCAAGATCATCAAGTCCAACCATTAACCATGCCCCCTAAACCATGCCCTGGAGTACCCTATCCACTCTATCAAGAAAAAGCATGAAAAAGACTGAAAACACACATTTTTGCGTTAGTCACTCAAGTACTACTGGCTGAAAAAGGGACTCGGGTTTACAACTAAAAGGCCTTCTCCTTCTGCCTTATTCAGCAAGGAAAATCTTTTTATAATGCTAAACTTGTTCTGATTTTGAGTACTTAGACTTCATAAAACACACCACACAGCAGCAGGGCTAATTCACAGCTTTCCCTCACCTTGTATCTACAGCTTATGTAAGTATGCTATAATTAAGAATGAAGCAGCACTCTGAAGCACTGTCCTTTTATACTACTCTGTTGTCAACGGGAGATAGGAAAGAAATTTAGAACTGAGCTGTAAACCAACGTATACAGAAGTTCCTTCTTGGTGGCACTTAGTGACTGTCGTGGTTTAACCCCAGCCAGCAACTAAACACCACGCAGCCGCTCACTCACTCCCACCCACTCAGTGGGATGGGGGAGAAAATCGGGAAAAGAAGCAAAACCCGTGGGTTGAGATAAGAACGGTTTAATAGAACAGAAAAGAAGAAACTAATAATGATAATGATAACACTAATAAAATGACAACAGCAATAATGAAAGGATTGGAATGTACAAATGATGCACAGTGCAATTGCTCACCACCCGCCAACCGACACCCAGCCAGTCCCCGAGCGGTGAATCCCTGCCCCCCCCCACTTCCCCGTTCCTAAACTGGATGGGACGTCACATGGTATGGAATACACCGTTGGCCAGTTTGGGTCAGGTGCCCCGGCTGTGTCCCGTGCCAACTTCTTGTGCCCCTCCAGCTTTCTCACTGGCTGGGCATGAGAAGCTGAAAAATCCTTGACATTAGTCTAAACACTACTGAGCAACAACTGAAAACATCAGTGTTATCAACATTCTTCACATACTGAACTCAAAACATAGCACTGTACCAGCTACTAGGAAGACAGTTAACTCTATCCCAGCTGAAACCAGGACAGTGACCAACATCGTAGAAAGACAATTCCCAACAACTCTGTTACACTGGCTTTGGCAAGATGAGAAACTATCCAAGACACAGGCAACTATTATCAGCCAATGACCATCATGGGAAAACTATCTAAGCACTATAATGTTTTTAAGTTTATTGAAATAAGACCAATGGTTGAAATGGAAATGTGCATGACTCCTTGAATTAAAACTAAGGATGATCACTGATATCTATCCTTCCAACTACACTAATGGACTATGATGAGAACATCAGGAAAAACACAGTAAAGCCCGTGACAGCTGGTCAAACGAGAGACACCACAGAACCTCAGGGAACGCTGCAGTAATGGAGAGCCACTCTAAACCCAGAGAGAAAAGTCCACACAGACTGGCTGTAACACCAGCAAAAGCATGGCATGACTGAGTAACAGTCAACACGCAATTCTTGAGGGCTGCAACTAACAGTAAACCCTAAGCAAACTTAATTACACAGATGATGAAAAACAGGTGAAGAAGCCAGAATTAACCACAGGGCTGTCTCTTTATAACCAGCAACAGCATTTCTGAAGTTAGGTGATGCTGGTTCCTCCAAAAATGTTATCCTTGCATCTCTAAGGTAATGTAACGAAAGTAAAACCTGATTAAAAACACACTGCAAAATACCATCGACTGTGATAAGCTGACACCACCTACTCAAAACCTCAAATGGCAGTAGGAGTCTGCAGTGGTCACCAAGATTAAAATCTCAGGAGAACTGAATGTCTCCTAACTAAAATGAATGAGACTTTTAAAAGCATTTTGTTGAACAGCATATTAGATCTAGACAGCAAGAAGTTGGCAAAAAATCCTGGGATTTACAAATACTTTAATCCTCATCAGTGTAAGATTGATTAGCATTAGAATATAGCACTAATGAAACAGAAATACAGACAGTATTTTTTGTACCATTAGTAGTGAAGTTTTATTTAACCATGAACTTGTTAAAAAAAGCATTCATAATATCAAGACAACTACAAGTTTCAGAACTGTCACAGGGCAAGTAATGTGTCCTGTCTATTTTCAGACAGACTGATTTTACTTAATAAAAAAAGTAAAATGTTTCTTTTGGGGATTCATTCAGTATCTCAAACTCCAGTTGACTTGGACACCTTCCAAAACCAAAAAGCTTGCTTAAGTCTATGTGTGGTAGAGTGAAAAGTACAGTCGCATCCTTGTCAAACTGTGTAACAGAAAAGAAGTTGGCTTCATTAGTCACTTAGGCCTGGAACAAATACAACCACATCTGACAAGTTTGCTCTCCAAAATTCAGAGTGAGAATGGAGGGTAAAAGCTACTCTGAAAAGAAATAGCAGAAAGGCAAGTAAGCTGTCACAACAGAAGTTCCTCAACTCTGAAAAATGAATCACTTAAATATTGGTAACTTACTTTCAGCCTTACTGAGTGAGGATGGACTCATGCATCCAGCTGAATGATCTGCAGGATAAATACCTTAGATGAAGACAGCTCCCCTATTTTTTACAGACACAAGTTACTCCTAAGTGCAAGTAACAGGAGAGAAGTGTAACCCAACTATCTTCCCCCAGTATTCCACAATACCTGTTGTCTGTCTCAGGATAACCCCACTACTTCTGACTCTGTGCCAATTATGTCAAGGCTTAATTTCAAACTCCAATGCAGGTTATCCAAAATGTAAAGTACACATGTGAGAATACAGCTAATAACTTGTTAGTGCTTGTTTCATACGTGTAATGTTTGGACTCCACTATCTTTTTCACGTCATCAGGAATCCTATAATCTGACAGATTGCAGATGAAAATGGTGTCTAAAACCAAATTATGATATAATAGTTCACCTTGACAGAAACATGACATAGTAGGTAAAGTGTTTTAATTTTATATTTTAGCTACGTATCCTGCTAACAGCTATTCATAAAAATAACTTTAAAAACATTACACATCCCAAGAAGTTTTCATAAATCAACCAACCTGTTTAAAGCAACAGTAATTTTAAAATATACTCTCCAGATGCGAAAAGAGATATGGAAAAAAAACAGCGCTGCAAAGAAGTCTTAAAGGAAAAAATATTCAAAATTAGATAAAATATTTACAAAAACTGAAATGGCATCAAATTTTATAAATACATTTTAAAAGCTACAGGACATAAATCTTTATGTGTTTCCTCCTTTTAATATGCAAGCCAGGTTCCCCCCCCTCACCCCCAATCATTCTTTAAGTTCCAACCTAGCATAATCTTTCAAGTAACAAATAAAAAAAATTTTACTTCAAACTCTGATGCTATCCCCAAGTTCTACAATATTTTGTATTACCAGGAGTCTGTTGAAAAAAATGCATGCAGAGTAGTAGTTATTCTTTATTTTAAAGAATTGTAAACAAGATATTTTAAATCCATATGATCATAGTTCACATTTTACAATCTAAAGCCCAGTGACTACACTGGTGATCCACAGATTTCATAGACTATATCAGCCAGAAATACAAATGTTGATTTTAGATTCAGTCTTCATGGCAAGAATTGCACTAAATGGGAAGACTGTTTGCAAGAGTCTACAGGATTTATTAGTTCAGGAAAAACCAATCAAGAATCTTTGAACTGTTACCCCTTTGTTTCATGCACAAGTATTAAGGACTCTATTTCAATATATTTCTGTAAAAAACAGCCACTAAAATGATGAAATATCAGTTAAATTGTAAAAACAGCAACACATTACTTACTACAGTGGATCTCTTGGGAAAATCAAGACCTTGCACTTTTATTTTGTATCAAGGAATAAACCAGGGTCATATTCTAAAATCCTGGAATATTGTGCAGTCATGGTTTGCTAAGAGGACAAGAGATATTCAGAGTCTAATGCTCCTTTGTCCAAGTTAAGACTCACCTTCTTTCAGTGCTTTATCCATGTTGTGAGAAATGACCACTCTCCTTGATTGGACTGAATCATAGGAGCTTCCAGACCAATTACTCTGAAATTCAAAGAGAACATTCATCATAAGAGGAAGGAATAAACCAGAAATGACAGAAGAAATAAAACTGCAATTCAAGGTGCTAGTACCAATAATTTGGGGTTTATACAAATAGTGTCACCCCATATGATTAAAATAGATGAGTGTCAATTGTCTATGAGGTTATTATACATCGTTCATTAAACACACATTAATACCCAGTGTTGCTTATCATACGCTGTACAACTTGCTAAATTATCTTAAGGTTGGGTTTTTTGGTAGAAGGGAGCTGTATCCATTTGCAATTCAATGCATTGAGAATAGGGCATGCATTTAATAAAACAACTGGAACTCTTCTATTCAGTATTTTCCCAGCTTTTAAGATCTCCAAGAGATAGGTCAACAGCAAATATAACATGTTTACAGCCTACTGTCATGATGGACTTCATTTAGCCTCATGAACCACTTTTAAAATAAAAGCAAAGCCCTTAGATCTCCTACAGTAATTTTGGTTCACATTCTCTTGGGCTCCTTCCTTCAAAGAAATCTCTGGCCACTGCATTTTAAGCTGCTGTACTATACAAACATTTGCCTATTTTCAAGTATTAGCTCTTATACTGTCCAAACAGGTGGGCAGACAGAAACATTTTTCAGGGTGTAGACAAAAAGCAGTGATTCATGCTGCCCTTATATAGAAAGGAGTGTAATTCAAATCAGAAATCGGAATTCTCCCCACCTCCACTCAGCTTACTTCACTCCCCTTGATGGGAGCTCTGACTCTCCTCGGTGAGGAGACAGTGCTTCAGAAACGTCCCAATCCCTCAAACATTCACCAAATAGAGAATAAGCAAGCAGTATAAACTTTAAGGGGGATTTAAGTAAAAACACTCTTTAATGTTTTTAAAGGTAGTATGCCATTATTTCAGTCAATTAGCAGGCTAATAGTGTATTTTGGTGTAACATGTTCTCTTTCTACTGCAGATACACGCACATAGAGTCTAGTATAAAGCAAGTCTAACGGGACATAGATGAAGGAGTCTAAGCACTATCCCAAAAGCAGAATAAAGCTGTTCAGACTCCCTCACACCTAACACACAGCATTTCTATGGATACTTTCCAGGCCTCAAGTGCCCTCCTTCCACCCACAGTTAATTTGTTCCAGCTTCTGGGTGAGTGCAGCAATACTCCCTAGACTTCTTCCAGTCACTACTCTGAGACCATGGTTGTGGTCTTCCAGCCATTTCCTTCTCCCCTTCACAACACTATCAGTGGCAAGAGCAGCAAGATTTCAGCATGTTTGCCTCCATTTGCAGCCCTTCTTACTATCAGAACTATAGTTAAGGAGGGGTAAGAACAGAGTATAATCTGATTAGTGAACCACTACAGATTTTCATGGCCCCCTTTTACCTGAACACAATGCTGGTAAAAGCTTAAGCCATATCCACCTAAACAGATGCAGAAAGTATTTTTGCTGTTTAGAAGAACACCTAACAACAATATTTGTAAGGCTCTAATACATCACCTCTGACTGCTAATGTTGTCGTGCTTCCTCCATGCAAAGCTGCGTTAATGCTAGTCACACAATTACTTCAGGATTTTTCTGCTTTATTTGCAGCAGGAAATAGGATGATTCATAACCACTCCAATTTAAAAAGAGAAGACGCACACTCAGAGACATTAAACACCCCAAGTACATTTGGGGAGGGGGAAGGTATTCAGAAATCCCTATTAAGCAAAGTCGCTCAGGTCTTTCTGTGAAGAAAGAGCTCCTAAAAACGAGGCCACAATCCTGAATGAAGCTCTGTGCTCAACATACTCCATCTTCCTCAACACCCACGCTAGCTTGGGTATCCTACAAGACTAATCCTTCTGCTGAACTGAGTCATACCTACATAGAGGTCAGTAACCTCAAGCCCCTAACTTAGGCATCAACAGTTCTCATTTGTACATAGTTTGCATGAAGTTTTTTTTTTATGGCCTAAAGCATCAATAAGCCCTCTCATGAAGCGCTAGCCAAATTACTCCTTTCAAAACTAGTTTAACCACAAGCTGAGATAAGAAAATTACAAATGTTGAACTCTTACTTTTGCCTCCCTACCTGCCTCAGTTCAGGACTTCTTTACAGCAGAGGGAACAAAAAAACAAAACAAAACAAAAAAAGGCCTTTGGAGGGGATCCATGGTTGCAAATAGCTTGCTCCACATCACCACACTAGGATCCAGTCTACACAATTCCACAAAGCAGGAACTGATCCTTTTATGTTAAGAACAAGGCAGACTATTATTGCCTCAGGGAAATCCCGCCTCTTAAACACCAAGATACAAACTCACACTTCAGCTTGCAAGAATATGTTTCATTGAGAGTGTCCTCTACAGTTGGTACGTTTGACTTCTAAAAGGTACTGGGCTTTTAATATTTTAAAAAAAGAGTAACATCAATGTTTAGCATGGAGAAGTTCAAGTAAGACAACCAATCATAAAGAATATAAAAGCTAAGAAGTGAGTACCACCACTAGCAAAGGTGATTTTGCTGCTGCACGAATTAATTACTGAAGGCCAAAGGAAGATGCACAGTATATTGGATTTTCTGAGAAATTTTCCATACTCATACAGGTATTGCATACACCACTATGAACAGCCTGAGAGAAAAGCACAGAGCAAGAAACAAACCTTGTTTAAAAACAAGGTTTCAACTTTGTTTAAAAACAATTTTCAAGAACAGATGAGAATCTAACATTTGAATAAATAGGAACGTTTCAATGCATTGGAGTGATGTCAGTTGGGTTAGTTCAGGCTCAAGGAAAAACAGTTCAGGGGAGACCTTATCCCTGTCTCCAACTACTGAACAAGAAGACACAGAGAGGAGGGAGCCAGACTCTTCTTGCAGATGCACAGGACAAGAGGCAAGGTTGCAACACAGGAGATTCCCATCACTTACAAGACAAAACTATTTTAATTATGAGGCTGGTCAAATACCAGAATGGGGGAGCTGAGAGGCTGTGGAGTCTCCATCCTTGGAGATACTCAAAACTCAACAGGACAAAGCCCTGAGCAACCTTACCTAGTTGGACCCACTCTGAGCAGGAGACTGGAGTAGATGCCCTCCAGACATTCCTTCCAACCCAAATTATTCTGTGATTCTTAATGATCCTTCAGAGAACTGTGAATTTAATTTAGTGATGGATAATGTATCAGACCTTAAGTTGTGTTCTCTAAAACAGCTGCTCAAACTCCTTTCAGTCTTAAGACTTGATTCTGCTAAATGCAAGTTTGTAAGTCCTGTTAGCTTAGATTTGCTTTTAAAAAAATCTGTTTCTGTGACAACAATAATGATGAATTAACTAGAAAAAAAAACCTAAAAAACTAACAGGCACCCCTGAGCTGCCTGCCATGTAGCAACAAACACCTTAAAAGCAACAATAGCAACCCAGTAACACAGGTTTACCAGCACCTGTGGTAACAGAAGGATATCAGAAAATCCACAGTCCAAACTCAGCTCTAACAGCTGAGAGAATGAAAAATCCAGCAGATTTCACTAGATTTTCATCCCACCCCTGCCTCAAGTCAGATGGAGGATGTATGCAGAGAACAGGTTCAGCTAGAAAGCCTAGACTTGAATGTTTTCACATTTTTCTTCATGTCGCTCATCTAAAGGAAAATGGTGCTACATTTTATGAAACAGTTGGCATAACCCTGACTGAGCCAAAGATGTTCTTAAATGGATTTAACACAGCTCAAAGCTCTAGCTTAGATGCCCTCTTATACTGATTAAAACCTTGTGTGTTCCCTGTTAGTCCTGACTTGCACTATCACAGTCCAAAAATCAGGCTCTACTCTGTAGAGTTTATTGTTGAAGAATGGCAGCAAACAGACTGAAACTTAAGTAAGACTTGACAAAATGACTTGAAGGGGTAAGGGTGGAGCACATTTGGAAAGCACATGCAAAGAATGAGGTTGCTAGCAAACAGGGAGGCCTGCTTCCTGAAACAGTTCAAGTTTTCCCCATTTTTTACTTTTTTTACAGGCTGAAAAAAGGATGTGTGTATTTCCTGGAGACTTCTGAATAATACTCACTGTTTGATACTTCTGAGAATTATTTAAGACGCAGACAACAACAGTCTGAAAGACCCAGGGGAAAAAACCCAAGGTTGGCATTGAGCCTGAAATTTTGGCTTAGGTTCATCTCCTGCAGATCCAAAACTCAGTTAGTCATTTATTGGTTTAAACAATTTAAATAATTTAAAATTAGTTTTGAAGAAAACAATAAATGTTAAATAAAAAAGAATAAAGAAAGTGCTTCAACAACTACACTGAATAAATGGCAAAGCACTAACAACACAGGAGTACCTTCCACTATCAAGAAATCCATCTGCAACACTCAGTCAACAAATGCAATTCTTAAAACATAACAGCAGAAAGCCAGGCACATGCTACAGACACCCCACACGCAGACTTACTCTGGCATGGAATTAAAGCCAGAAACAGAGAAAAATTAACAATTATTTCTATTACCTTAACTCAATTGCAACAAAACTAGAAAAGAGCTCTGGACAGATCCCACAATATAAATAGGCACTGTGCATGAGACGCTCAGTTTAATCACTGATCTAAAAGGCAAAGACGACATCTAATTCAGCATACAAGAACTCTCCAGTTATTCATAGCTACTTGCTCCACCCACTGCTGCCCTATTAACTTTCTTTTCTTTGTAAAACATAACATTAACATCAGACTGGACTTTGACGACAGTCACAGCTTCAAATAATACTTCACTGATCTCTCCATAAATTCAGCTTTAACTGATCTGGATAGATGTTTTCTTATAGTCGTAAGTATTACTACAACTTAGAAAGCAAAAATAAATCTTCTATTCACAAGAGTTAATATTTTTAATTAATACCTGTAGTTCTATTTTAGATTACAAAGCAAGTGTATTTGTGTCACATTAAGCATTTATCTACATATATTAAGGGATACCATAACTACCAATTTAAAAATCAACATACTTAAAGCATGTTAATCCTATTATGTTAAGCATCATTATCTCAATAACAATTTTATAATATCAGCGTATCTTATTTCCACTAACATAGTAGGTTCTGGAACATGTAAACTGTGTTTATTATATGGGGATCTTCTATCTTAAATGTACCATCTTCAAAACTCATAAAACTGTAGCAGTATAGAAACTTTATAATCAGGTCATAACTTCCTTCACTTGAGATATCATATAATACTAGATAGATAAGAATATGAAAATTAAACTTTTCTCAGGTAATACTTTCATTCCCATCAGTATAGCTAACAAATAATTTGCAAGTTAGCATTCAAATTTCTGCTCAGTAAGAATTACAGCATTATTCTCTGCTGGGATCTTTAATATTACCATCCAAATAAAGGCCTACATGCATTCTCAGGGTACATGCACAACCCCAGTCTACTGAACATCTCCACACTCTCCTCCTCTGCTAAAAAGACAACAAGAACCCACAGCCTATACTTCAAAGCCAAAAGAGCCATGTGCTATGAAAACTGAATTGCTGGCAAGCCAGAAAAACCTGCACAGGCTCATGCCTCAGCTGCAGAGTCTCAGCTTGACAATCAAAGAGAAACTCCTGCATTGTCTACTGCTATACCCTCCTTCCCACATGAGTTTTCACCGTACAAAGGTAGGGTGTTCTGTCTTTTTAACAGAGCATCACAAAACATGCACAATGAATTGTCATCATTAATTTTATTAACATTAACTTGTTCTCTTTCACTGTATGTGCTTAATAGGGAAAAAAATAGTACAGAATGACTGGTCATATAAACCTCCCATGGACACAACACAAACTTGTTCCCCTTATGACTACGCAATTTCTATTTTTTATTTTAATCACTTACCAAAGGTAAAAGCAGCCTGATTCACAGCAAAATATGAAACATCAATCTAACACAAGGTTGAGAAAATTAAATGTCAAGCACAATACAATGCAGAGCTGAAGATGACATAGGATACAATGGAAGGAAACAGAAAGGGTTGCATGACAAGACAAGAAATCTCTAAATAATACATGATGGATAAAAGGCCATGTGGAAAACTAAGTCTGCTCACCACTAAGGAGTTAGGGACAAATAAGTGAGACAGAGTCTGAAAAACATTTCATTTCCTGAGATCAGTCTCCTGTGAGAATAAAGTTACCACTTCAAAGTTACGCCTGCAGGTAATCAACGCATGCAGTCCTGACAAAACTTCAATTCTGAAAAAGCTTATAAATCCCTAAGGATAACAGATATTCCACAGATCCCTAAAAATAAATTGTAGCAGAAATGTCCAAACTACAGGCCCCAAAGTGCCCCCACTGAACTATAACTGAACATTTGCAATTCATGCAACATTCTTTTAAAATTTTAAAATATTCCTGAAATTGGTAGGCAATGCTATGACACCTTTTCATTATTTTAATTTCAGGACCTGCCTGCAAGTAAACTCACCTGCGTCATCAGAAGCTGATTGTTAACCTGCCTATATAAGAGACAGCACTAAGAACAAGTGTCAGACTCTCAGTTCTGTTAAAAACAAACCAAACTTAAACATATCCTCTCCTTTCAATCCAGAAATGACTGATAAAAAAAAAAAAAGATAAAAAAGAATGGCAGTAGATCAGTATATTTGGTTGCAAGCCCAAGAGGATTTAAAACAAGCAAGACAGAAGAGCAGCAAGCAGAGACTAATGACTGGCAGAAGTAACAGCAAAAATCCAGCAGTATCAGAGCTCTCAACATTCCCTAACGGACCAGAGAACGAGACACGCTGCAGAACATGCTTGGCTTTAGGTTGATAAAAACCCCATAAATACTTTTGGAGACTTACTAAGGTATAAAGATCCAGACTGAAAGGAGTTAGAAAGTTTCTCCTCTCCCTCACAGCTGCTCCAAACTGCTCATTGCCTCAAGAACTGCTTTGCATCATGCTTGAAATTGATGCCCACAGATGGCAAACCTTCCACTTCCTACAGCTGCTGGGGCTCCTGCGAGCTTACCTTCGCAAACTTCATCTGACGGCAGAAGTCCAACAGTGAAGGAAAATAAAACTGCATGTCCTTTCTCTCTGCTTCCCTTATGTTCCTCAAAAAGAGCTGAGCACTCAGCTTGGATACCATGGCAGATGTCAACCTAGGTTAAGTTGCCATCCCATCTGAATCACTCAGACCATTTCCAATAATCTCACTACTCATCCTCCTACGGCTTAAATACAAAACAGTACTATCTTCCAGCATCCAGAGATTTCAACGATTACCTGATCCAATAAGAAAAGCTTTACCCATGCCCTCCAATTAATGCCAGATTCACAAAAAGTGCACATTCAAGGATGGAAGAAGGCTTTAGGAACATAAAACACAGTCACATACACCTCCCGTAGGGCCAGAAAGTAAGAGTAAACTATTTCTGAAAATGGAGAGCTACTAAACAATAGTGAACAAGAGTGACCAAATAGGCCTGGAGCTGAGCTTTAAATAAATACTCAAAATCATTGGCAACCGTTAATCATAGGAAACTAAACCCAGGACATTAGAATCAGTGTACCCCTTTTCGCTGGAAAAAACCACATTTATTACCTTTCTGATAGTGCTGCAAGACAGACTAGGTAGATCATTCTCTATACAGAGTATCATTCATTTAACCTGAATTTAAAATGCAGCACTTAAATCTAATAAACTAATCCGTGGTTTTTGCATTATTTAAATGAAGTCAATAACCCAAGTCTCTATTATTCAGAGTTTTTGCTTTGCATCAGAGTCAAAACACTAAGCTGAAAAGAAAACTCTGTCCTGCCAGGTTTTTTGGCAGAGAAACAACTCACACTGGAAATGTGGGAAAAAGCGTTTTCCTTACCCTTCCCACTAACTTGGTTAACATGGTTCTTCAGATGAGTCAAAGCTATCTCCCCTACAGCCACACAAGTTAACAACAATGTAGGGAGCAAGCTTAAATTTAAGAGGTGACACATGTTCTAA
The DNA here is from genome assembly GCF_026419915.1 of Harpia harpyja. Classification (NCBI taxonomy): domain Eukaryota; kingdom Metazoa; phylum Chordata; class Aves; order Accipitriformes; family Accipitridae; genus Harpia; species Harpia harpyja. The sequence goes on along the minus strand of NC_068941.1, from coordinate 53,856,744 downwards.
CCAGGGCTATCTCTGGTATGAGCAAGTCCACTGATACTTGAAAAGTGAAAATCCCCTTTGAGACAGACATTCTTAAGAAATTACAATTGGGTCACCATGCCTTTTTGCTGTCTTGCATTTTGCAGTCCTCCTCTACCACAAATAATCTTGTCCTAAAACAGCTCCTTGGAAGTGCTGAAAAATACCTGACAATAACATAATGTACAATTTCAAGGTGTTTGATTGCCACTATTTCAATATCAACAGAAACTACTTACCAATATTATTAACTTAAATTCGTAAGTAAAACAATATTATGAGTTTACCTGTACATCTCTCTTCCCTTCTCTTTCCAATTAAAATGTAAAAGAACACTGGAAGAAACACAAAGCTTTACGTGGAAGCCAGAAGACTGCCCAGCTATACCTTGCAATCAGAGCTCTTGCATACAGGAAGACTATGTTGAAAGCACACCTCATCACAGGGATATAAGTTGCACACCTTGCTTTGCAATTCTCAGCAGATTTCAAATGCTCTTGCTGAGATACCTGACTTTAGCAGAAGGTCTTCACCTTTCAAGTCCCAAAGGGGTTACACAAACAATATTTAGGACAAAGCACAGCTTCACACTTGGAAAGATGGCTTCTCTAGTAGCAAGCTCAAGCAAAATGAAAAAAGGCATACACCTTGCTCTTCTGAAGTCCAAACCTGCAACACAGCACATCCTCACCCAAGTTATTCACTTGCATGAACAGGTCCATGAAAATCAACAGCACTAAACTCACATTGTAAGTGCTTGCAGAATTGAGAACTTAGAAAAAAACCTCCGTTTTTTCAGCACAGCATAAAGAACTCGATCCAAGTCCCTTTGAAGTCGATCAAGAGTACTCCCACTCTCTTTCCAAGAGCTGAGCCTGACTCCCACTAGAGTAAATATTTATTACTGAACACTCAGTGTTTCCTCATTTGTTAAGCCCAGTGTGAAAATCACTCAAGGAATGAAAAATGAACCTATCTGCCTTGAGTTCATGTACATAGGACACATGCAGAGAAAGACACCAGCCATAAGACTCTTTCCTTAAAAAAAAAAAAAAAATTATTAGGCCAACAGAGAGTTTTTCCCTATTCTTGAAGAAAAGGCACAACAAGGCTGAAGAAATTCTAGTTTTACAGTCATACTACTACTGGCTCCCAGAAAAGACAAGACAACAGGATCATAAGGCTCTATTAAAAATGGGAGAGTAACAACTGAATAATAAAGCAGTGTAAATACAAAAGTACGTATAACAAAAAGATTAACCTACAAATTTTTCAAAGATAAATGTATGGAGGAAACTTTGGAAGAAACATTTTAGGGAATGGCCTACACTTCTATATGCTGCCTATATAGACACTATCATTTTCTTCACCTACATGTTGCTGAAGCACCAATTAGGAAATCTGCTAAACATATACAAAATTGTGTTCAGAAAAAGTACATCAAGGAGCTTTGTGGCCCTGAAGCCATTTTGTATCAGAAAGAAATCAAGAAAACTGCAAATTGAAGGCCATCCAAATAAGATGACTGGAATAACAGCTTCTGAATAGAAAGGGTAAAAAAAGCTCACTCCTTTTTTGACAGTCCCTTTCATACAGCCAGATTAAATTTTGAGAACACTGCAAAGAGGGAAGAAAAAAAATTTTAACTGAATCAGGGAGAGAATAAAGAAACAATCTCGGAAAAAGTTTTGCTGCAAGTAGTGCTGCTTTAGCAGTGACTTTTAAACACCAAACTTCATTTCCCTTCTGAAACAACAAACACATATCACAAAGCTACAATAAATCCAAACACCACATACTAGACCACAGAAAGCAGGAGCAGGTGTGCACTATTTACATATACTAATCCAATGGGTGGACACAAAAGGAGAACCTCTTGAAGAAAAACAGGCAGTAACATACCACAGAAAAAAAGTGCATATGGTATAGTAACTGAAGTGACTGTATTTGTCTCTGGACAGTGCTAGTTTCATTCCTGTTCAGTAGGCTTATGTATTATGTTTTTCACAAAGGGGGAGACAAAGAGAGCAATAAATTCTTTTTTTTTCTTCAATTCTCATCATCCCAAATTAAATCAATTTCCACTGTTTGGCTGTTTCACAAATCTGAAAGTTGCAGCAGGGAGATTTCAGTTATTAAGTTTACATAAAGTTTTTTTCTACTATGGATATAATACGCTCTCCTAAAAGTAAATTAACACACATCCAGACTTTCAGATAAGTATATCAGCCCATAAATGTCACTGGAGCTATGGCATTATCACTAAAATATTTAATCTTGCAAATCTGAAGGCAACGGGAATTTATTACTGATGCATTTTACTTTTCTTTTTTTTCCCATTTGGTGTAAGGTAGCTGAATGGTGAAATACAAAAGCATACAGTCCTTTACTACTCAAGTGCTTATGCACTTAATACACGTTTGTTCCCCAGCATCCCTATGACAAAAACCAGCTGAACAATCCCTAGCTGTACCAACTTAATACCCTACATGCAGGACAGGTACCTTCTGCTTATCACTTGCTGACTTTGTGCGTTACGCCTTCTCACTTCCCCATTTCCCACTTCTAACGCTCGTACACACTTATTTATTCTTCACTCCCTTCAAAAAACCGAGTATGATGTTGAGTCTTCAAAGCAAAGAGGATTTTTAAAAAGTCTACCGAGAAGACAAAACAAGTATCACACACACCCACTGCCACAAATAGATCCCGAATGCACCTTTGCGAGTTTTATTATTCATTGAAGTCACCATCCCCTGGCCAGCAATCCCTTCTACTGACAATAACGTCCTGCCAGTTTCTATTAGATGCAGGCCTGGAAAAATGTATTGTTCACAAACACAGGCTCTTTCCCTCCCTAGGTCAAAGAACGAAGGAATAAACCACTACTGCAGGTCATTAGCTGATTTGAGTGGCAAGAGGGAAAGACAGCCAAATACATCAGCAAGTTATTTCCAACAGGTTCTCTGCCCTGCCAGCACCCTCTGCTTTTTGCAAATTCAGCTGCACCAACTGCAGCCCCAGAAACACAGAAGTGACAGCATTATTTACTTGCTGCTAAGAAAAAGAGTACACGTACTAAACGTAATGAACTGGGTCACCAGAACAGCTAGGCTGTACACCAAGGTGGCACCAATTATGCTCCTTTTTTTTGTAGATCACTCTCAGGTATCCCATGGGACACTATCGAAGTAAAATAGCACTTAGGCGGTACTGTCTACTGCCGCAGCACTTCAGGTACTAACGCACCCCACCAAGGCCTGCCAACTCACTGGTGAGGGGCCAAGGGCACCCAGCCAGCGTCACTGGCTGCGATGTCAAACACTACATCCCTGCGACCCGCGGGCAGAACAGGAGTGCAGACAGGTCCTCATTTCCAGCAGTAGTTTTTCAGGCCTGTCTAGGATCAGCTCTGGAGCACTGGATGACGTGATGGGGGGCTGGGGTGTGGATGGAAGGAAAGTTATTTTGACTAGTACCTGCAGTCAGTCTCCGAAAATCTTGTACTACCAGTCCCGTTCCAAAGAAACCAAAAAATACTCCTAAGCAGTGAACTACGAAGAGCTCATGGACATGAATTAGTACATTTTAGAAGAGGTACAGAAAATAAACTTGTTTATCTTTTGCATAGAGGTCTGCAGCGGTTTGGGAATGCGCTGGCACTTCCTCAAGGCATTATCATAACACTATCTAAAGCTGCCCAACTTCAGAGCATGCATTTCAGCAACGCTACACTGGCTCTTGGAGCACGTCTCCCTCTTTTACTAATGACATTTCAGCTGAAAGAGCAGAAAACGATTTGATACACAGCCAACACCACCACATTGCCCTACGAGTGTTCCCGCAATCCGAAGGTCTCTCTCGGGGCCAAGACCTGATTTTCTTCCTGCCCGCCTGCTACCCTCCAGCACAACTTTTCGCGTTTAAAGCCCCGACGAGCGGCAGAGAGCGGGCGGGCTCCGGGGCAGCGGGTTCGGGTGGCCCGGCGCTCCGCGGCGGAGCGAGGGCCGCGCCACCTCTGTCCCCCTCCTCCCCGCTCTCCCGCCGGCGGGAAGGGGAGGGCGCGCCGCCGCCGCCCGCCCCGCTCCGCTCCCGCCACTTACCCCCGCGACCCGCAGGACCGGTGCTGCGGCGGCGAAGTCCGGCGGCGGCAGGCGGCGGCGGCCGCGACCCATCAGGACGACCAGGGTGCCCAGCGCGGCGGCGGCGGCGGCGCAGCCCCCGTAGAGGGCGAGGCGGAGCAGCAGCAGGGCCAGGCACGGCGGCCCGCCGCCCCCCGCCTCGGCCCGCTCCTGCCCCAGGTGGACGACGGACACGGCCAGCAGCCCCAGCCCCGCCGCCAGCACGAAGCGGGACGAGCCGGGATCTTCGTCCTCCTCATCTTCCGCCGCCTCCTCCTCGCCGCCGCCGCCAGCCACAGCGGCGGCCGCCGGGGCGCTGCGGCGGCCGGCCTCGCCGCCGGGGCCGTGCGAGCCCGGGGGGCCCGGGGCGGCGGCCCCCGCCGCTTCGGGCTGCCCGGCCGTGCTGCTAGCGCTGTCGGCACCGGGGAACATGCTGCTCCTGGCGCCGCTGGGAGCAAGAGCATCTCCCGCCGCGACAGCCCCCTGCGAAGGTCGCCGCTCCCGGGGCCCCCCCTCGCCTCCTCCGCCGCCTCCTCCGCCGCCCGCCGCCGCCGCCACTGGCACCGCTGTGGCCGCCGGGGGAGCCGGAGCTCATGCCCAGCGGCAGGCGGATGCGCGGCGGCCCGGCCGCTTCCTGGCGGCCGCTGAGGCGGCAGCGCTGCCCGCCGGTGGGCGGCGGGAGCCGAGCGCCGTGGCGGCAGCCGGGGAGGCCCCGCCGCGCCGCTCGGTGTCCGGCAGGGGGAGGGGGAGGAGGCGGGGGCGGTGCCTGCCGGGCGGGCGGGCGGACCGGGTACATGTGCGCCCGCCGCGCCGCCCCACGGCGGGGCTGGGCTGGGGCGGGTCGCCCTGCGCCGGGATCTGGCCTGCGGGCCTCCGCCGTGGCGGGACGCGGAGGCGTCCCCGCGCTCAGCAACGACGCTGGGAGGAAACGAGGCGGGGAAGGTGCCTCCCCGCGGCGATCCCCGCCGGCTGCGGTGTGGAGCTGCGCCCCCCGGAAAGCTACCGGGCGCCCCTCCGCCACGGGCAGCCTGGCAGAGCTGGGGGACTGCAGCCCGCAGGCCGCCGCTCGGCCCGGTGGGGCCCGGGAGGGTCTGGCTGCAGAACCGAGGCCCTGGCCTGAGGTCGGGACACAGCCTTGACTTGGGGCATCTCGGAGGTCCAGACCCCCTCCTGAGTGAGCGCTGTATGCACCCCTCCGCCTGCACCCCTCTGATGAGCCAAAGGAGTCCATAAATAACTGGGTTTCAGGAAGAAAAAGTTCACAGAACAGCAGTTGAAATGACACAACCGTGATTCTGCAGAACCCTTCCCAAAGGAAGCCTGCCAGCACCCCCATCGCCACCCTCTCCCTCCGCTGGTCTGATGTTTTGTAATTGCTTGGGGCAGTTTCTGAGAACAGAAGTTCCTCGTATGGCAAAAAGCCTTGCCATATTTCGGCTGTGCCTGGGATGCATGTTCGCCTCACCATAGGCGTGGTGCAATTACAGCTCCTCCGAATTGGCGGGTTTATAGCAGCTGCCAACCACTGCCAAAGTGGGAGGCCTTGGTCTCCTCAGAGTAGGAGTAAAGGGCAATGCTTTCCTTATGCAAGCCAGACTCTGCAAAAGTGGATTTACAAGCATTTAGTGATGGGCTTCATTTTAAGAGCAGATATCCCAGGAAGAAAGTTAAGCGCTGTAGAAGTGTTTACAGGTATTGAGACTTCTGGGAAGCACTTTACAGATTGCCACTACTCTGGCGGTCTTAATGTGCAAAATAGCCCTGAATCTTATCTTTTAAACAACAGCCATTGTTGCTGAGGTTGGAGTCCTTTTGATTTATTCATGTTCTGTAAAAAAGTTACTTCTGTAAAATGAACTGTACTAGCCTGATGAAGAAAAGGTATGAATACCAAGGCCCTGATCTTGTGAATGTTTGCATTTCCATGTAACTTCCAAGAGTGCAACTAGCACCGTTTTAAAACCAGACACCAAACTTCCCTATGCTTCTGCGACACTAATCGAGCTGAGGCATTGAGCATGAACAGTACAGGTGTCCGAAAGGTTCAGTTACAGCCCTGGCACTGCGCTGTACTGGGGAGGTCGGGTGTCAGCTCGCAGCACAGCAGTGTCATGGAAATGTGCACAGTACAGGCACGGAGCTAGTCAGGATTCTAAGTTACAACAAATGTTTTACTCCACCACTATGTTTTCCAGCCTAGTTCTAACCTAACCCACAGTGTCTGATGGTATGGCCTGACTTCTATACAAAATTGTCTCCATATATACATGCCTTTATCTGTTAGAGGTCTGCATAGCAATGTATTTCCTCTCAAAATCTCAAAGTAGTTTTGAAGTGATTTTAGCTCCCATTTTAGTCACTGACCAAAAGAGACACTGCTCCTTAATCTGACCCAAAGTCCTTACAGCAACTTAAATATAATTTTATTACACAGTTTATTCTATTTAGTGGATATTAAATTGCACAAAGACTTTTTAAATGCAAGCTCAGACCATTCACAGAGTGTCCGAAATTGATTATTTAAGTAATGTCTCTAATGTGATTACAGGTGAAAATCATCATATCATAATAGTGAAAATACTATTGCAACGACAATCCATTCCCATGCGAACTACTATGTGCCAATACTTCCTGACGCTTCACCGAAGGGCTTGGGGACCAAGGTTCTTTCAATACGTCTGATCACTAAGACCAACAGAGAGATTGTTGCAGAGTCTGAAAGCTTTTGGATAAGGCCCAACATGCCAGAAGGTTTCCTATAAAGTTATTTTATTCTTATCAGGTAGAAAACAAAAAGCAAAGATCCATCTCCCAGCACACACTTTATTCCTCAAAGATTTCAGAAAATACAGGGCCTTGGACTGAGTTCAAGATCTGTTCTGGGATCTTAATAAAGATCCACACAAGAAACCAGACAGAGTGTGTAGAGGCCTTCTGCTGCAAATGCATTCAGGAAACTGCCTGGGCCTCTGTCAAAACTACTTAAGGGAATTGAATTTTTAAATTAACCTGAAGCAGAGCATGTAACGTTGTTAGTCCTGTGTAAACAGAGATTATTTTCTTATTAGGGTATTAATTCTCAGAAGTGGAGAGGAAGATAAAAACATAAACCTACCTGCAACCACGGTTTAGTCCTGCAATGCTTACGCACAAGAACAGCTCGTCTGAATGAGTAATCCCACCAATTTTAGCTAGGATTTACACACCATACCCTGAATTAGATATGTCTAAATCAACTCAAGTGTGTATCCATACAGCTAGGGGGAAGTTGATTGTTTTTCTTTTAGTTTTTAATAAGATTCTATGACTTTTCAACCTGAGGTGCAATTCCTAATATTCTAGATGACATCCTAGCTCCACTAAAGTCAATGGCAATTTTCAAGTTTACCTCAGTGTTATTTGAACTTCCCCTTTTGTACTTTAAAAATTACTTTTCTGTACAAGACAAAAGGACTTCAGAGGTCAATTTTGTGAATTGAGGCTTATTTTATTCTCTTTCTGTAACTATTTGCTCAGTCATGGAACTAGTTCATGAGATAAGAGATTCAAACTCTACCTTATTCAAGCATTGTAGCAAGTATCTTTCCTACAAAGATAAGACTAATCTCATTTTAAAACAGAAATGATGTCTGATTTGGGGGAAGAGTCAGCATCTTCTCTTTTTTCCTTTGAGCTAGGAGTGTAATTTACCTGTTTATAACATACCCTAGACAAAGTCACACTGGTCTGAACACACTTTTAGGTATGTCTTTAGTGACAGTCTTGCAACTTTCACCTTCACAGTACTGCAAACTTTAAACTTTAATAAATTTGCACCTTTAGGATGTTTAGACATGCTTAAAATGTATACTTTCCTAAAGGCTTTTTCAGATTTACTTTCTGTTTTGTGAGCCATTCTGGCTCAGATCACATTGCTATAAAGGTTAGCAATTTACCACTTCTCAATTAAAATAGAAATTTACATTATAAGCAAAAAAAGGTGTGTAAAGTGCATACTTAGTTTATATTTTTAGTATTCTTACAACTTTGAACTAGTTACATGCTTTTTTATAACCGCTGTGGTGCTGCATTGTAGTTACAGTCACGTTAAGAGTTTATATGAATTCCTAAAAGCCTCTCGGGCACAAAACCCCGAAGCGCTCGTGAACTTTTAAACCTGGTGGTATGGAAGAGTGATAACTAACACTGTTAGAAATAATCATAGGAAAGAGAGAGAACAAAATTACTGGCTAGTGGATGCTGTTGATTTCACAAACCCTAGATAATAGAGCAAGAGAAAAGGAGATTATCTGTTACACTTCTCAGTATATTAAATCTTACTTAACACCTTTCAAGAAACTCAAGAAAATGATTGTGATTATTTCTCAAAGGCTTGTAGAATGAAGGGGCTTAAAACTGTCAACGTTTTTTGCCTTTTAAAACTTTCCCTGCAATGGTAGATGCTTTGGACTTGATTGAAAACGTAAAATGCAGACACATTTCAGTGGAAACCATACAAACAATCTGTCTCTATAAAAGCAGACATAATTTGTCTGATAGAACTTTACCTCAATGTTTACATATCACAACAGCAAAACTTCTACTTACACAGGTTTCTTCTCCTTACAAGAATGTAATTCATAAAGATCTTAAGATACAAACTTTACACGATCATATACTATCTTTCCATTAGGCCCCATTCCTCCTTTACTGAAAATTAGGTGAACTGCTCTCAGAAGATAACCATTAATTTTTGTTGCCCACATTTCCACAAAGTATGTTACACTAATATGAACTGATTTTATTTTTCACTACACCTTTTTGAGACAACAGTATTGTATTTTGCCTATTTGCAGGTAGGAACCTGAAACACAGGAAAGAAGGACAAAATTACCCATTTAGTGTCCAATGTGAGGTACCTAAGATACATATACACACACATACATACATGTATGTGTGCCTCTGTGTGTGTGTGTGTGTGTGTGTTCATGAGCCAAGTGAAATAGGGCCATATACACAACGGTTGTCTTGGCTGCACAGCCCTGATTCAACTCAAAATTCAGTATGCTCAGAAAAAAACATGATCATGACATTAAATCTTTTTCATAATGAACAATGGGGCCAAAGTAAAGTTGAATTTTTAGTTTTGAATGTGTAGATCAGTAATCTAGAGTCTTTCTTTTCACATAGTTCTTTCTTACTTTGTTAAAATGTAACATTACTATTATTAAAGAAATGCCAAGGTCTGATATTGCAACTGACCCCTTCGAAAGAGGTGGAACCTTTCCCACCCTTACACAGGACACTACCACTTCCTGGTGGCAGATCACTAGTAGGTAGCCACCACTTACCTAGGCAGTGCTAGAAGTAATGAAACTCTGCCTGAAGGCTTCATCCATGTTTCTGCAATAATTCTACTGAGATTCAAGGATGTTGAGATCAGGTTCATGTGGGGAAAGGTCCTGATCCAACCCCAAAGATTTGGGTCAGATGTCCCTAGAAGTCCTCCAGATCAATTTCCCCCCTCCATTTCCTCAGGATTGTCACTCAGTGCTGCAATGTGTATATATATATATATATATATGTGTGTGTGTGTATATAATGCTATAATGTAGGGGCCCATTGCCTTGACCCGGGGTCCTGTTGCCTTAACATGGGGCACCATCACCTCAAGGTGGGTCACTGTCACCTTAGCCTGGGGCACCATCCCCTCAACCTGGGTTGCCATCCCCTCCATATAGGCTGCCAGCACATCGACCAGGAGTGCCATCATCCCAACCCAGGGCACCATCATCTCAATATGGAGCACCATCACATCGCTCTGGGGCACTGTTTCCCCCACACGGAAAACCATCACCTTGGCATGAGGCCTCATTGCCTCAACGTGGGGCACCATTATCTCAAAATGGAGTCCAGCACCTCAGCCTGGGGCACTATTATCTCAACCTCAGGCACCATAACCTCAGCATGTGGCACCATCACCTCAACAGGGAGCCCCATTACCTCAACCTGATGCACCATCACCTCAGCATAAGACCCCACCACCTCAACCTAGAGCCCTATCACCTCAACCTGGGGACCATCACCTCGGCTTGGGGCACTATCACCTCAGCATGGGGCGCCATCGCCTCAGCGACAGTCCCAGCTCTCTCCCCGCTTCCTGCGGAGCCGAGAGAGGCGGGAGGGAAGCGCAGACTCGGCGCCTGAGGGGGGGGCGGGAAGGGAGCCGGTGGGAGGTCCCGGCCCCCGGCTCCCTTCCCGCCCCCCCCCCCCTCAGGCGCCGCCTTTCCCCGCCCGACGACGCGAGGGGGCTGGCCCGGTCTGCGTAGGAGCCTGGCATCTAGACGGCGGCCGCAACGCTGCGCGGTTCCCCCTTCCCCTCCTCTCTCTTCCTCTCTCCTCCCGTGCGTGTGAGTATCCGCCTCGGCTGCCTGCGCGGTTACCACAACAAAGCCGGGGAGGGGGAGACGGCGGCTGCTGCTTCCCGGGGGCTGCCGGCCCGGCCCGGCCTGGCGGCGGTGGGGCCGCCGGTGCTCCGTCTCCGGGGTTGCCGGTGCCTCCTTCCCCACGGAAGGCGCCCGGAGAGCGGGTGTGTGGCGGTTGGGGGCGGCGGGAGCGGGCGGTAGGCATTTTCTTCCCCCGCCTGTGGTAATTTTTGCCAGATCAAGCAAGGTGGGAGACTGTTTTGTTTTTATATATATGTATAATTTTTAATCATCATATAATTAATGTTGTTATTATTTTTTAATTTGCTGTCTTTTTACTCGGTCCCTGCCTGAGCAACACGTATGTAGGTGTCTCCCAGGCATGTCACACGCACTATATTTGGAGGGCTTCGGCTGGCGTTGAGCCGCCAGAGTTTAGTCATGCTGCCGCATGTTATGCCTCGCTTCAGTGCCGTGCCTGCCCTCGTTGCTCCTCGGGGGGATTGGAGAAGTGGTGGGAGACTTTCTTCTGAGGTACCAGCCCTCTCGTTGGCATCGTAGTTGTTGGCTTTGGGAGTTACCGTGTCATGTGTGCTGCCATCCTTAAAGTTACCTGACTAGGATGGATACGTTGAAGCAATGCTCAAATAGAGTTTAGTGAAGTGTTTTGGTTGGGTGTAGTTAGCGGGAATTAAGTCAACTGAAATGATTGTTGTAAACAGCTTGCCTCAAGGGTGTCGAATCATCGCAACGGTCACATCTCTGCAGTTTCCTCGGGACGACAGTGTTGTAACCCCTCCTGCATCTCTGTAGTTTCCTCAGGGCGACAGTATTATAACTACCCCTGTTCTGCACAGGGCTGTGTTCTGCACTAACGAATCCCAACGTGGGCCTGTACTTCGGGAAAATAGCCAACCACCAAATCTCTTGGTCCCTGTGTATTTGTGTGGAAGTCACAAAAGAGACAACTGTAAATCCTGGGCCTTTCTTGGCTGTCATTTGTGTAGCCCCTGCAGCAGAACAGAGTACTGAATTCATTCCAAAGCGTCTCAGTGAGGTGATACAACAAACAGCAACGTATGTCGTGCTCGTGAAGCTCCGTTTTCTTCTGGAGTTTTCACAGCATATTAGGGAAATGCGCAATTTAAATTACAGTTTAGCATGCCTTCGGGCACAACCTAATTTAAGGTCATGTAACTTCTATGCCTTGGTAAAGTTCTTCCCTTGTGGTTCTGTTAAACACAATTTTTCAGAAACTGATTTTATTATAGTATGCAAATGTTTAGACTTGTTCAGTCTTACTATAAAATATATATAAAAAGCATCTAGTGTTTGCATTTGGACATTTATATATTTAAAAACTGTGTGGTTAAAATTTCTATGCAACATTCATAGAAGCAGCAGGAAAACTATGTGGGATGGAATGAATATAATAGAAATAGCAGCACTAAATTTCTTTTGTATCCCTGCTTTTGTCTGTTACGAGGTGCTTTATATAGGGCATCGAGTGCATTGTGCATGTTTTTGCTTTTATGAAAAAATAGTTAATCTCTCTTTCTTGGATAGAAGGTGATCGCTGGAGTTGTCAGTGGAGATAGAACAAAGTTCCACAAAAAGTTAAATTCTTTAGAGGACCTATTTGAAGACTAAAATGAAGTCATCATTACTAGAAAATTAGTGACCGGATGTTAGCTTAAGAATGGGTTTGTAAAATAATTGACATTTTAAAATATAGTTTCCAAAAATTTGGACTCAGCTTTTGGAATGCTTCAAGCTCTGCCACCACTTTTTCCTGTTTGTTTTGGTTTGGTTTTGGTTTTGGTTTGCTTTGAGTTTTTGTTTTTGTAGTGTAGACGTTGTTCCTCTTTGTATTTTCTCAGCCTAGATAATCATTGTAATGGTATGGAATGGAGACCAGAGAAAGGGAGAGAAGTGATTTGTGGACATTCTGTTCCTTTTCTTGGGACTTAAAGCTTTTATGACCTACTGAGATTTTTGTTTTGGTTTAGTGCTTGCCCATGTTTCAAAGGGCATTCAGAGGGTCCCATGTTTCTGCATAAGACTTACACAGGCTCAGGTGGCCATCAGGACTGCTAAGCCTGTTGAGGCTTTGAAAGTACAATTGGCCAATCCCTTTAGAGACTTGACCCGGCAGCACATACAGGTGCTTCTCTAAGGAGTATTTAAAAATTTGCAGGATAGGTGGCATTTGGTCTTCTGTGGCATAGGTGACAGGAGCATCTACAAGCTTTTTAAAGTCTGCCCAGTCAGGAGTTGGGTGATACAACAATATACTTGGAGCTTAGAGGTAAGAGCCTCAAAGTAAGCCAGCTCCTAGGTGAGCCTAGGTATCCCCTTAAATTCATGGGAGATAGGCAGACTGTTATTATGATGGATGTACCTTAGTGCTTCTACCAGAGCTGCTCTCTGAAGTTTTTTCATTCTTTGCTTCCTGTTGTTATACTTAGCAGAGACTGGTGATGGAATGATCTAAAACATAACCTATGTTCCTTGGCTAAGGTTTTTCCCATCCAACAATCTTCACTGATGTTTAAGTCACAATTCAATGATGGGTATTTGTCATTCTTGAAGTGTTTCATTTTAATAACGTAATAAACACTGGAACTCCAGAAAACCCGTATTACGTTGAATTTAAGAGAGCCCTATCTTTCAGCATTTTGTCTGCTTTTCCATACTGATACTTCTCATCTGAAGAAATGAACAAGTCATAAAAATACAATGCAAGAGAGGATCTCAAGCGGCCTTTACCTCATTTGGCCCCAACACACATTCTGAGGAAACATAAACATACTTGGACTAGGCCTAAGTGATACTTACTTAAGCTGTTCTTTGTATACTGATTTAGTGACTGAATTTCTGTACTTCACCCTGCTTATCTGTACCAGACAGTGCTTGTTCCTCTTACATAGAAATATATTCACTGAAAATTAAAAGGACTGCATTTTATCTTCAGTGGCTGTGGAGAATGTGATTGCTATGTCTGTAAAACTGTATGTGTATTTTCCAAACACAAAATGCGTCACAAAATGCGCATCTACTTGATCTGTGTGGAAGCATATCTATGCAAAGTGTTGAGGGAAATGCTGATGACATGCCTATTTATGCAGTCAGGTCACTAAGCATACTAAATCCATAACATCAGAAGCATGAACAAACTTCTAGTTCAGTGACCATTTCTGTTGTTGGAGACAGTTCATGTGTTGTGCCACTTGGTAAAAATGGCCTGGTATTCTGCAGTATGCTGTGATTTATCTGCTGCTGAACTCCGTCAATAGTTTGTGAAATGGTGCAGTTGCTTCCTTTGTGGTCCTGCCATCTACTTCAGGACTGGCACAGAGTCAAATCCAGAATATGCCAAGGTTAAGTGGCATGTGCACGGTATAGATGGTCAGCTCTTGATGAAAGTTTCAATGCTCTTGAACTCTGTTACAGATTTATTTTTGAGGTCTGGCTTCCCAACAGTAGCAGATGGGTGTCTGTAGATTCTAAGCATTTCTGGGCCATGCCTCTATTGTGTGCAATGAATGAGGAGCACAGACTGAACACAACTGGTCTGTTAAAAGGTGAGAGTAGGGCAGAAGTTACTGTACAAATACTGGTGGAAGAATTGTTGTTTCTCATTTACTTTTGAACTGTGATGAAAGACAGGGTTTATGCGTCTATATAGGTTCAAATGGGGAATGATCAATGGTGGTTTGAGAGCTTGAAGATGTACACAGAGACCTTTGAGGTTTGGGGCACCTTTGTGCTGTACTTTTTGAGACAGTTGATCAATACGGAAGCATCGCTTACAGGAAGCGGGGGAAGTGGTGTATGTGTTGTCATTTGGAAGACGGCGATACCTGACTCCCAACAGTCTGCAGCAGCTGCTTGGATTGGTCTCAGCAGATTCCAAGGGAGCTAATGTTTGAGTGGTGTGCTTGGGGCTTAAGGAAGGCACGCATACACAGGCCATCACCCAACTGGTGCACCAGGATGATGGCACTTGTAACTCCAGCCTTTACGGGGCACATATGCTGAAGTTTTGCTTTAATAAGAGGAATTGGTTTCCTCCTTCTTGCATGCCATCGTGGACTACTGTGTCAGATTCACCACCTTCAGCTGTGGATAGCCTGGTTGGATGCTTGTGGCCCCAATATTTAAATCTTTGTATTGGGCAGAAACAGTCTTCATAGATATGCACCAGTACAGCAGGAGCAAGAAAACTCAGCTTCCTTTTACCTTGCTCTTCACTCTCAATACCTGGCAGTAGAGTCTGTCCTTTTCTGGGCTTTTCGTACCTGTACACAAATAACTTTGCTGCCAGGAATTGTTCAACGTCTGTCTATGTTATCAAAAGACTGTGGCTATGGATCACTTCTGGGAAGGGTCAGTGCCAGTGACCAGTTTCCCCCTAGCATCTTGCTGCCTTTTGGTCCCTGAGATAACTGGAGGTGGGACTCTTGCAGGTAGTGAGAAACAGTGTACAGCAGTAGGCCTGTGAGACTTTGATGTGGCGTTGCTTATGCTTGGAGAGATGGAAGGGCCTTATGAAGGAAATCCTTCCAGAGGCTGCTGATACTTTTATCAAACAACATATGATTCGTTGTCTTTATTTTTTGTTTTGATTGTAAGCTGCTTCTGTTCCCCCTGGGTTTGGAGGGTTTGCTGGCCATTTTCTTAGGGTTCTCAACAGTGAGTGAGTAGCTGTGGCCTGTTTAGACAGGCCTGATGGGCATCATCACTCCCATCATTTAACCTCAGTAGTCTCTGACCCAGCCTTTCTGCTCATGAGGTCACAAGGTGACCTTCACTGAAGAACAAATACTAATGTGTGCATATGAGTGAAGTCCTGGAGCTACACATCCATGCCTCTCAGCATAATGTATTGCAGCTTTTCATAGTAGGGGAGTGGCTTGGTTTTGGCTCAAGAGGAACTATTTTTTTTTTTTTCCCTCTTTTTTTTTTTTCCTTTCCCCCCTCCCCTCCCCCCCTTGTACATTAACTTTAAGCCTTTGCCCTGCAGTCATCTAGGATTCTCTGGTGGTCATGTGCTTTCGTTTGCTCTAACAGATGATGGCAATTGACTCTGCTCCAGGACTTTGTAGTGCCCATTTGGTGAACTGAATCCTTGCTTGAAATAGTCAGGAGACTGAGGGCTTTCTGTTGGAATCCTTTAAAAAGGACTCTAAAGTACTTTGGAGCATCTCCAGTGGGCCTACCTCTGCTTGGAGGCAGACTGCTGTTCTGAGGGCTAACGTCGTAGGTTTGGGAGTGTCTAAACTATGTTTTACAGCATGCAGGGAAAAATCTTTTCCTTTGTGTCCAGCAGAGAGAACCAGGGCAAAAAACCGAACCAAAACCAAGAAAAAATAAGCAAAAAAAGAAAACCCCAGAGGAAAAAGTGCAGCAACAGTTGGGTATATTGACCCCATAGATTCGAAATAGCAGGTCTTCCCTCCTTCCTCTTCTCTAGTTAGGAGAGAGAAAAACACAGTGAAAGGCATTAGAGAGCCAGCTGAGAATCAGCTGGACAAGTGGTTTTCAGATGCGCTAGAAACAATGGTAGTTTTGATCTGAGCTTGAATTAGGTCCTGTCAGATCTGATCTGTGAGGGACAAATGGTGGTTCCATGGCCTGTTCAGATTACTCAGTTCAGGTCCAAGTCTACTACTGTCTCATGAGCCAACAACAAGAAATTTGTCATGAATCAGCAGTAAATACTTACATGTAGGTTGTAATCTGAGCAAAGCAATTCACCCCCATGGAGTTATGTCTAGGTGGTTGATTAGCAGCAGCATGGTTACCTGTAACTGGGCAGAGCCAGATTTTTCTTGGAGGTGCACCATGAAAGGATAGAAGCTAATAGTTGCAAGATGTGACATGGGAAATTCTGATTAAAGAAAAAAAAAAAGTCATAGTGAGGGTTGATGAGTGCTGGAGCAGATACTGTCGTGGTTTAACCCCAGCCAGCAACTAAACACCACGCAGCCGCTCACTCACTCCCCCCCCACCCAGTGGGATGGGGGAGAAAATTGGGAAAAGAAGCAAAACCCGTGGGTTGAGATAAGAACGGTTTAATAGAACAGAAAAGAAGAAACTAATAATGATAATGATAACACTAATAAAATGACAACAGCAATAATGAAAGGATTGGAATGTACAAATGATACGCAGTGCAATTGCTCACCACCCGCCGACCGACACCCAGCCAGTCCCCCGAGCAGCGAATCCCTGCCCCCCACCTCCCCGTTTCTGTACTGGATGGGACGTCACATGGTATGGAATACACCGTTGGCCAGTTTGGGTCAGGTGCCCTGGCTGTGTCCTGTGCCAACTTCTTGTGCCCCTCCAGCTTTCTCACTGGCTGGGCATGAGAAGCTGAAAAATCCTTGACATTAGTCTAAACACTACTGAGCAACAACTGAAAACATCAGTGTTATCAACATTCTTCGCTCTGAACTCAAAACATAGCACTGTACCAGCTACTAGGAAGACAGTTAACTCTATCCCAGCTGAAACCAGGACAGATACCCATGTGGGACATGAAGTGTTCATCCTTGAAAACTTGGTTGGACAAGGCCCTGAGCAAAACTAGATCCAGCTTTGAAGCTGACCCTGCTTTGAGCAGTGGACTGGACTGGATAATATCCAGAGGATCCCTTCCAACCTAAATTTTTCTATGATTCTAATTCCAGATCCTGTCCACTTTGTGGTGTTTTGCAGAATAACTTGCCTGTGCCTCAACCAGCCCTTCCATCTCAGGGTGTAGGAACAGGTCCAGTGCAGGATGCATGACTGTGTGTAGGAACAGAGCTTGGATAGACTTGTGGTGTTGGAGTTTATTCTGAGCTGGGGTTGAGGGCTCGTGTTTTGTAGATTGGTTATGAACTTTCCCCCCCCATGGTTTGGATTGGGGAAATTGGTACCCAAGTTTGGAGAGCATATGGTGTGAAGAACAGCTGTAGCAGGTATTGTGCTCTGAGCTCGGAAAACTGGAATATCTACTGAACAGGCTGGTTGTTTCATTCATTGAGGGTTCCCCTCAAGGGAAATAGTTTCCTGAGATTTATATTTCTTCCTTTGCATGTTTTGTTGTTTCTTCTTAGCAAAAATGAAGGCTTTAATTAAAGAGGAGGTAGGTGTGGCTGGATATGCATGGTTTGTCACATGGCTGGAAGCAGCTGCAGTAGTTGATCTTTACCACTGTTGATTGTATCTGAGAACAAACTACGTTTTGGATTAGTCTGTTTTACAGGTTTTAAGACTTATGTTTCCCTGTGTTTCCCCTCTTTTAAACTAAAAAAACCCTCAGAAGTTGGACTTTTCTAATTGTCTTAAATTTTTTATTGCTCTCTTCTAGACACTTTCAGGTTTGTCTTTTTTTTTTTTTAATGCCTCAGCCAAAAATGAGGAAGGGAGGGAGGAAGGGGGGGGGGTGGCGTTTGAACTAATGTGTTTTTACATGGTAACTTGTTTAATGATTGTTATTTTTTAAAATGTTAGGTGATAGTTTAGCATTTTAACCCTCTCCCAAGTGCACCATACAAAGAGGTGATTTGGCAGTAAGCAGGTTTAAGGGGGCAGGATCCCTGACAGAGGGGCAATAACGAGTAAATAGAGTCAGAGGATTTTGGAGTGTCCTAAAGAACATCTGTTATTGGTAGTATAAATCTTTTAATTAAAACACTTTAACCTTCCAACCCCTTAGCTCTCAGACACTTGCTCTGCTTTCTGAGATCAGGAGGGTGGGCCCCTGTTCTGAAGAGGTAGAAATTTGCATCTGAAAGGAGAGGTGCCATCTGTAGGAGACTAATTTTATGGGCAAGGAGAAGGTTGCCTGCTTGGTTACTTCTTTCTGTATCAATTATACTTACAAAGCAAAATTAATAACCCTAAACCAGAAGGTGCCTTATTGGAGCCGAATACAACATTATTATTGCTTCTGATGCTGTATAAAAATGTTTGTTAATACATCCTAAGATGATGTCTGTTCCTTTTTGTTGCAGAAAACATATTGTTGACTCATCTTGAGTGTACTGTAGCTATGCTGTATTACGGCCTTTGTGGTGATGCACAGTATGCATGCAGTAACGTCAGAAATTTCTGATTCAGCCCACAGCATGCTTAAGGGGCTTGTTTTCCACTTTTATTAAATACCAGGATCTTAAGATGTCCTGAAAGCACTTAGGGCCTTCAGAGGATGTATAGCATACAAATTCAGAGTGTGGTGTTCTGCGTGCTAGGAATTTGTATGTTAATATATAGAGGAAAAAAACCATGGCTTTCCTCTCTGTATGAACCATCCTCTTCCTCAATTATGAAAGTAGAATGCTTAAACGGAAAGTACACTGCTTGTACTTTAATTTTGAGTTTTTTCTTTTTTTCTATGATTTATTTCAGTATTCTCTGATGCATGTATTTCAGATGGACTACATTTAAAAAAGTGAAAGATTGAGTGGATAACTTTAAAGTTTAACCAAGGTTAAAATACCTTGAATCTTTTACTAGGTACTTAATGTCCTTCATAAGTGTTAGTTTCTAACATTCAAAAAAAATTACCAAAAGGCAGTATATGTTCAAACACAAAACCACATCTAAATCTATATGCTCACTATATCACTCTTTATGTACTATCCTACCTTAGTATAAGATACTTTATATTGCAGCCATGCCTAAAGGCCTGCTATTAGGCATTACCTACAAAAATATTTCAGGTGGTGCTGTAGTTGGCAGATTTGCAGCTGTCAGGGGAAAAACACTTGATACATTTAGCGTGAATAAGGTCTTGATCTTTGTTTAACATGGAGGAGGATGTCAAAATCCTGCTTCTCCTTTGGGCAGTGCAGCAGCAGGCAGTGGTTGGCCTGTACAGGAGCTGAGTGGTCTGTGCTCTTGCAGTGGCCAGCTGGTGAGAACATGGATGCGGTCTTGGTAGGTAGTCAGATGCTCAGCGCGTCAACCTCTTGACAAGAAAGTGTGGGTCCCTGCTGCCCTGACAGCCAGACTGTATGCTCTCCTTGGCTGCTTGGCCACTGCTTTCTGATCTTAAATGGGTCAAGCTTGGTGTTTACAGGTGAAGGGATTAAAAAGTGGTATAAACTAGGAGGAACTGCAGTGAGGAAGAGACAAAGACGAACGGGTGTGCTTGGCTGGGGTGATGGGTGGGTGTTACAAGAAATAGGGGGAGAGAGGCAGTGAATTACATGGGGAGAGGAAATATTACAGTAAAAAAGATCTGACAAATAATTAATGGCCAACCTGCTCATTTGAGTTGATCATATTTGTGTTAGAGGGTTTCATGGCAGAAAGCCACAGAAAACATGTATTTTTTGTAAATAAATATGATGGTCATTAGGAGTTAATGATAAGTATTTGACGCTAATGACATTTTTCTTGGGATTTCAGAGTATCACTTGTTGATTCTGTATTTTAACAGTTGACAACATAGCAGAAGTATGTTCTTCTCACAGAAGTAAAATTACACTCTGTCCTGTATATAAAGGGGTGTGAGTGTTTGTGTGTGTGCATGTGCAGTCAATTTATTACTTTAGGCATGGTTTATCAGCAAAATTGCTGCTTCCATGTTGCTGCTTCTTGGCAAATTCCAGCTCCCTGAAAGACATTCTAGATGCATGAGGGGAGTAGGAATCAAGAATACCATCTCTTCATCCATTTCCTCTATACTGTTTTTAATGGAAACTACAAAAGTCATTAATGTTTAGTTTGTGAATGATTGAGTGTCAGTGAGAGAAATTGACCAACACAGCATGTCTGTTTTCCATTAAGATGAAGGCTACAGTCTTCAGGGGATTGTGCCAGAAAAGTGGAAGGAGCATTTGGCAATGAAATGACTGGTGTTAACAACTGCTGCTCCTTGGGCAGAGTCAGACTGCTAAACTGCATTTCTCCTGTAACAGTGGTTGCTGTCCATGAATCAGTTGTGGCTCAGTCTTCATGGAAAACAGCCCACTGGCAGGTAAGCTATTCCTGAGTCATGCAGAGTGGGAAGATATGTGCTCCTTGTCTGGTGCTAATGGTGGAAAGGAATGTACAGCCTCCTTGCTATCTTTTATCACCTTTTTCCACTTCTATGCTGCCCTTTTGCACTGTCTTGAGTTAAATCCCATCCTTACCTAAGAGACTGTTCAGAAAAGAGACATCTGAGAAGTCATGGTGTGACCATATATTATATTATAGCCAGTGAGATACTGTTAGTTTAGTCTCCTTTGCGGGAGTAGTATTACATAAACTAAAAATACATGGATGTGTATATTACACTCAATAAAATCTTATATTTCAAGCTGTACTAGTTGGTCTGCATCCACCTGCAAACCTGGTTTTTGCCTTATCCCCTTATGCTCTTGCAGGTACAACAGTGCTAACTGTATCAAATCTATGTGTTTGAGACAAGTGAAATACACCACATGCCTGCTTTTACCAATCAGTCATAATCTAGCTGAAGCTACAAATTGGTGAGATGCTAGTGCCTTAAGTAATAAAAAACTTGCATTTTTTGCTTTAATTGTAACACCGTACTTCCTATATTCATTTTCTTCATAGACTTGACTTTGCCCAAGTTGTACTTGCTAAATAAATAATTCATGATCTATAGTCTACAGGTAATGAAGAAAAATTTGGCTTGGTTCTCTTCTGGTTTAGGCTAGATGAGGTAGAAAATTAAATGTAAATAATGTCTTACTTTTCTGATTATTTTTTTTTCTGTCGTGCATGTTTTGATATATTAAAATGCATTATCCTTTTAGGAAGCTGCTCTAGGAAAACTTCCAGGAATTCACATGACAGTTGGGGGTTGTACACTATGCAAGCTGCCTGAAGCCAGGGATCACAAGTGACATGAATATGAAAAATTTCCAAATTCCACATAGCATTTCAAATTAAGAGTTCCCAGGTGTTTTACTCCTTTGTTCTGTTGCTCTTGGAGGAGCTAGGTGCTTTAAAGAGTTTCTCTTCATGGTACCAAAGTTGACCTATGCTTCTATTGTTTAAAAGCATTTTCAGCTTTATACAACATGTAACCTTATTAAGTCTCTTTTCAGTTCTTTGGTTTTGTGAATCTTAAAACCACAGGAGATTCCACACCTTCTGTTTCTAAGGTTTATGTTGTGCTTTTGGTATTTGGGGTGCATATTTCAAATTCCTGTAAAACTATATATTATTTGAGAAGTGGCAAGATAACTGAGTGACATAGACCTTTAAAAGTTCTGTATTTTGGAGTAATTTTAGCTAGAAGCTTTCTTGGGAATAGTCTTGCAGTTTCAAAGCAAGTTTAGGAATTCTTTTTTCACCTTTGTTTGCCATGGCAACAAACTATATGTGGTTTAAGGGAGACCATCCATCTTGTAAAATACTCTGGTTCTCCTGCCTTGTATAGTTGCTTCCACTGTCTTTGGTTTTGGTTTCCTTGGCTCTAAAGAATGTTATGTGTTTATTGATTGCAGCTTAAAAAAATTATATAAAACCTGTTGTAAATAGGAGAAAAGTATTGCTGGCTAGATGGGAACAGTAGCCTCTGATACTGGCTAATTTTGTTTGGTTGTGAGCTGTTTGGGTTTTTTTATTTTAACTCTGTGTATATCCCACTAATGAGTGGAAATGTTCATATCCCCCCTGCCACATGCATAGGATCTAATGCCATGTATTTGTGCAAGAAGTATGACATGACACAATAGGAGCGGATTTGTAGAGCATAACTGTTTGTGCTGAGGACCTGATATCCACACTATATGTATTTGGGCTAGCCATAATCTGGTCCCATGGACTGAATGTTGACTGCTTGTTTAAGCGCACTGGTTTTGTGCCTGGAGCACACTTTAAAGGTTATAGTTTCATCTGAAAGAATCAAGTTCGCTCACTGTACTATGCAGTGTGAGTTACAGAAGACTGTCAAGACAAGCAGGCTTCTGATCCAAACTAAAACATTAACACTGACACACCCTACATCTATTACCATTTAACCTAGAGAGCCATGAATCTTTTGATGTAAATTGAAATTGCTCTTACTTTAAGTGCTGAAAGTGTGCAGTTTGGATGGCTATGTCAGCCAAGATGATAACCACCACATACAAACAAGTTTTTTGGTATAAAATCCAAACTAATGACAGCTCATTAGTGGCTCTAGCTTAAAATGTCTCTAGCTTAAAGGGACAAAATAAGACACTTCAATTGCTTGTTCATAGTAATTAAGACTTTTTAGCTGCTAGCAATGTTTGACTAATTTCCTTAGGAGTAAAGTTTTGAAATAGTGATGGTTTTTGTTGGCTTAAAGCATTTCAGTCTAACATGTAAGCTGTGTACAATAAGGGGGCACTAAATTTCTTTATAAAACTCACTACAGAGTTGTCCGTAGCAACATAATTAATTGCAGAATTATAAATTACTAGAGCTAAAAGTAAAGAACAAAACTATTATGCTAAAAGTGTACTTGGATCTGGTTTTATGCTAACCTTTGGAAACCTTTTCTGGTGGTTGCAGGTGGCACTTTATATATCGGTATGGACCGGTTTGAAGATGTATCAGATGGTGAAGTGGATCATGCTTTCTTTGACAGTGATTTTGAGGAAGAGAAAAAGAAAGCTGAAGAAGATGGTGAATGTATAGAGAAAGGAAGTACAAAGGCAGCTTTTGCACACCCTGATTTGGTTTCTAATTCAAAGGATGCAAAGTTTGAGGAGGAAAGTGAAGAAAAGCAGAAAGATTTGCAGAAGTATCAGTCCCTAGAAAATAGCACAGATCATCTTGGAGATGCTTCATCTTTGTCACTTTCTCCAGTTGTGGAGAATGCAGGTACATCTGGAGTGACATCTGCAGCAAGTGGAGGAACACAGGAGAATGTTTCTGCTGGAATCCCAAAAATAGTTAAAGAAGGTGAAGAAGATTATTACACAGATGAAGAAGATAGTAGTGACGATGGCAAAAAACAGAAGGTTAGACCAAAGTCAGCTAAGCAGTCAAACAACATAAAAAAGGCTAGCAAAAAATATACTAATATCAGCTCCTCCTCCTCTTCTTCCTCTTCCTCCTCCTCCTCCTCATCCTCAAGCTCAGATACAGAATGTTCTGATACAGATTCCGATAGCTGTTTATCAGATTCATCTCATTCTTCTTCAAAGAGGAATGCTTGTAGGAACGTTCTTCTGTCTCCAAAACAAAAATTCAAGTCAGCAATGAAATTAGCAGAAGGAAAACCAAAGCTTGGTGACTACTTGGAGGAGTCTGAAGATACAGTGACTGACGTAACACCTCTGTCAACTCCAGACATCAGTCCTATCCAGTCTTTTGAACTAGCAGCGTCAAATGATAAGAAACTAAAAATAAAAAGACAGGAAAATGTGAACCAAGAATTATATGGTAATTTTGAAGAATTTAAGTACAACACAAAATTTGTAAAACCTATGGGGATGGGAAATCCAATCTTATATCTGTATTTCTTTCATTAGATTCCGAGTTTGATCGCAGATATACTCGAAAAGTCTTGCATGATGCCATGGACCTGAATCAGCTTTTGAAAGGTGATTTTTAAATTTCCTTTTTACAAAATATGACGTCTGTACATTGTTGAGAACAATTGAGTTCTAATAGAAGAGAATGAGGTTTTAATATGCCACATGTATTTTTAAAATTGGTTTGTGATTAAGCTCTGTTGATGTAATTCTTCGAATTCTTACGTGTGTAAATAGTACTGATTCTACGGTGGAAAGAAGCAGCATGTGTATGAGCATGTGTTGGTATGCATATACCTAGAAGTAAGATATACAGGCAGGGTGAATCTCTAAATAAGATTTGATATATTAACAAATTGAATGATTAAACTGCACATGCATTTTGAGAAATCAAGGCTTACAGGACTGCCACAATTTACTATTTAAATTAAAACACCAACCTTTCTGATAAAATGCTGGGTTATCAACCTTCAAAATTGAAAGGCAGTCCAAAACTACGTTGCATGATAAATAGTATTCATATATTTAAACTTCTGGTACCTTTTTGATAATAAAATGGAATTATTTGAAATTCTTCTGAACTGAGCGTCTGCCTTCTAAAATACCATAAAGTTGAGTAAAGGTATTTTAAAGAGAAAAATAACAGGTAGTCTTTACTTTACTAAAACTTGAGGGGTTGCTTCTTGCCAATAGATTTAATAAATCTTAATGAAGTGTAAGAGAGAGAACTTGGTATCTCTTTCACTGCATTCATTGCAAACCTTCGTTGTATGGGGTGAGAATGCACTGGATGATCTCATGTGCATATTTTAAGGTCTACACAGTGCTTTTGTGCTTCTTTTCATGGCCTGGAGTTTTCAGTAGTAAAATCAATCAAATAAAAGAGTCTTGGCTCAAGAAATCTGCTGATCTCAGGTGAGGAAAGCCTCTAAGTCTGGTACATTTCAACCCAAGTTTGCTGTATCGCAGTAGGTCCGGCATGATTAAAACTGCATGTGTTGTCTTTCTTCACTTTGCACCTTGTCAGACGGAGCCTCTAGTGAGTAAGGATTCAAAATATATTGTATGCATCATTTAACTTTCCTGTGAGTAGAAATGAGGATTTTACTTGTGTAGAAATTCTTCTGATGGTAAGAAAAGCAGAGCTAGCCACCAAGAAGGGTAGAGCTGATTCTCATCTCTGACAGTCCTTGTGCTCCCAGCAACTCTTTCGTACTAGAAAAGGCTCCAACCACTTGTCAAAACATGATGTTAGAACAGTTGTTGCTAGGCAATTGAAATTATGATGTCCTACATCTCTATTTGTTCCCTGATAGCAAGAAGCTATTTAATAACTGGTGGTAATGGGAGGATTCATCTCATCCCTAAACCAAATGGGTATTATAGCTCAGACTAAGTATTCTCAGAGATGAATCTCTGTTTGGAGGCAGGGGCGGAGTTTTTTCCCAAAACTGAAAAACAATTCTAAATAACAATAAGAAAGATTGAGTAATGAGAAGTAGAATTCATATAGTCTGGTAGCTAATGTTCCTGATTAACATGCATATTACTCCCAAGTGCCTCTCTAAATTGGCAAGCACAACATAGCTTAATTACTTTGGGTATTTCAAAGTTTAAATGGGGCAGGATTATTAATGGTGGAAAGTAACCAGTCTGGGAAAACAGGAGCTAATCTTATTCTGAGTTATTGCTTCCAGGTTTTTCTGTACTCATTAAAAAAAAAAAAAAAAAAGTGCACATCATTCCGCCCCCAGTCTGCATTAAATGTTCATCAAAACTGCATAGGCATGAACATTGCTTCGAGTAAGAACAGCATAAGCCCAGACCTGAGTGCATGAAAGAGTATTTAAATGATCATCACGATGTCTCAGATTTGGTTTTAAAGTATAATATTCTTCCAGTAATCTATACTGATGAAACATTTCACTTAAAATTTCTGTCAAATATGCTTGTAATACAGCTGGGCCTAAGCATTTACAGTAGTTATGTGAGTTCAGTTTCCCAAGGTCCACAGAAACTTGCAGAATTTCAGTGTGATCTGTTACTGTGTTGTTTCTAGGGCATGTGCAGTAATTGATTTTGTACAATTCTGTGCACTGGTAATGTGAACATTTGGGAAGACTACAATTTCTTGTATTAAAAAAAGAATCACAAGAACAAAGGGAAGAAATCTGTTAAAAGCACATGGTATTCAAAGAACAGGTTTTGGACTAGAACAAGAGTCTGGTTATTAAGCAGCGAGGTAGTTTGTGTATCTTTAAAATAGAATTCATTTGAAGCATTTAGAAAAAATGTTGCAGTTAAATTAAAAAGGAGTTAAAATAGTTTTTCCTCTACATTATATGGCCTTGATACATATTTGTGCTCATATTGCGAACTATTAATTTTATATGCATTTAAAAAAATCATGTAGGTAAAAAAATTTGTCATGCCCTTACATCTCCTGAAACTATGCTTGTTTTTGATAGAAGCCAAATTTTAAGTTATGCTATTCTGAATAATTTAAAATCTCACAAATAACGTAATTTTAATTGGAAATCTCATACTCTCCATGCTGTATATTGTGCTTTGAATGCTTTTTAAGTGGGTATTGCTGTGCAGCTTTATCACTGATTTTAGAAATACTCTTTAGTGACCAGAACTCTGAACAAGAGATTGGTAAAGATATGTGATAACACTTGGTTGCTACATCTGAAAGTTGTCATTTTATGTATGCTGTTACTGAAGTGAGTGTTACCACGTACTGCAACTTGCTGTGTAGCCTCCATTCGCCCTATGGAAAATAACTGAACTAGTTTTAGTCAAAATGGCAGAAATCTATGTAGTAACAGTAGCTGGGGGCAAAGTGAAGGTCATGTTTGAAAACTGGAGAGAAGCAGGTTCTGCATGTTGCCAAAGGCAAATAAAGGATGTGAATGTAGTCCTTATATTGGCATTTATTAGACAGGAGTGGATCCCTGTTTCAAAGGGAAGGAGAAAGTACAATAAAATGTGCGGTTTTCAGAACCTGCAGGTTGCATGGCAGTATTGTCATGGCTTTGTGTGCATGCTGATGTAGGACGGCCATGTGAACAGTAGAGCACTCCTGAGAGCAGATGCAGCATGAAGGAAGACAGATAAACATATGCAGTGAAGAAACTGTGGAGTCCAGGTATCTGTAAGCTACCAGGTTAAGGTATGGGGTGCACACTCACACTTGCAGTTGTAAGGAGCCTGCAGTTTGCAGTGGGAATGGTATCACTAGAAACTGCAGGCCATAATGAAAGCAGAGATGGCGCACAGTGGATGGATAAACTCAGAACTTTTTGGATCGACCTCTGTTGTTTCTTTCCAAATCAGTCCCGTGGCAGTGTCTGATACTCAGTTCAGAGTGGCTTCTAGTTCAGGTGGAGGCATCACCTCTCTGCAGCACCTTCCCTGAGGAGCAGAGCCTGCCTCGCTTGCTTGTACTGAAGCCCTGTGGCTGCAGACCCTGGAGTACTAAAACCAGCCTGGGTCATGTTACAATCTAGGTCCACCTTGGACAATGTTGTTCAAGTTACTGGACTTAGTGATTACTTATTAATTATTCCTGCATTGTGCATAAAAAATCTTGGTTTATCTGTGATACTGTTTTGGTAGCTGTGAACTGCTGAATTGTTTAATTGTTCTTGCTAGTGGTTTTTACTTCTGTTCATGAAAATCACTTGCTGTTTGGGTGGCATGCTTATTTAAACTGTATATAAATGCTAAATACATGACACTTGAATCCTTTCATTTTTGTAGACATAGAAGTCAATGTTTAGGAGGCTTACATCATTTCATTACAATGCTAAGGCTGATGTCATGTAGCTGTTGTCATTATGGTGTATGACTATAAGAACTATTGTAGCACTGTGGAGTCAGACAGCCACACTGCTTAGGAATTTAAATATCAGTGTGGCTAAGAACATAGCTACTCACAATTTCAGTTACTCAAGATTAGTAGGGTTTATATTTTACAGACCTCTCGTCACTCTTTACCTCTCTTTTTTTCGGCATCTGTATGGAAAAAAATACAGGTGTGATTATAATTTTTCAGGTAGAAATACAGTTCTTCAGTTGTTTCATGATGTTGTATAGATTTTTGTATGTAATTCTTTTGTGAGTCAATGCTGTTTCCACTTTGCTATAAACCTTAAAGATCTTTCAGAAAATCAAAATAATAACTAACTCAGAGCAATATTCAAAACCCATAATAATAAATGTCAGTGTTATCTCCTCTGCTGTACTCTTGAGTAATCTGAACACAAAAAGAGAATTAAATATGCCAATGCAAACAAATAGATTGTCAAAAATTGGTTTTGTTAGTACTTTCATAAAGCTCCATGTTAGAAAGCTGGGAATAAAAAAATTGGAAAAATTTCTGATGCTGTTTTGCTTGATCCTGTGTCTTGATCCAGTATCCCATGTAATTTTAAGGAATTGAGGTTATGCAGATGAAGAGATGGGTTAAGCATATGAGTGTGAACTAAGCACTCATCCATTTCCATCCCATTATGCTACAGACTTGCTCTCTGTCTTTAGACAAGTTTCTTGATTTCTGTAGTTCAGAATACAGAGCTGTATGCTAAAAATGCTGTTTATCTCTTTATCTGAATTTATGTTGCGTATCAATACAGTAGTAATGGGATTGCACAAGGTATATGGAGTGCTAAAGAATTTAGCACTTCATGTTTTCTTCTCTGTAAAATGGGGTTGATACCTGCTTATTTTACAGAAGTGTCTGTGAGAATTAGTCTGTAAAGCCGTGGTATTAGCTATTATTAACTTGAGGAGGTGGTGTGATGGGGTAAGTAGGACAATGGGCCGAAGACCTGAATCTGAATTCTATCCTTGAAGCTCTCGCTGACCTATATGCTCTCTGATAAATCTTTTTGCCTCTTCTGTGCCTTAGATTTTCTATTGTAAAATAGTCAGAGCTCACTTGGTGAAAAGCACTGTGATATAAATATCATTATTATGAAAGTAAAAGCTCTGTGTTTCTGAATAAAAGCTATTGTAGAAAACTAAATAGCAGCTTCAACTCAACATGTAGCAATTGCTTTAACTTTTTTTTTTTTTTTTTGCTATAATTTGTCACTCAGGAAATAGAATAAGTTTTTTATAGCTGAAATTTTCTCTTCTTAGGGATATGTTATTTGTGTGCTCATTCATGCTGAACTAGTATGTTTGTAGAATAACTGTTAAACAATATGTAAATTTAAAGTAGACTCTTAAATATAAACTTAACATCCAAACTCGACAGTTGAACTAAGCCTTTATAGCTTTTTCACTAAGTTTTGTTTAGTTTGTATGTTCATAATTTGAACTAATTTTGTGTGCATGTGTAGACACACATGCATTGTTCTCACAGGTCTAGTAACTCACGTTGAGGTAGAAGAGCAATTATCAGCTTATTCTTATATTTAGAGTTTGAAAACAGATTGAAAATCTTTAAGATTGCAAAGAGATCCAGACTTTCCCAACATCTATAAGAAAATGCATAATCTAGGGGAAAAAAATTTCTGCACCTGTAGGGTATCTGTTCTTTCTCATGGCATCAAGAAATAACTAGCAGGAACTAGCAGGATTCCCCTAATTAAGCAGGGAAAATTTTTACTTGAAAAGCACATTCTCCTTTTCTTAAAAAAAAATCAAATCACAAATTCTCCAAAATCCTTTTTAAAGAGTGCTGTGACATAAAGGAATGGATATTCTAGGAAATATTTGATTAGAAATACTACAGGGAAATAGTTTTAGATTGAAACTATTAGATATTGCTGAAGAACTGTGACTTAATCCTTTTGTGTTTTTTCAGATGTGTTACAGATGTGGTAGTGGAGCAGTATAAAACAAAACAACAAGCAAACTCAAAAGTGTAAGCACTGAAGCAATTTAATGCATTTTCCTCTACTGGGATTGCAACAGATACACTGAAACACTCATGTTATTAATTTTAGCGTTAATGCCATTAGGACAGCTGTATCATCCTGTCCTAATGCATTTGACTTGCTAATTATAATTTGTATTTTATGTAAGGTTTGGCCTTTCTCACTTTGCAAAGTCATTTCAATACTGACAAACTGAAAGCAATAAACAAGCTGTTTATTGCTTAAAAGAAAGTCAGGTGTCTCTCCATGGAAACCAGCTTTCATAGAAATCCTGTGAATACCAGGGAATTTTCTTTTCCTCCTTACCAGTACATGAGAAACAGACTGCACACTGTGCAAGTCTTTATGCAAATGCTGCTGCTTGTTTATCCCCCTCACCCAAATTACTGATTTATGGTCTGGCTGACAATGAAGTGGTAAGTAGGGATTTAGTTAAATTAGTTATTACCCACTGATAGAGTATGAAGCTACGGGTAAATCATATTTAATTGTTCCAAGACATACAAACTCTTTAGAACCTTAAATCATAACCTTTAACTGTAGTGTTGCCTCATGTTGTCATTGGCCACTGCAAAAATCGTCAGATAAACCATTCAAACACTTACGCATTGTGATGGAAGAGTAGTGTGTGTGCATTGTTGAATAAATCATTGAAATAACTTTGAAACTCAAATATTTGAGTTACATAACAGTAACTGTACCTGAAATATTTAATAGCTTTTAGAATAAATGCATTTGCCTCTTACATGGCATCTTGATTCTTTTTTGTTTATTGATGGCAAATTGTCCCTGGTTTTGTGGGCTTGTTTGTGCTGACCTCTCTTAGACACTTACTGCCTTTGCCATGAAAGCAATGTTGTTGCCAGTGAATGTTGAAGCACATTCAATGCATATTGGACATACATACCTGCTGTGGATTACCTAATTTTCTGTCATAGTAAGTGTGCAGAGAGAATAGGAATATGATGCTGTATAAGTGGTGCTTTGCAGAGTGCAGGTTGGACAGATTTTCAGCCAGGTAACTTTGGAAATAGTGGAAACTATTACTGCTAATTAGAAGTTCTGGGGTCAGAAGCCTCATTCTGGACCATGGAAATAGTGTCACCCCTGCTTCAGGAAGACCAGCAGAACCTTTTGCTTACTGCTTTGTTAGATTGCTACTGTAGTTTATTTGAGCATTCTTTAAGGAGTAGTTTCATGGGTGTCCCCTGCCGTCTGCTTGTTTTGTTAGGAACAAGCACTTACTATGTAATATTAGTGATTCTCTTTCAATAAGTGACACAGTATGCATTCTGTTGCTTGTCTTTTTTCTACTAAACTTTAAACTCTCCTGTCACACAGTTCTAAGGAGATCAATGTTGCATTTGCTGTGATTTAGAAAAGGTTATCTATGGATAGGCTTCAGTCAGTTACGGTTTGTTTTGAAATGGTGTTTGCAGCTTAAAATCTTCCTTAATGTAGATCTTAACTGAGTAAAACACAACTCTAATTTCTTAGCTTACAGCTTGAAGAACAACAAACCAACTACTTTTAATGTGTTACCTGATCCAATGCCTCCATGTACTGCAGCACTACTGCTGTAAAGAGCTACTTGAGAAATTTCAAATGTGGTTCGTCCTTAAGTCATACAGAAGGCTAACTATAAGAAGATCAGTTGAGGAACTGAAGAAACTAGTGAGGAACTACAGAGTTTTAGATTGATCTTTTCACCCCATCCACTTGAAGAAAAGTTGCTGCTGTGCGTGTTGTATCAGGTCTGAACTTTTGGTGCAAAATTAATGAGTCTTCTGTAATATAACAGCGTATCAAGAGATTAGTTGCTGGGTTTTGGCAGTCTTCCGCTCAGGCTTCACCTGATGACAGCAGAACCTTCATGGTGATATTAACAATTTTTTCACTTTATTAATATGTTTCCTTTGAGTTGTGATAAATTTGGTATTATCACTGTTAGCAAGCCCTTAGCCTCAAGAGTTGTCAGAAAGCTGTTGGCAGTAGTAAAGGCAGTTTCTACGCTATGTAAGTGTAAATAATAATGAGGCTAAGATGAACAGCATACTGAAGAAAGTGAGCTGGAGTCTCTTTTCTGCCTGCTGCAAGTAGGAAAGGCTATCTTTATGGTGAGGTGATAAAAGGTGTGGATGAGGCGCTGTAGAAGGAAAATGTATTGAAAGGAAAAAGACTTATGAGAGGCTAAGGAAAGGAGGAAGAAAGAGATGAATGAAAAAGAAAAGGCTGTGTATTGGGGGGATGTGACTGAAGAAGCTGGAAGGTGAGAGTAAAGTTAGTCAGTAAAATTTTATCAGGCTTCACTCACGCATATAACAAGTAGTATCTAGTAGAGCAATGCATGGAAATGTACATAGATATGATTCACACTAACTGCCTGAGAGCTTCTGGTAAAATACCACTGGTGGTTAATGCTACAGAAGTTGCATACCACTGCCCTCTAGGAGATCTGAGTGACAACGCAGTGCCTGTTGAGCCCCGTGTGTAGCAATCACTACAGGGTTCCACAAATCATTTCTGAAAGCATTTACTGACCAGCATTGAGAGGAAAGGTGTTTGTTCCATGTCATTGCTCTGTTTTTATTTTTTTCATCACAGCTGACAGGGGTTTTCCAGAAAAATGAGCAAGTCAAAAGATAAGTAATGACCTTGATGCTTATTTATCTCTAAGCATTTTTAATCTGTGTTTACTGGTTATAGTTCATAGCTGCATCATGAGAGTATACACTCTCCACAAAAGTAGAGCCAGCTACCTTATAGAGAATTAAAACAATCATGTACCAGTGAAGACATGAAACCTGTATTTCTAATTAAAAACCTTCTTATTCGGAATGCCATTGCTTTAAATGGAATTTGACTAGTTCACCATTCACAGAAAGAAAAGAGCTGTTTGGAATTTGCACTGACAGTTATTCAGAAGCTTAAATGTGTCTTGTAAGAGACTGCATCACCAATAGCATTGGTGCCACAAAGCTGCGTCAAGACTTCAGTTGAACAACTGTTCTTTGCCACAACCTGATTTCCACTCTTGTATATGATGTGCAGTCTTGTTTAACCTGTGAGATGCTATGGATGTAAGGCAAGAGATGAATTATCTTTCATAGCTTCGTAATAATACAATTATCAATTATGTAACGATATATAATAAATACCTCCTTCAGATAGTTGTTCAAATTACTTTCTTCCAGCTGTGTTCTGCTGTGCTGGTTTTGCATGTTCCAATAAGGACATATTTAATTATTTTTTTTACTGAGAAGTATACTGCAGCTTGATGTTGTTATGTGAATTGTGTGGCTCTAGTTATTTTCTGTGCATTTTCTTTGTCCCTTGTAGGTGTATCCAGATGAGTCTCATCCCAGGTTTGTCTCCTCAAATGGTGTTGATATGGCTGTACTAGTTTTTCCTTGGAATAACTTACTAAATTGTAAAGATGCTTTTCAAGATATTTATACTTTATTAACCTGTTGATTGGCACACTTGATCTGCAGTAGTTTGCATTGTGTCTTGGTTTTGAGGTGATTTGCATTTTCTCTTGACAAATTCAAGCAATATTTGCTAATGTGGACAACCTCACGCTGCCTAGGGGCAGTTCTTGCCTATATTGGCTCGTGTACTGATGGTGCAAGCTTACCAATTTCCAGAGGGATTTTGAAATTCATGAACTGTTTGGATTTTGAATTCTGGATATTGTTTCTAAATTTCTCAAAGACAGTAGCAATATTTGCTTGCATCAATTCTGGAATAAACTTGGTTGAGATACTGCAAGAAAGATTTAATTTAATTTTGTTTTGAAGTAAGAACACACTCATCATTCTTTGAGGTTTTTAAGGTATTAAAGGCTGCCTCAGACATCCCTCGCCAAAAAATTGCTGATGTGGAAGTATTTGCTGAGGAAATATTACTGCATGCCTGTTTTTTTCTTTCTGCTTTTCTCAAAGCTTCTGCTTTGGATGCTTGTTTTGCTTGTGTGGGGCTTTTAGGGGTAAGAGTGAGGGGTGTCTTCTGGAGGCGCTGTGATATTGGAGTAACATGGGGAATGGGTTGAGTAATGCTTCCTTGTCTGTGTCTCAGCTCCAAAAATCTGTTTGATCTAACCTGGTACCACCATTCCTGTACCATAGATAATGCAGTGGTTTGATGGGGTAATATCATGACAGCAGAGCTCTTAAAACAGTAGCCAGAAGATCTACAGCAGAGCTTTAGAAAGCATAGGCTTAGAAATAGGTCAAGAGCAGAGCTCCAGTAGAACTGTAATAAACATAGCTGGCTCTGGCTGAGAAGGAGGTTTTCCAGTTATTATCTTATCTTGCAATTATGCAAGCCTGTCTTGCTGTGTGTTTTTAAGTGTGCATTCTTTGTTCTTTTGTCTCAAAACCTCATATCCTGGTTTAATTTGTTGATTTTTACTGTTTTAAATTGCCAGGCCCCAGTAATTTTTCTTCTGTTGTATACGTTCCCTCAGTTCTCTCCATCCATTAAATTTAATTTTCATCTTTCCCTTTGCAATTCCTGCACCAACATGATGTAGGATTGCTTCAGGAGCAAAGGATCAACAGAATGACTTCAAGAAATGCATTTTGTGTCTCCTGAGTCATGCTTCCCCAGTGTCAGTTTTCTGTCTGAAACATCATTTCTGTTCTGCCTCTCAGCTAAGACAGATATTTTAGATATCTTTGGAGCAGAGTTTAAATCTCTTTCCTTGTGCAAACATCTAAATACTAATTTGTGGTTTAGTTCTTGGTTCTGTAAGTTATTTCTAGTCCTGGCTTCCTGAAGCTGTTTTTTCTATTGCTTGGAAAACTTTTCTGATGCTTATATTGGTGCCACAAATTATACCACTGTGATTATGATTATTTTCAATGTTGCTTTAGTGCTGTGTAATGGTAGCCCCATTAGCATATATATATAATTGCTTATGCTGATTGCTGGTACCATAGCAACTGCAGTAAAAATACTTGAGGATGGAAGTCTAAGCATATTGTGTCAATGTAGAAGTTGGGCAACCATACTGGTAAAGGTAGAGATGAGGGGTGGTCAGAGTCAAAGGGGAGGATCAGGAATACTGACCATGCAGAAGTAATGACTGTGCACATAAGGCTGATTTATATTCTGATTTCTAAATAACAGATACATTTTACACAGATGCTTATAGTGTCAGTGTGAATATTGCTGATTCTTTTGTATTGCTCAGTTTTTTGCTGTATCTGTTCAATTCCTCTGGATTACTGGTCATAAATGGGGAGGAGGGGGATTCCTAGTGAGAAGGAAGCAGATGGGCTTTAACTAATGCCAAAATTAGACTTGATTTTTGTGGTGAAACATATGTAAAATCAATGTACCGGGACAACTGAGCATCCCTGGAAAATTCTGAAATGCATAAATCTAGAATTCAGATGGGGAGAGATTAAATGTACCTTGGTTTTTCAGGTCTGTAAATAAACCCTAATAATAGAATGCAAGATTTGTGTTTGCTTTGGTTTAGGTTTTTAATCTGAGTATTTTACTTCTTGCCATTTTAAAGCTTTCTTACAGCTGGAGAAGAAAGAACAAAAACTAAGCATCGATCAGCCATCTAAAGGAACAAGGAAAAATTACTCTTTCACAAATGAAGAAGTAAGGCAGATTGATCGGGAAAACCAAAGGTTGCTAAAAGAACTGTCCAGGCAGTCTGCAAAGCCAAGAAGAAGTACCACGTTGAAGAAGTCATCTGTACCGCCTCCTAAATTGTACCACAGTGCCCTCAACAGGCAAAAGGAGCAGCAAAGAATTGAAAGAGAAAACCTGGTAAGTTTTGAGAAGTGATTTGGATCAGTAAATTGAGAAGGACTATTTGTCGCCACATGAACTACTGATAAATACTTACAAAACTGGTAAGGCAGCACTTGGAGCTTTATTCCAGTGAGTCTGCAATGAATTTCCATTACTATGCTCTTTGTATAATTGTTCATATGGTTTTTTGGGGGGGGGGAATGATGCTTTTTTCCAAATGAAAATAATTTCAGTTTATATGAATTTGCTCTACTTTAGTATCATTCATTTTAAGAGGAACAACCATTATTGTTAACATGCTTATAACTTTGGATAGCAGTCTGACTCTATTCATCTTGTTTCATGCATCGTGATTACTAATCTCTCAAGAACAGGCTTGCAAAAAATGAAGCAATCAATGTGATAGCATCAAACCCATTGTATTTGAAATACAGAGGATACTATGTGAATGTCAGTTTTGGGTTTTGACTCATTTTATAGCTATCTGTCTCTTTCAATATTTGTAGCACTCTGGTTGTCACAGTATTTGAATGTAATGGCAATCACAATAACTTACTCTAGTGGAAAACAGAAATTGAGGCTCATTTATAAGGATATTGGCAGAGTTGCCAAATAACAATAATACTGGTTTGAATAAGGTATTTTTAGTGATTGAATTGTGATACATATAATGACTTTCCTATCTCCTAGTTGTTCATTAGTGTGTTTGAAAAGGAGATAAAATATAGATAGATATTTGGAAAATTTATAGTGGAAGTAATTTATTCACTTCTTTTCTTCTGTGTAAGTGTAGGTTGCAATTTCCTTTTATATAGATAGACTTTCTCCATGTTGAATCTGTATCTCTGTTTAATTGACCTATTCAGGAAAATCTGTTAGGCTTTAGTTCTTCCACCTTTCAGACATCTAGATTGTTAAAACTTTTCAAAGTAGGAAACTTTCTCCCCAGCTCCACTAGGCTACAGTTGACCAAAAGAACATTATACTTCACACACTGAAAGAATTTGGCATAAATACTTGTTATAGATGTGTGATGCTTCTCATTGTCTGGGTAGGAAATGTTTTTAGGCTTCAGTGGTTTTAGGTTCGTAGCAGAGCTTTCTTCATGTGTTGTGGGGTTTTTTATTGTTGTTGGTTTTTGTTTATTTAAAACTTTGAAAGCAGGACTTGGTCTTCTACATGAACCTTGATAATAAGAGTGTATTCTTAGGCTGTGGGGAGAAAGTGCTGTGTCACAGTCACTTATGATCTAACAGTAATATGCTGTACTACATAACAATAGATGATTACTGGAAATTAACGTATATGATATTTTGCAATACTCTTCTGTTTGCCCAAAGCCACAAACCTTTTCTCTTATGTTATATTGCAATATTTTGTCCAAGAATGTCTTGCCTTTGCAACTTTTGGATCAAAAATTCAGCAAACCTAAGCACATAAGGTCATTTCACACATTGCTGTTTTAGTACATGTTAGACATTAATGGTCATTGCTTGTAGTCCAAGAAATAATATCCTTCATTTACTTACTCATTTATGCTTTAGTTGTTGTCGTCAGCAACATGAGTGGACACATTGGACATCAGAGTCATTCCTTAGAATTTATGTTAGGACATCATGCTATTCTAGACTATAAAAACATTTGGTTTATTCTTTTCCCCAAACTCAGGATGATATATTCTGCTCTTCTTTTTGGAAGCATGATTCATCAGTACAGCTCTTATGTTTTGTTTAACATTGCTATCATTTTTGAGCAATTCAGTTTATTTTTTTATTCTGTCTGAAGTGTATGTGCACCTGGAGCATCACAGTTGTAACGTATTGATTTTTCTAGCACTACCTTTTGGGATCACTGCAAGTATGACATGCTTTTTTCAGAGACTGTAAATGAAAGAGCTGCCCTACCCTGCCCACTGATAAGGGTTTTTTTGCTTTATATAGCTAAAAGTATGTGCTTTATGAACTTTGTTGCTTTCTTCTGGTCAGCAGCTTTCTTCACCTTTGTAGATTGAAGAGCTGGAATTCCATGGAAATTCCTTATCAATCTTTCTTCTATAACTTGACAGGAATTTTTTTTTATTTTTTTTTTTTATACAAGGCCTCAGGTACTGCATACAGGTTATGCTGCTTGATACGCTTTTGTGAAATGTTCGTTGGAGAAGGATGCAGGGTTTTGTAAATAAGTCAAGAATAGAAATCTACAACAGTAGTCTGTGCAGGGTGTCAAAGAGTTTTGATGCAGAGATTTTTTTTTTTCAGCTTTTATAATTTCTTGTCCTGAGGTTACCACCTTGTCTAGGGAAAACTTCCACTTGTTCTGCTAGAACATTATTGGAGTAATGCCCATATTTACTGTCATCAGAAAGACAGCTTGATTTCTGGTGCAGGCATTTGGCATCAGAGGTGATGCAAGGAAAGTAATTCAAATATTAGGAAATTAGAGAGGAATCTAAGTGGTTTGGTGCTCTCTAGCTTTGTGAAAGGGTGCAAGGAGGTACAGGGAATATATGTTGCTCCCACAGACTCTGCTAGAAAGAGCTGTGATTGAATAAAAAGGTGCATTGCCCTGAAGAACAGTAGTTATAAGGTAGTGATTAGCAATTTATGGAAAAAGCACAATTAGCAAAATAGATCTCTGTTAAAATTAATGTCAGAATTTTGATTGCTTATCTGAGCTAGCAAGACCAGAGTGCGTCTCTTGCCAATAGAGGATGCTGCTGATTCAGCAAACATTCTACTCTTGTGTTTGAAGATACTCCCAACTTCGTATCCTGGCCAGCGGAAAGGAACATAAGCGTGACTGATGTGTTACTTTTTTCCCATGTCTGCTTATGTGTCTCTATCTGTATTGACATATTAATTCTTATTTCTGCCAGTATAAATAAGATACTCAATTTCATAGACTGGACACTACACACCATTTAAACTTTTAATGGTTTATTGTGTGATGCAAAAATCTGTACAGGTGTATACAGGTAAGTATTTGGGGACCTTGAAATACAGATTTGCAGCCCACACCATTCTTCAGTCACTTCATCTAAACTTAGAAGTAATTCATATCTGTATGTTGGGTTTTGTTGGGGTTTTTTTCATCATTTTTATTAATTCTGACTAGGATTTAGGTGTTAGATGACCTTAGTGAGCTAAGCTGCTGTGTTCAGCCAAGTTCCTAGGGACCGATGACCTTTTGAGTTCACAGTGGAAGTTCACTGGAAAATCCCAGCAGGTCTGGGACAGCAGTTCTCAAACCTTAGATCAAGGGGGAAGAGGGTGTTGTCCTTTCCTGTGGATATTTGGTCTTTTCACACATCCCTGTGTGGTGTTCTTGCCCCATGCTGTTATGACTCATTGCACATAACACTCCATGTTGTTCGTTCCCCTACCTCATGCTCCCCCAAAATGTACCCTAAGCCCCAACAGATCCACCTCTGGTCCCAGTTCCAGTATAGTCACCCTCCCACACAAAAAAAAGCACTTATTGTGTTTCTCAGCAAGGGCTGTCTTTCTCTTTTCACCTGCTTGGTTCCCCAAGTCGTATGTGCTGCAGATGTCATGAATGTTTCTCCCCACCACTTGTTCTAGTCATCATGGCCTCTACCAGCACAAAGATCCTTCAGCCAAACTGTTTCCCTTCTCTTGCAGTCTGGGCTGCCTTTGTCTTGCTGGAAAACCTGAACCTCCTTTAGAAATGCAAGTACTGTACTGCTATAAATGAATGTATATTCATTTGTCTCTGCTTGATTTAACGGTGTTGATGGGCTGTGGTAATTGGGTGGGGAGAAAAGAGCAAGCGAGGGATAGAGTCACTGGCTGCCACTACGTACAAAGAATATACCTTATCTTGAGCCACAGCCTTCAATCCTGTGCTGCACTGCACCTTCCCTGCCATCCATGTCATGCTGCAACCAGGGAGATAACTTCTAGGCATGGAAAGAAACAGGAGGGGGAGGGCACTGGTCCATCAGGGTTGTGCCTGGGCACCTTGTACTTTCCTCCCTTGATGTATTCCGCACTGCTTTTTGTCTGTCTTCCCTTTGTCCTGTGTCCAATGACCACATCCGGAGTCTGAGAGCATCAGGCTTCGGATGCTGCATACTGTCGTGGTTTAACCCCAGCCAGCAACTAAGCACCACGCAGCCACTCACTCCCCCCCCACCCAGTGGGATGGGGGAGAAAATTGGGAAAAGAAGCAAAACCCGTGGGTTGAGAGAAGAACGGTTTAATAGAACAGAAAAGAAGAAACTAATAATGATAACACTAATAAAATGACAACAGTAATAATGAAAGGATTGGAATGTACAAATGATGTGCAGTGCAATTGCTCACCACCCTCTGATCAATGCCCAGTTAGTCCCCGAGTGGTGATCCCCGTGCCCCCACTCCCCCCAGTTTATATAGTAGATGTGACATCACATGGTATGGAATACCCCTTTGGCCATTTTGGGTCAGCTGCCCTGGCTGTGTCCTGTGCCAACTTCTTGTGCCCCTCCAGCCTTCTTGCTGGCTGGGCATGAGAAGCTAAAAGATCCTTGACTTGAGACTAAACATCACTTAGCAACAACTGAAAACATCAGTGTTATCAACATTCTTCTCATACTGAACTCAAAACATAACACCATACCAGCTACTAGGAAGACAATTAACTCTATCCCAGCTGAAACCAGGACACATACTTATGTGGTTGTAGAAAGAATAGCAAGGTGGTTTGGCCTTACTGGTCTCAGTCTGGAGGAGAAGGCTGTAGGGAATGCAGTTGTGAAAGAGAATGTAGTCTTCTGGGTCTTTGTAGGAGCTCAGAAATATTCATATTGGGTTGGTGGCTCCTTAGAAACTGAAGCACACAGGGTTTTTTAAGATATTTTTGCTTACTGGGTTCAAAGCCATTGTATGCCATGACTAAAGACAAAATAGTGGTAGTTCCTGAGATTATGATGAAGTGCAATGAAAAAAAAAAAAAGAAAAAAAAAAAAAGATGTTAAGATGTTTCCATGGCCCCCTCATCAGGGGAAACTATCAGGATGTGGGATTGGCATGCAGATGTGTCTGGCTAAAATATACTGCAGTACGGTGCAAATATAGTGCAATTCTGTGATCATAGTATTTATGGTATAGGCTCTTTGTGGTCAGATTTTTTGTGGTCTGCTGATTCCTGGCCCAGACTTGAGATTCCTGAACACTGCTGTGGTAATTATAATAAAGACTGATTAATTGACAGGTTCAAGGAAAGTTTTGGTTATTTTGCACACTGCTCAATTCTGTGGGATTATTTTTGTCTTGTACTCTTAGCTTACTTTCTTTGTGGTGATGCTAGCCACACATAAATTTGATAGCTGTTCAGTTTAAAAGACTTTTCTGTAGGTTGAAGCATTTTTTGACATCTAGAGTTTGTCAGGTTAGAGCTAATTAATGCAACTGGCAATTGAAAAAAATTACAAATACTTGTATTGATAAGAACAGAAAGCTGTCCCTGAATGCACTGTTATCTACTTCCCCCTCCCCCACCTGGACTCTGCAAAGGGACGGTGTGGTCACTAACATCAGTGACATTAGAGGAGGCATAACATAAATAAATTTGAACAGCTGTCAAGGCACACTAGTCAGCTGGTTAGGATTCAGAGGAGGTGAAACTGAAGCCTTCATGCATTTAAAAAGCAAAGTAAAACAAGAAAAACTTTTTTACCTTCTCTCTGAACTCAGTTTAGGAGTACTGCATTTTCAGTGTTGTTTTCTTCCTTTTCAACATAACTGCAGAAGAGTGTGTACTGATTTTTTTTTTTTCTTTTTTTCTGACAGAGCATTAGAATTAGCTTTAGTGCTCTCCTGATATGCCCAAAGTTGAATTAGCAGCAGCATTTATCTTGGCCCATTGTATAGCAGCAATCTTTTGATACAGTGTCAGGTTCCTTTGTTCTCCAGTTGTTGGCAATCTGACATTTCCTTCTGTCATTGACAATATGTATTTTAGGGTCTTTATAGATACTAATCTATGTCCAAATGCCTAGATTTATAAAGGATTATCCTACTCCTAGAAGGTAATCATGCAGGAACACCTTCTGTGATTTTTTCTTTTTTTTTTATATTATTATTCTACTTTTATTGTAAACTGTATTATAATAAAGTAAAAGAAGATGGGGAAAATAGAAGCCTTGGGAGGCTTTTGCCAAGCTGGGAGGTCATCAATGATATGATATTATATATGTATTGATCTTGAATCAAGAGCTTTGAGGAGCTACAATGCAATTTGGAGCAACTAATGACATTCCTGCCATTAGTGTCTATTATTCTTATTTATTTATTTATTTATTTTTATTATTCCTTAAATTTGATTGGGAGCATATATTTGGATTATGTTATGTGATCTGATTCTTTGGTCATTAAGATCAATGATGAAATTTCTATTCTCTTTAGTGGTACAGGATTAAAACTCCAGAGATAAAGCACTTAAAAAGAACAAGGAAAATTGCAGTATTCTTCAGTCTATTTCTCAAAAGGAGAACAAAATGAAAGAAGTAGTAGATTTATATGCACACTTGAAAAAGAATATTTGTTCAAGGTACTTGTACCATTGTACAAGGTAGTTCCTTGGTTAAGGACCTCAAGACTGTAGGGTTGGTAATAAAAACATAAGAATTGGATTAGTTCCGGTTTACAGACTTAGTAGGTCAGGACTGCCATTTCAATGTGTTGATGAGTTCATTTCTGTATGCAGCAGGCTGTTCTCCAAACTGCAAAATTCATGACTGCAAATAGTGTGTAAGTTAGCATGCCCTGGGTACAATTCACGGCAGAGGGCAAGGGCACCACAGGAGCTATTGTCTCATTCTCCAGAAGAGCTTTTTTTTAGAACACTTCTGCACCACAGAATCTATATCTGCTTTTTCTGTAGCTCAGGGCTGTATCAAGTCCAGTGTTAACCTGTTCAAAAAGTAATGTTTTAGTGCTGAGAGAGGTCTCTTTTTGCTTTAGTAATGGGGGCTTGATACTTGTCAAAATACAGGCATAAAAGCAAAAGCAGAGAATTGTATTTAAACTAGAATAAAGCAGGCTATATAAAAATATTTTATGTTCAGAATCAACCTTGAAATTACTGCAGTGTTAAGGTATGCAAATTCTATGAGGCTGTTACAGTTGGAGTGCAGACTTGATACATGCTTGACTCATAGGGGTGTCACTTACACAATCTACCCGATCCATTTGTGATTGAACTGAACGTATTGAGAGCTTCCATTTTTAATATTGAAGGTAAATAAGTGATCTCTGCAAGTCTAAATGTATGTAGTTGTATTAGGAGATGCAGATGGAGTTGTGAGTAAAATGTTGGATGTAACATTTAGAGACAAGTCTACCATTCCATGTTCTGCAGCTGGCTTTAGTGAAGAGCTATTTCTAGCTGAAGTCCTTCCTTTGACTTTTGCTTACTTAGGTATTTCCACTTGACGATGAACTGACTGGCACTTGATGCAAGCACTTGTGACGTGTTGTCTGAGCCAAAATCACTTGTGCTTTCTCTCTTGTGCACTCTGTGCAGGTTTCCAGTGCCTATGCATAAACTAACAAGAGTTTGTAGATGCCTGTTACAGCTAGACAATGACAACTGACATCCTGTGAATACTATACTACTTCCTAAATCACTTTCTGTAAATTTTTTTATTCTTCTAAAAAGAAAAGAAAAACCAGTACTTGATTGGGAGTGGGGAAGAAGGATAGTTTCCCACGAAGTGCAGTTTAATGGCTATACAGACAGATTCTTGACTTCTACCATATCAGTATGCATCTAGACAATACATCCTTATTAACAGAGGTATTTTTAGTATTTTGGAGACTTGTGTAATCGCAGTTTGCATTGTCTCTCATTGATAGGATGCATGTCATAACTCTGACCAGCAATGGTTGTGTCATTGCCAAATGTTTGTAGGCCACCAAATGAATTGAAATTAGTTAGTGGAGGGAGTGTATAGATCTATGCGAGGCAAGCACTGGAGGCAAAATATATTAAAAATGTGAAGTTGTTAATTGGAAGTTGTATGTAGCTGGGTACTCCCAAATTTGTCCTGCCATCAGGTTCTTTTTTTAGATTATGGAAATTTCTTAAACCAATAAATCCTGTTTCAAGTAGAAGTAGTTATGCAGAATGGGGAAACTGTCTATATCTTACAAATACTGTGTAAGTAGCTGTTCTAATTTAATGTTTGCTGCATGATTGCCAGGGTTAATTTCAACAAGAAGAAATGACGTCTATAACAATTTCAACTGGAATCTCTTAAAATTATATTATGGATAAAACAAATAGTATCTGGTGGATGTTTGTGCTTTCCTTGTGACATTACTTTCACAGAATTGAGGTCAGTAATTTTCTTTGGGAATCCTGTAGGGCAATATAAAATGGTATAAGTATGCTTGCAAAGCAAAGGTTAAAAAAAACGAAAACAAAAACCCAAAACTTCTCATCCTTCTGGAAATTTAGAAGAGAAGGGTAACCAAAGGTAGGATTAGAAGAGCGCAGCTCATCTTCTCACCACCTTTACTATTGCCAAACAGGTGTGTTGTTTCAAGTTATCATAAAGTACAGTGAACTATGGGGTACTAAAGATGTACTCAACATAGAATTGATGATATGTAAGGGATAGTTACTATTTGTGTCATCTTATTACACTTGAGAAAACAATTGAATGTGAGCAGAATAGCCTATGCTGGTCACCAGTGGAGGAGTTTGTGTTGGCAATGCTAAAAGTTTGGGAGTTTTTGCAGTTCAAATAAAAAAATCAATTTGTGAATGTTTGTTTTGTAGCTTCTTGTTCAGTCTTTCTCTTTCTTGATGGTATTTTTCTTTGATATTAAGGCTTTCCTGAAAAGACTGGAAGCAGTGAAACCAACAGCCGGTATGAGGCGTTCTGAACAATTGATGGACTATCAGCGCCAGATGAGTTACCTAAGTTCTTCACCATCTGTAAGAAGAGGAAAATCTGCTTTCAGCCAGCTTAGTCCTTCGAGTAAGTACTTTCAAGTTGCAGATTCTTGCATATCTTTGCATGTGTTTATCTTTTTATAATTCAGAA
This sequence comes from Harpia harpyja, assembly GCF_026419915.1. Lineage (NCBI taxonomy): Eukaryota > Metazoa > Chordata > Aves > Accipitriformes > Accipitridae > Harpia > Harpia harpyja. Next base: position 53,812,017 of record NC_068941.1, on the reverse strand, counting down.
TTGTGAAGCACTTACTGCTAAGAATAGCAAACAAGTTCCTTTCTCTGTCTTCCTTAGCTTGATCATTTATCACACGGAAATCATTAAAGGAATTTTTTTAATCATACCAGAAGCGTGATGACCGTATGAATTGTTTACTTACCATCCTAAATTTCTAATAAATTATCTTGTTAATCATCTTTTTCCAAGAAGGTAAAAAAATCCCTGTTGTAAAGGAATATTTCTCATTTTGCCAGTACCCTTTATTGAAAGGAGAAGAGAAGGAAACAAAAAAACCCAACACAAAAACCCCAAAGAAGGTTCAAACTGTCATTCAGAAAATGTAAATCTACTGATAGTAGCCTTGTTTCTCTTAGAAATTATGCATGTAATGTTTGGAAGTAGATCGTGTGTCCCCATAGATCCATACACGTCAGGTTGAAGAACCACAGCACTATGGCATAGGCTTGAATTCTTTGTCCTGTCCATTTACAAACAACTCATAACATTTTGGGTTTGTATTCAACTTACTGCGATTTGGGTTTTTTCTGGAAACTGTGGTAATGAGTGTTGCAGTGCTAATATAGCACGAAGTTTTCTGTTGTACTGAGCATAAGCACTCTCACTCTTTTTTTTTGTGTGTGTGTGTGTGTGTTAACAGGAGGCACTTCAAGAGCATCCACTATACCAAGTACAATGAGCCAGAGGAACGAAAAACCTGTGTCTGATTCAGCAAGTGGGGCATTACAGAGACCTAAACCCACTAATGTTCGTGCTGCTTGGTTATAAGTGCATTCTTTGCCTCGCATTCTGAGATGATCCTCAGATTTCTATTTTTAGTGCTTTTGGAAATTCTATGTGCAAAAATATTTTCTGCATTGTTCAGTGATTAAAATGCATTGCATATGATATAATTGCTTATAAAATGGTTTTAAGTGAACACTTCCACTTCAGTCAGTGTGTTCCATGACAGGAAGAACACATGAAACAGAAGGAGGTATTTAAACAGACATGTTAAATAGAAATTGCTAAGTATTATTTTATTCTCAAATCGTAAGTGGAATTTGTATCCATAACATGGAAGGACAGAACTGCTGCACTAAAGAAAATCTTTAAAATAATAGTATTTAAAAATATTGCATTAAACTTGTAAGCATATGCTTAATTCCTAGATCGTCCTTGGTTTTCATCCTGGCTTTAGGTAAGCCTTCTGAACTTCGTGGCTCATGTTCTTCTGACTGAAAGAATCTTCTTTTTACAGCAGCATGAAGGGGTGAAAATCAGATTGTGTATTCCTGCATGGTTAACTAGAATACTGAGGCTGCAGAAGATGATATTTTGCCACTTTTGTACTCCAGGTGTTGAACATTTGTTTTGTACTCAAGGCTGTGCCTCCTCCAGATTTAAAAGAGTTTTGCAATTATATCGGGACCTTTGTGTAGGAAAGAAGCATCTGATGCTATTTGAACAAGAGTAAAGACTGAAGTGAACAACAGTTTCAGATTCACTCTGAACAAGAGTAAGTTTTAGTGACTTCTCAAGCTAGACAATACTTAGCAAGGGAAATATTTCATGGCCCTGCTTTTGCAGATCCTTGCCCTTCTCGGTGGGAAGATATAAACTTGAGCTGCAGGAAACTTGAATGTCTGGTTTTGAGAGTGACTACTAACAGTAGAAAACAGAAAATCTTGTTACACTTCTTAACCTGTTTTTTAATGTCATGTTCATACCAAATATTTGTAGTAGTGTCAGATAAGCTTCAGTAGCAACATCTGTTTACAAGGGGAGCAAAATTTAATGGAATTGGTCAAATAGTAGGTGGTATGATTTATTTCTATACATACAGGCAAACTTTCAGTGAGCTTATTTTGTAGGACTGTAGTCTTATGAAGAGCATAAACTGTGATGCCACTATCCATGGATATTGCTGGAACCCTGCTTGCTTCCCCAGCTTCTTCCCAGGAGAGATACAGGAAATATCTTTCTATTATGCATAAAGAAAAAAAAAAAAAGCTGTATTCAGTAATGGTGGATCTTAGCCCTGTGAAAAGGAAAGTTTATTATTCTTCGCTTGTGCTTGCATGAGGGCTTAGGCTTTCAGGTATTCTGCATTGTAACAAACTTCTTATTTGGTCCTGTGTGATAGTTTGGCAGAGCTTCTGCACCTGGTGACCTGCAGATTAAATTTAGCTGTTTGACAATATTTGAACTTTAAGCAGCATTGTGGCAAACAGATTTTTATTGCAATTATTATTCATTGGTAGGGACTGTAAGGGTTGTTTTGCATAGTGCTGCTGTATTTATTTGTACTATTGTGCTAATTAAAATTATTCACTATTTAAAGATTTTTGTCCTTGAACGTGAATACCAGGGCCACAGTTTAAATACTTTCAAATGTTCATATGATAATTTTTTTTTCTGTGAAGGAGTTCACGAAATAGATTACTTTTAATTGCTTCATCTTATTTTATTGAACTTTGGTATGAAAGACTGTCAATTTTCTATGTCATTTTTGTAAATAATCAGAAATAAAATATTTAACATGAATTGTCACTGCTGTGGCTTCTTTCAGAATTTTATAATTGGTATTAAAGTGCAAAGGAAGTCATGGGAGAAGTGTTTTGTACTATGTGTAGTGGAGGAAAACACAAAAAGCAGTTTATTCATCGATACGCTTTACCTGTTAGTGACTTTTATTTTTAAAATAAGCCTTATTGACAGGTCTTCATTAAGTTAGATAATCTCATCAAGATTTTTGTAACAAAAAATCCTCTTTCTAATAGACTTGTTTTCTGTCTTTTTTGTAAGCTGCCAATTTATGTTCTTTTCTACTTTTTTTTTTTTTTTTTTTTTTAATCCCCAGAAGATCTCTCTGAAAGAAAAGTGCAGGCTGTTTTGCTTCCTCAAAGTGAACTACCACACTAGTTTGACACACGGTTTCAGGTAGGAGGCAGCCTCCCTGCTGAAGTGATAGGATTGCCAGTTTGGGTGACAGCACTGGTGTATTGATCTCACTAATGTGAGAAACGGCCTGTGATGCCCCTGTCAAGTGTTTGCTCTGGAAGCGTCCCTGCCTCATTGTGGGCTCTGTTTCTTCCAGAATAGTGTTCTGCTGTGTGGTCTTTCTATAATACTGAAGGTCTTAAAGAAGGCCCTAGCTCAGATGACTAAGTATATGAGAAGAACAGGGAGCGATATGTATCCCTGCCTGGGTAGCTGACATGTGAAGGGTATTTTCCCAAGCAGACCACTGAATCCTTTAGAACTCCGTTTTAATCCCAGCGAACCTAAAAGATTCAAGCTAATTTGGATGAATCACACAAGGCCATTCCTCATATGGAATATATAGGCTTTCCCATGTGCCAGAGCCTGTCTTCTATCAGAATGCTTGCAGTCTTTACTGAGGATCCTGAGGCATCTCTGCTGTCATCCTGCCACTCAGATGAGAGTTTGTGTGATTGTCCTAAATCAAATGGCTGGCTGGATTTATGTGTCTTCCGTGATGTATGTAGACTTTACATTGGACTGTATTTTCCTGATATTCATCTAATGAGTTCCAGGATTAAGCCCCTGTAAAAAGCCTGAGACACTTGCTTCTAACAGGTCACCAATAACATTTTTTATCCCAGTCTTTTTCCTTGTTCTCCATGGTCAATAGACAAAAATAACCTTGCCTTCCCAACCTGGGTAGCTCATTGTGTCATCTGGTAGCTGAGAGCTTGTGCTTTTCCCTGGAGCACAGTCTGCACATCTGCACAGTGTGGTGGAGATGAGGGCAGTGAGGTCACTTACCTCAAGCCGCCTAGCTGTGCAGTCATGATATGCAGGCAATGATGAATATTTTCACTGTGATACATCAAGAAGAAAATGGGGGGGGGGAGGTTCCTTCTGTGTCAAAGTGGTTTATCTTATGAGCCAGGTACACTGAGCATCAGGTGCAATCTTTGTGGTGGTTCCATGCTGAAAGTCTTGAGCAAAGTAGTGGATGAACCATGTCATTACCACCTGATGAATGAGAAACACAGAAATAAGAACTGCATTTGGAGCCATCTTCCAGGACTGAAATTATGTTGAGGTCATACTGTTTCAGGTATCAGCAGGGATTGCTAATGCTTGTGATACAGGTCTGGTTTGTCCTCAGGATGCATGGTTCTCATACCTTGGTCAAGAAAGCTGCTCTGTCTCCTGGTAACTCTCCTCCTGGCCAAGATGAGACAGGATTTGGCAACGTTGATCCTTTTGGCTGTCACTTCTGGTTCCAGGACTACTGGTGTTATTCACTGCAGAGTCCGAAAATGCTGTTCATGATTTTTGTTCCAGGCTCCGATTGTGTACAAAAATCATAGTTCTCTCCACTGTCTATATGGTCAGAGCTTGGAACAAAAATGACAGGTCTGGCTTCTCTCCACACAGTGGCTCTTAGGACTAGAACATGCTACGGAGAGATTTTGCTGGTTTAAAGTGAGAGGGGCTTCACAAGGGGAACACAGGTGGCTGAGATTTGCCACCTGGGGCATGGTGCTGCTTTCCCTGACATCCTAGGCTGGTGTCGTGGTTTAACCCCAGCCAGCAACTAAACACCACGCAGCTGCTCACTCACTCCCCCCCACCCAGTGGGATGGGGGAGAAAATCGGGAAAAGAAGCAAAACCCGTGGGTTGAGATAAGAACAGTTTAATAGAACAGAAAAGAAGAAACTAATAATGATAATGATAACACTAATAAAATGACAACAGCAATAATGAAAGGATTGGAATGTACAAATGATGCGCAGTGCAATTGCTCACCACCCGCCAACCGACACCCCGCCAGTCCCCGAGTGGCGAATCCCTGCCCCCACTTCCCTGTTCCTATACTAGATGGGACGTCACATGGTATGGAATACCCCTTTGGCCAGTTTGGGTCAGGTGCCCTGGCTGTGTCCTGTGCCAACTTCTTGTGCCCCTCCAGCTTTCTCGCTGGCTGGGCATGAGAAGCTGAAAAATCCTTGACATTAGTCTAAACACTACTGAGCAACAACTGAAAACATCGGTGTGTTATCAACATACTGAACTCAAAACATAGCACTGTACCAGCTACTAGGAAGACAGTTAACTCTATCCCAGCTGAAACCAGGACAGCTGGCTAGTGGTACTCTCCACCTCCAGCTGAGATTATCCAGTAAAGGTAACTGTGGCATCCCTGCAGATGGAGTGTTCTTCTGGTTTTTGAACAACTTTGCAAGGTTTTTTTCCTTCTGCTGTGCTTCTCTCCATGTCTTAAGCTTTTCTGTACAGCTTTTAAAGAACTGATGGCTGCTCCTTCCACGATGAGTGGAGGTTATCATCTTCAGAAAGGTAGGGAAGGTTCAATCTGCTGTCATAGATTCTCCCCCTCCTGCTCTCTGCCATAGGCTTTGCTCTTTAGAGACATGTTTCTCTTTCAGACCCATCTGAATTTCCTAACTTCATCTCATCCAAAAGATCAGTGTACCTCAGTTCCCTCCCCAGATAGTGTCCTTTTAGAGCTGGGTAGTACAGTACATGCTGGATGGTAGGTGGGCTTTGTCTTTCTGTATTAGTAGGACGTATTACCAGGCTATTCAGGGCAGGTTTCCCAGTGTTGGGAATAATGGTTTTGACACAGGTTTTTGCCTGCATAGTTTGTGACTAACTTTTGCAAAGGTGCAAAAGGATTGGGGCATTGGTATCAATCATCTGTGACAACTGAGGTTTCATCTGATGAGTTCAAGTAGCAATTGGAGACTATCTGCAAAGTCCTCTGTTTTCCAGCTTTGCAGAGCTGATAGGTGGATTTTAGGTTACACTTTCAGCAAGTGTTATGCTGAGTGCTGTGGACTCAGTGCAGAGCTACTTTCAGGTGAATGGTTATTTCAGTAAGTTTTGAACTCTGACTCCAAGTCTCTCCATAGAGAGTACTACAGAAATAAGGAGCTGTTTACCTTTAAGTGTTTTCCATATGTATTGTCTCTTCCCACAGTGGAATTTTCCTACAATGATAACACCTCACTCTCCTTTTTAACAGCCTTTACTGCCCCTTTGTCTTTTGCCTTTTTTTTTTTTTCCTGGAATATAGTAACTTACTTCATTTATGCTCCTCTGAACTTTCTTTTGCTTCCTCTTAATTCTCTTACTGCTCATTCACACAGACGCTTCCCCCCAAGGTTTGGTACATCTGTGTTATTACAGTGTCATTGTCTCTGGTATCTTTGTGGCCAACTCTTCCCTGAAACATTCAAATGCCATACGCAACCTTGTCAGTGAAGTAAATGTGAAATGAATAGTTCCAGTGTGTTAGCAGGCTTCTCATAAGGAACCATTAGGAATGTGTGGAGGAAGGAGAAAGGAAGAAAAAGGGCAGAAGCAGGCAGGTAAAACTAAGATTACTGCAACAGGCACTTTGAAAAACAGTAGAAAGATTTTCTTCATAAACTTATGGTTCAATAGGTTGCAACCCTGGTTATTTACTACCAGGAAGAAAACAGACCAGGTATCTAGAAAAGCAAGTGTTAAAGATAGTGACCATGAAAGAAGGGAGATAAATGATCAGGCCAGGTTGAAAGAGACACTATCTTTGTGAGACAAAAATAATTAAATTTAGGTAATTTTAAAATAGGCTGTCATTTTTAGACTAATTTTTTCCCAAATGCTTCAGTTCTTCAGGTGGATAGGTGTTGCTTCCAAATACTGTTTTAGTAGCTTGTACCTGCTGTCAGGGAGACAGAACTGATAGTCTTACCTGTAGCAGACACACACAGCCCATCATGCTAAGTGACAGAGAGCTAGGACTACCTGCATCTGACAAATTAATTTCAAATGTAGGAAAGGGATAACTGGAAGCCATACATATGAAGCAGTAAAAGATGCAGCTGAAATAAAAGCTTATTTGAGTATTACTTGCTTAGTCTCACCCCTTTTCCTAGGTGGCTATATGGCAAACATCTGATTATATGTAGTCTAACTGAACCACTGAAATGGACACAACTCACTTTCCCTCCTTTGCCTAATTAGAGAGCCTGTTCTTCAGTGAGTTCATGACCATGCAGCATATAAGGTTTAAAAACCTCTGTATTAAACATGTAATTAAAATTAAAAAAATTAAGCTGGTAATTAAAAACTCAAGTTGTTAATAATGGTATAGTTGGAAGTACAGTTATTAAAATAACTTAAAAGTATTCCATTCCAGAATACTTTTTCAAGTAAAATAAGCAGCAATGACTTCACTATCAAATGAAGACACGCTTACATCAAAGTTAAGGGTAATATAAATGAATTATCAAAGAAGCTAACAATATCTGGTCGTTTAGCTGCAAGACAACTGGCTGCACTACCCTCAAGCTGAATTCACTTGGTTTTGCTATTGTAGAATTACCAATAACCATTCCACCTACCTAAAACTCTGTTGAAAAAACTTTCAAGAGGCTTAGGCAGTACCAGACAATCACTAATAGTGTGCTGATTAGCACATCACCTTAAAGGACATGTACTTGTCATGTGTTCAGTGTACTGAAAACAGGAAAAAGTTCATTAATATATTAATTTATTTCATGATTTCAGTTTTAGTTCAATTGAACATCAGAGCAGACAACTTTTTGCTTTGTGAAGATACAGGGAGTTTTTGAAACACTATTTCCATATTTTACAAAGTATGTTTGAAAAATCACATTATGGTTTCAACCATATGGTTGTATAATTTGTCAGTGAAGAGGCTGCAGTTAGGAACTCAGCCTGGTGCTTTACTATAGTTTATATTTTCAGACATGCTTTTCACTTAGTATCATATTAAAAAAATACAGCTTTAGAAGAAAACATGATTTTAATTCATGTTAACTGTCATGACACTGTTGGGTAGCTAGAGACATCACTTAGTACAGTAGATATTTCTGAAGACATTCTCTTAAGAGTTCACTATATTAGATTTTAAACTAGGGATAGACCACCTAAGTCTTGTCTCTAGACAAAATGTATTACCTGAAATTTGAAGTATAATATATACACAGGTTCCAATACAAACGTTGGAGAAATTTTCATACAAAATGTAACTGTGATGTAGTGGACAATTTTTAAATTAATGCATCCTCATCTCAACCAGATATGTTACTTATAAATTTTATTCTGTTTCCCTAGGAAATATTTTGTTGTCCATTACATCACAACAGCATATTTTTTAAAAAAGTTGATTGAGAACAATTGAACTACATTATGATGTTAAGTTTTAGACATATTTCTTGATTTCATCATAAAGTACTAATACAAAAGCTCCGCCCATGCCTCTCAACACATTTGACCAGGCACCTTTGAAGAACGCTTTGGATCCTTCATCTTTAGCTATCTTCTTCCAGCAGTCAATTGTGCCCTTGTACATAATATCAGCTGTGGAAACAGACATAAAGGTCACAAGGCTTGAAGTTACACAGCAAGTCTGTTTAAACTTTCATATATTTAAACCAACAAGGAATAAGCAAAATATAGCCAAGAATTGAAAATTAAGTAATCAATTCGTGAAAAGTAATTTTAGTTCTCCACATGGAAATCAAAACAAATCAGTTCTCAGTGTCTTAAGTGAACATGACAGAAATAACCAGCAATGTGTTTCCCATGGCTTTTTTTTTTTGAAGGATTCCAGTAAGAAGGTCATTAGTTTTCCATTAAGACAAAAAAATACGCTGCATCTCCCATCACACCTTGATGAAGAGATACTTTCTGCTGCTAGAACACCATAGGAGCACTTATTCTTACCTCCTTTTCGGCCAGACTGCATCATCATCCTACGTCGCACAGTATCAAAAGGGTAAGAAACCAACCCTGCTACTGCAGTGACAGTCTGGGCAATCATCCAGCTCACTACGATATGCACATTCTTTGGATCAGGCAACATACCTATCATCAAGAACAAATGATGAGAGTCAGTACAGAGGGAAAGGGCTGTGGGAAAAAAGGCTGTGGAAGGAACAATCACCCACCAACCCCATGAGTCAATCAGGTAAACTCAATCAAGCTTTCAACTTCTCCCTTCATCCACATTTGACTATTAACAGGTACTATGAGTGAAACAAGTTTATAGGACTCTTGGATTTTGGGATCTAAGCCCTCTTCATGCTTCCTGACCGAAAGGTTTCTCCTGCAGAACCGTCCCAGGCTTGTGTCATGAGCTGCAATGAGTAACAAGCTACCATAGAAGCCCATCTGTCTTAAGACAGAGAAAGAAACTGGAAAGTGTCCGAAAAAACTCTGCAAACCCAAGGCTTCTGATCAGAGCAGCAAGTTGAGGGAGGCAGGAATGCATTTCAAAAACACCTGTGTGTATCTTAGCACTAGCAGCCTGAACTGGTGCTGAGCCAAGCCCTGCTTGTCCTCATACCACCAAATGCCCTAGGGTGCCTTTACTGGATGGACCTTCCCTTGCAGTCACTCCTCCATGCACTTCTTACCCTTGGCCGTGTCGTAAACCCCAAAATAGGCTGCTCTGTAGATGATGATGCCCTGAACAGACACACTGAATCCTTGGTACAGGCCCCTCAAGCCATCAGACTTGAAGATCTTGATGATGCAGTCGCCCAGCCCAGTGAACTCCCTCTCGCTGACTCCTTTGCCCACATCAGCCGCCAGCCGGGTCCTGGCAAAATCCAGCGGGTAGACGAAGCAGAGGGAGGTGGCTCCCGCAGCACCCCCGGACGCCAGGTTCCCCGCGAAGTAGCGCCAGAACTGCTTGTGCCTGTCCACTCCCCCCAGGAAGATCTGCTTGTACTTGTCCTTGAAGGCGAAGTTGAGGGCCTGGGTGGGGAAGTACCGGATGACATTGGCCAGGTTGCCTCTCCAGAAGGAGATGATGCCTTGCTCCTTGGGGATGCGGACTATGCAGTCGATGATGCCCTTGTACTGCTTCTCCGCCGTGATCTGTTTGCTGGCATGCTGGACCTGTACGGCGGAAAAGGAGGAGGGGTGGGAGGGTAGAGAGAGGGACACTGCAGGGGTGACCCCGCACGGCGGCCCGCTGAAGGGCACGGACAGGGCCTGCCCCGGCTCCCGCTGCCCCGAGGCGGTGCCGAAGGGCCCGGGCAGCTCCCGCGTAACCGGAGCCGGCCGAGCTCCTTCCCATATTTAGTCACGACGGCCGGCGCCCGCCGCGCCGGCACCCACCTGTGGCGCAGCCCCGCCGGGCTCCCGCCGCCGCCGCCGCCCGCGGAGCCGCCGCCGCCCCCCGGCCCCCGCCTCCTCCTCACCTGCAGCAGCAACTTCACTCTCTCGATGGGGGCGACAGCCGTCTTGGAGATGGCGGCAGCGACCCCGCCGGCCAAAAAGTCCTTGAGGAAGCTTAGCGCTTGGTCACCCATACTGGGAGCCGGTCCGACACCCCCTGCCCGGAGAGAGCCAACGAGCCGCGCACCTCCCCACCCGGCAGCCCCCGCGCCCCGCCGGCCAAATGGCCCCCTGCCCCACGCCGCCCCTCTTATACCCCGCGGCCTCTCGCGATAGGAGGAGGCGTCCCCCCGTGGCACGGACATTGGCTGGGACCCCCGCGGGCCCGCCCCCGCTGGGGGGCGCGGGGCAGCGCCGCCATGTTCCCTTGTGGAGGGAGCGCGAGGGCCGCGGGGCTCGGGACGTTTAAAGGGCAAATTAAAGTTATCTGGTCGCTGCCGGGGAACGCTATGTCAGAGCATGTGCCTGCTGTATTAATAGCTCCCGGGAGGCACAGGAGGGGACTAAGGAAGCTGGCAGGAGTACCTCAGGCGATGTTAACTGTTTCGTGCAGGCCGGAGGCTGGCGCTGGGGGCTGAAAGCTTGGCCGGAGAGGGCTGCGTGCAGCGACCAGTCAGCTTGTTGACTGAAGTCAACTCGAAGAAGCAGGACTGCTTTAAGCTGTGACTTTGCGTGCGTGGGTTCACACCATGAAGGGTGAGGGGGACGTGGATGCGGGGCAGGTGCCCTGGTTGTGGGTGTCGTGCCCTACAACGGAGGTCACCGGGGATGCATAGCCAGCGTGGAAGGTGGTGCAGTGGTGCAATGTTCATGAGCGTCGGTAACCAGAAATGGGCTAGACCTCTCTGGGTCGAGGACAAAGAGAGCTGCTTCACGTTTGATACACTGTGTGAACTTGCAGGCGTCGAGGTCTTTAAATACCCCGGCATGCTCCAGGACCTGGCTTTCCCAAAGAGCAGACAGCGTGCCTTCCTGCATTGTACCCTCATTTCAACCCTGCAAGGTCAGACCCTCACAAGAGTCGCAGTCAGTCCCCTCCGAAGGTGGGAGGGGAAGGGACTTCAGGAAGCACGTGCCCAGGCACGCTGAAGTTGCTTGACTCGCACCAGATGCAAAAGAGGAGTAAAGGCTCTAGTGAAACCCTGCCTTCATTTAGTGTCTGGTTTTTAGGGAAACATTTGGGTCTCAGATGAATATTGCATGGCTCCCTCGCTAGTTTCCCTGTTTCTCATCTGTTCTTTCTGGCTGAGCCCCATGAGAAAGCAAGAGCTTATGATTCACTGTTAGGTGACTTTGTTGCGTGGAATAGTTAATGCAAAAGCCAATGCAGCAAGTTGTAGATTCGTACCTAGGAGTTTGCCTTAAAAAGGCATTAAGATGTGCCCCTAGGACGATGTTATACTGAGGAATGCATAGGGTAATGGGGTCTGCTTTGATTTGTTAATATGGTTTCAATAATGGAAATCGGATTCATCTTAATGTAGGTGCTAAAAGATTGGCCATTCCACGAAGAGACATTCTCTTCAGGACAGCAAATCTCTTCTCGCTGACGTGTTTGTTAGCACGAGTCAGTGAGACTGTAAATTTGATCCGCTGTCTCTCTTGCCCTCTGCTGCTCTTAGGTCTGTTGAGGTAGAGGTCTCTTCTCATGAACCTCAGCTCTGGGAAGCAGACGGCAGCTTTAACTTCCAGGAACACCCTTTGCACCTTGGCCATCCTGAGCAGATGGAGCCTTTCCCCAGCTTCTAAGAAAGGGGAAGAGAGCTCCCCTGAAGAGACCTTTTCCCCAAGCAAGGACCAAAAGCAGGTGCAAGCAGGAAGCATAGGGGATCCCTAGAATTAGACTGTGAGTTGAGGGGAGTATTATTTAATGTGTGTGCCCTTGACCTCTCCTTTTTCTTCCTCATACTTCACTCACCAGGTCTGGTGCCTCCTCTTTTCACAGGAAAGTAAATATCCCTTTTAACGTCTCAGGGCTTCTACTGCTGGTTTCATACAGACCCACGGGACGGTGGTGCTCACAGTTACTGCCCAACTGTCCAGACTGATGTCTTCTCAGTGTGTGCACTCTGCTGACTCATGTATGGTGAGTGAGAGGTGGGAGAGTGGCAGTGGGATGCTACTGGGGAGGGAGGGGAGTGGGGGCCTGGAGTGAGACTATGGTGGGGGGGTCTAGCCTGAAAGAGTCTTTTGCCTGCCTCTCCCCCACCATCTTTGTTTTAGCTCATTTAAATTGCTTTTTTATTAAATGACATTTTTAGCTCATTTAAATTGCTTTTTTTTTAAATTACATTTTAATAAAGTCTTTATCACAAGAATCACAGTTAGTTTTTTAAGTTATTGTTGTGCATCATCATCCCACCCCACAGAGGCACTTTGGTTTAGTAAGTACTTCTGTAGCACTAACGCTGTTTACCCATGACTGCCAGTATTTAAAGAAAGCAGTGCATAGAAAGCGAATAGCCACTTTTTCTGCTTCTGCTCTCCCTTCCCTGAGCCCAGGTGTCTATTTCCAGGAGATACTTGGCTTCCAACAGTTTTAACAAAAGTAGGGCTGGACCAGGACATGCGTCTGCTACTCTGAGGGTTATTCTTAATTTGTTTGATTTTTTGCTCCAAATGCCTGTTTTGGATCTTTCCTATGTATGACAGTGAGGCTTTTTATGCTGCTTACTGTAGGAGTTCAAATGTATCCTGTAAGGAACTTATTGCTAACTCCAACAGTACCACCAGACTTGATGAAAAGCATTTCCACTAGCTGGAAATGTCATTTAAAAAAAAAAAGTGAAAGGAACTTTGGCTTTTCATACAGTTAGTTGGTGTTTGGTGCTCTATATTCAGAATAGTTGTTGATACTTTCATAGAGAAATGGTTAAAACAGTTCTGAAAATGCAGGCTTTCCTTTCTGAATTATTGAAAGCCAGCTTTTAAGCCTCATCTTCCTTAGATCTTTGCAGCTTGGGAAGGATTAGCTGGCTTTCTAGGCTGAGTTTGTGGGTGCTCTGTACTGCTGACATAGCATAAAGACACTGGAATTTGTTCCTAAAAATTCTGAGCTAAAAATAATAACCTAGATCTACATTTTCAAAGAGATTAGTAACTGACTGCATTGTGCTTTGGTGTGTGAATAGCCAGCTTGAAACACTACAGGAGATCAATTTTTACAAAGTCGTGTGTACCCTTGTTTATTTGCATTTCCAAGACAGTGGGAACCCTAGTGTTGAGGCTAGGCCAGACACAAAATAAAAAACCTTTTCCTCAAAAGTCAGCAGTCTTGAGTCTGACAGCAGACACAAGGGGCAGCACAAGGAATCAGTCAGACCATCCTGACCCCCAGCATAGACAGTGATGGATAGACAGTGTATTGGCATGATACCAAGAAGAAATATGTGGGGTTTTTTCAGGAAAGATTTGTAGGGTTGTAGTAAATTCTCCTCGTGTAGGGTTGGTTTATGTTTGTGGTCAGGAGGAGGAGAGTAAGAGAGCCCCAAGAGGCTAAATGAGGATGAGAGTTGAGGAGAAATAACAGCGTTGGTAGTGACAAAGATGGTCAAGAAGAATGAAGAATTGTGGATTTTGAGTTTTGTCTTGGGCAGATATTAGGGTGATTTTAGCTGGGTATTGGTGTTATCTGGCTTAGGAGCCTCCATTGAGCTGGAGAGGAGGAAAACTGGACAGTAAGTGTAAGCAGCACATTGAGGAGGGAAGTGTTAGTGCTGAAAATAGCAGTGGGAGTCAACACAGGGTATGTTTGTTTATTAGAGCTTGTCTGTAATGTGAGGACAAGGAGTTGGAGGAGGGTCAAAATTTCAGAAGAAAACTGAGGAAGTGGATGAAAATGGATATGAAACAGATCAGAAGTTACGTTGTAACAGGGCAAGCATGGGGTGTCAAAGTAGGAAAGAAGAAATACACAACATGTGACACAAGGAATAGACTTGCAGGAAGTGGGCAGTACCGTATTGGTATTTCCTTTGGCAAGGATTTGTGCAGAAGATGTTCAGAAAGAGAGCATTTGAGAAGTGCATTAAAAGTGGTGAAAGGCAGCCAGGTCTTCAGTTAATTTGGAAAGGTAGGAGGAAAAATTAGGAGGATGGCACAACCAGAAGGGGAGACAATTAAATGGTTGTGGATGAAGTAAACCTGACCACAGGCCAACCAGGAAATAGAAGATGAAGGCAGACTGAGGCATGTGTTTGGCAGCCAGACTTCATAATTGATGAGATACGAGTGGAGAGTAAGAAACAGAGAGAATCTACAATCAAATCTGTGCTAGGGAAGAAAGGTAAAGCAGGAGGAAGAAGGCTGAGATTAGGTGGGATTTTATCAGTCTGATGAGATTAAAATAATGGAAAGAGCAAATGAGAGGACATGAGGAAGGACATGGCAGGTGAGGGAGCAGGTCAGAGAGGAAGGGTGGGACAACAGAGATCAGGGGTAAAGCAATGGTTGCTGCAGCCCGTATCAAAGGAATTGCTCTTCCAGGGAGTAGAACACTGAGTGAGGGGTGCAGGTGAAATGGACAGGCCAGGGCAGGGAGACATGTGGGTGTCTGCTATAGGGTGTCAGCAAGGACATCACCGTGAAGGCTGGAAGCTTCATGAGGATGAGTATGAGAAATTGTGAGGAAAGGAAGAGGCAGTTGAAATCGCAGAGGAAGGCTGATAAGGAGGAGCTGGCTGGCTGGCTGACAGTTCTTCAGAGGGGAAAAGAGCTGAGATATTGCTCAAAAGCAGGTAAAAAGTGACAGGGATGGTGAGGGCAGCCCCAGTGTGAGAGTAAGGGGTGGAATGGGATGAGAAACAGAGGTCTCTGTAAGAGACTGAAGCTGCAGAGGGAGATTCAGACAAGGGGATCCAGGATGTGTGGACACTGAGACTTGATAAGCCTGTGGGAAATATTTGAAGTTATCTTCCAGCAGCTGCAAGTGAAGAGAAGGAAGGGGAGTGGAATGGGCAGAAGGACAGAACAGGAATGCAAGAAGGGCTGATTGAGCAATGGTAAAATCTTGAGAGAGTGGGGATGGAGAGGTGGAGGTATGGCAAATGTCACTAAGGGCAAAAAGGAGGCAGAATAAGAGGTAGGGCTTGGTGCCTCTGGTAGGTTTTTTAAGAAACAAGAAGGAACAGCTGAAGGAATAAAAAGGGAGAGAGAAAACCAGGCTAGCTGAGGAAGGAAAACTAGAGGAGTACAGAAGCGTGTTGCAGCAAGAGGGCAGGATGAGAGATGTGGAGGAGTAGCCCACAAGCAGGGTTAACCAGGTTAGACAGAATCTCTCTAGTCTCCATTGGCTGGTTTCTTCTTCATGCAGGTATGTCGCCAGGCATGTTATGTTTTTGACATTCCCTTTTGACTAAACTAGTAATGAAAGCACATGTGTTGACTGAATGTCCTCTGCCATGTTAAGGATTGCCTTGGTGAAAGCAACTAACCTAATTTTAATAAATTTTTTCAATTTTCAGTGCTTCATTGACTTCACTAGTGGCTGCACTAGTGGAGGAGAAGGCAAAGGTCACTGGAAATAACGGGCATGGGGAGCCAGGGAGAAAGGAAACAAATCAAGCACTAATCCTGCAGGATTTGGTTCCTCATCAGAGGATTGTTTCACACAGTTTTCAGAACCTCAGTTTCTTGTTTAATTCTGTTGCAGTATTGGGTATGACAAGACTGCTTTGAGTCAAATCAGTCAAGCACTAATTCCTGCTACACTAGTTGTTTGAAGAATTGAAATCACAGTCTTTACTCTGAATTTAATTTCTCTTCTCTATAGGACTGTAAATACTTGGTACGCTGTAGACAGAATAACAGTATTGCTAAGATTTAGAACTTAAGTAATTTTTCCTCATAGGTCTCAATATACCTAGAGAACAAAAATCTTTTATGTCACAAGTGTGCATTACAGTAAATAAATGGATGCTACAGGCTGTCATAAACATTTATATTACTCTAGAACATCTATTAATTGTTTGATAATTAATGCATTAATGCAACAAACATAACAGTACACATTACAGATTATGGTAAACTCATTAATCAGAGGCATTGTGGACAGTTTCCAAGCCATGGATATAAGCAAATTAATGACCTGTTAGACTCCATAGTAGTTGATTTACTATTTATTAACTCTTTTTTAGTAAATATATTTTTGATATCAAGTATGACTCATTATCCTCAGACTGTATTTTGGAAGAAAAGGCAAAGAAAAGTAGAGTGACTTGCTCAAGGTCATTCTGTCAACATGTGGCAGAGCAAGGCACGAATGCAGGTTTCCTAGTTTTGCCAGATCTCTCTCGTACATGCTGTTTGTATATATTTTTTAATTTCCTTTCACTCTCCGACTCTGTTTTTTAATGGCTCAAGACAACCAGCTAAAGTTGGAAACTGAGCCAGAAGTAGAGAGAGTTTTACCAGCAGCAGGATCAGCTTGCTGTACTAGTCTGGAACACAGCTTAGAGCTGAAGTGGATGAAGTAGGAATCTGCTCAAATGCATGAAGTAGGTAGATGGGGTAATACACATCATGAAATCAGGTTTTGTATTTAAATAACTGATGTAAAAAGGGTAACTTTGAACGATAGTTTCCATTGCTAGTTCCATTCTAAGTTCTGGTTCCCGTCTGGTTTGTGGTGCCCTCAATCAAACAGAAAAGGTTAGCTGGTATAATTTTGTACAATTCAGTTAGCTAGTAACATTCTGCACAAGTCTTAGTGCACAACTGCATAGTGTTACACACACTACTTCATTGTTATTACAAAATTAATTTATCCACACTGAACTGTGCCCTCACTCAATCATTATTAATGGGCAAGACCTGCTGAAGACAACAGAAAACGGTCTGGAAAGGAACTGATTAAGAATTGGGCTAACAGTTAATAGGTTTTCTCAAACTGTAAGCTGGCAACATAAGCTACTGCAATAATACGAAAAGTCAAGATTGTATTTATTGCAGTAATACCAGTAAAGCTTATTCAGAACAAGCATAAGGCAGAATTTGAAAGCCTACTTTGCAGCTGAAAGGAATATTGTACTTTTTCTTTTCGTGTAGATCTCTGCAGAAAATAATTTCTTCAGTCTTTGCCAAACAGGCATCATTACATGGTAGAGCATATATCCCTTCTTGGATTCAGTGATTTTCAGTTTTTGTGCTTCCAGGAAAAAATACATGCTGAGAGGATCTCTGATATTTATATATTTAATTTTTTTTTTTTTTTTTAATTCTAGTTAGAACATATTTTGCATGAAGAAATGAGATCTGGAGATTGTTTTGCTCTACAACAGCTATTCAAAAACTGTGATGTTCAGGGCAAAGGGAAGGTCAAGAAGGTTTGCTTCTCAAGAAGAGCCTACATTTCCAAGGTCCTAATCTTTACATTTGATAGATACTGAAAGCTTCATTTTCCTAATTACTACCTTGAAATGTTCTCTTTCCTATCATTTTTTGTCTTATTCTTCCTGAAGATAGTAGTTTGCTTTTGTTTTTCCAAATCAGTGCTAAGAGATCATTAAAATTGTACTTTGCTTTTCTAAATGTTCCCGTTCATTCCCAGAGATATGCTTCTCATGGTGTTGACCAGATTTCTTGGAGGGTATGACAGCTGCAAACAGTATCAACAATGTCTGGGTAGGTATGTGATCAGAGAAAAGCTAAGTTATGGACGGAAGCCCTCTTACGTTTTCCATAATACACAATAAAAGTTTCTCTTGCTGTTAGCAGGTAACACTTCCCAGCAGTAGCATTCTGACTGTGTTTTATGTCCTGACCAGGAAAATTAATTCTTCACCTAGTTCTCCTGCTTACCCAGTGGGTTTTTTATGTTTGTTTCTAAACCGGAGAAACACGGGGTTGTGTGCATGCAGAATTCAGATGCACCTGCCTAAGCTGCATGACCTAGAAAATAGGTCTGATTTGTTTTCAAAGCTTAGTAAAGCAAAGCTATTAAAACCCGAAAGTATTAAAATAGATTTTTCTGACTTGAAGTTTGCAACATGCCCTTCTTGAGAAAATCTTTTAGGTTGAAAGAATGTCTAGTAGGTCACCTAGCCCTCTTTGCATAGTGCAACACTGTTTTCATCATTCCTGCAGTATCTTGAGCGATGGCTCTCGTGTTCAGCTTTCCATAGCTCTGGTCACTCCTGCATATTGTTAATTGCCTGCCTCTTCTTAGAGTTGTAGGGACCTGTGCTTTCTTCTTACGTTCATGTAAACCAGTAATTACCCTTCTGAATCAGTGATACAACATTGGTGCAAATCAGTGTATATGAGGGAATTTCATAGCTTTTTTTAGGTTTTTTTTTTTTACTGTTTTGCTCAAGCTTTCTATTCTAAACATTTTTCTATCAGTCTTAATGGGATAATGAAAGTACTTAGTCTTTGCTCTATTCAAGTCTTTTTTTATCATCCTTTGTGTTGCAGTAATTTTGGAGTGTCAGAAAATTATTTAAGTTGATCTTTTTATGTTTGTGATCTTTACTTCTTGGTTCTATTTGCTAAGTTGCTTCTGTGTGTAATTTTACTGTTCTGGATATTTTATCTTTTAAAAATCCATTGTTTCAGGCTGACAGATTTGAATTAAGTGAGATCATTTATTTGGTTTCCATCTGCTATTTCTGACAATACATCCGATTATAATAATTTTCTATTTAATAACAGTGGCAATGTTGTTAGCTCCTGTTCAAGTTGTTACTTCTTCCTGTCTTCAGATATTTTGTAGAGTTTCTCATTCTGTGATTTTACTTTAGACTAGTCTTTGTTCTGTGAACTAGTTCATAATTTTCTTGCTGACAGTAATTTTATTTTCATATATTGTAGGACAAACTGAAACAATTTCTGACAACAATATATGTTTAACTGAAGCACAGCTTTGTGCTCAGTCAGATAACCTGCATTGCAATAGCAAAACAAGGTAACCATATTTTTATATTACGGAAACAATTGGAGGCGTTAAGTGTAGGTGTTACTATTATACATACTTGCAACAGGTATTACCACAACAATTTTAATAGAAATTCAAGCTTATTTTCAAGTAAGCGAGAAATGAACAAATTATATTGCACAGTGGCTGAATCATCAATTTCTTATCACCCTACGTGTTGGTTGAATAGTTCACAAATACATGGTTATTATAATTCAAATAGCATTGATTATAATGCCAGATGTGTTGTTATAATAAATTGAAGTATTAATCTTTCTATATTTTGCAAGAAAATGGCAAATTAAGGCCAACTCCACACCACACATTATTAAAAGTATAGCTCTATTGATCAAGACTGTGGGAAAAAATAACACCCCTGGCTTACAGAGCTACACGTGCACCTCTCCATCCATTATGGAGGTGCAGTTTGTATTGGCAAAGGAGTTCTTTTTTATGATACAGCTTACTTCATATGAGGTGCTTTGATTATGCTAGCAAAAATCTTATTTTTTTTCCCAGATAAGCCGCCTGTCTGCTAAGGGGCTTTGTTAATAGAAAGATTAGTCTTATCAGATATGCCTGAGCATGTAACAGTTTTCCACATTTGCTCATATACTTACCCTATCCGTGTATACAGGATTTCCCCACGTTGAAGCAATAGATAGGAAGTTGTTAAGACTAGATGTGTATAATGTCTGCAGCCTAATTTCAGGTCATGTTAGAGATGAAGGAGTGGGGCCATTGCTCCAGAAAATATGGTATTCTGATTTAACTGATCAGCTGAGGTTGGTGAAATGGGACAGTGAAATAAAGGGCCTAGATTCCTTTTAAATTATAGGCACACTAGTAGCAACTTTCATTTTTTTCCCAGCTGGGATCCTTTGTTATGCCGGTGGGTATTCCACATGAGCCATTTTCCTCTAAATCTGCCTGGAGCAGAGCTAATCACGACTTTGCCAAGAACAGCATTTTTTCCATCAGAAGTTATCCAAATCATGAAAGCATAAGCAAGGAAATGTATTCATTTCAGAAAAAAATCCTCAAGTCCAGCATGGATGCGTGAAGGAAAGAAAGGTCAGCAGAACAGCCAAAACCTCAGCAACTGGGAGGCCAGTGTTGAAGATGATAACCATACCTCTGAGGGGAGAGAAGAGTGGTTGAGACAGTCTTTAGATGTCAGAGTTTATTCCTTCTGCCTTGTGAACAAAATCCAGAGGGGAAAAAAAAAGGAAGAAAGCCAGTAGAAAAAGAAACTGGACAAAACAGAGAGGGGGCTAAAGGGGTGGAGGCTGGGAAGAAAGTACTTGAGGGTGCAGATGACAGAGGAACACCCAGTGATGTCTGGGACAGAGCTAAAGAAGACAAGGGTGAGTGTGTCCTAATGGGCACCTTTCATTATTCTCAGCATTGTTTGTCATGAGACCCGTGTGACAGAGATTTGTTCCTTTCTCTCCACTCTGGCCTGTATCTTAAATTACATTAGGCTAAGGATCTTAAAAAGTTTTAGTAACTGGAACATCCTCTGTCTGCTTTGCTTGTTGGTTGGGCATAGTTTCTGATGGATCAGTTCTGGTTTGTTAGTCTGTGATACTTAGCCTCATAGTCTCAGATTTAGCTTACTTAGTCTAATATTTAGTAGGTGTGGTCTTCATTCTGTCTGTGGGTGGTATTGCTGAGCCTTTTTGTTTGCAGTGATCTGGTCTTTTTCTCTAACTTTTGCTAACTTAATCAAAAATTTTGTGTAATAAACTGGAATGTCTGTTATTTTAGAATGTTAGTCCTGTATAGAAGACTGTCAGTCATTTTCATGCCTTTAGTGTCTGCATCGCTGAGGAGAATGCAGATAAGAACAGATTCCTAGAGAATGACTGCCTGTTTCTGATCCCATGGGAAAAGAGACCTTTTAACACTTTCTTATAGGTCATAAGAAAGAAAGGAAGATACTGTATTAATATACATTCTTAAATGTTTCTATATTACTTGAAATTAATATATATAGTATGTACAGTTGTATTATAGGTAGGTATGAATGAATATATGCTGTAAAAGTGTCTTGCAGGTCAACACTGTAGAAAGAATTGTCCTTTCGCTCCATTTAATTTCTTTTCATTTATAGTAAGATGGAGTAACAGAAGAAACTGAGCTATTCTCTATCTTCCATACAGCTATAACGGGAAAAAAAGAGAGGGGATGTTCTGAGTATATATAGTGGGGAAAATGGAAGTCATGGGAACAATCATCCAGACATGAAACAGTCTCGAAATAGTCAGACTGGGATAAATTGTCTGGACCTTCTAAGTTACTTCCAGGATCATAGTGACAGAGGGGTCACCCATGAGCTGTATGAGTCTGCTGCTTGTGTATTATTTGCCTTTCCTTTCAGGTGTTGCGGTGTTGTAGGCTGGCGCCCGTTTTCTGTATATGGAACTAGACCAGTGACTCAGGTCAGAAGTAACAGTTCAAATACAATAGATAGATCCTTATGAAAACAGTCTCTGCGGCTTCCGTGCATTTCCATCAATGCCATGCTTCATTTTTGTGAGGCATTTTTGAAGTTGCAGCCTTTCTCATTCACGGGTAATAATCCAGAGCTAAAAGAGTGAAAAGTTGTGAGACAGCAGTGTCCTGGTCCCAGCAGCTTATTATTACACACTTTTATCTCTTGTTCTGCTCCTCACCTCTGCAAAACAAGATAAAAAAAACCCTTAAGCAGACCACTCTTCCTTTCTTCTCTTCCCCTTTTTCCTCCACTTGTAAAACACCCTCACTTCCAGAGAAGAAGAGATCCCACTGCCACAGCTTTTGGGAAAACTACCCTAAAGCTGTGCACTTTCTCCTACTGGGCACTGCTCAGCAGGGGAGGTTGTTCTCAGCTTTGAGCAGCAGTAATGGGGGTGAGAGGAGGTTGGTTATAGCAGGGGATGAGAAGCATGCATTTACATAGGCTCCTTTTCCCTGCCACCTCTCCACTCTCCAGCAAACATGGGTTTATTTTAGCATTGGCCTTCTGAAGCAGGATTAATTTTCCCCTGAATAGGTCAGCCTGGGACAGAGCCAGGATCCATGGCCTTCCATAGCTGGGGTGACTCGGGAAGCCGGAGATACCTCCTAAGTAGACAGGGCCTCTCACTGCTGGGCCTGTGCCCAGTGCAAGAGAAGTATCCTGGAATAACCTTCCTGATAAACAGCAGAAAAATCCGTACGGGGTCTTTTTCCAGAGGCTGGCGTCAGGCTGAACCAGGCTGTAGTGCTGCCCTCTGCTGTTGGGATTCGGGAAAAACGTAAAAGTCAGTGATAAAATCCAGCAAAACGTTAACAAAATATAACTAGGAAAGCAGCAGTATGTGAATACATTAATTATTTCATCCTCTCATTTCATACAGTGCTTCAGCCAGTTGAAATGTGCCCTTATGTCTTCACTAGCGGTTCAGTTCGTAGCAACAGAATATACCTAATAGTTCTATCGGTTTTTAGCACTGGTAAGGTCCTCGTGGCTGTGCAAAGCATATTGTGACCCAGAAATCGTACTTTCTGGCATGCTTGTTTGTGTTTCAGTGTGCAGGGGAGATGCAGAGGAAGGAATTTCCATCAGTAATTCAGATTTTTGTAACTTTGTAGTTTTTCTTATTATTATTAGAATTTTTAAATTCCTTACTTACAAGGACTTGAGATAAAGTTGTGTAGCCATCCAGAATTACTCTTGTTTAAGTACAGGATGCACAGAGGTGTCTAGGACTTTTTTTCCACAGCTAATCTGTGAGCCAGTGTGGAAGCAAAACGGAAGTAATACGATATTTCCATCAGAACTAGAGGGAAGTGCCATGGAGGGGGCATTTCCTAGCCCTAATGCAGTACACCCCTGCTAGACTTGGAGCATGCGTAGCCCTGAACTCTTGCACATCTGCAGATATCCCTGGCAGCTGTAAGAGCTGTGTTTAGGGCTCTGTTCTGGAACATAACAGCTGCATCTGGGCTGATTTCATGGCGCTACTGAAATAAATGGGCTTGTGGTATATGATTCAGGAAAACCACTGCTTCTCTTTGCAAAACATGTTATAATGTTAAGCCTTGATTCTCGTCTTAATGTTTGTATCTTTAAATGTGATACTTATCTTTTACTTTTTGATACTGCTTTTAAAATCCTTGCCTTCAATTTCTTTGCCTCAGACGTACTGCCCCAACTGTGTGGTTTTGATTTAGCTATCAACATGCCTTAGAGAACACAAGTGATGGCTCCCTTTCAAAGAAAAGAAACTTCTCACTTTCTGACTAGTACAAAAAAAAAAAATCTAAAAAAATCTAAATAAAGGCAGAACTGATCAATATCCCTGTGACTCAACCAATGTTGTACAGTGATAAATAAAAGCAACTTTAGTCATGAATCCTGTCAGCAACTCACCAAATTGTTGTACAGTGTGCAGAGGTTTGCAGTGACTTGTTTATGCAGGCAGTTCATGAATGGTAAAATAAATGAAACCTTCTAACAAAATATGTGAGTTAATCAATGATTTTTAGAAGTGTGATTTCACTTTGGGAAGTGGCTGTAACAGTGGAGCTGTGAGGCTGTTCATTGGCTCCTTCTGCCTTCAGGAGTGAATATTTTTATTTCTGTTGGAGAAACCCTTTTCTAACATTCAGGCCTGCAACCTCAAGCTGAGCTTTAAAGGTGAGGACTTTTGTGCTTGTTTGGTAAATAATATCAGGCCATAACTCTGGGACTGTTTGGGGGAAGACGAAGAACCAGTAAAAGTGCCTATTAACCTTCCTTTCCACTTGGTTTGCTCTTCAGTTCTGGGATCATTTGGCTTTCTTTCCCAGGCTCCCAATAGCAGAAGAGAGAGGAGAGAGACTATACCATTGCCTGGCTGGGATGCTGATTTGCACAAGCAATATTCACACCTCAGACTGGGTGGCAGGAGGACCTGGTTGACTAGACATGATCATATTGCTCTCTACATAGCCCAGGTTTTTAGTTGGCTAGTATTTGATTCCACCACATCAGTATTTGCAGCAGAAGAAGTTCTAATGGAAGATAAAAAACAGATCAGTTTTACTTGTAGTCTCAGAATTTGACGATATGGGTTGAAAAAAGTGGGAATGGGTAAAATCTGATTGTGTCTTTTCTTTCATAGATTTCACAGAGAAATGGGAGATGGGAGAATCAGCCCAGCATCTGGTGTGACTGCAGTTGAAGCTGAGTTGGCAAACCTGGTTCAGTCTCATTTCATTTCACTCTTGGCCATGTTCTAGTAAGCATCTGTCCAGTCACATTTATTTTGTTTAATTTGCAAGCCCTTTGTGAGTATAAACTGCTGAAGTCTGTGAAATTTGAAAGACAGAAAAATCACCTGTGATGGAAGAGAGGGATCTCTTTCCAACAATAATAGTCTTTGGACAGGATCCTACAATTTGATGCCACCACATGGGTGCCTTTTGAGATGTGTCAAAAAATCATGCATTAGAAATGTCTGTATCTCTCCATTATAGTTAGCTAGTTGACATGTAGATAAGGACTCGGTGAATATCTGCATTGGGACAGGTGAATTGCACACCAATTTCCTGCCTGCACCTGTCCTACAGTGTGAAAGGAGAGTTGCTGAGAATTCATGGGCTCTGTTGTATGGGAAGTGACAGCATCACCAAGTTCATTTCAGGAAGGGATATTTGCATTTCTACAGAGGCAGGCAAACCACAAGCAGTGATCAATGGAGAAATCCTCAGTCCTTATCACCTTTGCACTCCTCATGCAATATGAAGCTGACAGATTAATGGTTTAAGGAGCCAGCTGGAAATATCCCTTGTGGAAGAGAATCCCTGGTAGCTTAGAAACCTTGGCATCTGGCTAACTGTCAGCTGGTGGGTGTCTGGCATGCTCCATTCACTGCCTACTTTTGCCCCTCGGTCACCAGAAACGCTAGCCACTGGACCCCAGAATGATGCCTGCTCTCATCTTTGCAGAATGTTGTGTCTGCCCTGCAGTTGCAGTTTGGCAGTGTTAGCAAAAATTTGAGTGTGGATCTCATGCTATGTATTTTTTGCTAATGCTTCTCAGCTGGAGACTGGGGTGTTTCTCGGTGCAGTAGCCTTTATCCTGGAGAAGTTCTGATCACAGAGAACCAGTTCAGAAGTAAATGTTTAGTTTGAAACATGCCAGCAAAGTGTCCTAAATGATTCACTACTGTGCTCAGTTGGTTGTTTGAGATTTCTGATATGTTGTTTATATAAGGCAGTATTTTTGTAAACTCCATTAAGTCTTATGCCATTCCTGTACAGTGTGGGCTGGAGCTGTATACTGGGAGGGGGAAGGGAGACAATTTTCCACTTACCATATAGGGTAGGCAACATACTTGAAATGGAATTGGACCCTTTCTCCAAGTGATGGAATCTCTGGTTAAAATACATCAATCCTTTCACTAACCTAGGGCTCGTTTGTTTTCAATGTGTATGAAATTGTGTTTTCTTAGTATTGTTTTGTCTTTTTTATCATTTTTTGCAGAAAAACTGACAAATTTAAGAGAAAGGTGATTAATCAGTGGGAGTTTCAGGCAGCAACTGAGTGCAGGTAAGAATGATTTTTTTTATCCAGAGCCATCTAGCTGTGGGGAGATAGAATTTTAACTTCCTAGGAATGTTCCCTTAAACACCCTCTTTCACAGTGCCTGCAGCTAAGTGCATTCAGGGCACACATGTTCTGTTTCTGTATAAGGGAAACTATGTGAAGTAACGAGATTATTTAAGGGGCAGGGAAATAATGGATTTTCTAGTTGATTTTTCATTTTCAAGCCACAGCTGGACAATCCTGCCACCTCCCCATCCTGAGTGTGCCTAACGTACTGATGTTCTGAAGACTAAAAATCTGACAAGCTTTTCATTGTTCTTAGAATTATTATTCTTGCATGTCCCGGTCAGTCACGTTCGAGATTCTTGTCCTTTGTCCAGGGCAGTGTGGTATCTGTAGCTTCAAATGATTGTACAGGTCACTAAATATCCTGTATCTTTAAGAGGAATATTGCATGATTACTTGGTTTTATTTGCACTTCATTCTGAATAGTTACAGAGAGCAGTTCACCCCTACTACCAAGTAAGCAAGGCAGACACACCTCTGAAGCTTCAGGAGTTGTTTCCCTGGGTACACCTTTCCTGCCATCCATCTCTAACAGGGAGACCTCAACAATGTTCAGGAATGAGTTTGACAGCTCCAGATTGCAGTCTGTCTGAATGCGTGGAGGCATCAGCTTCATGATGGTTATTAGTCACCAACTTAATATTGCTTCAGCTCAAATTTTCTTCCTCTTAAGCACTTTCCTGTAAGTCAGATTTATTTCCAATATGGGGTTTTTACTGCTGCCAGTGTTTTCACAGCAACAGATACCTTTACATAAGGGCCCTCTTAAGCCTTTCAGATGGAAGCCCAGCTGCACCCAGCTTCTGTTTTTTCTGGCCGTGGCATACCTGTGGATGGCTTGCACTGAGTGCCCAGGATTCTTTAGCCATTTCACCCATTTCACTAGTGGGCATTTCTGGGTGTTGTCCTAGATAGAGGGGAGTCACTCTGAGCTGGAAAGTAACAGGTGATGGTTGGAGGACGTGCCGCTTCCTGCTCCCACGGATAGAACCAAAGTCTTTCCAAGATTGTGGGGGATGTGAAACTGTCCTGTCAAACAGCTTAGAAACTGGTGTTCACAGAGAACTTTCTTCTGTGTTCGTTTCTGAGAATAGATTCCTTTTTTGCATTGCTTATTCCAGGTTGGAAGCAGCAGGCTCTGCTGCACCTCCTACAGTCACCTTTCCACAAGGAAATAACAGCTGTCTTGGTTGTCACCAGTAGCTATAATTCTTCACTGCCTCTTTCCTTGTGTTGTACCTCACTTTTCCTTTGTGTATATTTAAAGACCTCCTTGTCTTGGAGGTGCCATTTCAGTACATTGTTTCATTAGCAACGGAACATAAGACTAGAGTTGGACCATCAGCTCTGAAATGTCTATCTGTGGTATCTGCTATGAAAAGCTAATTGAATGCATGTGATGGGTTGGCCCTGGCCAACAGCAAAGTACCCACAGAGCCACTCACTCACTCTCCCCCAGGTGGGACAGGGGAGAGAATACGAAGAGCAAAAGTGAGAAAACTCTTGGGTTGAGATAAAGATGTTTAATAAGTGAAGGGAAAAATACAAAGTGATGCAAAGGCAATCTCTCACCACCTCCCACAAGCAGACTGATGCCCAGATGGTCTCTGAGCAACAGCTACAACGGCTACCTTGGAAGACAACCCCACCCCCAATTTTTATAGCTGAGCATGATATTATATGGTATGGAATAACCCTTTGGCCAGTTCAGGTCGGCTGTCCTGGCTCTGTCCCCTCCCATCTTCTTGCACCGACCCTCCCCAGCCTACTCACTGGAGAGGGGCAGTGTGAGAAAGAGAAAGCTGTGCAAGCACTGTTCAGCAATAGCCAAAAGACTGGTGTGTTATCAACAGTGTTGTAGTCACAAATCCAAAACACAGCAGCATATGGGCTGCTATGAAGTTAACTCAATTCCAGCCAGACCCAGTACAACAGAGCTGGTTAACGCTAATGCGTAGTAGATCAGAAATTGAGGGTACAGTTTCATAGTTGGCAAAAGGATCCTGATGACTCAGTGACAGCTCTCAGCTCCTTCTCCCTTCATCACATGTTCCCTCCCCATCTCCTCTCACGTCAGCACTAGCAATCACGCAGCCTTGCAAAAACTGAGTTTTCAGCATATCCTCAATAGTGAGCTGAAGCTGTTACGTAGGCCAGGGGCTGGGAATGTCTGGCTGGGGCTGGGGAAAATGACAGAAGTGACCTTTCTGGAATAGATGTGCCAGTTTGTGATATAGCTAGTTGGTTGTTATACTGTGGTTGTACTTTGTCATTCTTATATACCTCTAATTAATCTCCTCCACCTCCACTTCTACATTTTCCTTCTAAATGACTACTATCACTATGTGGTCTGTAACTCCTACTTCAGCTTTAGAGCAATTAGCTAGATAAAACTGTATACAGAAAAAAGTGTCCAATGGTTTAGTTCTCTGAAGCTATGATGCTTGAATCTCTCATTAACAGTTAACTAGAAAAAGGAACTTAATATTTAATGTATGCTACAGAACTAGATACAAATGTTGCTCATATATTATGTATTTCAATGCAATATCGATAGAGGACATTAATTTTTTACTTTGTGTGTTTTTTCTTAGAGGCTCTCTACATAGGTCTTTAGAATGTGATATACAGTGTACAATGTTTTGCAACTTTTTTTTTTAGTTAAACCTGAAACATGTGCAACAATGTGGGAAGGTTTCCATATGAAGTTCCTGTTCTGAAAAACTGGTGGTATTTTTGGAATGTCCTTGCCACTAGATGGCAGGGCGCCCTTTGGGTAAAGGGAGCACTAAACAGACTGTTCAACACTAATTTGCTCTCAGCCTGGCAAATCTCTCACTGAGCTTATCGAGAGTTTTGCTGGCGTGAGGAGCGGGTGGAGTGCTGGAGAGAACTGTAATTATGTTATGACCCTTTGACAGCACTGGCATGCAGTTTTAAATTTTCTCTAGTTCAATAGATATCTTAATTGAATTCCACAGAGCTTGACATAGTAAGATAATAAAGAAAAGCTGTGTTTAACCACAATTAAACCACAAGTCAGTGTTGGTGAATTTGTTGGAGAAATCTGCCTCTTGTACACGTGCTGCGTTTGCTGTGCCAAGTTCTGAAGTACTCAATCAGTCCTTGAAGTGAATTGCAGAGAGGAGACTGGCCCAAGTTGTGACCTTGGAATCTGGCTTTAAATAGTTTGGACTGGCACTTTGCTGCAGGTGGAAGATCCAGTTAGCATTTAGAAGAATTAACAGCTCTAATTTTCACTCTTTCACACCAATTTCATCTTAGTGTAATCCTAATAAATTCAACTGAATGAAACTTGTGTAATGGTGCTAAGAAACAAGATGCTTATGTTTAGGCTGGAGTTGTTATAGTCATCAGAATATTAAGATGAGGAAGTTGTGCACATTTACTGAGTCCAGGTGCATCTGGGCAAAATGGGTGTAACACCCCTCCACTCTCACATGGAGCATTACGCATTGGCAAATGGAAATGACCACACTAAGATCAGGTCCACATCACTCAGCCTGTGAGCTAATGAGAGTTGAAGGTAAAAGATGTACCAAACTGGGTGCTTTGTCATGGTTTTTGTAGCATTACACTTCTCTTCTAATGCATCTAGAAAACTTGTAGGGACATTCTCAAAATTTTGACCTTTTGTCTTTTTAGTTGATAGAAAGCTAATTTTTAAATTAGTTGACTCATTCAAAAAGTGTAATGACAAGTTAACGTTGACTTTGTCAGGGCATATGATACTCAACACAACTGCTCAAAACAAAATAAACTGTTTCACAAAAATGTCAGCATTTTCAAGTTTATATGTTGTAGTGTTTGAAATTGATTAATTTCTCTTTTTATGGAACAGTTTTTTATACTGTATTCCAAAAATTTTAAAATTAACTTAAAAATATTTAAAATTAATTCATTTTATGAAAGGAATGCGGTTGACAAAATGGAAAGTGTAAGTTCAGTGAAACAAATACTTTTTGAAAAGCTGTTACAGGGAGGGCATTGTTCAACACGTTAACTTATGCAAAAGATATTTTCAAATGGTGTATGATGTGATGTGCAATTTTTTTATCACATTTTCAGAAGCTACTTACTTGTAGTATTTGCCACTGGCTAAGCTTTGTTACAAATGACACTGCTTAAGCCTGTTGGATCATGACTTGGATCCTTTGGCTTTTAATGAAATGTAAGAATTTTTTGCCAAGTTTTGCCCACACTCAGTTTGGAAAGGATCTACATCTGCCTCCAGAGGAAAAAGGTATCAGCTTTCCTAGTCTATTACACAAGGATATAGCTCTCTTGAGGCTGCCCGCATTGCACGTACACTGCTTGTACCCTACTTGGTTTGCACTTAGCCTTCTTATCTGTCTTACTCATCTGTGTGCAAGGACAGATTTTAGAGTAGGGTGATCTAACTGGTGGACTTCCAGTCACATCTGGACTGGAGTTGAACATATATTTTTCCAGGGTATCAGAGGTGAGGTATCTCTTGTGCTCCAGCAGGAGATGCTATACTTTTTAGCATCCCCGTGGGCACGAGGGAGCAGCTGCAGTGTGCAGAACCCAGCTGTGACGAGAGCAGGCGGTGCTGGCAAAGCTGCAGCTGGTACACTGCTTCTTGCTGAGAGGTGCTTGGTGGAATTGCCCAGACAGCCTCAGTGAAAATGAACAGAGTAGCAAAATCTTTAGTCCATATAATGTAAGATTTCTGGTTTACTGTAGCAAAACTGTTAGTTGTGACATTTTTAAAGTTCTTTTTCAGAGGAAACATCCTGTGTGGATGAAAAGCTCTTCTTTTTTATATCACTATTTCTTTTTGTTTTGTAATACTCTCTTTTGTTACTGTACTATCTGAATGGCTTCCTTTTTCTGTGTCTGCATCTAACTTCAGAAAACTACTGTAATACCTCCAGCTGTTCTTCAGGGTTGGGAAATAACATGTCTTGTACCCTTCAGGTACCAAACACTGCAGTTCTTGAATCAGGAAGCTGTTCCTGAAAGAAGTCCTTTTCAGCAAGAAATAATCCTTTATTCTATCTGATAGCCTGTTACCCAGCCTGCATTTTTCACCCATGGTTTATAGGTGTGGCAGTGCTCCTAGGATCAGGCAAAGCAGTTCACACCCTCCATTGCATGTAATGTCAACAGTCCAGATGAAGAGATGGGGTTTACATCATCCTCCTTCATAGATCTCTCATAGGTGATGGGAGGCTGCTGAGCAACTCTTGGATAACAGATGTTTTCAGGCCCCAGTGGCACGAAAGCTAGACCTGAGCACAGTGTAAAGCAGCCCTGAGAGTCTATGTGGGGGACACGGCAATGGTCCTGCATGGTGTCCCTGCTTATGACATCCTCTCTGAGTTTAGCACCCAGAGGAAGTTAACTCTGATAATTCTTGATCATGTGCTCTGGCAGAATCCCCACGAGGCCTCTTGTGATGGTTTTTGACTCGTTACCTGCTGTTGAAGCAGTGGTAAGGAGTTGGAACTAAGGCCTTGTGCTTCCCATAAGTAATGTACAGTTGGCAATGTAAGTCTGTCATTGTCATCTGGTAAACTGACTGACCTCTTGGGGAACATAGTACAAGACAGAACCCCAGTAGCTGCGGAATGCTTGCAGCAGCAGATCCTTACAATGCTGTTGTAGGTGTCTGTTTTACCATGGAAAGGTATTTAATAGTCAAGCACAATTACTCTTTTCCATTTTCATTTCCTCCCAATTCCTGTTGTTTCTACTACTTATTCAGCAGCAAGGGAGACTGCTGCTGTGGCACAGTTAGCACAGACAGGTAGTGACAGCTTGCAGTGTTTTAACCACTACTTTGCTTAGACGTCCTCTGAGCATGAGTTTTATAGTACTACAAAAAACATATGGTAACACTGAAATAGTTTTGCCTGAGGGGAAGATGCACAGAACTGGGATCTGGGAGATTCCTTTGGTAAGGGTAGAAAGGTATTGGACTAACGGAGTGGTTTAAGAGGCATGACATGAGAGTTCATGAGGCCTGGTTTTGTTTCCTGGTGTTGTGTGACTGTGGACAATGCATCCCTTCTCCCTTCTATGGCAGGTAGAGGTCAGTAACTATAAAATCCATCAGTTTGTGAAGGGCAGAGGTACTACAGGATGACAAAAAGTCATATAACTATCTAGACATGCTGAACAATCTGGTTTATGCATCTAAGGAGTGGAATAATCCAAGATACAGAAAGGAAGGACACACAGCAACTGGTCAGTCCAACAAAATACTGTACACATACCACATGCTGCACTGTTAGCTCTTAATAACAAACATTTTTGACACAGTATGGACTTGCTTGCGCTTTCTCACAGTGTATCTGGGGAATAATAGCAGGGAAATATTTGGTCTTTGCTTGTTTTTTACATTAGCAATGTCAGAACCTTTTCCTTGAGGTATTACTGAGGGTGTGGGTAGGAGAGTTGCAGTGATTGTGAGACTAGGGATCTTAGCTTGCAAGTGATCCAGAGCCTAAAACACTGTGGTCTGTGCAACCCCCCCTTGCCAAACTCTGTCTCCTCCTCTTACCACCCTGGTGCTGTTGTGTGCTTACCTAAATGTTAGACCTCTTTTTTCTATAGGGAAACAAAAGGGAGCCAGGCACTCCTGGTGCTACCTTTCCTTTTCACACTGCTCCCATGGAATGAATTTTTCTTGCTTTGATTGTATTTAAATAGTAGAAATTACAAGAGACTTTTGGGCCAAATTTTATAAGGCATTTAGGTGCCTCACTCCCATTGGGAAGAGATCAGGCTCTGAAGAGCCTATGGTGTGATCTAGTATCCCTGGCAGTTCGTTGCCTACCAGCAGGGTCTAGATGGCAGGATAAAAATAAGAGCTGGAACAACTTGAGGCTGTAGGAGCACCATGTTGCCCAGAGCACTGAGTTAAGTCCTGCTTTGCTGCTGAAGTATGCATCCTTCTGGCTGATGCTTTACCAGAGAAATTGTAATGAAATGTGAAAATAGTTGTGTTATACTGCTGTTTGCCTAAGTGGTTGAAGTATCTGGCTTTTGAATTAAGCATGCTGTGAAACAGCGTTCCAGTATGTAAATCTAAATGCCAAGAGTGGAGGGGCCTAGTTAATGTGACATGTTGGGGAATATCTGTGAAAGGGGGAAAAAATGGATTAATTGGAAAAACATCCTGCAAGAAAGATGTTATGGCAATAGCATGAACTAATGATGACTTGGAGTTGAATTGCAGTACCTGGGTTATTTGAAGCATTACAAACCAGAGGGACAACAGCATATAAGGAAAGAATGACTAGGAGACAATCTGGTTTTTTTTCCTTTCCCTGCCTCTAAATCTTGCAGGTCAGTTTTCCCAGGCAGTGTTTCACACAGAGATTGCAGTGGTTCAGCTTTCTAAGCCTAGGTTTTACATGTTAGGTTTTTCCTTCAGGAAATCTGCCTGCCAGGTGAAGACTGGTGAGATATATCTGATGTCTTCCTTGAGAGTGATGAGAGAATTGAGGGGCTAAATAGGCACCAACACCAGAGATGAAGACATGCAGAGACTTCTAGTGTTCATACCGTGAGAGGTGGAAAAAGGAAGGTTTTCTGGAGGGAAGTGGAACCTGTGATTTATGCCAATAAAACATCATTTTAGATTCCTTGAAGTCCATTGTTAAATTCTCTTTTCATAAATATTTAAGTACTTGCCCAACTTGTTGCTGATTCCTTAAAAAATGCCAGAAGAGACAGATTGCTTCTGATGCCTTTGTGACTCTCTGATTCATTAATGTTGCTTTCACAGGCAAGATACCTAGTGATCTCTTATAAAATGCACAAGAGGTGCTGAGGACAGGCCGTGTTTTTATAAGCAAATGCAGCATGTAGTGAATTCATGCTCTGCCTGCCAGCAGAAACCACAATTTCCACATGCATTTGCACATAGAACTGTATGGCTGTGCACCTCACAACTGCCTGCAATTTCTCAGCAGTTGCAAGTACCTCTGCCTCGCCCTTGTTCCCTGAACAGATCTGAGGTCACACTGCTGGAATAATCCCCTTAGTTTATCTTTCTGGCTATATCATGCCCTGTTTGAAAATTCCTCCCACTTACTTCTCCTTACAATCAGATCACTATAAATGTCTCATTCTTGCTTCAAATGCCCATCAGAGTTTTAGGCTTGCTTATCCCTCTGACCTGGTCTGCTGTCTTATTTGCCTTGCCATCTCTACTCCTGTAGTATGCTAGTCTTGACACCCTATTAAGTTCTTCATCTCTGCTTTCTGTGCTTCTTTCCAATTGCTTTCTTGCAGAGGATGGTTTTTTGCATCTTCTCTTTTCCACTAATGACGTCTTAAAAACACACTGTTATCTTGTTGCACAGGAGTGGTGTCTTTATAGATGATTAAAAGACACTTCAGTAACTGACTGAAACAGTTGCTGAATTTCCCAATGTACCTTATCTTCCTCTCTGTCTCTTTGATTTAAGATCTGAGAGGTGAGAACTGCCTTTATTTGGGGATATTGCAGATATTAAACATATGATAAAATGGAAATAACAATTTCCCAGTTTGCATGTGCAAATGTAGGTATTGGTACGATAAACCACATGTGACTTTTTGCAGGTGTTCCCTTTGCCAGGGTTCTGGGCTTCTTGCCAAAGCATTTTCTCTCAACCTCACTGTTAACCAGTCCCTTGCGTTTTGCATCAGCTTCTGTCTAAATAGGCTTAGCCCTCCAGTTAATAGATATCTTTTTCTCAAGCCCTGCCCATTGCACCTGCCTTTGAAAATGTGCCCTGGAGAAAACAGTGATTCATCCGTTGTGTGCTGTTGCTGTTTGATTAAATCATTGCTTAGTTTCAGGTGGCTGCATTTGCGTGCTGGACACTTGATCCTCCTGTTTACTGCTTTTGTATATTGTGGAAGTGTTTGTAAAGCTTGAGGGGAAGTTCAGAATGAAACGTATAATATCAGTGTTTGGGATAACAAATGGTATAGGCCATACACTCTCTTCATTCAATGCTTTTTCTGTTTCCACACCAGTGAGCACGATGGATGTAATGTAGTCACAGCATGTTTCCAGAAATCCTGAGATCAGTAATGTAAAATAGGTCTTTGGAATTTTAATAATGGAGAAAATGTCAGTATGCAAAGTCGGTACAGCCTTGTTCCTCCCTTCCACCAGTTTTACTCCTTTAGACCAGTCTATGTATTTTCTGACCTTGCAGGTACAACATAAGGCAGGGATAGGAAACCCTCCAGAACCTTGCATTGATTCCCCTCCTGTTCCAACAGGATTCACAACCCTACAAAGTAAGGTGTGTACAGGCGTACTTTTAGACCAGACCTTCAGGATCAGTTCTCATCTCCCTAGATGTATTTGGGAAGCTTGGAGACCTTCAACACTGAAATGACTTTTGACATCCCCTAAGAGGGACTGTGGCACCTGGAGATCACTGGGTTCTTTACAGACTGCTGTTTTTCCCCAGCCACATTCAGGGACGAACTATGTGTCACTGGCAATGCTTCAGTCAAAACAGTTTGAAGGCTGTTTTGTACTACCAAAGGTGAACAGCAAAGGGTTGAAGAGAGCATGATTCTGACCCACCTTCTTTGTAGAAATGACATTATTTATTTAGCTCATTAAATGATAGTGGTATTTTTCTCATAAAATATATTTGTACACTGTCAAGTATATGTCTGGAGTTTCAGACATCAGCTGCCCAGATTGGGTATCACAAATTGCAGTTATAGGCTAATGCTGGGAATGGGAAATTATACAGAGGAAAGAGATAGTTAATTCTTCCATGTGGTATAAATAAGTCCATCTTGGCAGTTGAGAGTTCAGTAACTTTCTTGAGCATTAAACTTAGACAACTGGTTTTTTTCATTAGTCTCTTCTTGTAGCTGGGTATGGAGAGCAGTTTGAGACATTCTTCTAATGAAAGAAGTATGATCAGAAGCTCTCATTGTGATTGCTGCAGTGGCATGGTTCACTCCATGTTAGAGAACTGCCTATCTAGCTCAGGCTACCAGCCAATAATGAGTTATCAGCCTCCCTAAGTGAAATTAAATGAGCAGTTATTCAGAGCTATACTGAACTTATAGAATAAGAAATATTCTCAGTAACAAGTCATGATCAGATTGGGTTCAGTACCAAGAAAATCCTTACTCATTTGCCTATCAAGGAGTTCTGTGTTGGTTTTTTTTTTTCCATTTGGTTACCAGAAGTGAAGATTTTTCTCCCTCATTTTTGCATCAAAAATCTTCTTGGTCAACAACAAAAAAATCATAGTTTATGGGTTTTTTTCATACAAACACTTATATTGGCACTATCAGAGCACCTGTCTTTTGCCATGGAGAGGGAAAAATAATATAAGCCCCCCAGAGAAGTCTGCCTAATTAGGGTTTGAAAGGTTATTTATTTGCATCTGAAGGTGCTGGAGTGATCTGTGTGTGAACTTCTGTCTCCTTCTAGGCTTTACAAAAATTCTCGTACTGAGACAAAGGAAGTTCCCAGAGAAGTAAGGCCTCTCTTTAGTAATTATTTAGTCTTACTCTAAGAGAGGACAAAATGGATAATAAACGTTAAGACATAACTTCCAATCCCATGAGGTTATTTTCCTCTCCTTATTCCTATTTTTTAGATCATGGCAATTCTTTGTCTTTAACTCCAGAACAATGTTCAAAAAGCTTCATTTTGCTTTTTAAACAGTTTGTAGCTTTGCTGTTTCCCTGTCTCTTTGAAGATACTGATGATGAATATGAAAAGTCATTTTCTTTACCACAGATACATATGCTTGCTCTACAAAACCATAAATCTTGCACTAAGTGCTGTTCTTTTTCTTCCTTGGATCTCATGTGTTACTTTACGTGGAACCTGTTTTGCTTGCTTTATAACTGTGGTTACACACAGAGAAGTAATATAATGACTAAACAGTCTATCTGTTTTAGTTGCAGAGCCAGAAGTTGGCCAATTTACCTAACTTTTTGGTTCTCCGCATAAACTCCCCCCTGCATATGCCTTATATACAGCCTAAACTCCTTTCTGGGATGGCATCCTTTTATGCAAGTGATGGAGAGAAGGATTAGGAGATAGCAACAATCAGGAGATTTTAAGTGACCATGTAAGCAAATAGATTTTGTCCATTGATCATGTATGCAAATAGCTAGTGTTCAAATGACCTGTGCAATGGTGTTTAACCCCAGAACAGCTGTGGATTCCTGAAAAGTTGTTCTTACTGACACTCCCCAGCCAAGTTAGGTTTTATATTCCTGATAGGTAAAAAATGCTGCAGGTTTACATTGTTTCTGTGTGGTTTTATGTGTATTGATGGAACTCAAGCTTCCCTAAATGCACGTGTCTAAATGAAAAGTGAATGTAGATAAGTGAAGTTGAAAGCCAGTAAAATAAGATACTGTCAGCTGAGGGCAAATGCAAAAGCAGCTGTATCTGCCCTCCTCAGCAGACTTCTTCAGAAATAAAGCAGGGTAAAGGACTCTACAGAATGAGCCATTCTCCATGCTCCAAACCTCTGAGTCAGAAATCCCCAAAATAAGTTAAGGACAAATGGCACTCTAACAGAAGGGTTTCTTGAGTTACATAAAATGGGAAAGCATGATGATGAAACCAAAACAACAAATAAATACTATGTTTTGTATACCCTTTCATTGACTTGCCAAAAGAAAAAATATCCTCCCAAAAGTCAGCTGAGTTTTATCAGCTTTGCAAAATGATGAATGAACGCCTTGTTCTTTATTATTCCTTAAGTCATTCCTGTTTATGCCAGTATTTCAAGGATTATGTTTTGATTGTTCTGAAGAGGTGAAAACACTTTCTTGCTGATGAATAAACACTGCCACTTTTAAATATTTGTATGCAAAATGTCTTTAAAGCCATTATGAAATGCTTTCCAAAAGCACTAAGAAGCTGTTTCCCGAAAAGACAGTTTTTCTCTACATTTTCTTTCATGCTAAACAGTCCAAATGAAAAGCCTTTCAGAGTTAACTAGTTTAAGCAATACCAGTGTTTTAGTGTAATGAATAACTTCTTATAGAGGACAATTGCACACAGTTCAATATGCTAGTATTTCTATTTCTGTGCCCCACCAATGCCGGGATTCTAGGGTAGAATTTCTTTCTTTGAGAAAGCTGAAGCGATCAAAACCCTGATTAACCTCTGATATTCACGTGGTGCTCTTGATCTTGAGGACCAAAGCAGTAACAAAGAGTTAATGGCAGCCATATGCTCAGGGTATTGTGGGTACTGTTGACCCAAATGTGAACTCCGCAAGCGAGTGCTGCTAACTGCTGTTTGTTTCAGGTTTGGTGTGGAGATTACTGATGAAGAGTTTGAGCTGCTACTTGACAGAATCCCCCTTGATGAAGATGGAAATGTCAGATACCCCCAGTTCATGGCCAGGTTTGATTCCTGGTATGCAGCGTATGCATTTTGTTTCTCATTTGTGAGTAGAATTATTTTTAATCTAAAAGGCTCACATAACATTTCCAGACTGAGTCTTATTTCTTAAATGTGCTCCTTTATGATGTATTTCTTGCATGGAGTATGCTGATTACATTTAAAATTAGCTGATGTTATGGATGCATACTGTTTAGAATTTAGTTGCTCTTTACATGTTAATTATATATTTTAGAAGAAAGATTTAAAAGGTATGTAACATACCTTCGTGCTTTCTGTAGGCTGGGAAATATGACAGACTTCTAAATAAAAGCTAATTATTTCCAAAAAGTGGTAATAAATGTACTTAGTATCTCTCTGAGAACTTGAAGCATTTACAGGCCTTATATGTAGTCTGAAGTACTTCGGAGATGGTGATATTGGCTAACAGAAGCTCTACTCAGCCTCCAAGGCCTAGCTGTGAATTAGAGTTTGATTAAAATAAAGAAGCATTGGGCTAGATAGAGATATTGTATTATTTTCCAAAAACTAGGGCTCAATCCCCAAAACTGTCATGCCAGTAGCAGGGCAGAAGCCAGTGACATTGCTGAGGTGAGCGGAAGTCTTGTGGAATCTGGAACTGGAGAAAGCCGTTTCACCCATGAAATCTGGAGAAGTAAATTCCAGTACTTTCATGCACACCTGCATGTACACATAAAAGTTAGACTGCTCAAACAGGAATGCAAATGTTTTTGAGTTATTTAGCAGGTAAGGGTATATCTAGTTTGCGTACACACACAAAGGGTAGGTAGAAGTCTGAGTTTGCTGTACTGAAACCGCATGGGGTACCCTCCTGCACTTCAGGTGACAAACCAACTAAATATTGCAAACTTGATGTGACCACTTCTTCCTTCCTTTTCCATTAATTGCTCTTCCACTCTTCCTCTTTCTTTTCCTCAGTCTTTGTCTTCCTGCTTCAGGAAGCTTTGGGGCTGAATTCAGCTGTCCGCACGTTTGCACGCAGGGCTGTCGGATATGACACAGGATTCATGAGATGCATATGACCTTCTGGCATGGTATTCCCTAGGCAATCTCCAAGAGTGTCTCAAATGACCCTTGAATGCATTTGGGTGGGCTCCTATTCCTCGCATGCTTTTACTGCCAAGGCCTCCTCTCCAGTTCTTTCTTTTATAGCCTGCTGACTGGGTTGCAGCTATCCTGGATCTGGTTGTGCATGAATTTCTGTGAAGTGTCTCAGCTCCAGGAGTATTCCCTGGTTGTCCTGTGGTAAGGGTGTAAAGAGGAGACAGAGCATAAAGACCATCTAGCAAAGCTGACCAACCTTTGAGAAACCAAAAGCATCAAAAATAAAATATACAGAGATGCACAACACTGGCCTCTACTTCCTTCCTCTTGCTGTGCACTCAGCTGCAGTAACCCTCCTCCGTGCTTCCTGCCTTTCTTTCTCACAGACACATTGCTTCAGCTCCTATGTCCGGGTAAATTCTGAAATTAAGAGAAGCTGATGTCCCTAAAATAGGCAAGATGCTTCTTCTCAGCAGTGTCTTCTCTTTGTGCATCAATTCATGGATTAAGATGGATTTGGACACTGCATTTATTTCTGTTTCTAATAATTATTTTCTTGTGTTTGCTTATGGTTAAAGTGACACATTTTCACCACAAAGGAACTGCATTTAGCCCAGGGTGTAGCACTGGCTG
The DNA here is from genome assembly GCF_026419915.1 of Harpia harpyja. Lineage (NCBI taxonomy): Eukaryota > Metazoa > Chordata > Aves > Accipitriformes > Accipitridae > Harpia > Harpia harpyja. Next base: position 53,772,209 of record NC_068941.1, on the reverse strand, counting down.
TGACCTTGTCTTGAAGTGTGCCCCTAGGAGTATTCACAGCTACTCATAGCCCTTTAGGAGAGCTATCACTGCTTTAAATGGAGTGCACTGGGAAGGGAGCCTGGATGCATAGCAGACAAATGCCACAGGAAGTACGGGGTTATGAAGGCTTTTTTCCCCAGATCAGCCAGGGACCTGTGGACATGCCCGGCCTCATATCTTCGCACAAAAAATCATGGAACCCTAGAAGCTGAACTACCATCTCTTGCCAGTGAAATACTATGAGATCTCCTCAGAACCTCTGGTATCTGAATGGTCGAATGCACAAGTTGAGTTTTATATGGGCCAAGTCTTGCATGACTGCTGTACTTGTTTTGCTATCAGATGCTACCAAGAATAGGTTTAGGTCAGACACGTGCGCACCAGCAACGTCTGGGCTTTGCCAGGGAACCATCAGACATACCAACATTGCCCGACCCAAAGGTAGACCATATATATGAAAAAGAGGATGAATATTATAAGAAGAAGTGGTCCGTGTTAATTGCAGGAGAAACAGCTGTTAGATGAGAAACTGAGAATAAGGGAGGAGGGGATTTTAGGGACTAAAATTACAGACTGGCTTTTGTCACAGTAGAAATAATAGAACCTCATCATTCAATGATGAAACGCTTTCTCTGCGGTCTTTTTTTTAACTGAGTAGTCCCATTTCCAAGTCAACCTTCAGAATTCACTAAATCTAGCAATTTCAAAGATTATTATCATGCCTACACCTGTTGTTTAGAAATAATTAGTGTTTATGCAGAAATCATTATACCTTCCGTGGCATAATTCTGTATTTGAAAGTGATCCAAACAAATAATTATATATGCTCACTGGGACTATTGTTGCTCAAGTCAAGTGGGAGAGAGTGCATAGGCCCCATAGCATAGCTTAGGTAATAGCTCTTTATTTGCTTTATGGTGAGAACCAGAGGCTGGATTCTTCTCTCAGATTACTTCTATGTGGGGTAATTTCATTTACTCCAGTGCAAAACTGGAGTGTAACTGAGAATGCAATGTAGAACTGAGTTATCAGAATTTTCACTTTCATCACCTGCCCCCCAACATCTTTCCTTCTATAAAACCAACAGTTGCTTGCAGGCATTGTCCCAGATTCTCTGCTGTATGTGGTGGGTTGGCCCCAGCCAGCAGCCAAACTCCCACCCAGCTGCTCACTCACTCAGTGGGATGCAGGGAGGAAGTAGGAGGAATAGGAAAGAGAAAGCTCATAGGTTCACTTACCAATTTCCATTGTGGGCAAAACAGACTTGACTTGGTGAAAATTAATTTAATTTATTGCCAGTTTATATATATATATTTAATTACTAATTTAGAAAGAAAAAAGACACATTAAGACACATAGGGAAAAGACCTTTCTCCCCCCTTTCCCAGGATCAACTTCACTCCTTTACTCCAGACTTTTCTCCTTGTTACTACCATTGGTTACACTCAGTCCCTTCAGCAAAGAAGCCAGAGGAGCAGTGTGGAGCGGGGAGGGGGTTATGGTCAGGATGTAGCGGGTCTTCTCTGCTGTTCCTTCCATCTTGCTCTTTTCCTTTTCTCTGTCATGGGCCTTCCGTGGGCTGCTCTCCCTTCCAGAGTGGAGGGGAGGCTGTTTTAGAAGGCAGGAGGGATGCAATGTGTCTGCAGTAGCTGAGTTGATTTATCTCTCCTGTAGCTCTGATATAGTGCAAATGCCTTCTTCCTGCCTTATGCAGCTGCTACTTAATGGGCTTAGAGGACCTGACCAGAGACAGCCACCACGCACTGCCGCAGAAAGCTATCCTTGTGAGTGCGCCTGCCTACACATGGAGAGAGGGCTCCTTCTCAATGGACCTTCAGCATCTAGTTTGCCAGGGGAGGAATTAAGAAACCACCATTAGGATAAGTTAAGGCCACATCTAAATCACACAGTTTGCAGGAGTTTCAACATGCCCTGGAGTCACAGCTCCAGCTTCTCCGTATCAAGGATGAATCTGGAATATGTTGTGGTTCCTTTCTTATCTTCCCACTGACAGCACGGGCGTGTGGGAAGGAGAAACATTGATAGACCTATGTCCCTTGAATGGATGACGTATGATGTAATTTCAGTACACAGCCAGGCCGGGAGTCTGGAGCTGCTCCTGGGTGTCTCAGTTTAGGCATATTTTCAGAGTGTTTCTTGCTTCCATGGACCTTTCTTGCTCATTTTCTCTTAGGAAAGGAAAAAGCTTGCTTCTTCATTCTTTTCATACCTGTTCTTCTTTAAATAATTTCTGTGAAACAGGAAGTTAAAAGAAGCATTTAGGAAAATCGAAGATATCTCATTAAAATGGCAATGAAGATGTTTCCTTTACTGAAATAACATTTGAATTGGGAATTCAGTTTAGAATAAATTAAATGTATTATTTATCTTCAAATAAGGTGTTACTTTGGTTGGAAAAGAGCATTCTAGAAGATCTCAGTCTGGTTGAAAAATGGCTGTGCATTGGCTTGTGATGGCTTCCCCTTTCACACAGTCACGGATCTCCCTCATCCCTCCCTCATTATCCAGCCAGGTAGGCAGGCCTGAGACAAACTGTAAAGGTACAGGGTGAGCCCACTGTTCAGTGTCTGAACAGTGTGTTCATTCCCAGTCTCACAGGTATTAACAAGAGGAGAACTTAAAGAATTGCACTGACTGGAAGCCGAAGATAGTTTGTGAGCCTGAGGGAATATAATCAGTAAGGGTAATGTGGAACCTTTTGTCCATGATCATAGATAAACCGTACAGAGGTTTAGTGTAGCAAGAATGGTAAAATCTAACTTCTTTTTCTATAATGGCATTTCATACTAGTGAGGACGGTAAGTGGATTAATAAAGACAAAAGTTATTAAGAATCTGTTACAGGTATATTAGACAGAAGTGAGACAAGGTTTCTAAGGAAACACAGTATTCTGAATATTAACTTTGAAACATTAGAAAAGGCTTATGTGCTCAAAGTGGCATTTACTGCTTACAGACTCCAAGAGGAGGAAGCTACTCCAGAAAGCAAATACATCAGTAGGTTGGCTCCTACTGCCCAATCTGCAAATTGCTGACTATAGCAGTAGCAGGCTGTTTGCATGCACAAGACAGAAAGGAGATATTATGGCAGAATCAAGGCACTGGTTGCCTGCCTCTGACCTCTTTCCCCTCACAGTACATTCATAGAGGAAAGGTTTAGACTGGTTCAGTTTTCTTGGTTTACGTTTAATAATGGTACTTTTGATTCCTTGCCTCTTACAGGGGTGCTTTGTTGTCACTGTTGCCTTGTGAGTGGCACAGCTGGAACTGACTGCTTCAGTTTTGGAAGGAAGATTATGCTGTGGTCAATTCCTCAATTCCTTGTACAGTACATGCAAGAATAAATTATATATGCCAATTATGTAGGATAGGGTTTGAGAAGTGCCCAACATATACCCTGATGTCAGTGAAAACTGTGATTAAACCTCCTTCCAAACTTTGTCTTTTCAGATTGAGCAGCTACATAAGAAATGCTTTTGAAAATCCTAAGTAATTTGCCTTGGCAAATTTATTTATTGCTATTCTATATGAAGAGGAAATTAGAGTGCTAGAATACTGTGTGAGCTATTCTCCCAGCCAATAGCTTCATTAGGGAACACTGACACCAAGTCACTTGGCTGAAAAGCAGAGAGCCCTCTAACTCTGCAGAACAGTTATTTTGCCTTGCAGATGAGCTTTTTAAAGGTTGTATGTTTTTGATGATGCTGATTGAGAAGTTATAGTGTCATCTATAGACCCCAGTGAGCTAGGCGTGGTTCAAACCTACAAAGGTATAATAGTCTGTACTGCAGAGCATATACGTGTTAGCTATGCCCTTGTAGTTTGCTGTATCATTTACAGAGTTACACTGGTAGCTACAACCTGTGCTAGATTTCAGAGACAGTTTGTCACAACAGGCAGGCAAGATTAAGACAAAGAATGAATGTCAGCTTTCAGTGCTGCATCTGAGAAGGAGCTAAGGCAAGAGGCCAGCTATGGGTTAAAACTTACTCCCATACTTCCAAAACCTCATATGCCCTTGAATCTCCCACCCTCTAAAAATAACCTCCTTTTTCCTGTTGTCTCCCCAAATCCAAACCACATGTAGGAGGTGTTTTGGTCTTCTGATTACCAGTCATCCTCACACATAGATTTCTCATTCCTGACCAGCTGTCAGACACAGCCCCCGGCCACAATACCCAGTGGGTTTCTTTTCCCTCCTGCACTCTCTGCTGGGCCTGTAGGTCAGCCAGCTTCAATACAGCTTCATTTTGTTTCTTAGTTTTCTAGCTTTAGGGCTTCTTTTTTTCCCTAATTGGCTGCCTACAGGCTTGGAAAATAAATACCATAGTCACGATGTTAAACTGGAAACGAAAGCTGGAGTAGGAAAAGGAATATTTAAAGAACTACTTTTTTCAGATGTGATTTAAATCCTGTGAAGCTTCTATAGGGCAGAAGAAATCTGGCAGAAAGCCAGACAGCAAGGAGGCTCTCCTACTCACAGGAAACAGATTAGCTAGAAGGAGTAGGAGAGAAAAATGACAGGTGATGTGAAGAAGAAAGAGGTAGAAAGACTAGGTCAGTGAGACAGGTCAGAGCAATGTTGTGTTACCATCCAAGAAGAGTTTTTATTAAAACCTGAAAGCTGAGACATTTGAGGATGAACCCATGACACCTACAGGTCTTTATTGCTATCAGTTTGAACAGCAGCTCACTCATCACTTAGTAGCTCAGACATGCCATATCCAGGTCCGTCCCTAAATGGCACAAAGCTTTTCTTCAGTACAAGAGGTGCAGCCAGCCAGCTTCTGCTCATCTGGACTATGTTTGTCAGCAGATGGACTATGTCCCTTAGGGGTGGTTTTAAATATACCACATGGGTTTGATGGCCAATT